>NC_138197.1:11514865-12114865 GCF_964194105.1 Spermophilus citellus | reverse complement strand
AGGTAATGATCAGTACACGAAGGCGACTTGGTTCCCCAAATTTCGTTCTTCTATGTTGAAGCGTTCATTTCCAGTAACAGTTTGAATTTTTAGGTTTCACTCTGTTTTTTCCTATATTGATACATGTATTTGGAACTCTAAATCCAACACGGTTTGTGCTAGCTTCTTGAAACTTGACACAGTAAAGTAGTTTGACGTTCTATCTCTATGTTTTGTTTCCTCTTGATGTAGCCCTAAGCAGTGACTGGCGAGAAACACTTTCATGGAAAGGGGTTGCCAAGCTTCCAAAAATTACGAATCTCCAGAAATCTCAGCAAATATTTTTTCACCCAAACTGGATGATACTTTCAGGTAATGATCAGTACACTAAGGCGACTTGGTTCCCCAAAGTTCGTTCTTCTATGTTGAAGCGTTCATTTCCAGTAACAGTTTGAATTTTTAGGTTTCACTCTGTTTTCTCCTATATTGATACATGTATTTGGAACTCTAAATCCAACACGGTTTGTGCTAGCTTCTTGAAACTTGATACAATAAAGTAGTTTCACGTTCTATCTCTATGTTTTGTTTCCTCTTGATGTAGCCCTAAGCAGTGACTGGCGAGAAACACTTTCATGGAGAGGGGTTGCCAAGCTTCCAAAAATTACGAATCTCCAAAAATCTCAGCAAATATTTTTTCACCCAAACTGGATGATACTTTCAGGTAATGATCAGTACACTAAGGCGACTTGGTTCCCCAAAGTTCGTTCTTCTATGTTGAAGCGTTCATTTCCAGTAACAGTTTGAATTTTTAGGTTTCACTCTGTTTTCTCCTATATTGATACATGTATTTGGAACTCTAAATCCAACACGGTTTGTGCTAGCTTCTTGAAACTTGATACAGTAAAGTAGTTTCACGTTCTATCTCTATGTTTTGTTTCCTCTTGCTGTAGCCCTAAGCAGTGACTGGCGAGAACCACTTTCATGGAGAGGGGTTGCCAAGCTTCCAAAAATTACGAATCTCCAGAAATCTCAGCAAATATTTTTTCACCCAAACTGGATGATACTTTCAGGTAATGATCAGTACACGAAGGCGACTTGGTTCCCCAAATGTCGTTCTTCTATGTTGAAGCGTTCATTTCCAGTAACAGTTTGAATTTTTAGGTTTCACTCTGTTTTCTCCTATATTGATACATGTATTTGGAACTCTAAATCCAACACGGTTTGTGCTAGCTTCATGAAACTTGACAAAGTAAAGTAGTTTCACGTTCTATCTCTATATTCTGTTTCCTCTTGATGTAGCCCTAAGCAGTGACTGGTGAGAAATACTTTCATGGAAAAAGGTTGCCAAGCTTCCAAAAGTTACGAATCTCCAGAAATCTCAGCAAATATTTTTTCACCCAAACTGGATGATACTTTCAGGTAATGATCAGTACACTAAGGCGACTTGGTTCCCCAAATTTCGTTCTTCTATGTTGAAGCGTTCATTTCCAGTAACAGTTTGAATTTTTAGGTTTCACTCTGTTTTCTCCTATATTGATACATGTATTTGGAACTCTAAATCCAACACGGTTTGTGCTAGCTTCTTGAAACTTGACACAGTAAAGTAGTTTCACGTTCTATCTCTATGTTTTGTTTCCTCTTGATGTAGCCCTAAGTAGTGACTGGCGAGAAACACTTTCATGGAAAGGGGTTGCCAAGCTTCCAAAAATTACGAATCTCCAGAAATCTCAGCAAATATTTTTTCACCCAAACTGGATGATACTTTCAGGTAATGATCAGTACACGAAGGCGACTTGGTTCCCCAAAGTTCGTTCTTCTATGTTGAAGCGTTCATTTCCAGTAACAGTTTGAATTTTTAGGTTTCACTCTGTTTTCTCCTATATTGATATATGTATTTGGAACTCTAAATCCAACACGGTTTGTGCTAGCTTCTTGAAACTTGATACAGTAAAGTAGTTTCACATTCTATCTCTATGTTTTGTTTCCTCTTGCTGTAGCCCTAAGCAGTGACTGGCGAGAAACACTTTCATGGAGAGGGGTTGCCAAGCTTCCAAAAATTACGAATCTCCAAAAATCTCAGCAAATATTTTTCACCCAAACTGGATGATACTTTCAGGTAATGATCAGTACACTAAGGCGACTTGGTTCCCCAAAGTTCGTTCTTGTATGTTGAAGCGTTCATTTCCAGTAACAGTTTGAATTTTTAGGTTTCACTCTGTTTTCTCCTATATTGATACATGTATTTGGAACTCTAAATCCAACACGGTTTGTGCTAGCTTCTTGAAACTTGATACAGTAAAGTAGTTTCACGTTCTATCTCTATGTTTTGTTTCCTCTTGCTGTAGCCCTAAGCAGTGACTGGCGAGAACCACTTTCATGGAGAGGGGTTGCCAAGCTTCCAAAAATTACGAATCTCCAGAAATCTCAGCAAATATTTTTTCACCCAAACTGGATGATACTTTCAGGTAATGATCAGTACACGAAGGCGACTTGGTTCCCCAAATGTCGTTCTTGTATGTTGAAGCGTTCATTTCCAGTAACAGTTTGAATTTTTAGGTTTCACTCTGTTTTCTCCTATATTGATAGATGTATTTGGAACTCTAAATCCAACACGGTTTGTGCTAGCTTCATGAAACTTGACAAAGTAAAGTAGTTTCACGTTCTATCTCTATATTCTGTTTCCTCTTGATGTAGCCCTAAGCAGTGACTGGTGAGAAATACTTTCATGGAAAAAGGTTGCCAAGCTTCCAAAAGTTACGAATCTCCAGAAATCTCAGCAAATATTTTTTCACCCAAACTGGATGATACTTTCAGGTAATGATCAGTACACGAAGGCGACTTGGTTCCCCAAATTTCGTTCTTCTATGTTGAAGCATTCATTTCCAGTAACAGTTTGAATTTTTAGGTTTTACTCTGTTTTCTCCTATATTGATACATGTATTTGGAACTCTAAATCCAACACGGTTTGTGCTAGCTTCTTGAAACTTGACACAGTAAAGTAGTTTCACGTTCTATCTCTATATTCTGTTTCCTCTTGATGTAGCCCTAAGCAGTGACTGGTGAGAAATACTTTCATGGAAAAAGGTTGCCAAGCTTCCAAAAGTTACGAATCTCCAGAAATCTCAGCAAATATTTTTTCACCCAAACTGGATGATACTTTCAGGTAATGATCAGTACACGAAGGCGACTTGGTTCCCCAAATTTCGTTCTTCTATGTTGAAGCGTTCATTTCCAGTAACAGTTTGAATTTTTAGGTTTCACTCTGTTTTATCCTATATTGATACATGTATTTGGAACTCTAAATCCAACACGGTTTGTGCTAGCTTCTTGAAACTTGACACAGTAAAGTAGTTTCACGTTCTATCTCTATGTTTTGTTTCCTCTTGATGTAGCCCTAAGCAGTGACTGGCGAGAAACACTTTCATGGAAAGGGGTTGCCAAGCTTCCAAAAATTACGAATCTCCAGAAATCTCAGCAAATATTTTTTCACCCAAACTGGATGATACTTTCAGGTAATGATCAGTACACTAAGGCGACTTGGTTCCCCAAAGTTCGTTCTTCTATGTTGAAGCGTTCATTTCCAGTAACAGTTTGAATTTTTAGGTTTCACTCTGTTTTCTCCTATATTGATACATGTATTTGGAACTCTAAATCCAACACGGTTTGTGCTAGCTTCTTGAAACTTGATACAGTAAAGTAGTTTCACGTTCTATCTCTATGTTTTGTTTCCTCTTGCTGTAGCCCTAAGCAGTGACTGGCGAGAAACACTTTCATGGAGAGGGGTTGCCAAGCTTCCAAAAATTACGAATCTCCAAAAATCTCAGCAAATATTTTTTCACCCAAACTGGATGATACTTTCAGGTAATGATCAGTACACTAAGGCGACTTGGTTCCCCAAAGTTCGTTCTTCTATGTTGAAGCGTTCATTTCCAGTAACAGTTTGAATTTTTAGGTTTCACTCTGTTTTCTCCTATATTGATACATGTATTTGGAACTCTAAATCCAACACGGTTTGTGCTAGCTTCTTGAAACTTGATACAGTAAAGTAGTTTCACGTTGTATCTCTATGTTTTGTTTCCTCTTGCTGTAGCCCTAAGCAGTGACTGGCGAGAACCACTTTCATGGAGAGGGGTTGCCAAGCTTCCAAAAATTACGAATCTCCAGAAATCTCAGCAAATATTTTTTCACCCAAACTGGATGATACTTTCAGGTAATGATCAGTACACGAAGGCGACTTGGTTCCCCAAATGTCGTTCTTCTATGTTGAAGCGTTCATTTCCAGTAACAGTTTGAATTTTTAGGTTTCACTCTGTTTTCTCCTATATTGATAGATGTATTTGGAACTCTAAATCCAACACGGTTTTTGCTAGCTTCATGAAACTTGACAAAGTAAAGTAGTTTCACGTTCTATCTCTATATTCTGTTTCCTCTTGATGTAGCCCTAAGCATCGAGTGGCGAGAAACACTTTGATGGAAAAATGTTACCAAGCTTCCAAAAGTTACGAATCTCCAGAAATCTCAGCAAATATTTTTTCACCCAAACTGGATGATACTTTCAGGTAATGATCAGTACACTAAGGCGACTTGGTTCCCCAAAGTTCGTTCTTCTATGTTGAAGCGTTCATTTCCAGTAACAGTTTGAATTTTTAGGTTTCACTCTGTTTTCTCCTATATTGATACATGAATTTGGAACTCTAAATCCAACACGGTTTGTGCTAGCTTCTTGAAACTTGACACAGTAAAGTAGTTTCACGTTCTATCTCTATGTTTTGTTTCCTCTTGCTGTAGCCCTAAGCAGTGACTGGCGAGAACCACTTTCATGGAGAGGGGTTGCCAAGCTTCCAAAAATTACGAATCTCCAGAAATCTCAGCAAATATTTTTTCACCCAAACTGGATGATACTTTCAGGTAATGATCAGTACACTAAGGCGACTTGGTTCCCCAAAGTTCGTTCTTCTATGTTGAAGCGTTCATTTCCAGTAACAGTTTGAATTTTTAGGTTTCACTCTGTTTTCTCCTATATTGATACATGTATTTGGAACTCTAAATCCAACACGGTTTGTGCTAGCTTCTTGAAACTTGATACAGTAAAGTAGTTTCACGTTCTATCTCTATGTTTTGTTTCCTCTTGCTGTAGCCCTAAGCAGTGACTGGCGAGAAACACTTTCATGGAGAGGGGTTGCCAAGCTTCCAAAAATTACGAATCTCCAAAAATCTCAGCAAATATTTTTTCACCCAAACTGGATGATACTTTCAGGTAATGATCAGTACACTAAGGCGACTTGGTTCCCCAAAGTTCGTTCTTCTATGTTGAAGCGTTCATTTCCAGTAACAGTTTGAATTTTTAGGTTTCACTCTGTTTTCTCCTATATTGATACATGTATTTGGAACTCTAAATCCAACACGGTTTGTGCTAGCTTCTTGAAACTTGATACAGTAAAGTAGTTTCACGTTGTATCTCTATGTTTTGTTTCCTCTTGCTGTAGCCCTAAGCAGTGACTGGCGAGAACCACTTTCATGGAGAGGGGTTGCCAAGCTTCCAAAAATTACGAATCTCCAGAAATCTCAGCAAATATTTTTTCACCCAAACTGGATGATACTTTCAGGTAATGATCAGTACACGAAGGCGACTTGGTTCCCCAAATGTCGTTCTTCTATGTTGAAGCGTTCATTTCCAGTAACAGTTTGAATTTTTAGGTTTCACTCTGTTTTCTCCTATATTGATAGATGTATTTGGAACTCTAAATCCAACACGGTTTTTGCTAGCTTCATGAAACTTGACAAAGTAAAGTAGTTTCACGTTCTATCTCTATATTCTGTTTCCTCTTGATGTAGCCCTAAGCATCGAGTGGCGAGAAACACTTTGATGGAAAAAGGTTACCAAGCTTCCAAAAGTTACGAATCTCCAGAAATCTCAGCAAATATTTTTTCACCCAAACTGGATGATACTTTCAGGTAATGATCAGTACACTAAGGCGACTTGGTTCCCCAAAGTTCGTTCTTCTATGTTGAAGCGTTCATTTCCTGTAACAGTTTGAATTTTTAGGTTTCACTCTGTTTTCTCCTATATTGATACATGTATTTGGAACTCTAAATCCAACACGGTTTGTGCTAGCTTCTTGAAACTTGACACAGTAAAGTAGTTTCACGTTCTATCTCTATGTTTTGTTTCCTCTTGCTGTAGCCCTAAGCAGTGACTGGCGAGAACCACTTTCATGGAGAGGGGTTGCCAAGCTTCCAAAAATTACGAATCTCCAGAAATCTCAGCAAATATTTTTTCACCCAAACTGGATGATACTTTCAGGTAATGATCAGTACACTAAGGCGACTTGGTTCCCCAAAGTTCGTTCTTCTATGTTGAAGCGTTCATTTCCAGTAACAGTTTGAATTTTTAGGTTTCACTCTGTTTTCTCCTATATTGATACATGTATTTGGAACTCTAAATCCAACACGGTTTGTGCTAGCTTCTTGAAACTTGATACAGTAAAGTAGTTTCACGTTCTATCTCTATGTTTTGTTTCCTCTTGCTGTAGCCCTAAGCAGTGACTGGCGAGAACCACTTTCATGGAGAGGGGTTGCCAAGCTTCCAAAAATTACGAATCTCCAGAAATCTCAGCAAATATTTTTTCACCCAAACTGGATGATACTTTCAGGTAATGATCAGTACACGAAGGCGACTTGGTTCCCCAAATGTCGTTCTTCTATGTTGAAGCGTTCATTTCCAGTAACACTTTGAATTTTTAGGTTTCACTCTGTTTTCTCCTATATTGATAGATGTATTTGGAACTCTAAATCCAACACGGTTTGTGCTAGCTTCATGAAACTTGACAAAATAAAGTAGTTTCACGTTCTATCTCTATATTCTGTTTCCTCTTGATGTAGCCCTAAGCAGTGACTGGTGAGAAACACTTTCATGGAAAAAGGTTGCCAAGCTTCCAAAAGTTACGAATCTCCAGAAATCTCAGCAAATATTTTTTCACCCAAACTGGATGATACTTTCAGGTAATGATCAGTACACTAAGGCGACTTGGTTCCCCAAAGTTCGTTCTTCTATGTTGAAGCGTTCATTTCCAGTAACAGTTTGAATTTTTAGGTTTCACTCTGTTTTCTCCTATATTGATACATGTATTTGGAACTCTAAATCCAACACGGTTTGTGCTAGCTTCTTGAAACTTGACACAGTAAAGTAGTTTCACGTTCTATCTCTATGTTTTGTTTCCTCTTGCTGTAGCCCTAAGCAGTGACTGGCGAGAACCACTTTCATGGAGAGGGGTTGCCAAGCTTCCAAAAATTACGAATCTCCAGAAATCTCAGCAAATATTTTTTCACCCAAACTGGATGATACTTTCAGGTAATGATCAGTACACTAAGGCGACTTGGTTCCCCAAAGTTCGTTCTTCTATGTTGAAGCGTTCATTTCCAGTAACAGTTTGAATTTTTAGGTTTCACTCTGTTTTCTCCTATATTGATACATGTATTTGGAACTCTAAATCCAACACGGTTTGGGCTAGCTTCTTGAAACTTGATACAGTAAAGTAGTTTCACGTTCTATCTCTATGTTTTGTTTCCTCTTGCTGTAGCCCTAAGCAGTGACTGGCGAGAAACACTTTCATGGAGAGGGGTTGCCAAGCTTCCAAAAATTACGAATCTCCAAAAATCTCAGCAAATATTTTTTCACCCAAACTGGATGATACTTTCAGGTAATGATCAGTACACTAAGGCGACTTGGTTCCCCAAAGTTCGTTCTTCTATGTTGAAGCGTTCATTTCCAGTAACAGTTTGAATTTTTAGGTTTCACTCTGTTTTCTCCTATATTGATACATGTATTTGGAACTCTAAATCCAACACGGTTTGTGCTAGCTTCTTGAAACTTGATACAGTAAAGTAGTTTCACGTTGTATCTCTATGTTTTGTTTCCTCTTGCTGTAGCCCTAAGCAGTGACTGGCGAGAACCACTTTCATGGAGAGGGGTTGCCAAGCTTCCAAAAATTACGAATCTCCAGAAATCTCAGCAAATATTTTTTCACCCAAACTGGATGATACTTTCAGGTAATGATCAGTACACGAAGGCGACTTGGTTCCCCAAATGTCGTTCTTCTATGTTGAAGCGTTCATTTCCAGTAACAGTTTGAATTTTTAGGTTTCACTCTGTTTTCTCCTATATTGATAGATATATTTGGAACTCTAAATCCAACACGGTTTTTGCTAGCTTCATGAAACTTGACAAAGTAAAGTAGTTTCACGTTCTATCTCTATATTCTGTTTCCTCTTGATGTAGCCCTAAGCATCGAGTGGCGAGAAACACTTTGATGGAAAAAGGTTACCAAGCTTCCAAAAGTTACGAATCTCCAGAAATCTCAGCAAATATTTTTTCACCCAAACTGGATGATACTTTCAGGTAATGATCAGTACACGAAGGCGACTTGGTTCCCCAAATGTCGTTCTTCTATGTTGAAGCGTTCATTTCCAGTAACACTTTGAATTTTTAGGTTTCACTCTGTTTTCTCCTATATTGATAGATGTATTTGGAACTCTAAATCCAACACGGTTTGTGCTAGCTTCATGAAACTTGACAAAATAAAGTAGTTTCACGTTCTATCTCTATATTCTGTTTCCTCTTGATGTAGCCCTAAGCAGTGACTGGTGAGAAACACTTTCATGGAAAAAGGTTGCCAAGCTTCCAAAAGTTACGAATCTCCAGAAATCTCAGCAAATATTTTTTCACCCAAACTGGATGATACTTTCAGGTAATGATCAGTACACGAAGGCGACTTGGTTCCCCAAATTTCGTTCTTCTATGTTGAAGCGTTCATTTCCAGTAACAGTTTGAATTTTTAGGTTTCACTCTGTTTTCTCCTATATTGATAGATGTATTTGGAACTCTAAATCCAACACGGTTTGTGCTAGCTTCATGAAACTTGACAAAGTAAAGTAGTTTCACGTTCTATCTCTATATTCTGTTTCCTCTTGATGTAGCCCTAAGCATCGAGTGGCGAGAAACACTTTGATGGAAAAAGGTTGCCAAGCTTCCAAAAGTTACGAATCTCCAGAAATCTCAGCAAATATTTTTTCACCCAAACTGGATGATACTTTCAGGTAATGATCAGTACACGTAGGCGACTTGGTTCCCCAAATTTCGTTCTTCTATGTTGAAGCGTTCATTTCCAGTAACAGTTTGAATTTTTAGGTTTCACTCTGTTTTCTCCTATATTGATAGATGTATTTGGAACTCTAAATCCAACAAGGTTTGTGCTAGCTTCTTGAAACTTGATACAGTAAAGTAGTTTCACGTTCTATCTCTATGTTTTGTTTCTTCTTGCTGTAGCCCTAAGCAGTGACTGGCGAGAACCACTTTCATGGAGAGGGGTTGCCAAGCTTCCAAAAATTACGAATCTCCAAAAATCTCAGCAAATATTTTTTCACCCAAACTGGATGATACTTTCAGGTAATGATCAGTACACTAAGGCGACTTGGTTCCCCAAAGTTCGTTCTTCTATGTTGAAGCGTTCATTTCCAGTAACAGTTTGAATTTTTAGGTTTCACTCTGTTTTCTCCTATATTGATACATGTATTTGGAACTCTAAATCCAACACGGTTTGTGCTAGCTTCTTGAAACTTGATACAGTAAAGTAGTTTCACGTTCTATCTCTATGTTTTGTTTCCCCTTGCTGTAGCCCTAAGCAGTGACTGGCGAGAACCACTTTCATGGAGAGGGGTTGCCAAGCTTCCAAAAATTACGAATCTCCAGAAATCTCAGCAAATATTTTTTCACCCAAACTGGATGATACTTTCAGGTAATGATCAGTACACTAAGGCGACTTGGTTCCCCAAAGTTCGTTCTTCTATGTTGAAGCGTTCATTTCCAGTAACAGTTTGAATTTTTAGGTTTCACTCTGTTTTCTCCTATATTGATACATGTATTTGGAACTCTAAATCCAACACGGTTTGTGCTAGCTTCTTGAAACTTGACACAGTAAAGTAGTTTCACGTTCTATCTCTATGTTTTGTTTCCTCTTGATGTAGCCCAAAGCAGTGACTGGCGAGAAACACTTTCATGGAAAGGGGTTGCCAAGCTTCCAAAAATTACGAATCTCCAGAAATCTCAGCAAATATTTTTTCACCCAAACTGGATGATACTTTCAGGTAATGATCAGTACACGAAGGCGACTTGGTTCCCCAAAGTTCGTTCTTCTATGTTGAAGCGTTCATTTCCAGTAACAGTTTGAATTTTTAGGTTTCACTCTGTTTTCTCCTATATTGATACATGTATTTGGAACTCTAAATCCAACACGGTTTGTGCTAGCTTCTTGAAACTTGACAAAGTAAAGTAGTTTCACGTTCTATCTCTATGATTGTTTCCTCTTGCTGTAGCCCTAAGCAGTGACTGGCAAGAACCACTTTCATGGAGAGGGGTTGCCAAGCTTCCAAAAATTACGAATCTCCAGAAATCTCAGCAAATATTTTTTCACCCAAACTGGATGATACTTTCAGGTAATGATCAGTACACGAAGGCGACTTGGTTCCCCAAATGTCGTTCTTCTATGTTGAAGCGTTCATTTCCAGTAACACTTTGAATTTTTAGGTTTCACTCTGTTTTCTCCTATATTGATAGATGTATTTGGAACTCTAAATCCAACACGGTTTGTGCTAGCTTCATGAAACTTGACAAAGTAAAGTAGTTTCACGTTCTATCTCTATATTCTGTTTCCTCTTGATGTAGCCCTAAGCAGTGACTGGTGAGAAACACTTTCATGGAAAAAGGTTGCCAAGCTTCCAAAAGTTACGAATCTCCAGAAATCTCAGCAAATATTTTTTCACCCAAACTGGATGATACTTTCAGGTAATGATCAGTACACGAAGGCGACTTGGTTCCCCAAATTTCGTTCTTCTATGTTGAAGCGTTCATTTCCAGTAACAGTTTGAATTTTTAGGTTTCACTCTGTTTTCTCCTATATTGATAGATGTATTTGGAACTCTAAATCCAACACGGTTTGTGCTAGCTTCATGAAACGTGACAAAGTAAAGTAGTTTCACGCTCTATCTCTATATTCTGTTTCCTCTTGATGTAGCCCTAAGCATCGAGTGGCGAGAAACACTTTGATGGAAAAAGGTTGCCAAGCTTCCAAAAGTTACGAATCTCCAGAAATCTCAGCAAATATTTTTTCACCCAAACTGGATGATACTTTCAGGTAATGATCAGTACACGTAGGCGACTTGGTTCCCCAAATTTCGTTCTTCTATGTTGAAGCGTTCATTTCCAGTAACAGTTTGAATTTTTAGGTTTCACTCTGTTTTCTCCTATATTGATAGATGTATTTGGAACTCTAAATCCAACAAGGTTTGTGCTAGCTTCTTGAAACTTGATACAGTAAAGTAGTTTCACGTTCTATCTCTATGTTTTGTTTCCTCTTGCTGTAGCCCTAAGCAGTGACTGGCGAGAACCACTTTCATGGAGAGGGGTTGCCAAGCTTCCAAAAATTACGAATCTCCAAAAATCTCAGCAAATATTTTTTCACCCAAACTGGATGATACTTTCAGGTAATGATCAGTACACTAAGGCGACTTGGTTCCCCAAATTTCGTTCTTCTAGGTGGAAGCGTTCATTTCCAGTAACAGTTTGAATTTTTAGGTTTCAATCTGTTTTCTCCTATATGGATACATGTATTTGGAACTCTAAATCCAACACGGTTTGTGCTAGCTTCTTGAAACTTGACACAGTAAAGTAGTTTCAGGTTCTATCTCTATGTTTTGTTTCCTCTTGCTGTAGCCCTAAGCAGTGACTGGCGAGAACCACTTTCATGGAGAGGGGTTGCCAAGCTTCCAAAAATTACGAATCTCCAGAAATCTCAGCAAATATTTTTTCACCCAAACTGGATGATACTTTCAGGTAATGATCAGTACACTAAGGCGACTTGGTTCCCCAAAGTTCGTTCTTCTATGATGAAGCGTTCATTTCCAGTAACAGTTTGAATTTTTAGGTTTCACTCTGTTTTCTCCTATATTGATACATGTATTTGGAACTCTAAATCCAACACGGTTTGTGCTAGCTTCTTGAAACTTGACACAGTAAAGTAGTTTCACGTTCTATCTCTATGTTATGTTTCCTCTTGCTGTAGCCCTAAGCAGTGACTGGCGAGAACCACTTTCATGGAGAGGGGTTGCCAAGCTTCCAAAAATTACGAATCTCCAGAAATCTCAGCAAATATTTTTTCACCCAAACTGGATGATACTTTCAGGTAATGATCAGTACACGAAGGCGACTTGGTTCCCCAAATGTCGTTCTTCTATGTTGAAGCGTTCATTTCCAGTAACAGTTTGAATTTTTAGGTTTCACTCTGTTTTCTCCTATATTGATAGATGTATTTGGAACTCTAAATCCAACAAGGTTTGTGCTAGCTTCTTGAAACTTGATACAGTAAAGTAGTTTCACGTTCTATCTCTATGTTTTGTTTCCTCTTGCTGTAGCCCTAAGCAGTGACTGGCGAGAACCACTTTCATGGAGAGGGGTTGCCAAGCTTCCAAAAATTACGAATCTCCAAAAATCTCAGCAAATATTTTTTCACCCAAACTGGATGATACTTTCAGGTAATGATCAGTACACTAAGGCGACTTGGTTCCCCAAAGTTCGTTCTTCTATGTTGAAGCGTTCATTTCCAGTAACAGTTTGAATTTTTAGGTTTCACTCTGTTTTCTCCTATATTGATACATGTATTTGGAACTCTAAATCCAACACGGTTTGTGCTAGCTTCTTGAAACTTGACACAGTAAAGTAGTTTCACGTTCTATCTCTATGTTTTGTTTCCTCTTGATGTAGCCCTAAGCAGTGACTGGCGAGAAACACTTTCATGGAAAGGGGTTGCCAAGCTTCCAAAAATTACGAATCTCCAGAAATCTCAGCAAATATTTTTTCACCCAAACTGGATGATACTTTCAGGTAATGATCAGTACACGAAGGCGACTTGGTTCCCCAAAGTTCGTTCTTCTATGTTGAAGCGTTCATATCCAGTAACAGTTTGAATTTTTAGGTTTCACTCTGTTTTCTCCTATATTGATACATGTATTTGGAACTCTAAATCCAACACGGTTTGTGCTAGCTTCTTGAAACTTGATACAGTAAAGTAGTTTCACGTTCTATCTCTATGTTTTGTTTCCTCTTGCTGTAGCCCTAAGCAGTGACTGGCGAGAACCACTTTCATGGAGAGGGGTTGCCAAGCTTCCAAAAATTACGAATCTCCAGAAATCTCAGCAAATATTTTTTCACCCAAACTGGATGATACTTTCAGGTAATGATCAGTACACGAAGGCGACTTGGTTCCCCAAATGTCGTTCTTCTATGTTGAAGCGTTCATTTCCAGTAACACTTTGAATTTTTAGGTTTCACTCTGTTTTCTCCTATATTGATAGATGTATTTGGAACTCTAAATCCAACACGGTTTGTGCTAGCTTCATGAAACTTGACAAAGTAAAGTAGTTTCACGTTCTATCTCTATATTCTGTTTCCTCTTGATGTAGCCCTAAGCAGTGACTGGTGAGAAACACTTTCATGGAAAAAGGTTGCCAAGCTTCCAAAAGTTACGAATCTCCAGAAATCTCAGCAAATATTTTTTCACCCAAACTGGATGATACTTTCAGGTAATGATCAGTACACGAAGGCGACTTGGTTCCCCAAATTTCGTTCTTCTATGTTGAAGCGTTCATTTCCAGTAACAGTTTGAATTTTTAGGTTTCACTCTGTTTTCTCCTATATTGATAGATGTATTTGGAACTCTAAATCCAACACGGTTTGTGCTAGCTTCATGAAACTTGACAAAGTAAAGTAGTTTCACGTTCTATCTCTATATTCTGTTTCCTCTTGATGTAGCCCTAAGCATCGAGTGGCGAGAAACACTTTGATGGAAAAAGGTTGCCAAGCTTCCAAAAGTTACGAATCTCCAGAAATCTCAGCAAATATTTTTTCACCCAAACTGGATGATACTTTCAGGTAATGATCAGTACACGTAGGCGACTTGGTTCCCCAAATTTCGTTCTTCTATGTTGAAGCGTTCATTTCCAGTAACAGTTTGAATTTTTAGGTTTCACTCTGTTTTCTCCTATATTGATAGATGTATTTGGAACTCTAAATCCAACAAGGTTTGTGCTAGCTTCTTGAAACTTGATACAGTAAAGTAGTTTCACGTTCTATCTCTATGTTTTGTTTCCTCTTGCTGTAGCCCTAAGCAGTGACTGGCGAGAACCACTTTCATGGAGAGGGGTTGCCAAGCTTCCAAAAATTACGAATCTCCAGAAATCTCAGCAAATATTTTTTCACCCAAACTGGATGATACTTTCAGGTAATGATCAGTACACTAAGGCGACTTGGTTCCCCAAATTTCGTTCTTCTAGGTGGAAGCGTTCATTTCCAGTAACAGTTTGAATTTTTAGGTTTCACTCTGTTTTCTCCTATATTGATACATGTATTTGGAACTCTAAATCCAACACGGTTTGTGCTAGCTTCTTGAAACTTGACACAGTAAAGTAGTTTCAGGTTCTATCTCTATGTTTTGTTTCCTCTTGCTGTAGCCCTAAGCAGTGACTGGCGAGAACCACTTTCATGGAGAGGGGTTGCCAAGCTTCCAAAAATTACGAATCTCCAGAAATCTCAGCAAATATTTTTTCACCCAAACTGGATGATACTTTCAGGTAATGATCAGTACACTAAGGCGACTTGGTTCCCCAAAGTTCGTTCTTCTATGATGAAGCGTTCATTTCCAGTAACAGTTTGAATTTTTAGGTTTCACTCTGTTTTCTCCTATATTGATACATGTATTTGGAACTCTAAATCCAACACGGTTTGTGCTAGCTTCTTGAAACTTGACACAGTAAAGTAGTTTCACGTTCTATCTCTATGTTTTGTTTCCTCTTGATGTAGCCCTAAGCAGTGACTGGCGAGAACCACTTTCATGGAGAGGGGTTTCCAAGCTTCCAAAAATTACGAATCTCCAGAAATCTCAGCAAATATTTTTCACCCAAACTGGATGATACTTTCAGGTAATGATCAGTACACTAAGGCGACTTGGTTCCCCAAAGTTCGTTCTTCTATGTTGAAGCGTTCATTTCCAGTAACAGTTTGAATTTTTAGGTTTCACTCTGTTTTCTCCTATATTGATACATGTATTTGGAACTCTAAATCCAACACGGTTTGTGCTAGCTTCTTGAAACTTGATACAGTAAAGTAGTTTCACGTTCTATCTCTATGTTTTGTTTCCTCTTGCTGTAGCCCTAAGCAGTGACTGGCGAGAACCACTTTCATGGAGAGGGGTTGCCAAGCTTCCAAAAATTACGAATCTCCAGAAATCTCAGCAAATATTTTTTCACCCAAACTGGATGATACTTTCAGGTAATGATCAGTACACGAAGGCGACTTGGTTCCCCAAATGTCGTTCTTCTATGTTGAAGCGTTCATTTCCAGTAACAGTTTGAATTTTTAGGTTTCACTCTGTTTTCTCCTATATTGATAGATGTATTTGGAACTCTAAATCCAACACGGTTTGTGCTAGCTTCATGAAACTTGACAAAGTAAAGTAGTTTCACGTTCTATCTCTATATTCTGTTTCCTCTTGATGTAGCCCTCAGCAGTGACTGGTGAGAAATACTTTCATGGAAAAAGGTTGCCAAGCTTCCAAAAATTACGAATCTCCAGAAATCTCAGCAAATATTTTTTCACCCAAACTGGATGATACTTTCAGGTAATGATCAGTACACGAAGGCGACTTGGTTCCCCAAATTTCGTTCTTCTATGTTGAAGCGTTCATTTCCAGTAACAGTTTGAATTTTTAGGTTTCACTCTGTTTTCTCCTATATTGATACATGTATTTGGAACTCTAAATCCAACACGGTTTGTGCTAGCTTCTTGAAACTTGACACAGTAAAGTAGTTTCACGTTCTATCTCTATGTTTTGTTTCCTCTTGATGTAGCCATAAGCAGTGACTGGCGAGAAACACTTTCATGGAAAGGGGTTGCCAAGCTTCCAAAAATTACGAATCTCCAGAAATCTCAGCAAATATTTTTTCACCCAAACTGGATGATACTTTCAGGTAATGATCAGTACACTAAGGCGACTTGGTTCCCCAAAGTTCGTTCTTCTATGTTGAAGCGTTCATTTCCAGTAACAGTTTGAATTTTTAGGTTTCACTCTGTTTTCTCCTATATTGATACATGTATTTGGAACTCTAAATCCAACACGGTTTGTGCTAGCTTCTTGAAACTTGATACAGTAAAGTAGTTTCACGTTCTATCTCTATGTTTTGTTTCCTCTTGCTGTAGCCCTAAGCAGTGACTGGCGAGAACCACTTTCATGGAGAGGGGTTGCCAAGCTTCCAAAAATTACGAATCTCCAAAAATCTCAGCAAATATTTTTTCACCCAAACTGGATGATACTTTCAGGTAATGATCAGTACACTAAGGCGACTTGGTTCCCCAAAGTTCGTTCTTCTATGTTGAAGCGTTCATTTCCAGTAACTGTTTGAATTTTTAGGTTTCACTCTGTTTTCTCCTATATTGATACATGTATTTGGAACTCTAAATCCAACACGGTTTGTGCTAGCTTCTTGAAACTTGATACAGTAAAGTAGTTTCACGTTCTATCTCTATGTTTTGTTTCCTCTTACTGTAGCCCTAAGCAGTGACTGGCGAGAACCACTTGCATGGAGAGGGGTTGCCAAGCTTCCAAAAATTACGAATCTCCAGAAATCTCAGCAAATATTTTTTCACCCAAACTGGATGATACTTTCAGGTAATGATCAGTACACGAAGGCGACTTGGTTCCCCAAATGTCATTCTTCTATGTTGAAGCGTTCATTTCCAGTAACACTTTGAATTTTTAGGTTTCACTCTGTTTTCTCCTATATTGATAGATGTATTTGGAACTCTAAATCCAACACGGTTTGTGCTAGCTTCATGAAACTTGACAAAGTAAAGTAGTTTCACGTTCTATCGCTATATTCTGTTTCCTCTTGATGTAGCCCTAAGCAGTGACTGGTGAGAAATACTTTCATGGAAAAAGGTTGCCAAGCTTCCAAAAGTTACGAATCTCCAGAAATCTCAGCAAATATTTTTTCACCCAAACTGGATGATACTTTCAGGTAATGATCAGTACACGAAGGCGACTTGGTTCCCCAAATTTCGTTCTTCTATGTTGAAGCGTTCATTTCCAGTAACAGTTTGAATTTTTAGGTTTCACTCTGTTTTCTCCTATATTGATACATGTATTTGGAACTCTAAATCCATCACGGTTTGTGCTAGCTTCTTGAAACTTGACACAGTAAAGTAGTTTCACAATCTATCTCTATGTTTTGTTTCCTCTTGATGTAGCCCTAAGCAGTGACTGGCGAGAAACACTTTCATGGAAAGGGGTTTCCAAGCTTCCAAAAATTACGAATCTCCAGAAATCTCAGCAAATATTTTTTCACCCAAACTGGATGATACTTTCAGGTAATGATCAGTACACTAAGGCGACTTGGTTCCCCAAAGTTCGTTCTTCTATGTTGAAGCGTTCATTTCCAGTAACAGTTTGAATTTTTAGGTTTCACTCTGTTTTCTCCTATATTGATACATGTATTTGGAACTCTAAATCCAACACGGTTTGTGCTAGCTTCTTGAAACTTGATACAGTAAAGTAGTTTCACGTTCTATCTCTATGTTTTGTTTCCTCTTGCTGTAGCCCTAAGCAGTGACTGGCGAGAAACACTTTCATGGAGAGGGGTTGCCAAGCTTCCAAAAATTATGAATCTCCAAAAATCTCAGCAAATATTTTTTCACCCAAACTGGATGATACTTTCAGGTAATGATCAGTACACTAAGGCGACTTGGTTCCCCAAAGTTCGTTCTTCTATGTTGAAGCGTTCATTTCCAGTAACAGTTTGAATTTTTAGGTTTCACTCTGTTTTCTCCTATATTGATACATGTATTTGGAACTCTAAATCCAACACGGTTTGTGCTAGCTTCTTGAAACTTGATACAGTAAAGTAGTTTCACGTTCTATCTCTATGTTTTGTTTCCTCTTGCTGTAGCCCTAAGCAGTGACTGGCGAGAACCACTTTCATGGAAAGGGGTTGCCAAGCTTCCAAAAATTACGAATCTCCAGAAATCTCAGCAAATATTTTTTCACCCAAACTGGATGATACTTTCAGGTAATGATCAGTACACGAAGGCGACTTGGTTCCCCAAATGTCGTTCTTCTATGTTGAAGCGTTCATTTCCAGTAACAGTTTGAATTTTTAGGTTTCACTCTGTTTTCTCCTATATTGATAGATGTATTTGGAACTCTAAATCCAACACGGTTTGTGCTAGCTTCATGAAACTTGACAAAGTAAAGTAGTTTCACGTTCTATCTCTATATTCTGTTTCCTCTTGATCTAGCCCTAAGCAGTGACTGGTGAGAAATACTTTCATGGAAAAAGGTAGCCAAGCTTCCAAAAGTTACGAATCTCCAGAAATCTCAGCAAATATTTTTTCACCCAAACTGGATGATACTTTCAGGTAATGATCAGTACACGAAGGCAACTTGGTTCCCCAAATTTCGTTCTTCTATGTTGAAGCGTTCATTTCCAGTAACAGTTTGAATTTTTAGGTTTCACTCTGTTTTCTCCTATATTGATACATGTATTTGGAACTCTAAATCCAACACGGTTTGTGCTAGCTTCTTGAAACTTGACACAGTAAAGTAGTTTCACGTTCTATCTCTATGTTTTGTTTCCTCTTGATGTAGCCCTAAGCAGTGACTGGCGAGAAACACTTTCATGGAAAGGGGTTGCCAAGCTTCCAAAAATTACGAATCTCCAGAAATCTCAGCAAATATTTTTTCACCCAAACTGGATGATACTTTCAGGTAATGATCAGTTCACTAAGGCGACTTGGTTCCCCAAAGTTCGTTCTTCTATGTTGAAGCGTTCATTTCCAGTAACAGTTTGAATTTTTAGGTTTCACTCTGTTTTCTCCTATATTGATACATGTATTTGGAACTCTAAATCCAACACGGTTTGTGCTAGCTTCTTGAAACTTGATACAGTAAAGTAGTTTCACGTTGTATCTCTATGTTTTGTTTCCTCTTGCTGTAGCCCTAAGCAGTGACTGGCGAGAACCACTTTCATGGAGAGGGGTTGCCAAGCTTCCAAAAATTACGAATCTCCAGAAATCTCAGCAAATATTTTTTCACCCAAACTGGATGATACTTTCAGGTAATGATCAGTACACTAAGGCGACTTGGTTCCCCAAATGTCGTTCTTCTATGTTGAAGCGTTCATTTCCAGTAACAGTTTGAATTTTTAGGTTTCACTCTGTTTTCTCCTATATTGATAGATGTATTTGGAACTCTAAATCCAACACGGTTTTTGCTAGCTTCATGAAACTTGACAAAGTAAAGAAGTTTCACGTTCTATCTCTATATTCTGTTTCCTCTTGATGTAGCCCTAAGCATCGAGTGGCGAGAAACACTTTGATGGAAAAAGGTTGCCAAGCTTCCAAAAGTTACGAATCTCCAGAAATCTCAGCAAATATTTTTTCACCCAAACTGGATGATACTTTCAGGTAATGATCAGTACACGAAGGCGACTTGGTTCCCCAAAGTTCGTTCTTCTATGTTGAAGCGTTCATTTCCAGTAACAGTTTGAATTTTTAGGTTTCACTCTGTTTTCTCCTATATTGATACATGTATTTGGAACTCTAAATCCAACACGGTTTGTGCTAGCTTCTTGAAACTTGATACAGTAAAGTAGTTTCACGTTGTATCTCTATGTTTTGTTTCCTCTTGCTGTAGCCCTAAGCAGTGACTGGCGAGAACCACTTTCATGGAGAGGGGTTGCCAAGCTTCCAAAAATTACGAATCTCCAGAAATCTCAGCAAATATTTTTTCACCCAAACTGGATGATACTTTCAGGTAATGATCAGTACACTAAGGCGACTTGGGTCCCCAAATGTCGTTCTTCTATGTTGAAGCGTTCATTTCCAGTAACAGTTTGAATTTTTAGGTTTCACTCTGTTTTCTCCTATATTGATAGATGTATTTGGAACTCTAAATCCAACACGGTTTTTGCTAGCTTCATGAAACTTGACAAAGTAAAGTAGTTTCACGTTCTATCTCTATATTCTGTTTCCTCTTGATGTAGCCCTAAGCATCGAGTGGCGAGAAACACTTTGATGGAAAAAGGTTACCAAGCTTCCAAAAGTTACGAATCTCCAGAAATCTCAGCAAATATTTCTTCACCCAAACTGGATGATACTTTCAGGTAATGATCAGTACACTAAGGCGACTTGGTTCCCCAAATGTCGTTCTTCTATGTTGAAGCGTTCATTTCCAGTAACAGTTTGAATTTTTAGGTTTCACTCTGTTTTCTCCTATATTGATACATGTATTTGGAACTCTAAATCCAACACGGTTTGTGCTAGCTTCTTGAAACTTGACACAGTAAAGTAGTTTCACGTTCTATCTCTATGTTTTGTTTCCTCTTGCTGTAGCCCTAAGCAGTGACTGGCGAGAACCACTTTCATGGAGAGGGGTTGCCAAGCTTCCAAAAATTACGAATCTCCAGAAATCTCAGCAAATATTTTTTCACCCAAACTGGATGATACTTTCAGGTAATGATCAGTACACTAAGGCGACTTGGTTCCCCAAAGTTCGTTCTTCTATGTTGAAGCGTTCATTTCCAGTAACAGTTTGAATTTTTAGGTTTCACTCTGTTTTCTCCTATATTGATACATGTATTTGGAACTCTAAATCCAACACGGTTTGTGCTAGCTTCTTGAAACTTGATACAGTAAAGTAGTTTCACGTTCTATCTCTATGTTTTGTTTCCTCTTGCTGTAGCCCTAAGCAGTGACTGGCGAGAACCACTTTCATGGAGAGGGGTTGCCAAGCTTCCAAAAATTACGAATCTCCAGAAATCTCAGCAAATATTTTTTCACCCAAACTGGATGATACTTTCAGGTAATGATCAGTACACGAAGGCGACTTGGTTCCCCAAATGTCGTTCTTCTATGTTGAAGCGTTCATTTCCAGTAACACTTTGAATTTTTAGGTTTCACTCTGTTTTCTCCTATATTGATAGATGTATTTGGAACTCTAAATCCAACACGGTTTGTGCTAGCTTCATGAAACTTGACAAAGTAAAGTAGTTTCACGTTCTATCTCTATATTCTGTTTCCTCTTGATGTAGCCCTAAGCAGTGACTGGTGAGAAACACTTTCATGGAAAAAGGTTGCCAAGCTTCCAAAAGTTACGAATCTCCAGAAATCTCAGCAAATATTTTTTCACCCAAACTGGATGATACTTTCAGGTAATGATCAGTACACGAAGGCGACTTGGTTCCCCAAATTTCGTTCTTCTATGTTGAAGCGTTCATTTCCAGTAACAGTTTGAATTTTTAGGTTTCACTCTGTTTTCTCCTATATTGATAGATGTATTTGGAACTCTAAATCCAACACGGTTTGTGCTAGCTTCATGAAACTTGACAAAGTAAAGTAGTTTCACGTTCTATCTCTATATTCTGTTTCCTCTTGATGTAGCCCTAAGCATCGAGTGGCGAGAAACACTTTGATGGAAAAAGGTTGCCAAGCTTCCAAAAGTTACGAATCTCCAGAAATCTCAGCAAATATTTTTTCACCCAAACTGGATGATACTTTCAGGTAATGATCAGTACACGTAGGCGACTTGGTTCCCCAAATTTCGTTCTTCTATGTTGAAGCGTTCATTTCCAGTAACAGTTTGAATTTTTAGGTTTCACTCTGTTTTCTCCTATATTGATAGATGTATTTGGAACTCTAAATCCAACAAGGTTTGTGCTAGCTTCTTGAAACTTGATACAGTAAAGTAGTTTCACGTTCTATCTCTATGTTTTGTTTCCTCTTGCTGTAGCCCTAAGCAGTGACTGGCGAGAACCACTTTCATGGAGAGGGGTTGCCAAGCTTCCAAAAATTACGAATCTCCAAAAATCTCAGCAAATATTTTTTCACCCAAACTGGATGATACTTTCAGGTAATGATCAGTACACTAAGGCGACTTGGTTCCCCAAAATCGTTCTTCTAGGTGGAAGCGTTCATTTCCAGTAACAGTTTGAATTTTTAGGTTTCACTCTGTTTTCTCCTATATTGATACATGTATTTGGAACTCTAAATCCAACACGGTTTGTGCTAGCTTCTTGAAACTTGACACAGTAAAGTAGTTTCAGGTTCTATCTCTATGTTTTGTTTCCTCTTGCTGTAGCCCTAAGCAGTGACTGGCGAGAACCACTTTCATGGAGAGGGGTTGCCAAGCTTCCAAAAATTACGAATCTCCAGAAATCTCAGCAAATATTTTTTCACCCAAACTGGATGATACTTTCAGGTAATGATCAGTACACTAAGGCGACTTGGTTCCCCAAAGTTCGTTCTTCTATGATGAAGCGTTCATTTCCAGTAACAGTTTGAATTTTTAGGTTTCACTCTGTTTTCTCCTATATTGATACATGTATTTGGAACTCTAAATCCAACACGGTTTGTGCTAGCTTCTTGAAACTTGACACAGTAAAGTAGTTTCACGTTCTATCTCTATGTTTTGTTTCCTCTTGATGTAGCCCTAAGCAGTGACTGGCGAGAAACACTTTCATGGAGAGGGGTTTCCAAGCTTCCAAAAATTACGAATCTCCAGAAATCTCAGCAAATATTTTTCACCCAAACTGGATGATACTTTCAGGTAATGATCAGTACACTAAGGCGACTTGGTTCCCCAAAGTTCGTTCTTCTATGTTGAAGTGTTCATTTCCAGTAACAGTTTGAATTTTTAGGTTTCACTCTGTTTTCTCCTATATTGATACATGTATTTGGAACTCTAAATCCAACACGGTTTGTGCTAGCTTCTTGAAACTTGATACAGTAAAGTAGTTTCACGTTCTATCTCTATGTTTTGTTTCCTCTTGCTGTAGCCCTAAGCAGTGACTGGCGAGAACCACTTTCATGGAGAGGGGTTGCCAAGCTTCCAAAAATTACGAATCTCCAGAAATCTCAGCAAATATTTTTTCACCCAAACTGGATGATACTTTCAGGTAATGATCAGTACACGAAGGCGACTTGGTTCCCCAAATGTCGTTCTTCTATGTTGAAGCGTTCATTTCCAGTAACAGTTTGAATTTTTAGGTTTCACTCTGTTTTCTCCTATATTGATAGATGTATTTGGAACTCTAAATCCAACACGGTTTGTGCTAGCTTCATGAAACTTGACAAAGTAAAGTAGTTTCACGTTCTATCTCTATATTCTGTTTCCTCTTGATGTAGCCCTAAGCAGTGACTGGTGAGAAATACTTTCATGGAAAAAGGTTGCCAAGCTTCCAAAAGTTACGAATCTCCAGAAATCTCAGCAAATATTTTTTCACCCAAACTGGATGATACTTTCAGGTAATGATCAGTACACGAAGGCGACTTGGTTCCCCAAATTTCGTTCTTCTATGTTGAAGCGTTCATTTCCAGTAACAGTTTGAATTTTTAGGTTTCACTCTGTTTTCTCCTATATTGATACATGTATTTGGAACTCTAAATCCATCACGGTTTGTGCTAGCTTCTTGAAACTTGACACAGTAAAGTAGTTTCACGTTCTATCTCTATGTTTTGTTTCCTCTTGATGTAGCCCTAAGCAGTGACTGGCGAGAAACACTTTCATGGAAAGGGGTTGCCAAGCTTCCAAAAATTACGAATCTCCAAAAATCTCAGCAAATATTTTTTCACCCAAACTGGATGATACTTTCAGGTAATGATCAGTACACTAAGGCGACTTGGTTCCCCAAAGTTCGTTCTTCTATGTTGAAGCGTTCATTTCCAGTAACAGTTTGAATTTTTAGGTTTCACTCTGTTTTCTCCTATATTGATACATGTATTTGGAACTCTAAATCCAACACGGTTTGTGCTAGCTTCTTGAAACTTGATACAGTAAAGTAGTTTCACGTTCTATCTCTATGTTTTGTTTCCTCTTGATGTAGCCCTAAGCAGTGACTGGCGAGAACCACTTTCATGGAGAGGGGTTGCCAAGCTTCCAAAAATTACGAATCTCCAGAAATCTCAGCAAATATTTTTTCACCCAAACTGGATGATACTTTCAGGTAATGATCAGTACACGAAGGCGACTTGGTTCCCCAAAGTTCGTTCTTCTATGTTGAAGCGTTCATTTCCAGTAACAGTTTGAATTTTTAGGTTTCACTCTGTTTTCTCCTATATTGATAGATGTATTTGGAACTCTAAATCCAACACGGTTTTTGCTAGCTTCATGAAACTTGACAAAGTAAAGTAGTTTCACGTTCTATCTCTATATTCTGTTTCCTCTTGATGTAGCCCTAAGCATCGAGTGGCGAGAAACACTTTGATGGAAAAAGGTTGCCAAGCTTCCAAAAGTTACGAATCTCCAGAAATCTCAGCAAATATTTTTTCACCCAAACTGGATGATACTTTCAGGTAATGATCAGTACACGAAGGCGACTTGGTTCCCCAAAGTTCGTTCTTCTATGTTGAAGCGTTCATTTCCAGTAACAGTTTGAATTTTTAGGTTTCACTCTGTTTTCTCCTATATTGATACATGTATTTGGAACTCTAAATCCAACACGGTTTGTGCTAGCTTCTTGAAACTTGATACAGTAAAGTAGTTTCACGTTGTATCTCTATGTTTTGTTTCCTCTTGCTGTAGCCCTAAGCAGTGACTGGCGAGAACCACTTTCATGGAGAGGGGTTGCCAAGCTTCCAAAAATTACGAATCTCCAGAAATCTCAGCAAATATTTTTTCACCCAAACTGGATGATACTTTCAGGTAATGATCAGTACACTAAGGCGACTTGGTTCCCCAAATGTCGTTCTTCTATGTTGAAGCGTTCATTTCCAGTAACAGTTTGAATTTTTAGGTTTCACTCTGTTTTCTCCTATATTGATACATGTATTTGGAACTCTAAATCCAACACGGTTTTTGCTAGCTTCATGAAACTTGACAAAGTAAAGTAGTTTCACGTTCTATCTCTATATTCTGTTTCCTCTTGATGTAGCCCTAAGCATCGAGTGGCGAGAAACACTTTGATGGAAAAAGGTTACCAAGCTTCCAAAAGTTACGAATCTCCAGAAATCTCAGCAAATATTTTTTCACCCAAACTGGATGATACTTTCAGGTAATGATCAGTACACTAAGGCGACTTGGTTCCCCAAAGTTCGTTCTTCTATGTTGAAGCGTTCATTTCCAGTAACAGTTTGAATTTTTAGGTTTCACTCTGTTTTCTCCTATATTGATACATGTATTTGGAACTCTAAATCCAACACGGTTTGTGCTAGCTTCTTGAAACTTGACACAGTAAAGTAGTTTCACGTTCTATCTCTATGTTTTGTTTCCTCTTGCTGTAGCCCTAAGCAGTGACTGGCGAGAACCACTTTCATGGAGAGGGGTTGCCAAGCTTCCAAAAATTACGAATCTCCAGAAATCTCAGCAAATATTTTTTCACCCAAACTGGATGATACTTTCAGGTAATGATCAGTACACGAAGGCGACTTGGTTCCCCAAATGTCGTTCTTCTATGTTGAAGCGTTCATTTCCAGTAACAGTTTGAATTTTTAGGTTTCACTCTGTTTTCTCCTATATTGATAGATGTATTTGGAACTCTAAATCCAACACGGTTTGTGCTAGCTTCATGAAACTTGACAAAGTAAAGTAGTTTCACGTTCTATCTCTATATTCTGTTTCCTCTTGATGTAGCCCTAAGCAGTGACTGGTGAGAAATACTTTCATGGAAAAAGGTTGCCAAGCTTCCAAAAGTTACGAATCTCCAGAAATCTCAGCAAATATTTTTTCACCCAAACTGGATGATACTTTCAGGTAATGATCAGTACACGAAGGCGACTTGGTTCCCCAAAGTTCGTTCTTCTATGTTGAAGCGTTCATTTCCAGTAACAGTTTGAATTTTTAGGTTTCACTCTGTTTTCTCCTATATTGATACATGTATTTGGAACTCTAAATCCAACACGGTTTGTGCTAGCTTCTTGAAACTTGATACAGTAAAGTAGTTTCACGTTGTATCTCTATGTTTTGTTTCCTCTTGCTGTAGCCCTAAGCAGTGACTGGCGAGAACCACTTTCATGGAGAGGGGTTGCCAAGCTTCCAAAAATTACGAATCTCCAGAAATCTCAGCAAATATTTTTTCACCCAAACTGGATAATACTTTCAGGTAATGATCAGTACACTAAGGCGACTTGGTTCCCCAAATGTCGTTCTTCTATGTTGAAGCGTTCATTTCCAGTAACAGTTTGAATTTTTAGGTTTCACTCTGTTTTCTCCTATATTGATAGATGTATTTGGAACTCTAAATCCAACACGGTTTTTGCTAGCTTCATGAAACTTGACAAAGTAAAGTAGTTTCACGTTCTATCTCTATATTCTGTTTCCTCTTGATGTAGCCCTAAGCATCGAGTGGCGAGAAACACTTTGATGGAAAAAGGTTGCCAAGCTTCCAAAAGTTACGAATCTCCAGAAATCTCAGCAAATATTTTTTCACCCAAACTGGATGATACTTTCAGGTAATGATCAGTACACGAAGGCGACTTGGTTCCCCAAAGTTCGTTCTTCTATGTTGAAGCGTTCATTTCCAGTAACAGTTTGAATTTTTAGGTTTCACTCTGTTTTCTCCTATATTGATACATGTATTTGGAACTCTAAATCCAACACGGTTTGTGCTAGCTTCTTGAAACTTGATACAGTAAAGTAGTTTCACGTTGTATCTCTATGTTTTGTTTCCTCTTGCTGTAGCCCTAAGCAGTGACTGGCGAGAACCACTTTCATGGAGAGGGGTTGCCAAGCTTCCAAAAATTACGAATCTCCAGAAATCTCAGCAAATATTTTTTCACCCAAACTGGATGATACTTTCAGGTAATGATCAGTACACTAAGGCGACTTGGTTCCCCAAATGTCGTTCTTCTATGTTGAAGCGTTCATTTCCAGTAACACTTTGAATTTTTAGGTTTCACTCTGTTTTCTCCTATATTGATACATGTATTTGGAACTCTAAATCCAACACGGTTTTTGCTAGCTTCATGAAACTTGACAAAGTAAAGTAGTTTCACGTTCTATCTCTATATTCTGTTTCCTCTTGATGTAGCCCTAAGCATCGAGTGGCGAGAAACACTTTGATGGAAAAAGGTTACCAAGCTTCCAAAAGTTACGAATCTCCAGAAATCTCAGCAAATATTTTTTCACCCAAACTGGATGATACTTTCAGGTAATGATCAGTACACTAAGGCGACTTGGTTCCCCAAAGTTCGTTCTTCTATGTTGAAGCGTTCATTTCCAGTAACAGTTTGAATTTTTAGGTTTCACTCTGTTTTCTCCTATATTGATACATGTATTTGGAACTCTAAATCCAACACGGTTTGTGCTAGCTTCTTGAAACTTGACACAGTAAAGTAGTTTCACGTTCTATCTCTATGTTTTGTTTCCTCTTGCTGTAGCCCTAAGCAGTGACTGGCGAGAACCACTTTCATGGAGAGGGGTTGCCAAGCTTCCAAAAATTACGAATCTCCAGAAATCTCAGCAAATATTTTTTCACCCAAACTGGATGATACTTTCAGGTAATGATCAGTACACGAAGGCGACTTGGTTCCCCAAAGTTCGTTCTTCTATGTTGAAGCGTTCATTTCCAGTAACAGTTTGAATTTTTAGGTTTCACTCTGTTTTCTCCTATATTGATACATGTATTTGGAACTCTAAATCCAACACGGTTTGTGCTAGCTTCTTGAAACTTGACACAGTAAAGTAGTTTCACGTTCTATCTCTATGTTTTGTTTCCTCTTGATGTAGCCCTAAGCAGTGACTGGCGAGAAACACTTTCATGGAGAGGGGTTGCCAAGCTTCCAAAAATTACGAATCTCCAGAAATCTCAGCAAATATTTTTTCACCCAAACTGGATGATACTTTCAGGTAATGATCAGTACACTAAGGCGACTTGGTTCCCCAAAGTTCGTTCTTCTATGTTGAAGCGTTCATTTCCAGTAACAGTTTGAATTTTTAGGTTTCACTCTGTTTTCTCCTATATTGATACATGTATTTGGAACTCTAAATCCAACACGGTTTGTGCTAGCTTCTTGAAACTTGATACAGTAAAGTAGTTTCACGTTCTATCTCTATGTTTTGTTTCCTCTTGCTGTAGCCCTAAGCAGTGACTGGCGAGAACCACTTTCATGGAGAGGGGTTGCCAAGCTTCCAAAAATTACAAATCTCCAGAAATCTCAGCAAATATTTTTTCACCCAAACTGGATGATACTTTCAGGTAATGATCAGTACACGAAGGCGACTTGGTTCCCCAAATGTCGTTCTTCTATGTTGAAGCATTCATTTCCAGTAACACTTTGAATTTTTAGGTTTCACTCTGTTTTCTCCTATATTGATAGATGTATTTGGAACTCTAAATCCAACACGGTTTGTGCTAGCTTCATGAAACTTGACAAAGTAAAGTAGTTTCACATTCTATCTCTATATTCTGTTTCCTCTTGATGTAGCCCTAAGCAGTGACTGGTGAGAAACACTTTCATTGAAAAAGGTTGCCAAGCTTCCAAAAGTTACGAATCTCCAGAAATCTCAGCAAATATTTTTTCACCCAAACTGGATGATACTTTCAGGTAATGATCAGTACACGAAGGCGACTTGGTTCCCCAAAGTTCGTTCTTCTATGTTGAAGCGTTCATTTCCAGTAACAGTTTGAATTTTTAGGTTTCACTCTGTTTTCTCCTATATTGATACATGTATTTGGAACTCTAAATCCAACACGGTTTGTGCTAGCTTCTTGAAACTTGACACAGTAAAGTAGTTTCACGTTCTATCTCTATGTTTTGTTTCCTCTTGCTGTAGCCCTAAGCAGTGACTGGCGAGAACCACTTTCATGGAGAGGGGTTGCCAAGCTTCCAAAAATTACGAATCTCCAGAAATCTCAGCAAATATTTTTTCACCCAAACTGGATGATACTTTCAGGTAATGATCAGTACACGAAGGCGACTTGGTTCCCCAAAGTTCGTTCTTCTATGTTGAAGCGTTCATTTCCAGTAACAGTTTGAATTTTTAGGTTTCACTCTGTTTTCTCCTATATTGATACATGTATTTGGAACTCTAAATCCAACACGGTTTGTGCTAGCTTCTTGAAACTTGACACAGTAAAGTAGTTTCACGTTCTATCTCTATGGTTTGTTTCCTCTTGCTGTAGCCCTAAGCAGTGACTGGCGAGAAACACTTTCATGGAGAGGGGTTGCCAAGCTTCCAAAAATTACGAATCTCCAGAAATCTCAGCAAATATTTTTTCACCCAAACTGGATGATACTTTCAGGTAATGATCAGTACACTAAGGCGACTTGGTTCCCCAAAGTTCGTTCTTCTATGTTGAAGCGTTCATTTCCAGTAACAGTTTGAATTTTTAGGTTTCACTCTGTTTTCTCCTATATTGATACATGTATTTGGAACTCTAAATCCAACACGGTTTGTGCTAGCTTCTTGAAACTTGATACAGTAAAGTAGTTTCACGTTCTATCTCTATGTTTTGTTTCCTCTTGCTGTAGCCCTAAGCAGTGACTGGCGAGAACCACTTTCATGGAGAGGGGTTGCCAAGCTTCCAAAAATTACAAATCTCCAGAAATCTCAGCAAATATTTTTTCACCCAAACTGGATGATACTTTCAGGTAATGATCAGTACACGAAGGCGACTTGGTTCCCCAAATGTCGTTCTTCTATGTTGAAGCATTCATTTCCAGTAACACTTTGAATTTTTAGGTTTCACTCTGTTTTCTCCTATATTGATAGATGTATTTGGAACTCTAAATCCAACACGGTTTGTGCTAGCTTCATGAAACTTGACAAAGTAAAGTAGTTTCACATTCTATCTCTATATTCTGTTTCCTCTTGATGTAGCCCTAAGCAGTGACTGGTGAGAAACACTTTCATTGAAAAAGGTTGCCAAGCTTCCAAAACTTACGAATCTCCAGAAATCTCAGCAAATATTTTTTCACCCAAACTGGATGATACTTTCAGGTAATGATCAGTACACGAAGGCGACTTGGTTCCCCAAATTTCGTTCTTCTATGTTGAAGCGTTCATTTCCAGTAACAGTTTGAATTTTTAGGTTTCACTCTGTTTTCTCCTATATTGATAGATGTATTTGGAACTCTAAATCCAACACGGTTTGTGCTAGCTTCATGAAACTTGACAAAGTAAAGTAGTTTCATGTTCTATCTCTATATTCTGTTTCCTCTTGATGTAGCCCTAAGCATCGAGTGGCGAGAAACACTTTGATGGAAAAAGGTTGCCAAGCTTCCAAAAGTTACGAATCTCCAGAAATCTCAGCAAATATTTTTTCACCCAAACTGGATGATACTTTCAGGTAATGATCAGTACACGTAGGCGACTTGGTTCCCCAAATTTCGTTCTTCTATGTTGAAGCGTTCATTTCCAGTAACAGTTTGAATTTTTAGGTTTCACTCTGTTTTCTCCTATATTGATACATGTATTTGGAACTCTAAATCCAACATGGTTTGTGCTAGCTTCTTGAAACTTGACACAGTAAAGTAGTTTCACGTTCTATCTCTATGTTTTGTTTCCTCTTGATGTAGCCCTAAGCAGTGACTGGCGAGAAACACTTTCATGGAGAGGGGTTGCCAAGCTTCCAAAAATTACGAATCTCCAGAAATCTCAGCAAATATTTTTTCACCCAAACTGGATGATACTTTCAGGTAATGATCAGTACACTAAGGCGACTTGGTTCCCCAAAGTTCGTTCTTCTATGTTGAAGCGTTCATTTCCAGTAACAGTTTGAATTTTTAGGTTTCACTCTGTTTTCTCCTATATTGATACATGTATTTGGAACTCTAAATCCAACACGGTTTGTGCTAGCTTCTTGAAACTTGATACAGTAAAGTAGTTTCACGTTCTATCTCTATGTTTTGTTTCCTCTTGCTGTAGCCCTAAGCAGTGACTGGCGAGAACCACTTTCATGGAGAGGGGTTGCCAAGCTTCCAAAAATTACGAATCTCCAGAAATCTCAGCAAATATTTTTTCACCCAAACTGGATGATACTTTCAGGTAATGATCAGTACACGAAGGCGACTTGGTTCCCCAAATGTCGTTCTTCTATGTTGAAGCATTCATTTCCAGTAACACTTTGAATTTTTAGGTTTCACTCTGTTTTCTCCTATATTGATAGATGTATTTGGAACTCTAAATCCAACACGGTTTGTGCTAGCTTCATGAAACTTGACAAAGTAAAGTAGTTTCACGTTCTATCTCTATATTCTGTTTCCTCTTGATGTAGCCCTAAGCAGTGACTGGTGAGAAACACTTTCATGGAAAAAGGTTGCCAAGCTTCCAAAAGTTACGAATCTCCAGAAATCTCAGCAAATATTTTTTCACCCAAACTGGATGATACTTTCAGGTAATGATCAGTACACAAAGGCGACTTGGTTCCCCAAATTTCGTTCTTCTATGTTGAAGCGTTCATTTCCAGTAACAGTTTGAATTTTTAGGTTTCACTCTGTTTTCTCCTATATTGATAGATGTATTTGGAACTCTAAATCCGACACGGTTTGTGCTAGCTTCATGAAACTTGACAAAGTAAAGTAGTTTCACGTTCTATCTCTATATTCTGTTTCCTCTTGATGTAGCCCTAAGCATCGAGTGGCGAGAAACACTTTGATGGAAAAAGGTTGCCAAGCTTCCAAAAGTTACGAATCTCCAGAAATCTCAGCAAATATTTTTTCACCCAAACTGGATGATACTTTCAGGTAATGATCAGTACACGTAGGCGACTTGGTTCCCCAAATTTCGTTCTTCTATGTTGAAGCGTTCATTTCCAGTAACAGTTTGAATTTTTAGGTTTCACTCTGTTTTCTCCTATATTGATAGATGTATTTGGAACTCTAAATCCAACATGGTTTGTGCTAGCTTCTTGAAACTTGATACAGTAAAGTAGTTTCACGTTCTATCTCTATGTTTTGTTTCCTCTTGCTGTAGCCCTAAGCAGTGACTGGCGAGAACCACTTTCATGGAGAGGGGTTGCCAAGCTTCCAAAAATTACGAATCTCCAAAAATCTCAGCAAATATTTTTTCACCCAAACTGGATGATACTTTCAGGTAATGATCAGTACACTAAGGCGACTTGGTTCCCCAAATTTCATTCTTCTAGGTGGAAGCGTTCATTTCCAGTAACAGTTTGAATTTTTAGGTTTCACTCTGTTTTCTCCTATATTGATAGATGTATTTGGATCTCTAAATCCAACACGGTTTGTGCTAGCTTCATGAAACTTGACAAAGTAAAGTAGTTTCACGTTCTATCTCTATATTCTGTTTCCTCTTGATGTAGCCCTAAGCATCGAGTGGCGAGAAACACTTTGATGGAAAAAGGTTGCCAAGCTTCCAAAAGTTACGAATCTCCAGAAATCTCAGCAAATATTTTTTCACCCAAACTGGATGATACTTTCAGGTAATGATCAGTACACGTAGGCGACTTGGTTCCCCAAATTTCGTTCTTCTATGTTGAAGCGTTCATTTCCAGTAACAGTTTGAATTTTTAGGTTTCACTCTGTTTTCTCCTATATTGATAGATGTATTTGGAACTCTAAATCCAACAAGGTTTGTGCTAGCTTCTTGAAACTTGATACAGTAAAGTAGTTTCACGTTCTATCTCTATGTTTTGTTTCCTCTTGCTGTAGCCCTAAGCAGTGACTGGCGAGAACCACTTTCATGGAGAGGGGTTTCCAAGCTTCCAAAAATTACGAATCTCCAAAAATCTCAGCAAATATTTTTTCACCCAAACTGGATGATACTTTCAGGTAATGATCAGTACACTAAGTCGATTTGGTTCCCCAAATTTCGTTCTTCTAGGTGGAAGCGTTCATTTCCAGTAACAGTTTGAATTTTTAGGTTTCACTCTGTTTTCTCCTCATTGATACATGTATTTGGAACTCTAAATCCAACACGGTTTGTGCTAGCTTCTTGAAACTTGACACAGTAAAGTAGTTTCAGGTTCTATCTCTATGTTTTGTTTCCTCTTGCTGTAGCCCTAAGCAGTGACTGGCGAGAACCACTTTCATGGAGAGGGGTTGCCAAGCTTCCAAAAATTACGAATCTCCAGAAATCTCAGCTAATATTTTTTCACCCAAACTGGATGATACTTTCAGGTAATGATCAGTACACTAAGGCGACTTGGTTCCCCAAAGTTCGTTCTTCTATGATGAAGCGTTCATTTCCAGTAACAGTTTGAATTTTTAGGTTTCACTCTGTTTTCTCCTATATTGATACATGTATTTGGAACTCTAAATCCAACACGGTTTGTGCTAGCTTCTTGAAACTTGACACAGTAAAGTAGTTTCACGTTCTATCTCTATGTTTTGTTTCCTCTTGATGTAGCCCTAAGCAGTGACTGGCGAGAAACACTTTCATGGAGAGGGGTTGCCAAGCTTCCAAAAATTACGAATCTCCAGAAATCTCAGCAAATATTTTTCACCCAAACTGGATGATACTTTCAGGTAATGATCAGTACACTAAGGTGACTTGGTTCCCCAAAGTTCGTTCTTCTATGTTGAAGCGTTCATTTCCAGTAACAGTTTGAATTTTTAGGTTTCACTCTGTTTTCTCCTCTACTGATACATGTATTTGGAACTCTAAATCCAACACGGTTTGTGCTAGCTTCTTGAAACTTGATACAGTAAAGTAGTTTCACGTTCTATCTCTATGTTTTGTTTCCTCTTGCTGTAGCCCTAAGCAGTGACTGGCGAGAACCACTTTCATGGAGAGGGGTTGCCAAGCTTCCAAAAATTACGAATCTCCAGAAATCTCAGCAAATATTTTTTCACCCAAACTGGATGATACTTTCAGGTAATGATCAGTACACGAAGGCGACTTGGTTCCCCAAATGTCGTTCTTCTATGTTGAAGCGTTCATTTCCAGTAATAGTTTGAATTTTTAGGTTTCACTCTGTTTTCTCCTATATTGATACATGTATTTGGAACTCTAAATCCAACACGGTTTTTGCTAGCTTCATGAAACTTGACAAAGAAAAGTAGTTTCACGTTCTATCTCTATATTCTGTTTCCTCTTGATGTAGCCCTAAGCAGTGACTGGTGAGAAATACTTTCATGGAAAAAGGTTGCCAAGCTTCCAAAAGTTACGAATCTCCAGAAATCTCAGCAAATATTTTTTCACCCAAACTGGATGATACTTTCAGGTAATGATCAGTACACGAAGGCGACTTGGTTCCCCAAAGTTTGTTCTTCTATGTTGAAGCGTTCATTTCCAGTAACAGTTTGAATTTTTAGGTTTCACTCTGTTTTCTCCTATATTGATACATGTATTTGGAACTCTAAATCCAACACGGTTTGTGCTAGCTTCTTGAAACTTGACACAGTAAAGTAGTTTCACGTTCTATCTCTATGTTTTGTTTCCTCTTGCTGTAGCCCTAAGCAGTGACTGGCGAGAACCACTTTCATGGAGAGGGGTTGCCAAGCTTCCAAAAGTTACGAATCTTTAGAAATCTCAGCAAATATTTTTTCACCCAAACTGGATGATACTTTCAGGTAATGATCAGTACACTAAGGCGACTTGGTTCCCCAAAGTTCGTTCTTCTATGTTGAAGCGTTCATTTCCAGTAACAGTTTGAATTTTTAGGTTTCACTCTGTTTTCTCCTATATTGATACATGTATTTGGAACTCTAAATCCAACACGGTTTGTGCTAGCTTCTTGAAACTTGATACAGTAAAGTAGTTTCACGTTCTATCACTATGTTTTGTTTCCTCTTGCTGTAGCCCTAAGCAGTGACTGGCGAGAAACACTTTCATGGAGAGGGGTTGCCAAGCTTCCAAAAATTACGAATCTCCAGAAATCTCAGCAAATATTTTTTCACCCAAACTTGATGATACTTTCAGGTAATGATCAGTACACTAAGGCGACTTGGTTCCCCAAATGTCGTTCTTCTATGTTGAAGCGTTCATTTCCAGTAACAGTTTGAATTTTTAGGTTTCACTCTGTTTTCTCCTATATTGATACATGTATTTGGAACTCTAAATCCAGCACGGTTTGTGCTAGCTTCATGAAACTTGACAAAGTAAAGTAGTTTCACGTTCTATCTCTATATTCTGTTTCCTCTTGATGTAGCCCTAAGCAGTGACTGGTGAGAAATACTTTCATGGAAAAAGGTTGCCAAGCTTCCAAAAGTTACGAATCTCCAGAAATCTCAGCAAATATTTTTTCACCCAAACTGGATGATACTTTCAGGTAATGATCAGTACACGAAGGCGACTTGGTTCCCCAAATTTCGTTCTTCTAGGTGGAAGCGTTCATTTCCAGTAACAGTTTGAATTTTTAGGTTTCACTCTGTTTTCTCCTATATTGATACATGTATTTGGAACTCTAAATCCAACACGGTTTGTGCTAGCTTCTTGAAACTTGACACAGTAAAGTAGTTTCACGTTCTATCTCTATGTTTTGTTTCCTCTTGATGTAGCCCTAAGCAGTGACTGGCGAGAAACACTTTCATGGAAAGGGGTTGCCAAGCTTCCAAAAATTACGAATCTCCAGAAATCTCAGCAAATATTTTTTCACCCAAACTGGATGATACTTTCAGGTAATGATCAGTACACTAAGGCGACTTGGTTCCCCAAAGTTCGTTCTTCTATGTTGAAGCGTTCATTTCCTGTAACAGTTTGAATTTTTAGGTTTCACTCTGTTTTCTCCTATATTGATACATGTATTTGGAACTCTAAATCCAACACGGTTTGTGCTAGCTTCTTGAAACTTGATACAGTAAAGTAGTTTCACGTTCTATCTCTATGTTTTGTTTCCTCTTGCTGTAGCCCTAAGCAGTGACTGGCTAGAAACACTTTCATGGAGAGGGGTTGCCAAGCTTCCAAAAATTACGAATCTCCAAAAATCTCAGCAAATATTTTTTCACCCAAACTGGATGATACTTTCAGGTAATGATCAGTACACTAAGGCGACTTGGTTCCCCAAAGTTCGTTCTTCTATGTTGAAGCGTTCATTTCCAGTAACAGTTTGAATTTTTAGGTTTCACTCTGTTTTCTCCTATATTGATACATGTATTTGGAACTCTAAATCCAACACGGTTTGTGCTAGCTTCATGAAACTTGACAAAGTAAAGTAGTTTCACGTTCTATCTCTATGTTTTGTTTCCTCTTGCTGTAGCCCTAAGCAGTGACTGGCGAGAACCACTTTCATGGAGAGGGGTTGCCAAGCTTCCAAAAATTACGAATCTCCAGAAACCTCAGCAAATATTTTTTCACCCAAACTGGATGATACTTTCAGGTAATGATCAGTACACGAAGGCGACTTGGTTCCCCAAATGTCGTTCTTCTATGTTGAAGCGTTCATTTCCAGTAACAGTTTGAATTTTTAGGTTTCACTCTGTTTTCTCCTATATTGATAGATGTATTTGGAACTCTAAATCCAACACGGTTTTTGCTAGCTTCATGAAACTTGACAAAGTAAAGTAGTTTCACGTTCTATCTCTATATTCTGTTTCCTCTTGATGTAGCCCTAAGCATCGAGTGGCGAGAAACACTTTGATGGAAAAAGGTTGCCAAGCTTCCAAATGTTACGAATCTCCAGAAATCTCAGCAAATATTTTTTCACCCAAACTGGATGATACTTTCAGGTAATGATCAGTACACTAAGGCGACTTGGTTCCCCAAAGTTTGTTCTTCTATGTTGAAGCGTTCATTTCCAGTAACAGTTTGAATTTTTAGGTTTCACTCTGTTTTCTCCTATATTGATACATGTATTTGGAACTCTAAATCCAACACGGTTTGTGCTAGCTTCTTGAAACTTGACACAGTAAAGTAGTTTCACGTTCTATCTCTATGTTTTGTTTCCTCTTGCTGTAGCCCTAAGCAGTGACTGGCGAGAACCACTTTCATGGAGAGGGGTTGCCAAGCTTCCAAAAATTACGAATCTCCAGAAATCTCAGCAAATATTTTTTCACCCAAACTGGATGATACTTTCAGGTAATGATCAGTACACGAAGGCGACTTGGTTCCCCAAAGTTCGTTCTTCTATGTTGAAGCGTTCATTTCCAGTAACAGTTTGAATTTTTATGTTTCACTCTGTTTTCTCCTATATTGATAGATGTATTTGGAACTCTAAATCCAACACGGTTTGTGCTAGCTTCTTGAAACTTGATACAGTAAAGTAGTTTCACGTTCTATCTCTATGTTTTGTTTCCTCTTGCTGTAGCCCTAAGCAGTGACTGGCGAGAACCACTTTCATGGAGAGGGGTTGCCAAGCTTCCAAAAATTACGAATCTCCAGAAATCTCAGCAAATATTTTTTCACCCAAACTGGATGATACTTTCAGGTAATGATCAGTACACTAAGGCGACTTGGTTCCCCAAAGTTCGTTCTTCTATGATGAAGCGTTCATTTCCAGTAACAGTTTGAATTTTTATGTTTCACTCTGTTTTCTCCTATATTGATACATGTATTTGGAACTCTAAATCCAACACGGTTTGTGCTAGCTTCTTGAAACTTGACACAGTAAAGTAGTTTCACGTTCTATCTCTATGTTTTGTTTCCTCTTGCTGTAGCCCTAAGCAGTGACTGGCGAGAACCACTTTCATGGAGAGGGGTTGCCAAGCTTCCAAAAATTACGAATCTCCAGAAATCTCAGCAAATATTTTTCACCCAAACTGGATGATACTTTCAGGTAATGATCAGTACACTAAGGCGACTTGGTTCCCCAAAGTTCGTTCTTCTATGTTGAAGCATTCATTTCCAGTAACAGTTTGAATTTTTAGGTTTCACTCTGTTTTCTCCTATATTGATACATGTATTTGGAACTCTAAATCCAACACGGTTTGTGCTAGCTTCTTGAAACTTGATACAGTAAAGTAGTTTCACGTTCTATCTCTATGTTTTGTTTCCTCTTGCTGTAGCCCTAAGCAGTGACTGGCGAGAACCACTTTCATGGAGAGGGGTTGCCAAGCTTCCAAAAGTTACGAATCTCCAGAAATCTCAGCAAATATTTTTTCACCCAAACTGGATGATACTTTCAGGTAATGATCAGTACACGAAGGCGACTTGGTTCCCCAAATTTCGTTCTTCTATGTTGAAGCGTTCATTTCCAGTAACAGTTTGAATTTTTAGGTTTCACTCTGTTTTCTCCTATATTGATACATGTATTTGGAACTCTAAATCCAACACGGTTTGTGCTAGCTTCTTGAAACTTGACACAGTAAAGTAGTTTCACGTTCTATCTCTATGTTTTGTTTCCTCTTGATGTAGCCCTAAGCAGTGACTGGCGAGAAACACTTTCATGGAAAGGGGTTGCCAAGCTTCCAAAAGTTACGAATCTCCAGAAATCTCAGCAAATATTTTTTCACCCAAACTGGATGATACTTTCAGGTAATGATCAGTACACGAAGGCGACTTGGTTCCCCAAAGTTCGTTCTTCTATGTTGAAGCGTTCATTTCCAGTAACAGTTTGAATTTTTAGGTTTCACTCTGTTTTCTCCTATATTGATACATGTATTTGGAACTCTAAATCCAACACGGTTTGTGCTAGCTTCTTGAAACTTGATACAGTAAAGTAGTTTCACGTTCTATCTCTATGTTTTGTTTCCTCTTGCTGTAGCCCTAAGCAGTGACTGGCGAGAAACACTTTCATGGAGAGGGGTTGCCAAGCTTCCAAAAATTACGAATCTCCAAAAATCTCAGCAAATATTTTTTCACCCAAACTGGATGATACTTTCAGGTAATGATCAGTACACTAAGGCGACTTGGTTCCCCAAAGTTCGTTCTTCTATGTTGAAGCGTTCATTTCCAGTAACAGTTTGAATTTTTAGGTTTCACTCTGTTTTCTCCTATATTGATACATGTATTTGGAACTCTAAATCCAACACGGTTTGTGCTAGCTTCTTGAAACTTGATACAGTAAAGTAGTTTCACGTTCTATCTCTATGTTTTGTTTCCTCTTGCTGTAGCCCTAAGCAGTGACTGGCGAGAACCACTTTCATGGAGAGGGGTTGCCAAGCTTCCAAAAATTACGAATCTCCAGAAATCTCAGCAAATATTTTTTCACCCAAACTGGATGATACTTTCAGGTAATGATCAGTACACGAAGGCGACTTGGTTCCCCAAATGTCGTTCTTCTATGTTGAAGCGTTCATTTCCAGTAACAGTTTGAATTTTTAGGTTTCACTCTGTTTTCTCCTATATTGATAGATGTATTTGGAACTCTAAATCCAACACGGTTTGTGCTAGCTTCATGAAACTTGACAAAGTAAAGTAGTTTCACGTTCTATCTCTATATTCTGTTTCCTCTTGATGTAGCCCTAAGCAGTGACTGGTGAGAAATACTTTCATGGAAAAAGGTTGCCAAGCTTCCAAAAGTTACGAATCTCCAGAAATCTCAGCAAATATTTTTTCACCCAAACTGGATGATACTTTCAGGTAATGATCAGTACACGAAGGCGACTTGGTTCCCCAAATTTCGTTCTTCTATGTTGAAGCGTTCATTTCCAGTAACAGTTTGAATTTTTAGGTTTCACTCTGTTTTCTCCTATATTGATACATGTATTTGGAACTCTAAATCCAACACGGTTTGTGCTAGCTTCTTGAAACTTGAAACAGTAAAGTAGTTTCACGTTCTATCTCTATGTTTTGTTTCCTCTTGATGTAGCCCTAAGCAGTGACTGGCGAGAAACACTTTCATGGAGAGGGGTTGCCAAGCTTCCAAAAATTACGAATCTCCAGAAACCTCAGCAAATATTTTTTCACCCAAACTGGATGATACTTTCAGGTAATGATCAGTACACGAAGGCGACTTGGTTCCCAAATGTCGTTCTTCTATGTTGAAGCGTTCATTTCCAGTAACAATTTGAATTTTTAGGTTTCACTCTGTTTTCTCCTATATTGATAGATGTATTTGGAACTCTAAATCCAACACGGTTTTTGCTAGCTTCATGAAACTTGACAAAGAAAAGTAGTTTCACGTTCTATCTCTATATTCTGTTTCCTCTTGATGTAGCCCTAAGCATCGAGTGGCGAGAAACACTTTGATGGAAAAAGGTTGCCAAGCTTCCAAATGTTACGAATCTCCAGAAATCTCAGCAAATATTTTTTCACCCAAACTGGATGATACTTTCAGGTAATGATCAGTACACTAAGGCGACTTGGTTCCCCAAAGTTTGTTCTTCTATGTTGAAGCGTTCATTTCCAGTAACAGTTTGAATTTTTAGGTTTCACTCTGTTTTCTCCTATATTGATAGATGTATTTGGAACTCTAAATCCAACACGGTTTGTGCTAGCTTCTTGAAACTTGACACAGTAAAGTAGTTTCACGTTCTATCTCTATGTTTTGTTTCCTCTTGCTGTAGCCCTAAGCAGTGACTGGCGAGAACCACTTTCATGGAGAGGGGTTGCCAAGCTTCCAAAAGTTACGAATCTTTAGAAATCTCAGCAAATATTTTTTCACCCAAACTGGATGATACTTTCAGGTAATGATCAGTACACTAAGGCGACTTGGTTCCCCAAAGTTCGTTCTTCTATGTTGAAGCGTTCATTTCCAGTAACAGTTTGAATTTTTAGGTTTCACTCTGTTTTCTCCTATATTGATACATGTATTTGGAACTCTAAATCCAACACGGTTTGTGCTAGCTTCTTGAAACTTGATACAGTAAAGTAGTTTCACGTTCTATCACTATGTTTTGTTTCCTCTTGCTGTAGCCCTAAGCAGTGACTTGCGAGAAACACTTTCATGGAGAGGGGTTGCCAAGCTTCCAAAAATTACGAATCTCCAAAAATCTCAGCAAATATTTTTTCACCCAAACTGGATGATACTTTCAGGTAATGATCAGTACACGAAGGCGACTTGGTTCCCCAAAGTTCGTTCTTCTATGTTGAAGCGTTCATTTCCAGTAACAGTTTGAATTTTTAGGTTTCACTCTGTTTTCTCCTATATTGATACATGTATTTGGAACTCTAAATCCAACACGGTTTGTGCTAGCTTCTTGAAACTTGATACAGTAAAGTAGTTTCACGTTCTATCTCTATGTTTTGTTTCCTCTTGCTGTAGCCCTAAGCAGTGACTGGCGAGAAACACTTTCATGGAGAGGGGTTGCCAAGCTTCCAAAAATTACGAATCTCCAAAAATCTCAGCAAATATTTTTTCACCCAAACTGGATGATACTTTCAGGTAATGATCAGTACACGAAGGCGACTTGGTTCCCCAAATGTCGTTCTTCTATGTTGAAGCGTTCATTTCCAGTAACACTTTGAATTTTTAGGTTTCACTCTGTTTTCTCCTATATTGATAGATGTATTTGGAACTCTAAATCCAACACGGTTTGTGCTAGCTTCATGAAACTTGACAAAGTAAAGTAGTTTCACGTTCTATCTCTATATTCTGTTTCCTCTTGATGTAGCCCTAAGCAGTGACTGGTGAGAAACACTTTCATGGAAAAAGGTTGCCAAGCTTCCAAAAGTTACGAATCTCCAGAAATCTCAGCAAATATTTTTTCACCCAAACTGGATGATACTTTCAGGTAATGATCAGTACACGAAGGCGACTTGGTTCCCCAAATTTCGTTCTTCTATGTTGAAGCGTTCATTTCCAGTAACAGTTTGAATTTTTAGGTTTCACTCTGTTTTCTCCTATATTGATAGATGTATTTGGAACTCTAAATCCAACACGGTTTGTGCTAGCTTCATGAAACTTGACAAAGTAAAGTAGTTTCACGTTGTATCTCTATGTTTTGTTTCCTCTTGCTGTAGCCCTAAGCAGTGACTGGCGAGAACCACTTTCATGGAGAGGGGTTGCCAAGCTTCCAAAAATTACGAATCTCCAGAAACCTCAGCAAATATTTTTTCACCCAAACTGGATGATACTTTCAGGTAATGATCAGTACACGAAGGCGACTTGGTTCCCCAAATGTCGTTCTTCTATGTTGAAGCGTTCATTTCCAGTAACAGTTTGAATTTTTAGGTTTCACTCTGTTTTCTCCTATATTGATAGATGTATTTGGAACTCTAAATCCAACACGGTTTTTGCTAGCTTCATGAAACTTGACAAAGTAAAGTAGTTTCACGTTCTATCTCTATATTCTGTTTCCTCTTGATGTAGCCCTAAGCATCGAGTGGCGAGAAACACTTTGATGGAAAAAGGTTGCCAAGCTTCCAAATGTTACGAATCTCCAGAAATCTCAGCAAATATTTTTTCACCCAAACTGGATGATACTTTCAGGTAATGATCAGTACACTAAGGCGACTTGGTTCCCCAAAGTTTGTTCTTCTATGTTGAAGCGTTCATTTCCAGTAACAGTTTGAATTTTTAGGTTTCACTCTGTTTTCTCCTATATTGATACATGTATTTGGAACTCTAAATCCAACACGGTTTGTGCTAGCTTCTTGAAACTTGACACAGTAAAGTAGTTTCACGTTCTATCTCTATGTTTTGTTTCCTCTTGCTGTAGCCCTAAGCAGTGACTGGCGAGAACCACTTTCATGGAGAGGGGTTGCCAAGCTTCCAAAAATTACGAATCTCCAGAAATCTCAGCAAATATTTTTTCACCCAAACTGGATGATACTTTCAGGTAATGATCAGTACACTAAGGCGACTTGGTTCCCCAAAGTTCGTTCTTCTATGTTGAAGCATTCATTTCCAGTAACAGTTTGAATTTTTAGGTTTCACTCTGTTTTCTCCTATATTGATAGATGTATTTGGAACTCTAAATCCAACACGGTTTGTGCTAGCTTCTTGAAACTTGATACAGTAAAGTAGTTTCACGTTCTATCTCTATGTTTTGTTTCCTCTTGCTGTAGCCCTAAGCAGTGACTGGCGAGAACCACTTTCATGGAGAGGGGTTGCCAAGCTTCCAAAAATTACGAATCTCCAGAAATCTCAGCAAATATTTTTTCACCCAAACTGGATGATACTTTCAGGTAATGATCAGTACACTAAGGCGACTTGGTTCCCCAAAGTTCGTTCTTCTATGATGAAGCGTTCATTTCCAGTAACAGTTTGAATTTTTAGGTTTCACTCTGTTTTCTCCTATATTGATACATGTATTTGGAACTCTAAATCCAACACGGTTTGTGCTAGCTTCTTGAAACTTGACACAGTAAAGTAGTTTCACGTTCTATCTCTATGTTTTGTTTCCTCTTGCTGTAGCCCTAAGCAGTGACTGGCGAGAACCACTTTCATGGAGAGGGGTTGCCAAGCTTCCAAAAATTACGAATCTCCAGAAATCTCAGCAAATATTTTTCACCCAAACTGGATGATACTTTCAGGTAATGATCAGTACACTAAGGCGACTTGGTTCCCCAAAGTTCGTTCTTCTATGTTGAAGCGTTCATTTCCAGTAACAGTTTGAATTTTTAGGTTTCACTCTGTTTTCTCCTATATTGATACATGTATTTGGAACTCTAAATCCAACACGGTTTGTGCTAGCTTCTTGAAACTTGATACAGTAAAGTAGTTTCACGTTCTATCTCTATGTTTTGTTTCCTCTTGCTGTAGCCCTAAGCAGTGACTGGCGAGAACCACTTTCATGGAGAGGGGTTGCCAAGCTTCCAAAAGTTACGAATCTCCAGAAATCTCAGCAAATATTTTTTCACCCAAACTGGATGATACTTTCAGGTAATGATCAGTACACAAAGGCGACTTGGTTCCCCAAATTTCGTTCTTCTATGTTGAAGCATTCATTTCCAGTAACAGTTTGAATTTTTAGGTTTCACTCTGTTTTCTCCTATATTGATACATGTATTTGGAACTCTAAATCCAACACGGTTTGTGCTAGCTTCTTGAAACTTGACACAGTAAAGTAGTTTCACGTTCTATCTCTATGTTTTGTTTCCTCTTGATGTAGCCCTAAGCAGTGACTGGCGAGAAACACTTTCATGGAAAGGGGTTGCCAAGCTTCCAAAAGTTACGAATCTCCAGAAATCTCAGCAAATATTTTTTCACCCAAACTGGATGATACTTTCAGGTAATGATCAGTACACGAAGGCGACTTGGTTCCCCAAAGTTCGTTCTTCTATGTTGAAGCGTTCATTTCCAGTAACAGTTTGAATTTTTAGGTTTCACTCTGTTTTCTCCTATATTGATACATGTATTTGGAACTCTAAATCCAACACGGTTTGTGCTAGCTTCTTGAAACTTGATACAGTAAAGTAGTTTCACGTTCTATCTCTATGTTTTGTTTCCTCTTGCTGTAGCCCTAAGCAGTGACTGGCGAGAAACACTTTCATGGAGAGGGGTTGCCAAGCTTCCAAAAATTACGAATCTCCAAAAATCTCAGCAAATATTTTTTCACCCAAACTGGATGATACTTTCAGGTAATGATCAGTACACTAAGGCGACTTGGTTCCCCAAAGTTCGTTCTTCTATGTTGAAGCGTTCATTTCCAGTAACAGTTTGAATTTTTAGGTTTCACTCTGTTTTCTCCTATATTGATACATGTATTTGGAACTCTAAATCCAACACGGTTTGTGCTAGCTTCTTGAAACTTGATACAGTAAAGTAGTTTCACGTTCTATCTCTATGTTTTGTTTCCTCTTGCTGTAGCCCTAAGCAGTGACTGGCGAGAACCACTTTCATGGAGAGGGGTTGCCAAGCTTCCAAAAATTACGAATCTCCAGAAATCTCAGCAAATATTTTTTCACCCAAACTGGATGATACTTTCAGGTAATGATCAGTACACGAAGGCGACTTGGTTCCCCAAATGTCGTTCTTCTATGTTGAAGCGTTCATTTCCAGTAACAGTTTGAATTTTTAGGTTTCACTCTGTTTTCTCCTATATTGATAGATGTATTTGGAACTCTAAATCCAACACGGTTTGTGCTAGCTTCATGAAACTTGACAAAGTAAAGTAGTTTCACGTTCTATCTCTATATTCTGTTTCCTCTTGATGTAGCCCTAAGCAGTGACTGGTGAGAAATACTTTCATGGAAAAAGGTTGCCAAGCTTCCAAAAGTTACGAATCTCCAGAAATCTCAGCAAATATTTTTTCACCCAAACTGGATGATACTTTCAGGTAATGATCAGTACACGAAGGCGACTTGGTTCCCCAAATTTCGTTCTTCTATGTTGAAGCGTTCATTTCCAGTAACAGTTTGAATTTTTAGGTTTCACTCTGTTTTCTCCTATATTGATACATGTATTTGGAACTCTAAATCCAACACGGTTTGTGCTAGCTTCTTGAAACTTGACACAGTAAAGTAGTTTCACGTTCTATCTCTATGTTTTGTTTCCTCTTGATGTAGCCCTAAGCAGTGACTGGCGAGAAACACTTTCATGGAAAGGGGTTGCCAAGCTTCCAAAAATTACGAATCTCCAGAAATCTCAGCAAATATTTTTTCACCCAAACTGGATGATACTTTCAGGTAATGATCAGTACACTAAGGCGACTTGGTTCCCCAAAGTTCGTTCTTCTATGTTGAAGCGTTCATTTCCAGTAACAGTTTGAATTTTTAGGTTTCACTCTGTTTTCTCCTATATTGATAGATGTATTTGGAACTCTAAATCCAACACGGTTTGTGCTAGCTTCATGAAACTTGACAAAGTAAAGTAGTTTCACGTTCTATCTCTATATTCTGTTTCCTCTTGATGTAGCCCTAAGCAGTGACTGGTGAGAAATACTTTCATGGAAAAAGGTTGCCAAGCTTCCAAAAGTTACGAATCTCCAGAAATCTCAGCAAATATTTTTTCACCCAAACTGGATGATACTTTCAGGTAATGATCAGTACACGAAGGCGACTTGGTTCCCCAAATTTCGTTCTTCTATGTTGAAGCGTTCATTTCCAGTAACAGTTTGAATTTTTAGGTTTCACTCTGTTTTCTCCTATATTGATACATGTATTTGGAACTCTAAATCCAACACGGTTTGTGCTAGCTTCTTGAAACTTGACATAGTAAAGTAGTTTCACGTTCTATCTCTATGTTTTGTTTCCTCTTGATGCAGCCCTAAGCAGTGACTGGCGAGAAACACTTTCATGGAAAGGGGTTGCCAAGCTTCCAAAAATTACGAATCTCCAGAAATCTCAGCAAATATTTTTTCACCCAAACTGGATGATACTTTCAGGTAATGATCAGTACACTAAGGCGACTTGGTTCCCCAAAGTTCGTTCTTCTATGTTGAAGCGTTCATTTCCAGTAACAGTTTGAATTTTTAGGTTTCACTCTGTTTTCTCCTATATTGATACATGTATTTGGAACTCTAAATCCAACACGGTTTGTGCTAGCTTCTTGAAACTTGATACAGTAAAGTAGTTTCACGTTCTATCTCTATGTTTTGTTTCCTCTTGCTGTAGCCCTAAGCAGTGACTGGCGAGAAACACTTTCATGGAGAGGGGTTGCCAAGCTTCCAAAAATTACGAATCTCCAAAAATCTCAGCAAATATTTTTTCACCCAAACTGGATGATACTTTCAGGTAATGATCAGTACACTAAGGCGACTTGGTTCCCCAAAGTTCGTTCTTCTATGTTGAAGCGTTCATTTCCAGTAACAGTTTGAATTTTTAGGTTTCACTCTGTTTTCTCCTATATTGATACATGTATTTGGAACTCTAAATCCAACACGGTTTGTGCTAGCTTCTTGAAACTTGATACAGTAAAGTAGTTTCACGTTGTATCTCTATGTTTTGTTTCCTCTTGCTGTAGCCCTAAGCAGTGACTGGCGAGAACCACTTTCATGGAGAGGGGTTGCCAAGCTTCCAAAAATTACGAATCTCCAGAAATCTCAGCAAATATTTTTTCACCCAAACTGGATGATACTTTCAGGTAATGATCAGTACACTAAGGCGACTTGGTTCCCCAAAGTTCGTTCTTCTATGTTGAAGCGTTCATTTCCAGTAACAGTTTGAATTTTTAGGTTTCACTCTGTTTTCTCCTATATTGATACATGTATTTGGAACTCTAAATCCAACACGGTTTGTGCTAGCTTCTTGAAACTTGATACAGTAAAGTAGTTTCACGTTCTATCTCTATGTTTTGTTTCCTCTTGCTGTAGCCCTAAGCAGTGACTGGCGAGAGCCACTTTCATGGAGAGGGGTTGCCAAGCTTCCAAAAATTACGAATCTCCAGAAATCTCAGCAAATATTTTTTCACCCAAACTGGATGATACTTTCAGGTAATGATCAGTACACGAAGGCGACTTGGTTCCCCAAATGTCGTTCTTCTATGTTGAAGCGTTCATTTCCAGTAACACTTTGAATTTTTAGGTTTCACTCTGTTTTCTCCTATATTGATAGATGTATTTGGAACTCTAAATCCAACACGGTTTGTGCTAGCTTCATGAAACTTGACAAAGTAAAGTAGTTTCACGTTCTATCTCTATATTCTGTTTCCTCTTGATGTAGCCCTAAGCAGTGACTGGTGAGAAACACTTTCATCGAAAAAGGTTGCCAAGCTTCCAAAAGTTACGAATCTCCAGAAATCTCAGCAAATATTTTTTCACCCAAACTGGATGATACTTTGAGGTAATGATCAGTACACGAAGGCGACTTGGTTCCCCAAATTTCGTTCTTCTATGTTGAAGCGTTCATTTCCAGTAACAGTTTGAATTTTTAGGTTTCACTCTGTTTTCTCCTATATTGATAGATGTATTTGGAACTCTAAATCCAACACGGTTTGTGCTAGCTTCATGAAACTTGACAAAGTAAAGTAGTTTCACGTTCTATCTCTATATTCTGTTTCCTCTTGATGTAGCCCTAAGCATCGAGTGGCGAGAAACACTTTGATGGAAAAAGGTTGCCAAGCTTCCAAAAGTTACGAATCTCCAGAAATCTCAGCAAATATTTTTTCACCCAAACTGGATGATACTTTCAGGTAATGATCAGTACATGTAGGCGACTTGGTTCCCCAAATTTCTTTCTTCTATGTTGAAGCGTTCATTTCCAGTAACAGTTTGAATTTTTAGGTTTCACTGTGTTTTCTCCTATATTGATAGATGTATTTGGAAATCTAAATCCAACAAGTTTTGTGCTAGCTTCTTGAAACTTGATACAGTAATGTAGTTTCACGTTCTATCTCTATGTTTTGTTTCCTCTTGCTGTAGCCCTAAGCAGTGACTGGCGAGAACCACTTTCATGGAGAGGGGTTTCCAAGCTTCCAAAAATTACGAATCTCCAAAAATCTCAGCAAATATTTTTTCACCCAAACTGGATGATACTTTCAGGTAATGATCAGTACACTAAGGCGATTTGGTTCCCCAAATTTCGTTCTTCTAGGTGGAAGCGTTCATTTCCAGTAACAGTTTGAATTTTTAGGTTTCACTCTGTTTTCTCCTATATTGATACATGTATTTGGAACTCTAAATCCAACACGGTTTGTGCTAGCTTCTTGAAACTTGACACAGTAAAGTAGTTTCAGGTTCTATCTCTATGTTTTGTTTCCTCTTGCTGTAGCCCTAAGCAGTGACTGGCGAGAACCACTTTCATGGAGAGGGGTTGCCAAGCTTCCAAAAATTACGAATCTCCAGAAATCTCAGCAAATATTTTTCACCCAAACTGGATGATACTTTCAGGTAATGATCAGTACACTAAGGCGACTTGGTTCCCCAAAGTTCGTTCTTCTATGTTGAAGCGTTCATTTCCAGTAACAGTTTGAATTTTTAGGTTTCACTCTGTTTTCTCCTCTACTGATACATGTATTTGGAACTCTAAATCCAACACGGTTTGTGCTAGCTTCTTGAAACTTGATACAGTAAAGTAGTTTCACGTTCTATCTCTATGTTTTGTTTCCTCTTGCTGTAGCCCTAAGCAGTGACTGGCGAGAACCACTTTCATGGAGAGGGGTTGCCAAGCTTCCAAAAATTACGAATCTCCAGAAATCTCAGCAAATATTTTTTCACCCAAACTGGATGATACTTTCAGGTAATGATCAGTACACGAAGGCGACTTGGTTCCCCAAATGTCGTTCTTCTATGTTGAAGCGTTCATTTCCAGTAACAGTTTGAATTTTTAGGTTTCACTCTGTTTTCTCTTATATTGATACATGTATTTGGAACTCTAAATCCAACACGGTTTGTGCTAGCTTCTTGAAACTTGATACAGTAAAGTAGTTTCACGTTGTATCTCTATGTTTTGTTTCCTCTTGCTGTAGCCCTAAGCAGTGACTGGCGAGAACCACTTTCATGGAGAGGGGTTGCCAAGCTTCCAAAAATTACGAATCTCCAGAAATCTCAGCAAATATTTTTTCACCCAAACTGGATGATACTTTCAGGTAATGATCAGTACACTAAGGCGACTTGGTTCCCCAAATGTCGTTCTTCTATGTTGAAGCGTTCATTTCCAGTAACAGTTTGAATTTTTAGGTTTCACTCTGTTTTCTCCTATATTGATAGATGTATTTGGAACTCTAAATCCAACACGGTTTGTGCTAGCTTCATGAAACTTGACAAAGTAAAGTAGTTTCACGTTCTATCTCTATATTCTGTTTCCTCTTGATGTAGCCCTAAGCATCGAGTGGCGAGAAACACTTTGATGGAAAAAGGTTGCCAAGCTTCCAAAAGTACGAATCTCCAGAAATCTCAGCAAATATTTTTTCACCCAAACTGGATGATACTTTCAGGTAATGATCAGTACACTAAGGCGACTTGGTTCCCCAAAGTTCGTTCTTCTATGTTGAAGCGTTCATTTCCAGTAACAGTTTGAATTTTTAGGTTTCACTCTGTTTTCTCCTATATTGATAGATGTATTTGGAACTCTAAATCCAACACGGTTTGTGCTAGCTTCTTGAAACTTGACACAGTAAAGTAGTTTCACGTTCTATCTCTATGTTTTGTTTCCTCTTGCTGTAGCCCTAAGCAGTGACTGGCGAGAACCACTTTCATGGAGAGGGGTTGCCAAGCTTCCAAAAATTACGAATCTGCAGAAATCTCAGCAAATATTTTTTCACCCAAACTGGATGATACTTTCAGGTAATGATCAGTACACTAAGGCGACTTGGTTCCCCAAAGTTCGTTCTTCTATGTTGAAGCGTTCATTTCCAGTAACAGTTTGAATTTTTAGGTTTCACTCTGTTTTCTCCTATATTGATACATGTATTTGGAACTCTAAATCCAACACGGTTTGTGCTAGCTTCTTGAAACTTGATACAGTAAAGTAGTTTTACGTTCTATCTCTATGTTTTGTTTCCTCTTGCTGTAGCCCTAAGCAGTGACTGGCGAGAGCCACTTTCATGGAGAGGGGTTGCCAAGCTTCCAAAAATTACGAATCTCCAGAAATCTCAGCAAATATTTCTTCACCCAAACTGGATGATACTTTCAGGTAATGATCAGTACACGAAGGCGACTTGGTTCCCCAAATGTCGTTCTTCTATGTTGAAGCGTTCATTTCCAGTAACACTTTGAATTTTTAGGTTTCACTCTGTTTTCTCCTATATTGATAGATGTATTTGGAACTCTAAATCCAACCCGGTTTGTGCTAGCTTCATGAAACTTGACAAAGTAAAGTAGTTTCACGTTCTATCTCTATATTCTGTTTCCTCTTGATGTAGCCCTAAGCAGTGACTGGTGAGAAACACTTTCATGGAAAAAGGTTGCCAAGCTTCCAAAAGTTACGAATCTCCAGAAATCTCAGCAAATATTTTTTCACCCAAACTGGATGATACTTTCAGGTAATGATCAGTACACGAAGGCGACTTGGTTCCCCAAATTTCGTTCTTCTATGTTGAAGCGTTCATTTCCAGTAACAGTTTGAATTTTTAGGTTTCACTCTGTTTTCTCCTATATTGATAGATGTATTTGGAACTCTAAATCCAACACGGTTTGTGCTAGCTTCATGAAACTTGACAAAGTAAAGTAGTTTCACGTTCTATCTCTATATTCTGTTTCCTCTTGATGTAGCCCTAAGCATCGAGTGGCGAGAAACACTTTGATGGAAAAAGGTTGCCAAGCTTCCAAAAGTTACGAATCTCCAGAAATCTCAGCAAATATTTTTTCACCCAAACTGGATGATACTTTCAGGTAATGATCAGTACACGTAGGCGACTTGGTTCCCCAAATTTCGTTCTTCTATGTTGAAGCGTTCATTTCCAGTAACAGTTTGAATTTTTAGGTTTCACTGTGTTTTCTCCTATATTGATAGATGTATTTGGAACTCTAAATCCAACAAGGTTTGTGCTAGCTTCTTGAAACTTGATACAGTAAAGTAGTTTCACGTTCTATCTCTATGTTTTGTTTCCTCTTGCTGTAGCCCTAAGCAGTGACTGGCGAGAACCACTTTCATGGAGAGGGGTTTCCAAGCTTCCAAAAATTACGAATCTCCAAAAATCTCAGCAAATATTTTTTCACCCAAACTGGATGATACTTTCAGGTAATGATCAGTACACTAAGGCGATTTGGTTCCCCAAATTTCGTTTTTCTAGGTGGAAGCGTTCATTTCCAGTAACAGTTTGAATTTTTAGGTTTCACTCTGTTTTCTCCTATATTGATACATGTATTTGGAACTCTAAATCCAACACGGTTTGTGCTAGCTTCTTGAAACTTGACACAGTAAAGTAGTTTCAGGTTCTATCTCTATGTTTTGTTTCCTCTTGCTGTAGCCCTAAGCAGTGACTGGCGAGAACCACTTTCATGGAGAGGGGTTGCCAAGCTTCCAAAAATTACGAATCTCCAGAAATCTCAGCAAATATTTTTCACCCAAACTGGATGATACTTTCAGGTAATGATCAGTACACTAAGGCGACTTGGTTCCCCAAAGTTCGTTCTTCTATGTTGAAGCGTTCATTTCCAGTAACAGTTTGAATTTTTAGGTTTCACTCTGTTTTCTCCTCTACTGATACATGTATTTGGAACTCTAAATCCAACACGGTTTGTGCTAGCTTCTTGAAACTTGATACAGTAAAGTAGTTTCACGTTCTATCTCTATGTTTTGTTTCCTCTTGCTGTAGCCCTAAGCAGTGACTGGCGAGAACCACTTTCATGGAGAGGGGTTGCCAAGCTTCCAAAAATTACGAATCTCCAGAAATCTCAGCAAATATTTTTTCACCCAAACTGGATGATACTTTCAGGTAATGATCAGTACACGAAGGCGACTTGGTTCCCCAAATGTCGTTCTTCTATGTTGAAGCGTTCATTTCCAGTAACAGTTTGAATTTTTAGGTTTCACTCTGTTTTCTCTTATATTGATACATGTATTTGGAACTCTAAATCCAACACGGTTTGTGCTAGCTTCTTGAAACTTGATACAGTAAAGTAGTTTCACGTTGTATCTCTATGTTTTGTTTCCTCTTGCTGTAGCCCTAAGCAGTGACTGGCGAGAACCACTTTCATGGAGAGGGGTTGCCAAGCTTCCAAAAATTACGAATCTCCAGAAATCTCAGCAAATATTTTTTCACCCAAACTGGATGATACTTTCAGGTAATGATCAGTACACTAAGGCGACTTGGTTCCCCAAATGTCGTTCTTCTATGTTGAAGCGTTCATTTCCAGTAACAGTTTGAATTTTTAGGTTTCACTCTGTTTTCTCCTATATTGATAGATGTATTTGGAACTCTAAATCCAACACGGTTTTTGCTAGCTTCATGAAACTTGACAAAGTAAAGTAGTTTCACGTTCTATCTCTATATTCTGTTTCCTCTTGATGTAGCCCTAAGCATCGAGTGGCGAGAAACACTTTGATGGAAAAAGGTTGCCAAGCTTCCAAATATTACGAATCTCCAGAAATCTCAGCAAATATTTTTTCACCCAAACTGGATGATACTTTCAGGTAATGATCAGTACACTAAGGCGACTTGGTTCCCCAAAGTTTGTTCTTCTATGTTGAAGCGTTCATTTCCAGTAACAGTTTGAATTTTTAGGTTTCACTCTGTTTTCTCCTATATTGATACATGTATTTGGAACTCTAAATCCAACACGGTTTGTGCTAGCTTCTTGAAACTTGACACAGTAAAGTAGTTTCACGTTCTATCTCTATGTTTTGTTTCCTCTTGCTGTAGCCCTAAGCAGTGACTGGCGAGAACCACTTTCATGGAGAGGGGTTGCCAAGCTTCCAAAAATTACGAATCTCCAGAAATCTCAGCAAATATTTTTTCACCCAAACTGGATGATACTTTCAGGTAATGATCAGTACACTAAGGCGACTTGGTTCCCCAAAGTTCGTTCTTCTAGGTGGAAGCGTTCATTTCCAGTAACAGTTTGAATTTTTAGGTTTCACTCTGTTTTCTCCTATATTGATACATGTATTTGAAACTCTAAATCCAACACGGTTTGTGCTAGCTTCTTGAAACTTGATACAGTAAAGTAGTTTCACGTTCTATCTCTATGTTTTGTTTCCTCTTGCTGTAGCCCTAAGCAGTGACTGGCGAGAACCACTTTCATGGAGAGGGGTTGCCAAGCTTCCAAAAATTACGAATCTCCAGAAATCTCAGCAAATATTTTTTCACCCAAACTGGATGATACTTTCAGGTAATGATCAGTACACGAAGGCGACCTGGTTCACCAAATGTCGTTCTTCTATGTTGAAGCGTTCATTTCCAGTAACAGTTTGAATTTTTAGGTTTCACTCTGTTTTCTCCTATATTGATAGATGTATTTGGAACTCTAAATCCAACACGGTTTGTGCTAGCTTCATGAAACTTGACAAAGTAAAGTAGTTTCACGTTCTATCTCTATATTCTGTTTCCTCTTGATGTAGCCCTAAGCCGTGACTGGTGACAAACACTTTCATGGAAAAAGGTTGCCAAGCTTCCAAAAGTTACGAATCTCAAGAAATCTCAGCAAATATTTTTTCACCCAAACTGGATGATACTTTCAGGTAATGATCAGTACACGAAGGCGACTTGGTTCCCCAAATTTCGTTCTTCTATGTTGAAGCGTTCATTTCCAGTAACACTTTGAATTTTTAGGTTTCACTCTGTTTTCTCCTATATTGATAGATGTATTTGGAACTCTAAATCCAACAGGGTTTTTGCTAGCTTCATGAAACTTAACAAAGTAAAGTAGTTTCACGTTCTATCTCTATATTCTGTTTCCTCTTGATGTAGCCCTAAGCATCGAGTGGCGAGAAACACTTTGATGGAAAAAGGTTGCCAAGCTTCCAAAAGTTACGAATCTCCAGAAATCTCAGCAAATATTTTTTCACCCAAACTGGATGATACTTTCAGGTAATGATCAGTACACGTAGGCGACTTGGTTCCCCAAATTTCGTTCTTCTATGTTGAAGCGTTCATTTCCAGTAACAGTTTGAATTTTTAGGTTTCACTCTGTTTTCTCCTATATTGATAGATGTATTTGGAACTCTAAATCCAACAAGGTTTGTGCTAGCTTCTTGAAACTTGACACAGTAAAGTAGTTTCAAGTTCTCTCTCTATGTTTTGTTTCCTCTTGATGTAGCCCTAAGCAGTGACTGGTGAGAAACACTTTCATGGAAAGGGGTTGCCAAGCTTCCAAAAATTACGAATCTCCAGAAATCTCAGCAAATATTTTTTCACCCAAACTGGATGATACTTTCAGGTAATGATAAGTACACTAAGGCGACTTGGATCCCCAAATGTCGTTCTTCTATGTTGAAGCGTTCATTTCCTGTAACAGTTTGAATTTTTAGGTTTCACTCTGTTTTCTCCTATATTGATACATGTATTTGGAACTCTAAATCCAACACGGTTTGTGCTAGCTTCTTGAAACTTGACACAGTAATGTAGTTTCACGTTCTATCTCTATGTTTTGTTTCCTCTTGATGTAGCCCTAAGCAGTGACTGGCGAGAAACACTTTCATGGAAAGGGGTTGCCAAGCTTACAAAAATTACGAATCTCCACAAATCTCAGCAAATATTTTTTCACCCAAACTGGATGATACTTTCAGGTAATGATCAGTACACTAAGGCGACTTGGTTCCCCAAATGTCGTTCTTCTATGTTGAAGCGTTCATTTCCTGTAACCGTTTGAATTTTTAGGTTTCACTCTGTTTTCTCCTATATTGATACATGTATTTGGAACTCTAAATCCAACACGGTTTGTGCTAGCTTCTTGAAACTTGACACAGTAAAGTAGTTTCAAGTTCTCTCTCTATGTTTTGTTTCCTCTTGATGTAGCCCTAAGCAGTGACTGGCGAGAAACACTTTCATGGAAAGGGGTTGCCAAGCTTCCAAAAATTACGAATCTCCAGAAATCTCAGCAAATATTTTTTCACCCAAACTGGATGATACTTTCAGGTAATGATCAGTACACTAAGTCGACTTGGTTCCCCACATGTCGTTCTTCTATGTTGAAGCGTTCATTTCCTGTAACAGTTTGAATTTTTAGGTTTCACTCTGTTTTCTCCTATATTGATACATGTATTTAGAACTCTAAATCCAACACGGTTTGTGCTAGCTTCTTGAAACTTGACACAGTAAAGTAGTTTCACGTTCTATCTCTACGTTTTGTTTCCTCTTGATGTAGCCCTAAGCAGTGACTGGCGAGAAACACTTTCATGGAAAGGGGTTGCCAAGCTTCCAAAAATTACGAATCTCCAGAAATCTCAGCAAATATTTTTACACGCAAACTGGATGATACTTTCAGGTAATGATCAGTACACTAAGGCGACTTGGTTCCCCAAATGTCGTTCTTCTATGTTGAAGCGTTCATTTCCTGTAACAGTTTGAATTTTTAGGTTTCACTCTGTTTTCTCCTATATTGATACATGTATTTGGAACTCTAAATCCAACATGGTTTGTGCTAGCTTCTTGAAACTTGACACAGTAAAGTAGTTTCACGTTCTATCTCTATGTTGTGTTTCCTCTTGATGTAGCCCTAAGCAGTGACTGGCGAGAAACACTTTCATGGAAAGGGGTTGCCAAGCTTCCAAAAATTACGAATCTCCAGAAATCTCAGCAAATATTTTTTCACCCAAACTGGATGATACTTTCAGGTAATGATTAGTACACTAATGCGACTTGGTTCCCCAAAGTTCGTTCTTCTATGTTGAAGCGTTCATTTCCAGTAACTGTTTGAATTTTTAGGTTTCACTCTGTTTTCTCCTATATTGATACATGTATTTGGAACTCTAAATCCAACACGGTTTGTGCTAGCTTCTTGAAATTGACACAGTAAAGTAGTTTCAGGTTCTATCTCTATGTTTTGTTTCCTCTTGCTGTAGCCCTAAGCAGTGACTGGCGAGAACCACTTTCATGGAGAGGGGTTGCCAAGCTTCCAAAAATTACGAATCTCCAGAAATCTCAGCAAATATTTTTTCACCCAAACTGGATGATACTTTCAGGTAATGATCAGTACACTAAGGCGACTTGGTTCCCCAAAGTTCGTTCTTCTATGATGAAGCGTTCATTTCTAGTAACAGTTTGAATTTTTAGGTTTCACTCTGTTTTCTCCTATATTGATAGATGTATTTGGAACTCTAAATCCAACACGGTTTGTGCTAGCTTCTTGAAACTTGACACAGTAAAGTAGTTTCACGTTCTATCTCTGTAGTGAGCCGTTTCTGCGGACTGCGGTCGCCATTACAAGATGGCGCTGGCTCGACTGTGGTTTGTGACAAACAACTCCTTAATTGGGAGAGTTGGTGCGTGGTTTTTTAACACCCTATGAGAAAGCTCCACGTGGCAGCTTCGCATTGGGGCTTGAGGTGCTTTATTAAGGCCGGGAGAGGCATCCGAGAGAGTGGAAGGAGAGAGAGTAGAAGGAGGGAAGAAAAGATAGCAAGGACCTGAATAAACGGCTGGAAGAAGATTCCCGGTGTTGCGTCTTCCTTGCGGGCGAGGGGGTCGCGACAAATGGTGCCGAGACCCGGGAGAATCAGAACTTTCAGTCGACAGGAGTGGTGCACCGATCGTCCGTGAGTGGACCCCTCGTCCCTGAGTGGACCCCTCGTCCCTGAGCGGACCCCTCGTCCGTGAGCGGACCCCTCGTCCCTGAGCGGACCCCTCGTCCGTGAGCGGACCCCTCGTCCCTGAGCGGACCCCTCGTCCGTGAGCGGACCCCTCGTCCCTGAGCGGACCCCTCGTCCGTGAGCGGACCCCTCGTCCCTGAGCGGACCCCTCGTCCGTGAGCGGACCCCTCGTCCCTGAGTGGACCCCTCGTCCGTGAGCGGACCCCTCGTCCCTGAGCGGACCCCTCGTCCCTGAGCGGAGCGGACTCCTCGTCCCCGAGAGCGGGACCCCGTAGGCCTCATATTTTATTGCAGCTGCAATGTGTACTTTCACTTTTGTTTTCTGTGTTCTTTTTGTCGTCTGTGTCTTTTGTTTTCTGTGTTTTTCTTGTTGTTGTGTCAGGGGTGCCGCATCTTCAAGTCCGCTTTTCTCGGCCCTAGATGGTCTGTTACGTTCCAGGGGCCTGAAGGTGAGGCATCATACCTTACAGAAATTTTTGCAGAAGATAGGTATTGCTGCACCGTGGTTTGCAGCTTCGGGCAGCCTTACCATACCTAGTTGGGATGAATTGGGCAGGGATCTTGACTTTGCTTCTGAGCAGGGCATATTGGAGGGCGGGGTGATGCCCCTTTGGAGAATAGTCCGTGGTTGCCTCACAGGTGATGGATATCATGACGCACTTATTGAAGGACAGGAAGTTCTAGAACAATTACATGAGGAGAGATCAGAGACGGCAGGAAATGAGGTATCTCGGGAGGATGGAAGCATGCGGAGCGTGAAACAGGGGAGGAGACGCTTGTATCCAGATCTCGGTGCGCTGCGCGCGCCCCCATGTGAAAGTGGGTCGGAGGAAGAGGAGAATGAGGAGGAGGAGCTTGGAAGGCTGTCTCGCCAGCTAGGGAGTTTAGCTGTAGGAGAAGGGAGCAAAGATAAACAGGGGCTCAAGAAATGTGATCCTCCGGATCCACCGCCGTATGGTGGGGGTGTTTCAGGGAGAGCTTTCCATGCTCAAACATGGAGGGCTGTTAACGCTGAGATGGGTCTTGCTTATCCAGTTTTTCAGGACGATAATAGGGGAAGGTTCCATGAGCCTTTAGATTTCAAAATTGTGAAGACCCTGGCGGAGTCTGTGCGCACTTATGGGGTGGACGCCGCCTTTACACTAACTCAGGTGGAGAGTCTGTCTAGATACTGTATGACTCCCTCTGATTGGGCTAGCCTTGTTCGGGCTTGTGTTTCCCCAGGTAAATATTTGGACTGGAGAGCATTTGTGCTAGAGGGCGTAATAGAACAAGCCGCCCAAAACCATGCAGCAGGACATCCGCATTGGGATAAGGACATGCTTTTGGGGCAAGGCAGATTTGCTAATCAACAGACAGGATTCCCTCCTGAGGTATATGATCAAATTAATAACATCTGCATTCGGGCATGGAAGTCACTCCCAAATAGAGGAGAGGTATCTGGTAATTTGACCAAGATTACACAAGGCCCTACAGAACCTTTTTCAGATTTTGTAGCAAGGATGGTGGATGCTGCTGGAAAGATTTTTGGGGATCCTGATAGAGCCATGCCCCTTATTAAGCAATTGGTCTTTGAGCAATGCACCAAGGAATGTAAAGCAGCAATCGCTCCTTATAAGAACAGGGGCATAGAAGCATGGATGAAGGTGTGCAGAGAGATTGGAGGACCTTTAACTAATGCAGGTCTTGCAGCTGCTGTCCTTCGGATTGCAAAAGAGGGCGGTCCTGCCGCTGGAACATGCTTCCAATGTGGTCAATCCGGTCATGTCAGACGTGAGTGTCCCAAAAATGTCAATTTTACTGGACCTCCTTACGGTGGCCCTTCCACTGGCCTTCGTCCACCGGGATTGTGTCCAAAATGCAAAAGGGGAAGGCATTGGGCAAGAGAGTGTAGATCAATAAGGGACATCCATGGACAACCTATTTCAGCTGGGCCAAAAAACGGCCGACGGGGCCCTCGACCCCAGGGCCCGCAAATATATGGGGCGATGGAGAATGTCACACCCGAACCCGAAACATGGCCATCTTTACGCCATCCAATGAGACGCGGAGAGCCACTACAGGTGCCGCGGGATTAGACCTCTGTTCCACCTCTAGACTCGTGTTAACACCTAAGATGGGAGTCCAATTGGTGGAAGCTGAGTTCAAAGGGCCTCTACCACCTGGCACTGTAGGTTTGCTAATTGGACGTGCATCTTCCATTTTGCAAGGTCTTCATGTTTTCCCTGGAGTCATAGGTCCTGATACTGTAGGGATAGTAAAGGTTATGGTGGAAGCTCCAAAGGGCATTGTGTCCATCTCTCCAGGAGATCGGATTGCTCAAGTACTGGTTTTGCCTAATCTACATGATCACTTCCCTGCAGACTCAAGGTCACCGACAGGGAATGAGATTGGTACCACCGGAGGGAATTGTGCTTATTTGTCGCTGGATATGAGCAATCGCCCTACTTTGGAATTAAGCATAGAGGGTAAATCTATTGTGGGCTTACTCGATACAGGTGCAGACCGTAGCGTCATTGCTCTTAAGGACTGGGCTAAGGGATGGCCAGTACAGACTTCTGATCAATCTTTGAGAGGACTTGGATATGCCCAAGCTCCTCAGATTAGCTGCAGACATCTATTCTGGAAGGACCCAGAAGGACATAGTGGTAGTTTTCAGCCTTATGTGCTTGATTTACCTATCTCTTTATGGGGCCGTGACCTGATGAAGGACATGGGGTTCACTCTTGGTAATGACTATTCCCCAGTGTCCCAACAAATTATGCAAAATATGGGGTATAGGCCAGGTCTAGGACTAGGAAAACATTTGCAGGGACGCAAACATCCTATACAAGATCATCAAAAGCTTGATAGATTTGGTCTGGGTTTTTCCTAGGGGCCGCTGAGACTCAAATACCCATAACATGGCTCACCGAGGAGCCTGTTTGGGTGCCTCAGTGGCCTCTTCCCTCGGTTAAATTGGCAGCAGCCCACGCTCTAGTTAAAGAACAACTTGACTTGGGTCACATTCAGCCCTCTACTTCTCCATGGAATACTCCCATATTTGTCATTAAGAAAAAATCAGGAAAGTGGCGCCTACTGCATGATCTACGAGCAGTTAATGCTCAAATGCAACTTATGGGGCCCATTCAAAGAGGACTGCCTCTGCTCTCCTCTGTTCCTCAAGGCTGGCACATTGTTGTTATTGACATTAAAGACTGTTTCTTTTCTATTCCCCTGCATCCTAAAGATTCGCAGCGTTTTGCCTTCACCCTTCCCTCGTGTAACCACGAGGAACCAGATCAAAGGTTTGAGTGGATAGTGTTGCCGCAGGGAATGGCTAATAGTCCCACGATGTGTCAGATGTATGTGGGGAAGACACTCGCACCTCTCAGACAAAAGTATTCCTCCATCAAAATCATGCATTATATGGATGATGTATTATTGGCTGCTAAATCAGAGCAGACAGTTCACGAGGCCTATGAAGACCTAGTGAGGTTGTTAGCTCAATATGGACTGCATATTGCACCTGAGAAGGTTCAAACAGGAGATTCTATTAAATATTTGGGAGCAACAATTGGGCGTGACAAACTACGACCACAAAAAATTACCATACGAACTCAAGATCTCCAAACTCTAAATGATTTTCAGAAATTGCTGGGAGATATTAATTGGATACGAGGATATTTACAGATTTCTAATGTTATGCTGCAGCCTTTGTATGCTATTCTTAAGGGTGATCCAGATCTTACTTCCCCTCGTGGCCTCACTAAAGAGGCTAGAGCAGCCCTTATGACAGTAGAAGAGGCTATACAACATGCTACTTTATGCAGGCTCCAGAGTGATAAACCTTTCCAGTTATGTGTGCTTGCCACTAGGCGGCAGCCTACTGGAGTACTATGGCAAAAGGGACCTTTACTATGGATACACCCACATGTGTCCCCAGGAAAGTCCTTAGAATATTATCCTGATGCTGTTGCATCATTAGCACTTAAAGGGATTCAACAAAGCATTCAATTTTTTGGACAGTCACCTTCTTCTCTTATTATACCCTATACTAAAGCTCAACTTAGCGTCTTGTGTGCTACTTTAGATAACTGGGCTATTTTGTGTTGCTCATTTCAAGGGGATATTGATAATCATTACCCTTCTCATCCGTTACTCCATTTTATTAAAGAACATCCTATCATTTTCCCTAAAGTAACTTCATCCAGTCCGATTCCGGGGGCTGTTAACATTTTTACTGATGGTTCCAAGTCTGGAATGGGAGCTTATGTAATTAATGATTCTCCCCCTGTTCAGCATCAATTTGCTCCTGGAAATCCACAATGGGTAGAACTGCAAATTGTTATTGAAGTCTTTAAACAGTGTCCTTTTCCCTTTAATCTCATTTCGGACTCCATCTATGTGGTGCAAGCACTAAAAATCTTGGAGGTTGTGGGAGCTATTAGTGATACCCGTAATGTATCTGCTTACTTTAATCAGCTTCAACAGCTTATCTGTAGCCGCACTGCTCCTTTTTATCCAGTGCATATCCGAGCTCATTCCTCTCTCCCTGGTCCGTTATCGCAGGGTAATGCCTGTGCGGACTCAGCCACTAGAGGTAAGTTGATCTGTTTGGCTTCCTCCTTAGAGGAGGCTAAATTGTTTCACCAAAATTTCCATGTTAACGCTTTAACGCTGCGCAGGCGTTTTTCCATTTCAAGAGCAGATGCTCGGCAGATTATATTACACTGTCCCCATTGTGTCACATTTCTTCATCCCCCTACTTATGGAGTGAACCCACGGGGATTGAAGCCATTGGTTGTCTGGCAGATGGATGTGACACACATACCCGACTTTGGTAACCTCAAGTATGTCCATGTTTCTGTTGATACGTACTCCGGAATTATTCATGCTTCTGCTTTATCAGGAGAAAAGGCACGTAATGTCATTACTCATTGCCTGGAGGCCTGGGCGGCGTGGGGTGCGCCCACGTCCCTTAAGACTGATAATGGACCTGCTTATACTGGCAGACAATTCACATCTTTTTGTTCTGCTATGGGAGTGCAGCTTACTCATGGTCTGCCTTACAATCCTCAAGGACAAGGCATTGTTGAACGTGCTCATCGCACCTTAAAGGAAACTTTACAAAAACAAAAGGGGGGAATAGGAGCTGAACATACTCCTAAAGAACGCCTGTCCTTAGCCCTGTTTACCATCAACTTTTTGAATTTGGACATTCATGGTCGCTCTGCGGCCGATAGACATGTGTCCCCTCAGCCTTCTGTGATTGGCTATGTTAAGTGGAAAGATGCTCTTACGGGCCAATGGAACGGCCCCGACCCCGTGCTGACATGGGCACGAGGATCTGTATGTGTTTTTCCTCAGGACCGCACGGAACCATTTTGGGTTCCTGAACGTCTGACAAGAAGAGTCTTGACGCCAGCTACCCAGCAACAAGAAACACCACAGCAATCCCGCGATGAGAATCTTCATCCTGCTGAGTGCTCTGGCACTGGTGCTGGTGCCGATGACACAGACGACACCAATGTAGTGATGGGCAGTGGCACGGGCTTGGCCAGTGCCGATGCCAGTTCATGCTTCAAGGCCCGCAACGCTCACAATAAATAGTAAATCTTTGACATGGTCGTTGCACCCCAAATTTTACGAACATTGCACTGGGAACGACATGTCTTTCCTCGCTATTCTCTTGGTGTTGGAAAGCCCTTGCACTCTGCCGGCTTTACTGCCATTGCACGCAGAAGGGTTTCCACACTAGTGCTTTTCTATCACCTTAAGATTCTCTTAGTGTTGGAAAGCCCTTGCACTCTGCCGGCTTTACTGCCATTGCACGCAGATGGGTTTCCACACTAGTGCTTTTCTTTCGCTTTACGACCCGTGCCTTTCTTTTAGGGTGTTACCAACTTGTTTGTCGTTGTATTTTTATAGCCACAGTTCAGCCTCAGAGACCTAATAATGACTGGCTGAGTAGATACCATTAAACGCCTTGGCAACAACGAGCTGATCTTGTAGTACCCAGAGACGGGCAACTTTCACGCTTGCACTGCGACCTAAGACAGGGGAATGGGGCCTCCCCAAAGACGGGTAAGCAATGTAAGGGCAGTGAACGACCTAAGACAGGGGCTACTTGATTCCCTTTGACGTGCAACAAACAATAGGAATCAACTGCTGGCAGTGGATTCCCCCCGGCCCCCAGGGCTTGGATCCAGCCCTGAAGTTTGTGCACGTCAAGGAGGCCAGCTCACAAGGCCTTGCAAGATCTGTGGTGTCTGTTTTCATGTTCAGCCAATACCGGTCATGTGGGAACGTCCTGACCAGCTTGGGTCTGATAAGGTTAGTGGTTGTAGGCTTGGTATGAATAATAGCACTTCACCTCTACTCTCGCCTGTTTTGTTTTTAGAAAACGAAAGGGGGAACTGTAGTGAGCCGTTTCTGCGGACTGCGGTCGCCATTACAAGATGGCGCTGGCTCGACTGTGGTTTGTGACAAACAACTCCTTAATTGGGAGAGTTGGTGCGTGGTTTTTTAACACCCTATGAGAAAGCTCCACGTGGCAGCTTCGCATTGGGGCTTGAGGTGCTTTATTAAGGCCGGGAGAGGCATCCGAGAGAGTGGAAGGAGAGAGAGTAGAAGGAGGGAAGAAAAGATAGCAAGGACCTGAATAAACGGCTGGAAGAAGATTCCCGGTGTTGCGTCTTCCTTGCGGGCGAGGGGGTCGCGACATATCTCTATGTTTTGTTTCCTCTTGATGTAGCCCTAAGCAGTGACTGGCGAGAAACACTTTCATGGAGAGGGGTTGCCAAGCTTCCAAAAATTACAAATCTCCAGAAATCTCAGCAAATATTTTTCACCCAAACTGGATGATACTTTCAGGTAATGATCAGTACACGAAGGCGACTTGGTTCCCCAAAGTTCGTTCTTCTATGTTGAAGCGTTCATTTCCAGTAACACTTTGAATTTTTAGGTTTCACTCTGTTTTCTCCTATATTGATAGATGTATTTGGAACTCTAAATCCAACACGGTTTGTGCTAGCTTCATGAAACTTGACAAAGTAAAGTAGTTTCACGTTCTATCTCTATATTCTGTTTCCTCTTGATGTAGCCCTAAGCAGTGACTGGTGAGAAATACTTTCATGGAAAAAGGTTGCCAAGCTTCCAAAAGTTACGAATCTCCAGAAATCTCAGCAAATATTTTTTCACCCAAACTGGATGATACTTTCAGGTAATGATCAGTACACGAAGGCGACTTGGTTCCCCAAATTTCGTTCTTCTATGTTGAAGCGTTCATTTCCAGTAACAGTTTGAATTTTTAGGTTTCACTCTGTTTTCTCCTATATTGATACATGTATTTGGAACTCTAAATCCAACACGGTTTGTGCTAGCTTCTTGAAACTTGATACAGTAAAGTAGTTTCATATTCTATCTCTATGTTTTGTTTCCTCTTGATGTAGCCCTAAGCAGTGACTGGCGAGAAACACTTTCATGGAAAGGGGTTGCCAAGCTTCCAAAAATTACGAATCTCCAGAAATCTCAGCAAATATTTTTTCACCCAAACTGGATGATACTTTCAGGTAATGATCAGTACACTAAGGCGACTTGGTTCCCCAAAGTTCGTTCTTCTATGTTGAAGCGTTCATTTCCAGTAACAGTTTGAATTTTTAGGTTTCACTCTGTTTTCTCCTATATTGATACATGTATTTGGAACTCTAAATCCAACACGGTTTGTGCTAGCTTCTTGAAACTTGATACAGTAAAGTAGTTTCACGTTCTATCTCTATGTTTTGTTTCCTCTTGCTGTAGCCCTAAGCAGTGACTGGCGAGAAACACTTTCATGGAGAGGGGTTGCCAAGCTTCCAAAAATTACGAATCTCCAAAAATCTCAGCAAATATTTTTTCACCCAAACTGGATGATACTTTCAGGTAATGATCAGTACACGAAGGCGACTTGGTTCCCCAAATGTCGTTCTTCTATGTTGAAGCGTTCATTTCCAGTAACACTTTGAATTTTTAGGTTTCACTCTGTTTTCTCCTATATTGATAGATGTATTTGGAACTCTAAATCCAACACGGTTTGTGCTAGCTTCCTGAAACTTGACAAAGTAAAGTAGTTTCACGTTCTATCTCTATATTCTGTTTCCTCTTGATGTAGCCCTAAGCAGTGACTGGTGAGAAACACTTTCATGGAAAATGGTTGCCAAGCTTCCAAAAGTTACGAATCTCCAGAAATCTCAGCAAATATTTTTTCACCCAAACTGGATGATACTTTCAGGTAATGATCAGTACACGAAGGCGACTTGGTTCCCAAATTTCGTTCTTCTATGTTGAAGCGTTCATTTCCAGTAACAGTTTGAATTTTTAGGTTTCACTCTGTTTTCTCCTATATTGATAGATGTATTTGGAACTCTAAATCCAACACGGTTTGTGCTAGCTTCATGAAACTTGACAAAGTAAAGTAGTTTCACGTTCTATCTCTATATTCTGTTTCCTCTTGATGTAGCCCTAAGCATCGAGTGGCGAGAAACACTTTGATGGAAAAAGGTTGCCAAGCTTCCAAAAGTTACGAATCTCCAGAAATCTCAGCAAATATTTTTTCACCCAAACTGGATGATACTTTCAGGTAATGATCAGTACACGTAGGCGACTTGGTTCCCCAAATTTCGTTCTTCTATGTTGAAGCGTTCATTTCCAGTAACAGTTTGAATTTTTAGGTTTCACTGTGTTTTCTCCTATATTGATAGATGTATTTGGAACTCTAAATCCAACAAGGTTTGTGCTAGCTTCTTGAAACTTGATACAGTAAAGTAGTTTCATGTTCTATCTCTATGTTTTGTTTCCTCTTGCTGTAGCCCTAAGCAGTGACTGGCGAGAACCACTTTCATGGAGAGGGGTTTCCAAGCTTCCAAAAATTATGAATCTCCAAAAATCTCAGCAAATATTTTTTCACCCAAACTGGATGATACTTTCAGGTAATGATCAGTACACTAAGGCGATTTGGTTCCCCAAATTTCCTTCTTCTAGGTGGAAGCGTTCATTTCCAGTAACAGTTTGAATTTTTAGGTTTCACTCTGTTTTCTCCTATATTGATACATGTATTTGGAACTCTAAATCCAACACGGTTTGTGCTAGCTTCTTGAAACTTGACACAGTAAAGTAGTTTCAGGTTCTATCTCTATGTTTTGTTTCCTCTTGCTGTAGCCCTAAGCAGTGACTGGCGAGAACCACTTTCATGGAGAGGGGTTGCCAAGCTTCCAAAAATTACGAATCTCCACAAATCTCAGCAAATATTTTTTCACCCAAACTGGATGATACTTTCAGGTAATGATCAGTACACTAAGGCGACTTGGTTCCCCAAATGTCGTTCTTCTATGTTGAAGCGTTCATTTCCTGTAACCGTTTGAATTTTTAGGTTTCACTCTGTTTTCTCCTATATTGATACATGTATTTGGAACTCTAAATCCAACACGGTTTGTGCTAGCTTCTTGAAACTTGACACAGTAAAGTAGTTTCACGTTCTATCTCTATGTTTTGTTTCCTCTTGATGTAGCCCTAAGCAGTGACTGGCGAGAAACACTTTCATGGAAAGGGGTTACCAAGCTTCCAAAAATTACGAATCTCCAGAAATCTCAGCAAATATTTTTTCACCCAAACTGGATGATACTTTCAGGTAATGATTAGTACACTAAGGCGACTTGGTTCCCCAAAGTTCGTTCTTCTATGTTGAAGCGTTCATTTCCAGTAACAGTTTGAATTTTTAGGTTTCACTCTGTTTTCTCCTATATTGATACATGTATTTGGAACTCTAAATCCAACACGGTTTGTGCTAGCTTCTTGAAACTTGACACAGTAAAGTAGTTTCAAGTTCTCTCTCTATGTTTTGTTTCCTCTTGATGTAGCCCTAAGCAGTGACTGGCGAGAAACACTTTCATGGAAAGGGGTTGCCAAGCTTCCAAAAATTACGAATCTCCAGAAATCTCAGCAAATATTTTTTCACCCAAACTGGATGATACTTTCAGGTAATGATCAGTACACTAAGTCGACTTGGTTCCCCACATGTCGTTCTTCTATGTTGAAGCGTTCATTTCCTGTAACAGTTTGAATTTTTAGGTTTCACTCTGTTTTCTCCTATATTGATACATGTATTTAGAACTCTAAATCCAACACGGTTTGTGCTAGCTTCTTGAAACTTGACACAGTAAAGTAGTTTCACGTTCTATCTCTACGTTTTGTTTCCTCTTGATGTAGCCCTAAGCAGTGACTGGCGAGAAACACTTTCATGGAAAGGGGTTGCCAAGCTTCCAAAAATTACGAATCTCCAGAAATCTCAGCAAATATTTTTACACGCAAACTGGATGATACTTTCAGGTAATGATCAGTACACTAAGGCGACTTGGTTCCCCAAATGTCGTTCTTCTATGTTGAAGCGTTCATTTCCTGTAACAGTTTGAATTTTTAGGTTTCACTCTGTTTTCTCCTATATTGATACATGTATTTGGAACTCTAAATCCAACATGGTTTGTGCTAGCTTCTTGAAACTTGACACAGTAAAGTAGTTTCACGTTCTATCTCTATGTTGTGTTTCCTCTTGATGTAGCCCTAAGCAGTGACTGGCGAGAAACACTTTCATGGAAAGGGGTTGCCAAGCTTCCAAAAATTACGAATCTCCAGAAATCTCAGCAAATATTTTTTCACCCAAACTGGATGATACTTTCAGGTAATGATTAGTACACTAATGCGACTTGGTTCCCCAAAGTTCGTTCTTCTATGTTGAAGCGTTCATTTCCAGTAACTGTTTGAATTTTTAGGTTTCACTCTGTTTTCTCCTATATTGATACATGTATTTGGAACTCTAAATCCAACACGGTTTGTGCTAGCTTCTTGAAATTGACACAGTAAAGTAGTTTCAGGTTCTATCTCTATGTTTTGTTTCCTCTTGCTGTAGCCCTAAGCAGTGACTGGCGAGAACCACTTTCATGGAGAGGGGTTGCCAAGCTTCCAAAAATTACGAATCTCCAGAAATCTCAGCAAATATTTTTTCACCCAAACTGGATGATACTTTCAGGTAATGATCAGTACACTAAGGCGACTTGGTTCCCCAAAGTTCGTTCTTCTATGATGAAGCGTTCATTTCTAGTAACAGTTTGAATTTTTAGGTTTCACTCTGTTTTCTCCTATATTGATAGATGTATTTGGAACTCTAAATCCAACACGGTTTGTGCTAGCTTCTTGAAACTTGACACAGTAAAGTAGTTTCACGTTCTATCTCTATGTTTTGTTTCCTCTTGATGTAGCCCTAAGCAGTGACTGGCGAGAAACACTTTCATGGAGAGGGGTTGCCAAGCTTCCAAAAATTACAAATCTCCAGAAATCTCAGCAAATATTTTTCACCCAAACTGGATGATACTTTCAGGTAATGATCAGTACACGAAGGCGACTTGGTTCCCCAAAGTTCGTTCTTCTATGTTGAAGCGTTCATTTCCAGTAACACTTTGAATTTTTAGGTTTCACTCTGTTTTCTCCTATATTGATAGATGTATTTGGAACTCTAAATCCAACACGGTTTGTGCTAGCTTCATGAAACTTGACAAAGTAAAGTAGTTTCACGTTCTATCTCTATATTGTGTTTCCTCTTGATGTAGCCCTAAGCAGTGACTGGTGAGAAATACTTTCATGGAAAAAGGTTGCCAAGCTTCCAAAAGTTACGAATCTCCAGAAATCTCAGCAAATATTTTTTCACCCAAACTGGATGATACTTTCAGGTAATGATCAGTACACGAAGGCGACTTGGTTCCCCAAATTTCGTTCTTCTATGTTGAAGCGTTCATTTCCAGTAACAGTTTGAATTTTTAGGTTTCACTCTGTTTTCTCCTATATTGATACATGTATTTGGAACTCTAAATCCAACACGGTTTGTGCTAGCTTCTTGAAACTTGATACAGTAAAGTAGTTTCATATTCTATCTCTATGTTTTGTTTCCTCTTGATGTAGCCCTAAGCAGTGACTGGCGAGAAACACTTTCATGGAAAGGGGTTGCCAAGCTTCCAAAAATTACGAATCTCCAGAAATCTCAGCAAATATTTTTTCACCCAAACTGGATGATACTTTCAGGTAATGATCAGTACACTAAGGCGACTTGGTTCCCCAAAGTTCGTTCTTCTATGTTGAAGCGTTCATTTCCAGTAACAGTTTGAATTTTTAGGTTTCACTCTGTTTTCTCCTATATTGATACATGTATTTGGAACTCTAAATCCAACACGGTTTGTGCTAGCTTCTTGAAACTTGATACAGTAAAGTAGTTTCACGTTCTATCTCTATGTTTTGTTTCCTCTTGCTGTAGCCCTAAGCAGTGACTGGCGAGAAACACTTTCATGGAGAGGGGTTGCCAAGCTTCCAAAAATTACGAATCTCCAAAAATCTCAGCAAATATTTTTTCACCCAAACTGGATGATACTTTCAGGTAATGATCAGTACACGAAGGCGACTTGGTTCCCCAAATGTCGTTCTTCTATGTTGAAGCGTTCATTTCCAGTAACACTTTGAATTTTTAGGTTTCACTCTGTTTTCTCCTATATTGATAGATGTATTTGGAACTCTAAATCCAACACGGTTTGTGCTAGCTTCCTGAAACTTGACAAAGTAAAGTAGTTTCACGTTCTATCTCTATATTCTGTTTCCTCTTGATGTAGCCCTAAGCAGTGACTGGTGAGAAACACTTTCATGGAAAATGGTTGCCAAGCTTCCAAAAGTTACGAATCTCCAGAAATCTCAGCAAATATTTTTTCACCCAAACTGGATGATACTTTCAGGTAATGATCAGTACACGAAGGCGACTTGGTTCCCAAATTTCGTTCTTCTATGTTGAAGCGTTCATTTCCAGTAACAGTTTGAATTTTTAGGTTTCACTCTGTTTTCTCCTATATTGATAGATGTATTTGGAACTCTAAATCCAACACGGTTTGTGCTAGCTTCATGAAACTTGACAAAGTAAAGTAGTTTCACGTTCTATCTCTATATTCTGTTTCCTCTTGATGTAGCCCTAAGCATCGAGTGGCGAGAAACACTTTGATGGAAAAAGGTTGCCATGCTTCCAAAAGTTACGAATCTCCAGAAATCTCAGCAAATATTTTTTCACCCAAACTGGATGATACTTTCAGGTAATGATCAGTACACGTAGTCGACTTGGTTCCCCAAAGTTCGTTCTTCTATGTTGAAGCGTTCATTTCCAGTAACAGTTTGAATTTTTAGGTTTCACTCTGTTTTCTCCTATATTGATACATGTATTTGGAACTCTAAATCCAACAAGGTTTGTGCTAGCTTCTTGAAACTTGATACAGTAAAGTAGTTTCACGTTCTATCTCTATGTTTTGTTTCCTCTTGCTGTAGCCCTAAGCAGTGACTGGCGAGAACCACTTTCATGGAGAGGGGTTTCCAAGCATCCAAAAATTACGAATCTCCAAAAATCTCAGCAAATATTTTTTCACCCAAACTGGATGATACTTTCAGGTAATGATCAGTACACTAAGGCGATTTGGTTCCCCAAATTTCGTTCTTCTAGGTGGAAGCGTTCATTTCCAGTAACAGTTTGAATTTTTAGGTTTCACTCTGTTTTCTCCTATATTGATACATGTATTTGGAACTCTAAATCCAACACGGTTTGTGCTAGCTTCTTGAAACTTGACACAGTAAAGTAGTTTCAGGTTCTATCTCTATGTTTTGTTTCCTCTTGCTGTAGCCCTAAGCAGTGACTGGCGAGAACCACTTTCATGGAGAGGGGTTGCCAAGCTTCCAAAAATTACGAATCTCCAGAAATCTCAGCAAATATTTTTTCACCCAAACTGGATGATACTTTCAGGTAATGATCAGTACACTAAGGCGACTTGGTTCCCCAAAGTTCGTTCTTCTATGATGAAGCGTTCATTTCCAGTAACAGTTTGAATTTTTAGGTTTCACTCTGTTTTCTCCTATATTGATACATGTATTTGGAACTCTAAATCCAACACGGTTTGTGCTAGCTTCTTGAAACTTGACACAGTAAAGTAGTTTCACGTTCTATCTCTATGTTTTGTTTCCTCTTGCTGAAGCCCTAAGCAGTGACTGGCGAGAACCACTTTCATGGAGAGGGGTTGCCAAGCTTCCAAAAATTACGAATCTCCAGAAATCTCAGCAAATATTTTTCACCCAAACTGGATGATACTTTCAGGTAATGATCAGTACACTAAGGCGACTTGGTTCCCCAAAGTTCGTTCTTCTATGTTGAAGCGTTCATTTCCAGTAACAGTTTGAATTTTTAGGTTTCACTCTGTTTTCTCCTCTACTGATACATGTATTTGGAACTCTAAATCCAACACGGTTTGTGCTAGCTTCTTGAAACTTGATACAGTAAAGTAGTTTCACGTTCTATCTCTATGTTTTGTTTCCTCTTGCTGTAGCCCTAAGCAGTGACTGGCGAGAACCACTTTCATGGAGAGGGGTTGCCAAGCTTCCAAAAATTACGAATCTCCAGAAATCTCAGCAAATATTTTTTCACCCAAACTGGATGATACTTTCAGGTAATGATCAGTACACGAAGGCGACTTGGTTCCCCAAATGTCGTTCTTCTATGTTGAAGCGTTCATTTCCAGTAACAGTTTGAATTTTTAGGTTTCACTCTGTTTTCTCCTATATTGATACATGTATTTGGAACTCTAAATCCAACACGGTTTGTGCTAGCTTCATGAAACTTGACAAAGTAAAGTAGTTTCACGTTCTATCTCTATATTCTGTTTCCTCTTGATGTAGCCCTAAGCAGTGACTGGTGAGAAATACTTTCATGGAAAAAGGTTGCCAAGCTTCCAAAAGTTACGAATCTCCAGAAATCTCAGCAAATATTTTTTCACCCAAACTGGATGATACTTTCAGGTAATGATCAGTACACGAAGGCGACTTGGTTCCCCAAATTTCGTTCTTCTATGTTGAAGCGTTCATTTCTAGTAACAGTTTGAATTTTTAGGTTTCACTCTGTTTTCTCCTATATTGATACATGTATTTGGAACTCTAAATCCAACACGCTTTGTGCTAGCTTCTTGAAACTTGACACAGTAAAGTAGTTTCACGTTCTATCTCTATGTTTTGTTTCCTCTTGATGTAGCCCTAAGCAGTGACTGGCGAGAAACACTTTCATGGAAAGGGGTTGCCAAGCTTCCAAAAATTACGAATCTCCAGAAATCTCAGCAAATATTTTTTCACCCAAACTGGATGATACTTTCAGGTAATGATCAGTACACTAAGGCGACTTGGTTCCCCAAAGTTCGTTCTTCTATGTTGAAGCGTTCATTTCCTGTAACAGTTTGAATTTTTAGGTTTCACTCTGTTTTCTCCTATATTGATACATGTATTTGGAACTCTAAATCCAACACGGTTTGTGCTAGCTTCTTGAAACTTGATACAGAAAAGTAGTTTCACGTTCTATCTCTATGTTTTGTTTCCTCTTGCTGTAGCCCTAAGCAGTGACTGGCGAGAAACACTTTCACGGAGAGGGGTTGCCAAGCTTCCAAAAATTACGAATCTCCAAAAATCTCAGCAAATATTTTTTCACCCAAACTGGATGATACTTTCAGGTAATGATCAGTACACTAAGGCGACTTGGTTCCCCAAAGTTCGTTCTTCTATGGTGAAGCGTTCATTTCCAGTAACAGTTTGAATTTTTAGGTTTCACTCTGTTTTCTCCTATATTGATACATGTATTTGGAACTCTAAATCCAACACGGTTTGTGCTAGCTTCTTGAAACTTGATACAGTAAAGTAGTTTCACGTTGTATCTCTATGTTTTGTTTCCTCTTGCTGTAGCCCTAAGCAGTGACTGGCGAGAACCACTTTCATGGAGAGGGGTTGCCAAGCTTCCAAAAATTACGAATCTCCAGAAACCTCAGCAAATATTTTTTCACCCAAACTGGATGATACTTTCAGGTAATGATCAGTACACGAAGGCGACTTGGTTCCCCAAATGTCGTTCTTCTATGTTGAAGCGTTCATTTCCAGTAACAGTTTGAATTTTTAGGTTTCACTCTGTTTTCTCCTATATTGATAGATGTATTTGGAACTCTAAATCCAACACGGTTTTTGCTAGCTTCATGAAACTTGACAAAGAAAAGTAGTTTCACGTTCTATCTCTATATTCTGTTTCCTCTTGATGTAGCCCTAAGCATCGAGTGGCGAGAAACACTTTGATGGAAAAAGGTTGCCAAGCTTCCAAATGTTACGAATCTCCAGAAATCTCAGCAAATATTTTTTCACCCAAACTGGATGATACTTTCAGGTAATGATCAGTACACTAAGGCGACTTGGTTCCCCAAAGTTTGTTCTTCTATGTTGAAGCGTTCATTTCCAGTAACAGTTTGAATTTTTAGGTTTCACTCTGTTTTCTCCTATATTGATACATGTATTTGGAACTCTAAATCCAACACGGTTTGTGCTAGCTTCTTGAAACTTGACACAGTAAAGTAGTTTCACGTTCTATCTCTATGTTTTGTTTCCTCTTGCTGTAGCCCTAAGCAGTGACTGGCGAGAACCACTTTCATGGAGAGGGGTTGCCAAGCTTCCAAAATTACGAATCTCCAGAAATCTCAGCAAATATTTTTTCACCCAAACTGGATGATACTTTCAGGTAATGATCAGTACACGAAGGCGACTTGGTTCCCCAAAGTTCGTTCTTCTATGTTGAAGCGTTCATTTCCAGTAACAGTTTGAATTTTTAGGTTTCACTCTGTTTTCTCCTATATTGATACATGTATTTGGAACTCTAAATCCAACACGGTTTGTGCTAGCTTCTTGAAACTTGATACAGTAAAGTAGTTTCACGTTCTATCTCTATGTTTTGTTTCCTCTTGATGTAGCCCTAAGCAGTGACTGGCGAGAAACACTTTCATGGAAAGGGGTTGCCAAGCTTCCAAAAATTACGAATCTCCAGAAATCTCAGCAAATATTTTTTCACCCAAACTGGATGATACTTTCAGGTAATGATCAGTACACTAAGGCGACTTGGTTCCCCAAAGTTTGTTCTTCTATGTTGAAGCGTTCATTTCCAGTAACAGTTTGAATTTTTAGGTTTCACTCTGTTTTCTCCTATATTGATACATGTATTTGGAACTCTAAATCCAACACGGTTTGTGCTAGCTTCTTGAAACTTGATACAGTAAAGTAGTTTCACGTTCTATCTCTATGTTTTGTTTCCTCTTGCTGTAGCCCTAAGCAGTGACTGGCGAGAAACACTTTCATGGAGAGGGGTTGCCAAGCTTCCAAAAATTACGAATCTCCAAAAATCTCAGCAAATATTTTTTCACCCAAACTGGATGATACTTTCAGGTAATGATCAGTACACGAAGGCGACTTGGTTCCCCAAAGTTCGTTCTTCTATGTTGAAGCGTTCATTTCCAGTAACAGTTTGAATTTTTAGGTTTCACTCTGTTTTCTCCTATATTGATACATGTATTTGGAACTCTAAATCCAACACGGTTTGTGCTAGCTTCTTGAAACTTGATACAGTAAAGTAGTTTCACGTTCTATCTCTATGTTTTGTTTCCTCTTGCTGTAGCCCTAAGCAGTGACTGGCGAGAAACACTTTCATGGAGAGGGGTTGCCAAGCTTCCAAAAATTACGAATCTCCAAAAATCTCAGCAAATATTTTTTCACCCAAACTGGATGATACTTTCAGGTAATGATCAGTACACGAAGGCGACTTGGTTCCCCAAATGTCGTTCTTCTATGTTGAAGCGTTAATTTCCAGTAACACTTTGAATTTTTAGGTTTCACTCTGTTTTCTCCTATATTGATAGATGTATTTGGAACTCTAAATCCAACACGGTTTGTGCTAGCTTCATGAAACTTGACAAAGTAAAGTAGTTTCACGTTCTATCTCTATATTCTGTTTCCTCTTGATGTAGCCCTAAGCAGTGACTGGTGAGAAACACTTTCATGGAAAAAGGTTGCCAAGCTTCCAAAAGTTACGAATCTCCAGAAATCTCAGCAAATATTTTTTCACCCAAACTGGATGATACTTTCAGGTAATGATCAGTACACGAAGGCGACTTGGTTCCCCAAATTTCGTTCTTCTATGTTGAAGCGTTCATTTCCAGTAACAGTTTGAATTTTTAGGTTTCACTCTGTTTTCTCCTATATTGACAGATGTATTTGGAACTCTAAATCCAACACGGTTTGTGCTAGCTTCATGAAACTTGACAAAGTAAAGTAGTTTCACGTTGTATCTCTATGTTTTGTTTCCTCTTGCTGTAGCCCTAAGCAGTGACTGGCGAGAACCACTTTCATGGAGAGGGGTTGCCAAGCTTCCAAAAATTACGAATCTCCAGAAACCTCAGCAAATATTTTTTCACCCAAACTGGATGATACTTTCAGGTAATGATCAGTACACGAAGGCGACTTGGTTCCCCAAATGTCGTTCTTCTATGTTGAAGCGTTCATTTCCAGTAACAGTTTGAATTTTTAGGTTTCACTCTGTTTTCTCCTATATTGATAGATGTATTTGGAACTCTAAATCCAACACGGTTTTTGCTAGCTTCATGAAACTTGACAAAGTAAAGTAGTTTCACGTTCTATCTCTATATTCTGTTTCCTCTTGATGTAGCCCTAAGCATCGAGTGGCGAGAAACACTTTGATGGAAAAAGGTTGCCAAGCTTCCAAATGTTACGAATCTCCAGAAATCTCAGCAAATATTTTTTCACCCAAACTGGATGATACTTTCAGGTAATGATCAGTACACTAAGGCGACTTGGTTCCCCAAAGTTTGTTCTTCTATGTTGAGGCGTTCATTTCCAGTAACAGTTTGAATTTTTAGGTTTCACTCTGTTTTCTCCTATATTGATACATGTATTTGGAACTCTAAATCCAACACGGTTTGTGCTAGCTTCTTGAAACTTGACACAGTAAAGTAGTTTCACGTTCTATCTCTATGTTTTGTTTCCTCTTGCTGTAGCCCTAAGCAGTGACTGGCGAGAACCACTTTCATGGAGAGGGGTTGCCAAGCTTCCAAAAATTACGAATCTCCAGAAATCTCAGCAAATATTTTTTCACCCAAACTGGATGATACTTTCAGGTAATGATCAGTACACGAAGGCGACTTGGTTCCCCAAATTTCGTTCTTCTATGTTGAAGCGTTCATTTCCAGTAACAGTTTGAATTTTTAGGTTTCACTCTGTTTTCTCCTATATTGATACATGTATTTGGAACTCTATATCCAACACGGTTTGTGCTAGCTTCTTGAAACTTGATACAGTAAAGTAGTTTCACGTTCTATCTCTATGTTTTGTTTCCTCTTGATGTAGCCCTAAGCAGTGACTGGCGAGAAACACTTTCATGGAAAGGGGTTGCCAAGCTTCCAAAAATTACGAATCTCCAGAAATCTCAGCAAATATTTTTTCACCCAAACTGGATGATACTTTCAGGTAATGATCAGTACACGAAGGCGACTTGGTTCCCCAAAGTTCGTTCTTCTATGTTGAAGCGTTCATTTCCAGTAACAGTTTGAATTTTTAGGTTTCACTCTGTTTTCTCCTATATTGATACATGTATTTGGAACTCTAAATCCAACACGGTTTGTGCTAGCTTCTTGAAACTTGATACAGTAAAGTAGTTTCACGTTCTATCTCTATGTTTTGTTTCCTCTTGCTGTAGCCCTAAGCAGTGACTGGCGAGAAACACTTTCATGGAGAGGGGTTGCCAAGCTTCCAAAAATTACGAATCTCCAAAAATCTCAGCAAATATTTTTTCACCCAAACTGGATGATACTTTCAGGTAATGATCAGTACACGAAGGCGACTTGGTTCCCCAAATGTCGTTCTTCTATGTTGAAGCGTTCATTTCCAGTAACACTTTGAATTTTTATGTTTCACTCTGTTTTCTCCTATATTGATAGATGTATTTGGAACTCTAAATCCAACACGGTTTGTGCTAGCTTCATGAAACTTGACAAAGTAAAGTAGTTTCACGTTCTATCTCTATATTCTGTTTCCTCTTGATGTAGCCCTAAGCAGTGACTGGTGAGAAACACTTTCATGGAAAAAGGTTGCCAAGCTTCCAAAAATTACGAATCTCCAGAAATCTCAGCAAATATTTTTTCACCCAAACTGGATGATACTTTCAGGTAATGATCAGTACACTAAGGCGACTTGGTTCCCCAAATTTCGTTCTTCTATGTTGAAGCGTTCATTTCCAGTAACAGTTTGAATTTTTAGGTTTCACTCTGTTTTCTCCTATATTGATACATGTATTTGGAACTCTAAATCCAACACGGTTTGTGCTAGCTTCTTGAAACTTGATACAGTAAAGTAGTTTCACGTTCTATCTCTATGTTTTGTTTCCTCTTGCTGTAGCCCTAAGCAGTGACTGGCGAGAGCCACTTTCATGGAGAGGGGTTGCCAAGCTTCCAAAAATTACGAATCTCCAGAAATCTCAGCAAATATTTTTTCACCCAAACTGGATGATACTTTCAGGTAATGATCAGTACACTAAGGCGACTTGGTTCCCCAAATGTCGTTCTTCTATGTTGAAGCGTTCAATTCCAGTAACAGTTTGAATTTTTAGGTTTCACTCTGTTTTCTCCTATATTGATAGATGTATTTGGAACTCTAAATCCAACACGGTTTGTGCTAGCTTCATGAAACTTGACAAAGTAAAGTAGTTTCACGTTCTATCTCTATATTCTGTTTCCTCTTGATGTAGCCCTAAGCATCGAGTGGCGAGAAACACTTTGATGGAAAAAGGTTGCCAAGCTTCCAAAAGTACGAATCTCCAGAAATCTCAGCAAATATTTTTTCACCCAAACTGGATGATACTTTCAGGTAATGATCAGTACACTAAGGCGACTTGGTTCCCCAAATGTCGTTCTTCTATGTTGAAGCGTTCATTTCCAGTAACACTTTGAATTTTTAGGTTTCACTCTGTTTTCTCCTATATTGATAGATGTATTTGGAACTCTAAATCCAACACGGTTTGTGCTAGCTTCTTGAAACTTGACACAGTAAAGTAGTTTCACGTTCTATCTCTATGTTTTGTTTCCTCTTGCTGTAGCCCTAAGCAGTGACTGGCGAGAACCACTTTCATGGAGAGGGGTTGCCAAGCTTCCAAAAATTACGAATCTCCAGAAATCTCAGCAAATATTTTTTCACCCAAACTGGATGATACTTTCAGGTAATGATCAGTACACTAAGGCGACTTGGTTCCCCAAAGTTCGTTCTTCTATGTTGAAGCGTTCATTTCCAGTAACAGTTTGAATTTTTAGGTTTCACTCTGTTTTCTCCTATATTGATACATGTATTTGGAACTCTAAATCCAACACGGTTTGTGCTAGCTTCTTGAAACTTGATACAGTAAAGTAGTTTCACGTTCTATCTCTATGTTTTGTTTCCTCTTGCTGTAGCCCTAAGCAGTGACTGGCGAGAGCCACTTTCATGGAGAGGGGTTGCCAAGCTTCCAAAAATTACGAATCTCCAGAAATCTCAGCAAATATTTTTTCACCCAAACTGGATGATACTTTCAGGTAATGATCAGTACACTAAGGCGACTTGGTTCCCCAAATGTCGTTCTTCTATGTTGAAGCGTTCATTTCCAGTAACACTTTGAATTTTTAGGTTTCACTCTGTTTTCTCCTATATTGGTAGATGTATTTGGAACTCTAAATCCAACACGGTTTGTGCTAGCTTCATGAAACTTGACAAAGTAAAGTAGTTTCACGTTCTATCTCTATATTCTGTTTCCTCTTGATGTAGCCCTAAGCAGTGACTGGTGAGAAACACTTTCATCGAAAAAGGTTGCCAAGCTTCCAAAAGTTACGAATCTCCAGAAATCTCAGCAAATATTTTTTCACCCAAACTGGATGATACTTTCAGGTAATGATCAGTACACGAAGGCGACTTGGTTCCCCAAATTTCGTTCTTCTATGTTGAAGCGTTCATTTCCAGTAACAGTTTGAATTTTTAGGTTTCACTCTGTTTTCTCCTATATTGATAGATGTATTTGGAACTCTAAATCCAACACGGTTTGTGCTAGCTTCATGAAACTTGACAAAGTAAAGTAGTTTCACGTTCTATCTCTATATTCTGTTTCCTCTTGATATAGCCCTAAGCAGTGACTGGCGAGAGCCACTTTCATGGAGAGGGGTTGCCAAGCTTCCAAAAATTACGAATCTCCAGAAATCTCAGCAAATATTTCTTCACCCAAACTGGATGATACTTTCAGGTAATGATCAGTACACGAAGGCGACTTGGTTCCCCAAATGTCGTTCTTCTATGTTGAAGCGTTCATTTCCAGTAACACTTTGAATTTTTAGGTTTCACTCTGTTTTCTCCTATATTGATAGATGTATTTGGAACTCTAAATCCAACACGGTTTGTGCTAGCTTCATGAAACTTGACAAAGTAAAGTAGTTTCACGTTCTATCTCTATATTCTCTTTCCTCTTGATGTAGCCCTAAGCAGTGACTGGTGAGAAACACTTTCATGGAAAAAGGTTGCCAAGCTTCCAAAAGTTACGAATCTCCAGAAATCTCAGCAAATATTTTTTCACCCAAACTGGATGATACTTTCAGGTAATGATCAGTACACGAAGGCGACTTGATTCCCCAAATTTCGTTCTTCTATGTTGAAGCGTTCATTTCCAGTAACAGTTTGAATTTTTAGGTTTCACTCTGTTTTCTCCTATATTGATAGATGTATTTGGAACTCTAAATCCAACACGGTTTGTGCTAGCTTCATGAAACTTGACAAAGTAAAGTAGTTTCACGTTGTATCTCTATGTTTTGTTTCCTCTTGCTGTAGCCCTAAGCAGTGACTGGCGAGAACCACTTTCATGGAGAGGGGTTGCCAAGCTTCCAAAAATTACGAATCTCCAGAAACCTCAGCAAATATTTTTTCACCCAAACTGGATGATACTTTCAGGTAATGATCAGTACACGAAGGCGACTTGGTTCCCCAAATGTCGTTCTTCTATGTTGAAGCGTTCATTTCCAGTAACAGTTTGAATTTTTAGGTTTCACTCTGTTTTCTCCTATATTGATAGATGTATTTGGAACTCTAAATCCAACACGGTTTTTGCTAGCTTCATGAAACTTGACAAAGTAAAGTAGTTTCACGTTCTATCTCTATATTCTGTTTCCTCTTGATGTAGCCCTAAGCATCGAGTGGCGAGAAACACTTTGATGGAAAAAGGTTGCCAAGCTTCCAAATGTTACGAATCTCCAGAAATCTCAGCAAATATTTTTTCACCCAAACTGGATGATACTTTCAGGTAATGATCAGTACACTAAGGCGACTTGGTTCCCCAAAGTTTGTTCTTCTATGTTGAGGCGTTCATTTCCAGTAACAGTTTGAATTTTTAGGTTTCACTCTGTTTTCTCCTATATTGATACATGTATTTGGAACTCTAAATCCAACACGGTTTGTGCTAGCTTCTTGAAACTTGACACAGTAAAGTAGTTTCACGTTCTATCTCTATGTTTTGTTTCCTCTTGCTGTAGCCCTAAGCAGTGACTGGCGAGAACCACTTTCATGGAGAGGGGTTGCCAAGCTTCCAAAAATTACGAATCTCCAGAAATCTCAGCAAATATTTTTTCACCCAAACTGGATGATACTTTCAGGTAATGATCAGTACACTAAGGCGACTTGGTTCCCCAAAGTTCGTTCTTCTATGTTGAAGCGTTCATTTCCAGTAACAGTTTGAATTTTTAGGTTTCACTCTGTTTTCTCCTATATTGATACATGTATTTGGAACTCTAAATCCAACACGGTTTGTGCTAGCTTCTTGAAACTTGATACAGTAAAGTAGTTTCACGTTCTATCTCTATGTTTTGTTTCCTCTTGATGTAGCCCTAAGCAGTGACTGGCGAGAAACACTTTCATGGAAAGGGGTTGCCAAGCTTCCAAAAATTACGAATCTCCAGAAATCTCAGCAAATATTTTTTCACCCAAACTGGATGATACTTTCAGGTAATGATCAGTACACTAAGGCGACTTGGTTCCCCAAAGTTCGTTCTTCTATGTTGAAGCGTTCATTTCCAGTAACAGTTTGAATTTTTAGGTTTCACTCTGTTTTCTCCTATATTGATACATGTATTTGGAACTCTAAATCCAACACGGTTTGTGCTAGCTTCTTGAAACTTGATACAGTAAAGTAGTTTCACGTTCTATCTCTATGTTTTGTTTCCTCTTGCTGTAGCCCTAAGCAGTGACTGGCGAGAAACACTTTCATGGAGAGGGGTTGCCAAGCTTCCAAAAATTACGAATCTCCAAAAATCTCAGCAAATATTTTTTCACCCAAACTGGATGATACTTTCAGGTAATGATCAGTACACGAAGGCGACTTGGTTCCCCAAATGTCGTTCTTCTATGTTGAAGCGTTCATTTCCAGTAACACTTTGAATTTTTAGGTTTCACTCTGTTTTCTCCTATATTGATAGATGTATTTGGAACTCTAAATCCAACACGGTTTGTGCTAGCTTCATGAAACTTGACAAAGTAAAGTAGTTTCACGTTCTATCTCTATATTCTGTTTCCTCTTGATGTAGCCCTAAGCAGTGACTGGTGAGAAACACTTTCATGGAAAAAGGTTGCCAAGCTTCCAAAAGTTACGAATCTCCAGAAATCTCAGCAAATATTTTTTCACCCAAACTGGATGATACTTTCAGGTAATGATCAGTACACGAAGGCGACTTGGTTCCCCAAATTTCGTTCTTCTATGTTGAAGCGTTCATTTCCAGTAACAGTTTGAATTTTTAGGTTTCACTCTGTTTTCTCCTATATTGATAGATGTATTTGGAACTCTAAATCCAACACGGTTTGTGCTAGCTTCATGAAACTTGACAAAGTAAAGTAGTTTCACGTTGTATCTCTATGTTTTGTTTCCTCTTGCTGTAGCCCTAAGCAGTGACTGGCGAGAACCACTTTCATGGAGAGGGGTTGCCAAGCTTCCAAAAATTACGAATCTCCAGAAACCTCAGCAAATATTTTTTCACCCAAACTGGATGATACTTTCAGGTAATGATCAGTACACGAAGGCGACTTGGTTCCCCAAATGTCGTTCTTCTATGTTGAAGCGTTCATTTCCAGTAACAGTTTGAATTTTTAGGTTTCACTCTGTTTTCTCCTATATTGATAGATGTATTTGGAACGCTAAATCCAACACGGTTTTTGCTAGCTTCATGAAACTTGACAAAGTAAAGTAGTTTCACGTTCTATCTCTATATTCTGTTTCCTCTTGATGTAGCCCTAAGCATCGAGTGGCGAGAAACACTTTGATGGAAAAAGGTTGCCAAGCTTCCAAATGTTACGAATCTCCAGAAATCTCAGCAAATATTTTTTCACCCAAACTGGATGATACTTTCAGGTAATGATCAGTACACTAAGGCGACTTGGTTCCCCAAAGTTTGTTCTTCTATGTTGAGGCGTTCATTTCCAGTAACAGTTTGAATTTTTAGGTTTCACTCTGTTTTCTCCTATATTGATACATGTATTTGGAACTCTAAATCCAACACGGTTTGTGCTAGCTTCTTGAAACTTGACACAGTAAAGTAGTTTCACGTTCTATCTCTATGTTTTGTTTCCTCTTGCTGTAGCCCTAAGCAGTGACTGGCGAGAACCACTTTCATGGAGAGGGGTTGCCAAGCTTCCAAAAATTACGAATCTCCAGAAATCTCAGCAAATATTTTTTCACCCAAACTGGATGATACTTTCAGGTAATGATCAGTACACTAAGGCGACTTGGTTCCCCAAAGTTCGTTCTTCTATGTTGAAGCGTTCATTTCCAGTAACAGTTTGAATTTTTAGGTTTCACTCTGTTTTCTCCTATATTGATACATGTATTTGGAACTCTAAATCCAACACGGTTTGTGCTAGCTTCTTGAAACTTGATACAGTAAAGTAGTTTCACGTTCTATCTCTATGTTTTGTTTCCTCTTGATGTAGCCCTAAGCAGTGACTGGCGAGAAACACTTTCATGGAAAGGGGTTGCCAAGCTTCCAAAAATTACGAATCTCCAGAAATCTCAGCAAATATTTTTTCACCCAAACTGGATGATACTTTCAGGTAATGATCAGTACACTAAGGCGACTTGGTTCCCCAAAGTTCGTTCTTCTATGTTGAAGCGTTCATTTCCAGTAACAGTTTGAATTTTTAGGTTTCACTCTGTTTTCTCCTATATTGATACATGTATTTGGAACTCTAAATCCAACACGGTTTGTGCTAGCTTCTTGAAACTTGATACAGTAAAGTAGTTTCACGTTCTATCTCTATGTTTTGTTTCCTCTTGCTGTAGCCCTAAGCAGTGACTGGCGAGAAACACTTTCATGGAGAGGGGTTGCCAAGCTTCCAAAAATTACGAATCTCCAAAAATCTCAGCAAATATTTTTTCACCCAAACTGGATGATACTTTCAGGTAATGATCAGTACACGAAGGCGACTTGGTTCCCCAAATGTCGTTCTTCTATGTTGAAGCGTTCATTTCCAGTAACACTTTGAATTTTTAGGTTTCACTCTGTTTTCTCCTATATTGATAGATGTATTTGGAACTCTAAATCCAACACGGTTTGTGCTAGCTTCATGAAACTTGACAAAGTAAAGTAGTTTCACGTTCTATCTCTATATTCTGTTTCCTCTTGATGTAGCCCTAAGCAGTGACTGGTGAGAAACACTTTCATGGAAAAAGGTTGCCAAGCTTCCAAAAGTTACGAATCTCCAGAAATCTCAGCAAATATTTTTTCACCCAAACTGGATGATACTTTCAGGTAATGATCAGTACACGAAGGCGACTTGGTTCCCCAAATTTCGTTCTTCTATGTTGAAGCGTTCATTTCCAGTAACAGTTTGAATTTTTAGGTTTCACTCTGTTTTCTCCTATATTGATAGATGTATTTGGAACTCTAAATCCAACACGGTTTGTGCTAGCTTCATGAAACTTGACAAAGTAAAGTAGTTTCACGTTCTATCTCTATATTCTGTTTCCTCTTGATGTAGCCCTAAGCATCGAGTGGCGAGAAACACTTTGATGGAAAAAGGTTGCCAAGCTTCCAAAAGTACGAATCTCCAGAAATCTCAGCAAATATTTTTTCACCCAAACTGGATGATACTTTCAGGTAATGATCAGTACACTAAGGCGACTTGGTTCCCCAAAGTTCGTTCTTCTATGTTGAAGCGTTCATTTCCAGTAACAGTTTGAATTTTTAGGTTTCACTCTGTTTTCTCCTATATTGATAGATGTATTTGGAACTCTAAATCCAACACGGTTTGTGCTAGCTTCTTGAAACTTGACACAGTAAAGTAGTTTCACGTTCTATCTCTATGTTTTGTTTCCTCTTGCTGTAGCCCTAAGCAGTGACTGGCGAGAACCACTTTCATGGAGAGGGGTTGCCAAGCTTCCAAAAATTACGAATCTCCAGAAATCTCAGCAAATATTTTTTCACCCAAACTGGATGATACTTTCAGGTAATGATCAGTACACTAAGGCGACTTGGTTCCCCAAAGTTCGTTCTTCTATGTTGAAGCGTTCATTTCCAGTAACAGTTTGAATTTTTAGGTTTCACTCTGTTTTCTCCTATATTGATACATGTATTTGGAACTCTAAATCCAACACGGTTTGTGCTAGCTTCTTGAAACTTGATACAGTAAAGTAGTTTCACATTCTATCTCTATGTTTTGTTTCCTCTTGCTGTAGCCCTAAGCAGTGACTGGCGAGAGCCACTTTCATGGAGAGGGGTTGCCAAGCTTCCAAAAATTACGAATCTCCAGAAATCTCAGCAAATATTTTTTCACCCAAACTGGATGATACTTTCAGGTAATGATCAGTACACTAAGGCGACTTGGTTCCCCAAATGTCGTTCTTCTATGTTGAAGCGTTCATTTCCAGTAACACTTTGAATTTTTAGGTTTCACTCTGTTTTCTCCTATATTGATAGATGTATTTGGAACTCTAAATCCAACACGGTTTGTGCTAGCTTCATGAAACTTGACAAAGTAAAGTAGTTTCACGTTCTATCTCTATATTCTGTTTCCTCTTGATGTAGCCCTAAGCAGTGACTGGTGAGAAACACTTTCATCGAAAAAGGTTGCCAAGCTTCCAAAAGTTACGAATCTCCAGAAATCTCAGCAAATATTTTTTCACCCAAACTGGATGATACTTTCAGGTAATGATCAGTACACGAAGGCGACTTGGTTCCCCAAATTTCGTTCTTCTATGTTGAAGCGTTCATTTCCAGTAACAGTTTGAATTTTTAGGTTTCACTCTGTTTTCTCCTATATTGATAGATGTATTTGGAACTCTAAATCCAACACGGTTTGTGCTAGCTTCATGAAACTTGACAAAGTAAAGTAGTTTCACGTTCTATCTCTATATTCTGTTTCCTCTTGATATAGCCCTAAGCAGTGACTGGCGAGAGCCACTTTCATGGAGAGGGGTTGCCAAGCTTCCAAAAATTACGAATCTCCAGAAATCTCAGCAAATATTTCTTCACCCAAACTGGATGATACTTTCAGGTAATGATCAGTACACGAAGGCGACTTGGTTCCCCAAATGTCGTTCTTCTATGTTGAAGCGTTCATTTCCAGTAACACTTTGAATTTTTAGGTTTCACTCTGTTTTCTCCTATATTGATAGATGTATTTGGAACTCTAAATCCAACACGGTTTGTGCTAGCTTCATGAAACTTGACAAAGTAAAGTAGTTTCACGTTCTATCTCTATATTCTGTTTCCTCTTGATGTAGCCCTAAGCAGTGACTGGTGAGAAACACTTTCATGGAAAAAGGTTGCCAAGCTTCCAAAAGTTACGAATCTCCAGAAATCTCAGCAAATATTTTTTCACCCAAACTGGATGATACTTTCAGGTAATGATCAGTACACGAAGGCGACTTGGTTCCCCAAATTTCGTTCTTCTATGTTGAAGCGTTCATTTCCAGTAACAGTTTGAATTTTTAGGTTTCACTCTGTTTTCTCCTATATTGATAGATGTATTTGGAACTCTAAATCCAACACGGTTTGTGCTAGTTTCATGAAACTTGACAAAGTAAAGTAGTTTCACGTTCTATCTCTATATTCTGTTTCCTCTTGATGTAGCCCTAAGCATCGAGTGGCGAGAAACACTTTGATGGAAAAAGGTTGCCAAGCTTCCAAAAGTTACGAATCTCCAGAAATCTCAGCAAATATTTTTTCACCCAAACTGGATGATACTTTCAGGTAATGATCAGTACACGAAGGCGACTTGGTTCCCCAAATTTCGTTCTTCTATGTTGAAGCGTTCATTTCCAGTAACAGTTTGAATTTTTAGGTTTCACTCTGTTTTCTCCTATATTGATAGATGTATTTGGAACTCTAAATCCAACAAGGTTTGTGCTAGCTTCTTGAAACTTGATACAGTAAAGTAGTTTCACGTTCTATCTCTATGTTTTGTTTCCTCTTGCTGTAGCCCTAAGCAGTGACTGGCGAGAACCACTTTCATGGAGAGGGGTTTCCAAGTTTCCAAAAATTACGAATCTCCAGAAATCTCAGCAAATATTTTTTCACCCAAACTGGATGATACTTTCAGGTAATGATCAGTACACTAAGGCGATTTGGTTCCCCAAAGTTCGTTCTTCTAGGTGGAAGCGTTCATTTCCAGTAACAGTTTGAATTTTTAGGTTTCACTCTGTTTTCTCCTATATTGATACATGTATTTGGAACTCTAAATCCAACACGGTTTGTGCTAGCTTCTTGAAACTTGACACAGTAAAGTAGTTTCAGGTTCTATCTCTATGTTTTGTTTCCTCTTGCTGTAGCCCTAAGCAGTGACTGGCGAGAACCACTTTCATGGAGAGGGGTTGCCAAGCTTCCAAAAATTACGAATCTCCAGAAATCTCAGCAAATATTTTTTCACCCAAACTGGATGATACTTTCAGGTAATGATCAGTACACTAAGGCGACTTGGTTCCCCAAAGTTCGTTCTTCTATGATGAAGCGTTCATTTCCAGTAACAGTTTGAATTTTTAGGTTTCACTCTGTTTTCTCCTATATTGATACATGTATTTGGAACTCTAAATCCAACACGGTTTGTGCTAGCTTCTTGAAACTTGACACAGTAAAGTAGTTTCAGGTTCTATCTCTATGTTTTGTTTCCTCTTGATGTAGCCCTAAGCAGTGACTGGCGAGAACCACTTTCATGGAGAGGGGTTGCCAAGCTTCCAAAAATTACGAATCTCCAGAAATCTCAGCAAATATTTTTCACCCAAACTGGATGATACTTTCAGGTAATGATCAGTACACTAAGGCGACTTGGTTCCCCAAAGTTCGTTCTTCTATGATGAAGCGTTCATTTCCAGTAACAGTTTGAATTTTTAGGTTTCACTCTGTTTTCTCCTATATTGATACATGTATTTGGAACTCTAAATCCAACACGGTTTGTGCTAGCTTCTTGAAACTTGACACAGTAAAGTAGTTTCACGTTCTATCTCTATGTTTTGTTTCCTCTTGATGTAGCCCTAAGCAGTGACTGGCGAGAAACACTTTCATGGAGAGGGGTTGCCAAGCTTCCAAAAATTACGAATCTCCAGAAATCTCAGCAAATATTTTTCACCCAAACTGGATGATACTTTCAGGTAATGATCAGTACACTAAGGCGACTTGGTTCCCCAAAGTTCGTTCTTCTATGTTGAAGCGTTCATTTCCAGTAACAGTTTGAATTTTTAGGTTTCACTCTGTTTTCTCCTCTACTGATACATGTATTTGGAACTCTAAATCCAACACGGTTTGTGCTAGCTTCTTGAAACTTGATACAGTAAAGTAGTTTCACGTTCTATCTCTATGTTTTGTTTCCTCTTGCTGTAGCCCTAAGCAGTGACTGGCGAGAACCACTTTCATGGAGAGGGGTTGCCAGGCTTCCAAAAATTACGAATCTCCAGAAATCTCAGCAAATATTTTTTCACCCAAACTGGATGATACTTTCAGGTAATGATCAGTACACGAAGGCGACTTGGTTCCCCAAATGTCGTTCTTCTATGTTGAAGCGTTCATTTCCAGTAACAGTTTGAATTTTTAGGTTTCACTCTGTTTTCTCCTATATTGATACATGTATTTGGAACTCTAAATCCAACACGGTTTGTGCTAGCTTCATGAAACTTGACAAAGTAAAGTAGTTTCACGTTCTATCTCTATATTCTGTTTCCTCTTGATGTAGCCCTAAGCAGTGACTGGTGATAAATACTTTCATGGAAAAAGGTTGCCAAGCTTCCAAAAGTTACGAATCTCCAGAAATCTCAGCAAATATTTTTTCACCCAAACTGGATGATACTTTCAGGTAATGATCAGTACACGAAGGCGACTTGGTTCCCCAAATTTCGTTCTTCTATGTTGAAGCGTTCATTTCCAGTAACAGTTTGAATTTTTAGGTTTCACTCTGTTTTCTCCTATATTGATACATGTATTTGGAACTCTAAATCCAACACGGTTTGTGCCAGCTTCTTGAAACTTGACACAGTAAAGTAGTTTCACGTTCTATCTCTATGTTTTGTTTCCTCTTGATGTAGCCCTAAGCAGTGACTGGCGAGAAACACTTTCATGGAAAGGGGTTGCCAAGCTTCCAAAAATTACGAATCTCCAGAAATCTCAGCAAATATTTTTTCACCCAAACTGGATGATACTTTCAGGTAATGATCAGTACACTAAGGCGACTTGGTTCCCCAAAGTTCGTTCTTCTATGTTGAAGCGTTCATTTCCTGTAACAGTTTGAATTTTTAGGTTTCACTCTGTTTTCTCCTATATTGATACATGTATTTGGAACTCTAAATCCAACACGGTTCGTGCTAGCTTCTTGAAACTTGATACAGTAAAGTAGTTTCACGTTCTATCTCTATGTTTTGTTTCCTCTTGCTGTAGCCCTAAGCAGTGACTGGCGAGAAACACTTTCATGGAGAGGGGTTGCCAAGCTTCCAAAAATTACGAATCTCCAAAAATCTCAGCAAATATTTTTTCACCCAAACTGGATGATACTTTCAGGTAATGATCAGTACACTAAGGCGACTTGGTTCCCCAAAGTTCGTTCTTCTATGTTGAAGCGTTCATTTCCAGTAACAGTTTGAATTTTTAGGTTTCACTCTGTTTTCTCCTATATTGATACATGTATTTGGAACTCTAAATCCAACACGGTTTGTGCTAGCTTCTTGAAACTTGATACAGTAAAGTAGTTTCACGTTGTATCTCTATGTTTTGTTTCCTCTTGCTGTAGCCCTAAGCAGTGACTGGCGAGAACCACTTTCATGGAGAGGGGTTGCCAAGCTTCCAAAAATTACGAATCTCCAGAAACCTCAGCAAATATTTTTTCACCCAAACTGGATGATACTTTCAGGTAATGATCAGTACACGAAGGCGACTTGGTTCCCAAATGTCGTTCTTCTATGTTGAAGCGTTCATTTCCAGTAACAGTTTGAATTTTTAGGTTTCACTCTGTTTTCTCCTATATTGATAGATGTATTTGGAACTCTAAATCCAACACGGTTTTTGCTAGCTTCATGAAACTTGACAAAGAAAAGTAGTTTCACGTTCTATCTCTATATTCTGTTTCCTCTTGATGTAGCCCTAAGCATCGAGTGGCGAGAAACACTTTGATGGAAAAAGGTTGCCAAGCTTCCAAATGTTACGAATCTCCAGAAATCTCAGCAAATATTTTTTCACCCAAACTGGATGATACTTTCAGGTAATGATCAGTACACTAAGGCGACTTGGTTCCCCAAAGTTTGTTCTTCTATGTTGAAGCGTTCATTTCCAGTAACAGTTTGAATTTTTAGGTTTCACTCTGTTTTCTCCTATATTGATACATGTATTTGGAACTCTAAATCCAACACGGTTTGTGCTAGCTTCTTGAAACTTGACACAGTAAAGTAGTTTCACGTTCTATCTCTATGTTTTGTTTCCTCTTGCTGTAGCCCTAAGCAGTGACTGGCGAGAACCACTTTCATGGAGAGGGGTTGCCAAGCTTCCAAAAGTTACGAATCTCCAGAAATCTCAGCAAATATTTTTTCACCCAAACTGGATGATACTTTCAGGTAATGATCAGTACACTAAGGCGACTTGGTTCCCCAAAGTTCGTTCTTCTATGTTGAAGCGTTCATTTCCAGTAACAGTTTGAATTTTTAGGTTTCACTCTGTTTTCTCCTATATTGATACATGTATTTGGAACTCTAAATCCAACACGGTTTGTGCTAGCTTCTTGAAACTTGATACAGTAAAGTAGTTTCACGTTCTATCACTATGTTTTGTTTCCTCTTGCTGTAGCCCTAAGCAGTGACTGGCGAGAAACACTTTCATGGAGAGGGGTTGCCAAGCTTCCAAAAATTACGAATCTCCAAAAATCTCAGCAAATATTTTTTCACCCAAACTGGATGATACTTTCAGGTAATGATCAGTACACGAAGGCGACTTGGTTCCCCAAAGTTCGTTCTTCTATGTTGAAGCGTTCATTTCCAGTAACAGTTTGAATTTTTAGGTTTCACTCTGTTTTCTCCTATATTGATACATGTATTTGGAACTCTAAATCCAACACGGTTTGTGCTAGCTTCTTGAAACTTGATACAGTAAAGTAGTTTCACGTTCTATCTCTATGTTTTGTTTCCTCTTGCTGTAGCCCTAAGCAGTGACTGGCGAGAAACACTTTCATGGAGAGGGGTTGCCAAGCTTCCAAAAATTACGAATCTCCAAAAATCTCAGCAAATATTTTTTCACCCAAACTGGATGATACTTTCAGGTAATGATCAGTACACGAAGGCGACTTGGTTCCCCAAATGTCGTTCTTCTATGTTGAAGCGTTCATTTCCAGTAACACTTTGAATTTTTAGGTTTCACTCTGTTTTCTCCTATATTGATAGATGTATTTGGAACTCTAAATCCAACACGGTTTGTGCTAGCTTCTTGAAACTTGACACAGTAAAGTAGTTTCACGTTCTATCTCTATGTTTTGTTTCCTCTTGATGTAGCCCTAAGCAGTGACTGGCGAGAAACACTTTCATGGAGAGGGGTTGCCAAGCTTCCAAAAATTACGAATCTCCAGAAATCTCAGCAAATATTTTTTCACCCAAACTGGATGATACTTTCAGGTAATGATCAGTACACGAAGGCGACTTGGTTCCCCAAATTTCGTTCTTCTATGTTGAAGCGTTCATTTCCAGTAACAGTTTGAATTTTTAGGTTTCACTCTGTTTTCTCCTATATTGATACATGTATTTGGAACTCTAAATCCAACACGGTTTGTGCCAGCTTCTTGAAACTTGACACAGTAAAGTAGTTTCACGTTCTATCTCTATGTTTTGTTTCCTCTTGATGTAGCCCTAAGCAGTGACTGGCGAGAAACACTTTCATGGAAAGGGGTTGCCAAGCTTCCAAAAATTACGAATCTCCAGAAATCTCAGCAAATATTTTTTCACCCAAACTGGATGATACTTTCAGGTAATGATCAGTACACTAAGGCGACTTGGTTCCCCAAAGTTCGTTCTTCTATGTTGAAGCGTTCATTTCCTGTAACAGTTTGAATTTTTAGGTTTCACTCTGTTTTCTCCTATATTGATACATGTATTTGGAACTCTAAATCCAACACGGTTCGTGCTAGCTTCTTGAAACTTGATACAGTAAAGTAGTTTCACGTTCTATCTCTATGTTTTGTTTCCTCTTGCTGTAGCCCTAAGCAGTGACTGGCGAGAACCACTTTCATGGAGAGGGGTTGCCAAGCTTCCAAAAATTACGAATCTCCAAAAATCTCAGCAAATATTTTTTCACCCAAACTGGATGATACTTTCAGGTAATGATCAGTACACTAAGGCGACTTGGTTCCCCAAAGTTCGTTCTTCTATGTTGAAGCGTTCATTTCCAGTAACAGTTTGAATTTTTAGGTTTCACTCTGTTTTCTCCTATATTGATACATGTATTTGGAACTCTAAATCCAACACGGTTTGTGCTAGCTTCTTGAAACTTGATACAGTAAAGTAGTTTCACGTTGTATCTCTATGTTTTGTTTCCTCTTGCTGTAGCCCTAAGCAGTGACTGGCGAGAACCACTTTCATGGAGAGGGGTTGCCAAGCTTCCAAAAATTACGAATCTCCAGAAACCTCAGCAAATATTTTTTCACCCAAACTGGATGATACTTTCAGGTAATGATCAGTACACGAAGGCGACTTGGTTCCCAAATGTCGTTCTTCTATGTTGAAGCGTTCATTTCCAGTAACAGTTTGAATTTTTAGGTTTCACTCTGTTTTCTCCTATATTGATAGATGTATTTGGAACTCTAAATCCAACACGGTTTTTGCTAGCTTCATGAAACTTGACAAAGAAAAGTAGTTTCACGTTCTATCTCTATATTCTGTTTCCTCTTGATGTAGCCCTAAGCATCGAGTGGCGAGAAACACTTTGATGGAAAAAGGTTGCCAAGCTTCCAAATGTTACGAATCTCCAGAAATCTCAGCAAATATTTCTTCACCCAAACTGGATGATACTTTCAGGTAATGATCAGTACACGAAGGCGACTTGGTTCCCCAAATGTCGTTCTTCTATGTTGAAGCGTTCATTTCCAGTAACACTTTGAATTTTTAGGTTTCACTCTGTTTTCTCCTATATTGATAGATGTATTTGGAACTCTAAATCCAACACGGTTTGTGCTAGCTTCATGAAACTTGACAAAGTAAAGTAGTTTCACGTTCTATCTCTATATTCTGTTTCCTCTTGATGTAGCCCTAAGCAGTGACTGGTGAGAAACACTTTCATGGAAAAAGGTTGCCAAGCTTCCAAAAGTTACGAATCTCCAGAAATCTCAGCAAATATTTTTTCACCCAAACTGGATGATACTTTCAGGTAATGATCAGTACACGAAGGCGACTTGGTTCCCCAAATTTCGTTCTTCTATGTTGAAGCGTTCATTTCCAGTAACAGTTTGAATTTTTAGGTTTCACTCTGTTTTCTCCTATATTGATAGATGTATTTGGAACTCTAAATCCAACACGGTTTGTGCTAGCTTCATGAAATTTGACAAAGTAAAGTAGTTTCACGTTCTATCTCTATATTCTGTTTCCTCTTGATGTAGCCCTAAGCATCGAGTGGCGAGAAACACTTTGATGGAAAAAGGTTGCCAAGCTTCCAAAAGTTACGAATCTCCAGAAATCTCAGCAAATATTTTTTCACCCAAACTGGATGATACTTTCAGGTAATGATCAGTACACGAAGGCGACTTGGTTCCCCAAATTTCGTTCTTCTATGTTGAAGCGTTCATTTCCAGTAACAGTTTGAATTTTTAGGTTTCACTCTGTTTTCTCCTATATTGATAGATGTATTTGGAACTCTAAATCCAACAAGGTTTGTGCTAGCTTCTTGAAACTTGATACAGTAAAGTAGTTTCACGTTCTATCTCTATGTTTTGTTTCCTCTTGCTGTAGCCCTAAGCAGTGACTGGCGAGAACCACTTTCATGGAGAGGGGTTTCCAAGTTTCCAAAAATTACGAATCTCCAGAAATCTCAGCAAATATTTTTTCACCCAAACTGGATGATACTTTCAGGTAATGATCAGTACACTAAGGCGATTTGGTTCCCCAAAGTTCGTTCTTCTAGGTGGAAGCGTTCATTTCCAGTAACAGTTTGAATTTTTAGGTTTCACTCTGTTTTCTCCTATATTGATACATGTATTTGGAACTCTAAATCCAACACGGTTTGTGCTAGCTTCTTGAAACTTGACACAGTAAAGTAGTTTCAGGTTCTATCTCTATGTTTTGTTTCCTCTTGCTGTAGCCCTAAGCAGTGACTGGCGAGAACCACTTTCATGGAGAGGGGTTGCCAAGCTTCCAAAAATTACGAATCTCCAGAAATCTCAGCAAATATTTTTTCACCCAAACTGGATGATACTTTCAGGTAATGATCAGTACACTAAGGCGACTTGGTTCCCCAAAGTTCGTTCTTCTATGATGAAGCGTTCATTTCCAGTAACAGTTTGAATTTTTAGGTTTCACTCTGTTTTCTCCTATATTGATACATGTATTTGGAACTCTAAATCCAACACGGTTTGTGCTAGCTTCTTGAAACTTGACACAGTAAAGTAGTTTCAGGTTCTATCTCTATGTTTTGTTTCCTCTTGATGTAGCCCTAAGCAGTGACTGGCGAGAACCACTTTCATGGAGAGGGGTTGCCAAGCTTCCAAAAATTACGAATCTCCAGAAATCTCAGCAAATATTTTTCACCCAAACTGGATGATACTTTCAGGTAATGATCAGTACACTAAGGCGACTTGGTTCCCCAAAGTTCGTTCTTCTATGATGAAGCGTTCATTTCCAGTAACAGTTTGAATTTTTAGGTTTCACTCTGTTTTCTCCTATATTGATACATGTATTTGGAACTCTAAATCCAACACGGTTTGTGCTAGCTTCTTGAAACTTGACACAGTAAAGTAGTTTCACGTTCTATCTCTATGTTTTGTTTCCTCTTGATGTAGCCCTAAGCAGTGACTGGCGAGAAACACTTTCATGGAGAGGGGTTGCCAAGCTTCCAAAAATTACGAATCTCCAGAAATCTCAGCAAATATTTTTCACCCAAACTGGATGATACTTTCAGGTAATGATCAGTACACTAAGGCGACTTGGTTCCCCAAAGTTCGTTCTTCTATGTTGAAGCGTTCATTTCCAGTAACAGTTTGAATTTTTAGGTTTCACTCTGTTTTCTCCTCTACTGATACATGTATTTGGAACTCTAAATCCAACACGGTTTGTGCTAGCTTCTTGAAACTTGATACAGTAAAGTAGTTTCACGTTCTATCTCTATGTTTTGTTTCCTCTTGCTGTAGCCCTAAGCAGTGACTGGCGAGAACCACTTTCATGGAGAGGGGTTGCCAGGCTTCCAAAAATTACGAATCTCCAGAAATCTCAGCAAATATTTTTTCACCCAAACTGGATGATACTTTCAGGTAATGATCAGTACACGAAGGCGACTTGGTTCCCCAAATGTCGTTCTTCTATGTTGAAGCGTTCATTTCCAGTAACAGTTTGAATTTTTAGGTTTCACTCTGTTTTCTCCTATATTGATACATGTATTTGGAACTCTAAATCCAACACGGTTTGTGCTAGCTTCATGAAACTTGACAAAGTAAAGTAGTTTCACGTTCTATCTCTATATTCTGTTTCCTCTTGATGTAGCCCTAAGCAGTGACTGGTGATAAATACTTTCATGGAAAAAGGTTGCCAAGCTTCCAAAAGTTACGAATCTCCAGAAATCTCAGCAAATATTTTTTCACCCAAACTGGATGATACTTTCAGGTAATGATCAGTACACGAAGGCGACTTGGTTCCCCAAATTTCGTTCTTCTATGTTGAAGCGTTCATTTCCAGTAACAGTTTGAATTTTTAGGTTTCACTCTGTTTTCTCCTATATTGATACATGTATTTGGAACTCTAAATCCAACACGGTTTGTGCCAGCTTCTTGAAACTTGACACAGTAAAGTAGTTTCACGTTCTATCTCTATGTTTTGTTTCCTCTTGATGTAGCCCTAAGCAGTGACTGGCGAGAAACACTTTCATGGAAAGGGGTTGCCAAGCTTCCAAAAATTACGAATCTCCAGAAATCTCAGCAAATATTTTTTCACCCAAACTGGATGATACTTTCAGGTAATGATCAGTACACTAAGGCGACTTGGTTCCCCAAAGTTCGTTCTTCTATGTTGAAGCGTTCATTTCCTGTAACAGTTTGAATTTTTAGGTTTCACTCTGTTTTCTCCTATATTGATACATGTATTTGGAACTCTAAATCCAACACGGTTCGTGCTAGCTTCTTGAAACTTGATACAGTAAAGTAGTTTCACGTTCTATCTCTATGTTTTGTTTCCTCTTGCTGTAGCCCTAAGCAGTGACTGGCGAGAAACACTTTCATGGAGAGGGGTTGCCAAGCTTCCAAAAATTACGAATCTCCAAAAATCTCAGCAAATATTTTTTCACCCAAACTGGATGATACTTTCAGGTAATGATCAGTACACTAAGGCGACTTGGTTCCCCAAAGTTCGTTCTTCTATGTTGAAGCGTTCATTTCCAGTAACAGTTTGAATTTTTAGGTTTCACTCTGTTTTCTCGTATATTGATACATGTATTTGGAACTCTAAATCCAACACGGTTTGTGCTAGCTTCTTGAAACTTGATACAGTAAAGTAGTTTCACGTTGTATCTCTATGTTTTGTTTCCTCTTGCTGTAGCCCTAAGCAGTGACTGGCGAGAACCACTTTCATGGAGAGGGGTTGCCAAGCTTCCAAAAATTACGAATCTCCAGAAACCTCAGCAAATATTTTTTCACCCAAACTGGATGATACTTTCAGGTAATGATCAGTACACGAAGGCGACTTGGTTCCCAAATGTCGTTCTTCTATGTTGAAGCGTTCATTTCCAGTAACAGTTTGAATTTTTAGGTTTCACTCTGTTTTCTCCTATATTGATAGATGTATTTGGAACTCTAAATCCAACACGGTTTTTGCTAGCTTCATGAAACTTGACAAAGAAAAGTAGTTTCACGTTCTATCTCTATATTCTGTTTCCTCTTGATGTAGCCCTAAGCATCGAGTGGCGAGAAACACTTTGATGGAAAAAGGTTGCCAAGCTTCCAAATGTTACGAATCTCCAGAAATCTCAGCAAATATTTTTTCACCCAAACTGGATGATACTTTCAGGTAATGATCAGTACACTAAGGCGACTTGGTTCCCCAAAGTTTGTTCTTCTATGTTGAAGCGTTCATTTCCAGTAACAGTTTGAATTTTTAGGTTTCACTCTGTTTTCTCCTATATTGATAGATGTATTTGGAACTCTAAATCCAACACGGTTTGTGCTAGCTTCTTGAAACTTGACACAGTAAAGTAGTTTCACGTTCTATCTCTATGTTTTGTTTCCTCTTGCTGTAGCCCTAAGCAGTGACTGGCGAGAACCACTTTCATGGAGAGGGGTTGCCAAGCTTCCAAAAGTTACGAATCTCCAGAAATCTCAGCAAATATTTTTTCACCCAAACTGGATGATACTTTCAGGTAATGATCAGTACACTAAGGCGACTTGGTTCCCCAAAGTTCGTTCTTCTATGTTGAAGCGTTCATTTCCAGTAACAGTTTGAATTTTTAGGTTTCACTCTGTTTTCTCCTATATTGATACATGTATTTGGAACTCTAAATCCAACACGGTTTGTGCTAGCTTCTTGAAACTTGATACAGTAAAGTAGTTTCACGTTCTATCACTATGTTTTGTTTCCTCTTGCTGTAGCCCTAAGCAGTGACTGGCGAGAACCACTTTCATGGAGAGGGGTTGCCAAGCTTCCAAAAATTACGAATCTCCAAAAATCTCAGCAAATATTTTTTCACCCAAACTGGATGATACTTTCAGGTAATGATCAGTACACGAAGGCGACTTGGTTCCCCAAAGTTCGTTCTTCTATGTTGAAGCGTTCATTTCCAGTAACAGTTTGAATTTTTAGGTTTCACTCTGTTTTCTCCTATATTGATACATGTATTTGGAACTCTAAATCCAACACGGTTTGTGCTAGCTTCTTGAAACTTGATACAGTAAAGTAGTTTCACGTTCTATCTCTATGTTTTGTTTCCTCTTGCTGTAGCCCTAAGCAGTGACTGGCGAGAAACACTTTCATGGAGAGGGGTTGCCAAGCTTCCAAAAATTACGAATCTCCAAAAATCTCAGCAAATATTTTTTCACCCAAACTGGATGATACTTTCAGGTAATGATCAGTACACGAAGGCGACTTGGTTCCCCAAATGTCGTTCTTCTATGTTGAAGCGTTCATTTCCAGTAACACTTTGAATTTTTAGGTTTCACTCTGTTTTCTCCTATATTGATAGATGTATTTGGAACTCTAAATCCAACACGGTTTGTGCTAGCTTCTTGAAACTTGACACAGTAAAGTAGTTTCACGTTCTATCTCTATGTTTTGTTTCCTCTTGATGTAGCCCTAAGCAGTGACTGGCGAGAAACACTTTCATGGAGAGGGGTTGCCAAGCTTCCAAAAATTACGAATCTCCAGAAATCTCAGCAAATATTTTTTCACCCAAACTGGATGATACTTTCAGGTAATGATCAGTACACGAAGGCGACTTGGTTCCCCAAATTTCGTTCTTCTATGTTGAAGCGTTCATTTCCAGTAACAGTTTGAATTTTTAGGTTTCACTCTGTTTTCTCCTATATTGATACATGTATTTGGAACTCTAAATCCAACACGGTTTGTGCCAGCTTCTTGAAACTTGACACAGTAAAGTAGTTTCACGTTCTATCTCTATGTTTTGTTTCCTCTTGATGTAGCCCTAAGCAGTGACTGGCGAGAAACACTTTCATGGAAAGGGGTTGCCAAGCTTCCAAAAATTACGAATCTCCAGAAATCTCAGCAAATATTTTTTCACCCAAACTGGATGATACTTTCAGGTAATGATCAGTACACTAAGGCGACTTGGTTCCCCAAAGTTCGTTCTTCTATGTTGAAGCGTTCATTTCCTGTAACAGTTTGAATTTTTAGGTTTCACTCTGTTTTCTCCTATATTGATACATGTATTTGGAACTCTAAATCCAACACGGTTCGTGCTAGCTTCTTGAAACTTGATACAGTAAAGTAGTTTCACGTTCTATCTCTATGTTTTGTTTCCTCTTGCTGTAGCCCTAAGCAGTGACTGGCGAGAAACACTTTCATGGAGAGGGGTTGCCAAGCTTCCAAAAATTACGAATCTCCAAAAATCTCAGCAAATATTTTTTCACCCAAACTGGATGATACTTTCAGGTAATGATCAGTACACTAAGGCGACTTGGTTCCCCAAAGTTCGTTCTTCTATGTTGAAGCGTTCATTTCCAGTAACAGTTTGAATTTTTAGGTTTCACTCTGTTTTCTCCTATATTGATACATGTATTTGGAACTCTAAATCCAACACGGTTTGTGCTAGCTTCTTGAAACTTGATACAGTAAAGTAGTTTCACGTTGTATCTCTATGTTTTGTTTCCTCTTGCTGTAGCCCTAAGCAGTGACTGGCGAGAACCACTTTCATGGAGAGGGGTTGCCAAGCTTCCAAAAATTACGAATCTCCAGAAACCTCAGCAAATATTTTTTCACCCAAACTGGATGATACTTTCAGGTAATGATCAGTACACGAAGGCGACTTGGTTCCCAAATGTCGTTCTTCTATGTTGAAGCGTTCATTTCCAGTAACAGTTTGAATTTTTAGGTTTCACTCTGTTTTCTCCTATATTGATAGATGTATTTGGAACTCTAAATCCAACACGGTTTTTGCTAGCTTCATGAAACTTGACAAAGAAAAGTAGTTTCACGTTCTATCTCTATATTCTGTTTCCTCTTGATGTAGCCCTAAGCATCGAGTGGCGAGAAACACTTTGATGGAAAAAGGTTGCCAAGCTTCCAAATGTTACGAATCTCCAGAAATCTCAGCAAATATTTTTTCACCCAAACTGGATGATACTTTCAGGTAATGATCAGTACACTAAGGCGACTTGGTTCCCCAAAGTTTGTTCTTCTATGTTGAAGCGTTCATTTCCAGTAACAGTTTGAATTTTTAGGTTTCACTCTGTTTTCTCCTATATTGATACATGTATTTGGAACTCTAAATCCAACACGGTTTGTGCTAGCTTCTTGAAACTTGACACAGTAAAGTAGTTTCACGTTCTATCTCTATGTTTTGTTTCCTCTTGCTGTAGCCCTAAGCAGTGACTGGCGAGAACCACTTTCATGGAGAGGGGTTGCCAAGCTTCCAAAAGTTACGAATCTCCAGAAATCTCAGCAAATATTTTTTCACCCAAACTGGATGATACTTTCAGGTAATGATCAGTACACTAAGGCGACTTGGTTCCCCAAAGTTCGTTCTTCTATGTTGAAGCGTTCATTTCCAGTAACAGTTTGAATTTTTAGGTTTCACTCTGTTTTCTCCTATATTGATACATGTATTTGGAACTCTAAATCCAACACGGTTTGTGCTAGCTTCTTGAAACTTGATACAGTAAAGTAGTTTCACGTTCTATCACTATGTTTTGTTTCCTCTTGCTGTAGCCCTAAGCAGTGACTGGCGAGAAACACTTTCATGGAGAGGGGTTGCCAAGCTTCCAAAAATTACGAATCTCCAAAAATCTCAGCAAATATTTTTTCACCCAAACTGGATGATACTTTCAGGTAATGATCAGTACACGAAGGCGACTTGGTTCCCCAAAGTTCGTTCTTCTATGTTGAAGCGTTCATTTCCAGTAACAGTTTGAATTTTTAGGTTTCACTCTGTTTTCTCCTATATTGATACATGTATTTGGAACTCTAAATCCAACACGGTTTGTGCTAGCTTCTTGAAACTTGATACAGTAAAGTAGTTTCACGTTCTATCTCTATGTTTTGTTTCCTCTTGCTGTAGCCCTAAGCAGTGACTGGCGAGAAACACTTTCATGGAGAGGGGTTGCCAAGCTTCCAAAAATTACGAATCTCCAAAAATCTCAGCAAATATTTTTTCACCCAAACTGGATGATACTTTCAGGTAATGATCAGTACACGAAGGCGACTTGGTTCCCCAAATGTCGTTCTTCTATGTTGAAGCGTTCATTTCCAGTAACACTTTGAATTTTTAGGTTTCACTCTGTTTTCTCCTATATTGATAGATGTATTTGGAACTCTAAATCCAACACGGTTTGTGCTAGCTTCTTGAAACTTGACACAGTAAAGTAGTTTCACGTTCTATCTCTATGTTTTGTTTCCTCTTGATGTAGCCCTAAGCAGTGACTGGCGAGAAACACTTTCATGGAGAGGGGTTGCCAAGCTTCCAAAAATTACGAATCTCCAGAAATCTCAGCAAATATTTTTCACCCAAACTGGATGATACTTTCAGGTAATGATCAGTACACTAAGGCGACTTGGTTCCCCAAAGTTCGTTCTTCTATGTTGAAGCGTTCATTTCCAGTAACAGTTTGAATTTTTAGGTTTCACTCTGTTTTCTCCTATATTGATACATGTATTTGGAACTCTAAATCCAACACGGTTTGTGCTAGCTTCTTGAAACTTGATACAGTAAAGTAGTTTCACGTTGTATCTCTATGTTTTGTTTCCTCTTGCTGTAGCCCTAAGCAGTGACTGGCGAGAACCACTTTCATGGAGAGGGGTTGCCAAGCTTCCAAAAATTACGAATCTCCAGAAATCTCAGCAAATATTTTTTCACCCAAACTGGATGATACTTTCAGGTAATGATCAGTACACGAAGGCGACTTGGTTCCCCAAATGTCGTTCTTCTATGTTGAAGCGTTCATTTCCAGTAACAGTTTGAATTTTTAGGTTTCACTCTGTTTTCTCCTATATTGATACATGTATTTGGAACTCTAAATCCAACACGGTTTGTGCTAGCTTCATGAAACTTGACAAAGTAAAGTAGTTTCACGTTCTATCTCTATATTCTGTTTCCTCTTGATGTAGCCCTAAGCAGTGACTGGTGAGAAATACTTTCATGGAAAAAGGTTGCCAAGCTTCCAAAAGTTACGAATCTCCAGAAATCTCAGCAAATATTTTTTCACCCAAACTGGATGATACTTTCAGGTAATGATCAGTACACGAAGGCGACTTGGTTCCCCAAATTTCGTTCTTCTATGTTGAAGCGTTCATTTCCAGTAACAGTTTGAATTTTTAGGTTTCACTCTGTTTTCTCCTATATTGATACATGTATTTGGAACTCTAAATCCAACACGGTTTGTGCTAGCTTCTTGAAACTTGACACAGTAAAGTAGTTTCACGTTCTATCTCTATGTTTTGTTTCCTCTTGATGTAGCCCTAAGCAGTGACTGGCGAGAAACACTTTCATGGAAAGGGGTTGCCAAGCTTCCAAAAATTACGAATCTCCAGAAATCTCAGCAAATATTTTTTCACCCAAACTGGATGATACTTTCAGGTAATGATCAGTACACTAAGGCGACTTGGTTCCCCAAAGTTCGTTCTTCTATGTTGAAGCGTTCATTTCCTGTAACAGTTTGAATTTTTAGGTTTCACTCTGTTTTCTCCTATATTGATACATGTATTTGGAACTCTAAATCCAACACGTTTTGTGCTAGCTTCTTGAAACTTGACACAGTAAAGTAGTTTCACGTTCTATCTCTATGTTTTGTTTCCTCTTGCTGTAGCCCTAAGCAGTGACTGGCGAGAACCACTTTCATGGAGAGGGGTTGCCAAGCTTCCAAAAATTACGAATCTCCAAAAATCTCAGCAAATATTTTTTCACCCAAACTGGATGATACTTTCAGGTAATGATCAGTACACTAAGGCGACTTGGTTCCCCAAAGTTCGTTCTTCTATGTTGAAGCGTTCATTTCCAGTAACAGTTTGAATTTTTAGGTTTCACTCTGTTTTCTCCTATATTGATACATGTATTTGGAACTCTAAATCCAACACGGTTTGTGCTAGCTTCTTGAAACTTGATACAGTAAAGTAGTTTCACGTTGTATCTCTATGTTTTGTTTCCTCTTGCTGTAGCCCTAAGCAGTGACTGGCGAGAACCACTTTCATGGAGAGGGGTTGCCAAGCTTCCAAAAATTACGAATCTCCAGAAATCTCAGCAAATATTTTTTCACCCAAACTGGATGATACTTTCAGGTAATGATCAGTACACTAAGGCGACTTGGTTCCCCAAAGTTCGTTCTTCTATGTTGAAGCGTTCATTTCCAGTAACAGTTTGAATTTTTAGGTTTCACTCTGTTTTCTCCTATATTGATACATGTATTTGGAACTCTAAATCCAACACGGTTTGTGCTAGCTTCTTGAAACTTGATACAGTAAAGTAGTTTCACGTTCTATCTCTATGTTTTGTTTCCTCTTGATGTAGCCCTAAGCAGTGACTGGCGAGAAACACTTTCATGGAAAAAGGTTGCCAAGCTTCCAAAAGTTACGAATCTCCAGAAATCTCAGCAAATATTTTTTCACCCAAACTGGATGATACTTTCAGGTAATGATCAGTACACTAAGGCGACTTGGTTCCCCAAAGTTCGTTCTTCTATGTTGAAGCGTTCATTTCCAGTAACAGTTTGAATTTTTAGGTTTCACTCTGTTTTCTCCTATATTGATACATGTATTTGGAACTCTAAATCCAACACGGTTTGTGCTAGCTTCTTGAAACTTGATACAGTAAAGTAGTTTCACGTTCTATCTCTATGTTTTGTTTCCTCTTGCTGTAGCCCTAAGCAGTGACTGGCGAGAAACACTTTCATGGAGAGGGGTTGCCAAGCTTCCAAAAATTACGAATCTCCAAAAATCTCAGCAAATATTTTTTCACCCAAACTGGATGATACTTTCAGGTAATGATCAGTACACTAAGGCGACTTGGTTCCCCAAAGTTCGTTCTTCTATGTTGAAGCGTTCATTTCCAGTAACAGTTTGAATTTTTAGGTTTCACTCTGTTTTCTCCTATATTGATACATGTATTTGGAACTCTAAATCCAACACGGTTTGTGCTAGCTTCTTGAAACTTGATACAGTAAAGTAGTTTCACGTTGTATCTCTATGTTTTGTTTCCTGTTGCTGTAGCCCTAAGCAGTGACTGGCGAGAACCACTTTCATGGAGAGGGGTTGCCAAGCTTCCAAAAATTACGAATCTCCAGAAATCTCAGCAAATATTTTTTCACCCAAACTGGATGATACTTTCAGGTAATGATCAGTACACGAAGGCGACTTGGTTCCCCAAATTTCGTTCTTCTATGTTGAAGCGTTCATTTCCAGTAACAGTTTGAATTTTTAGGTTTCACTCTGTTTTCTCCTATATTGATACATGTATTTGGAACTCTAAATCCAACACGGTTTGTGCTAGCTTCTTGAAACTTGACACAGTAAAGTAGTTTCACGTTCTATCTCTATGTTTTGTTTCCTCTTGATGTAGCCCTAAGCAGTGACTGGCGAGAAACACTTTCATGGAAAGGGGTTGCCAAGCTTCCAAAAATTACGAATCTCCAGAAATCTCAGCAAATATTTTTTCACCCAAACTGGATGATACTTTCAGGTAATGATCAGTACACTAAGGCGACTTGGTTCCCCAAAGTTCGTTCTTCTATGTTGAAGCGTTCATTTCCAGTAACAGTTTGAATTTTTAGGTTTCACTCTGTTTTCTCCTCTATTGATACATGTATTTGGAACTCTAAATCCAACACGGTTTGTGCTAGCTTCTTGAAATTTGATACAGTAAAGTAGTTTCACGTTGTATCTCTATGTTTTGTTTCCTCTTGCTGTAGCCCTAAGCAGTGACTGGCGAGAACCACTTTCATGGAGAGGGGTTGCCAAGCTTCCAAAAATTACGAATCTCCAGAAATCTCAGCAAATATTTTTTCACCCAAACTGGATGATACTTTCAGGTAATGATCAGTACACGAAGGCGACTTGGTTCCCCAAATGTCGTTCTTCTATGTTGAAGCGTTCATTTCCAGTAACACTTTGAATTTTTAGGTTTCACTCTGTTTTCTCCTATATTGATAGATGTATTTGGAACTCTAAATCCAACACGGTTTGTGCTAGCTTCATGAAACATGACAAAGTAAAGTAGTTTCACGTTCTATCTCTATATTCTGTTTCCTCTTGATGTAGCCCTAAGCAGTGACTGGTGAGAAACACATTCATGGAAAAAGGTTGCCAAGCTTCCAAAAGTTACGAATCTCCAGAAATCTCAGCAAATATTTTTTCACCCAAACTGGATGATACTTTCAGGTTATGATCAGTACACGAAGGCGACTTGGTTCCCCAAATTTCGTTCTTCTATGTTGAAGCGTTCATTTCCAGTAACAGTTTGAATTTTTAGGTTTCACTCTGTTTTCTCCTATATTGATACATGTATTTGGAACTCTAAATCCAACACGGTTTGTGCTAGCTTCTTGAAACTTGACACAGTAAAGTAGTTTCAGGTTCTATCTCTATGTTTTGTTTCCTCTTGATGTAGCCCTAAGCAGTGACTGGCGAGAAACACTTTCATGGAAAGGGGTTGCCAAGCTTCCAAAAATTACGAATCTCCAGAAATCTCAGCAAATATTTTTTCACCCAAACTGGATGATACTTTCAGGTAATGATCAGTACACTAAGGCGACTTGGTTCCCCAAAGTTCGTTCTTCTATGTTGAAGCGTTCATTTCCTGTAACAGTTTGAATTTTTAGGTTTCACTCTGTTTTCTCCTATATTGATACATGTATTTGGAACTCTAAATCCAACACGGTTTGTGCTAGCTTCTTGAAACTTGACACAGTAAAGTAGTTTCACGTTCTATCTCTATGTTTTGTTTCCTCTTGAGGTAGCCCTAAGCAGTGACTGGCGAGAAACACTTTCATGGAGAGGGGTTGCCAAGCTTCCAAAAATTACGAATCTCCAAAAATCTCAGCAAATATTTTTTCACCCAAACTGGATGATACTTTCAGGTAATGATCAATACACTATGGCGACTTGGTTCCCCAACGTTCGTTCTTCTATGTTGAAGCGTTCATTTCCAGTAACAGTTTGAATTTTTAGGTTTCACTCTGTTTTCTCCTATATTGATACATGTATTTGGAACTCTAAATCCAACACGGTTTGTGCTAGCTTCTTGAAACTTGATACAGTAAAGTAGTTTCACGTTGTATCTCTATGTTTTGTTTCCTCTTGCTGTAGCCCTAAGCAGTGACTGGCGAGAACCACTTTCATGGAGAGGGGTTGCCAAGCTTCCAAAAATTACGAATCTCCAGAAACCTCAGCAAATATTTTTTCACCCAAACTGGATGATACTTTCAGGTAATGATCAGTACACGAAGGCGACTTGGTTCCCCAAATGTCGTTCTTCTATGTTGAAGCGTTCATTTCCAGTAACAGTTTGAATTTTTAGGTTTCACTCTGTTTTCTCCTATATTGATAGATGTATTTGGAACTCTAAATCCAACACGGTTTTTGCTAGCTTCATGAAACTTGACAAAGTAAAGTAGTTTCACGTTCTATCTCTATATTCTGTTTCCTCTTGATGTAGCCCTAAGCATCGAGTGGCGAGAAACACTTTGATGGAAAAAGGTTGCCAAGCTTCCAAATGTTACGAATCTCCAGAAATCTCAGCAAATATTTTTTCACCCAAACTGGATGATACTTTCAGGTAATGATCAGTACACTAAGGCGACTTGGTTCCCCAAAGTTCGTTCTTCTATGTTGAAGCGTTCATTTCCAGTAACAGTTTGAATTTTTAGGTTTCACTCTGTTTTCTCCTATATTGATACATGTATTTGGAACTCTAAATCCAACACGGTTTGTGCTAGCTTCTTGAAACTTGACACAGTAAAGTAGTTTCACGTTCTATCTCTATGTTTTGTTTCCTCTTGCTGTAGCCCTAAGCAGTGACTGGCGAGAACCACTTTCATGGAGAGGGGTTGCCAAGCTTCCAAAAATTACGAATCTCCAGAAATCTCAGCAAATATTTTTTCACCCAAACTGGATGATACTTTCAGGTAATGATCAGTACACGAAGGCGACTTGGTTCCCCAAATGTCGTTCTTCTATGTTGAAGCGTTCATTTCCAGTAACACTTTGAATTTTTAGGTTTCACTCTGTTTTCTCCTATATTGATAGATGTTTTTGGAACTCTAAATCCAACACGGTTTGTGCTAGCTTCTTGAAACTTGACACAGTAAAGTAGTTTCACGTTCTATCTCTATGTTTTGTTTCCTCTTGATGTAGCCCTAAGCAGTGACTGGCGAGAAACACTTTCATGGAAAGGGGTTGCCAAGCTTCCAAAAATTACGAATCTCCAGAAATCTCAGCAAATATTTTTTCACCCAAACTGGATGATACTTTCAGGTAATGATCAGTACAGTAAGTCGACTTGGTTCCCCAAATGTCGTTCTTCTATGTTGAAGCGTTCATTTCCTGTAACAGTTTGAATTTTTAGGTTTCACTCTGTTTTCTCCTATATTGATACATGTATTTAGAACTCTAAATCCAACACGGTTTGTGCTAGCTTCTTGAAACTTGACACAGTAAAGTAGTTTCACGTTCTATCTCTACGTTTTGTTTCCTCTTGATGTAGCCCTAAGCAGTGACTGGCGAGAAACACTTTCATGGAAAGGGGTTGCCAAGCTTCCAAAAATTACGAATCTCCAGAAATCTCAGCAAATATTTTTTCACCCAAACTGGATGATACTTTCAGGTAATGATCAGTACACTAAGGCGACTTGGTTCCCCAAATGTCGTTCTTCTATGTTGAAGCGTTCATTTCCTGTAACAGTTTGAATTTTTAGGTTTCACTCTGTTTTCTCCTATATTGATACATGTATTTGGAACTCTGAATCCAACACGGTTTGTGCTAGCTTCTTGAAACTTGACACAGTAAAGTAGTTTCAGGTTCTATCTCTATGTTTTGTTTCCTCTTGATGTAGCCCTAAGCAGTGACTGGCGAGAAACACTTTCATGGAAAGCGGTTGCCAAGCTTCCAAAAATTACGAATCTCCAGAAATCTCAGCAAATATTTTTTCACCCAAACTGGATGATACTTTCAGGTAATGATCAGTACACTAAGGCGACTTGGTTCCCCAAAGTTCGTTCTTCTATGTTGAAGCGTTCATATCCAGTAACAGTTTGAATTTTTAGGACTCTGTTTTCTCCTATATTGATACATGTATTTGGAACTCTAAATCCAACACGGTTTGTGCTAGCTTCTTGAAACTTGACACAGTAAAGTAGTTTCACGTTCTATCTCTATGTTTTGTTTCCTCTTGATGTAGCCCTAAGCAGTGACTGGCGAGAAACACTTTCATGGAGAGGGGTTGCCAAGCTTAAAAAAATTACGAATCTCCAGAAATCTCAGCAAATATTTTTTCACCCAAACTGGATGATACTTTCAGGTAATGATCAGTACACGAAGGCGACTTGGTTCCCCAAATGTCGTTCTTCTATGTTGAAGCGTTCATTTCCAGTAACAGTTTGAATTTTTAGGTTTCACTCTGTTTTCTCCTATATTGATAGATGTATTTGGAACTCTAAATCTAACACGGTTTTTGCTAGCTTCATGAAACTTGACAAAGTAAAGTAGTTTCACGTTCTATCTCTATATTCTGTTTCCTCTTGATGTAGCCCTATGCATCGAGTGGCGAGAAACACTTTGATGGAAAAAGGTTGCCAAGCTTCCAAAAGTTACGAATCTCCAGAAATCTCAGCAAATATTTTTTCACCCAAACTGGATGATACTTTCAGGTAATGATCAGTACACTAAGGCGACTTGGTTCCCCAAAGTTCGTTCTTCTATGTTGAAGCGTTCATTTCCAGTAACAGTTTGAATTTTTAGGTTTCACTCTGTTTTCTCCTATATTGATACATGTATTTGGAACTCTAAATCCAACACGGTTTGTGCTAGCTTCTTGAAACTTGATACAGTAAAGTAGTTTCACGTTCTATCTCTATGTTTTGTTTCCTCTTGCTGTAGCCCTAAGCAGTTACTGGCGAGAAACACTTTCATGGAGAGGGGTTGCCAAGCTTCCAAAAATTACGAATCTCCAAAAATCTCAGCAAATATTTTTTCACCCAAACTGGATGATACTTTCAGGTAATGATCAGTACACTAAGGCGACTTGGTTCCCCAAAGTTCGTTCTTCTATGTTGAAGCGTTCATTTCCAGTAACAGTTTGAATTTTTAGGTTTCACTCTGTTTTCTCCTATATTGATACATGTATTTGGAACTCTAAATCCAACACGGTTTGTGCTAGCTTCTTGAAACTTGATACAGTAAAGTAGTTTCACGTTCTATCTCTATGTTTTGTTTCCTCTTGCTGTAGCCCTAAGCAGTGACTGGCGAGAAACACTTTCATGGAGAGGGGTTGCCAAGCTTCCAAAAATTACGAATCTCCAGAAATCTCAGCAAATATTTTTTCACCCAAACTGGATGATACTTTCAGGTAATGATCAGTACACGAAGGCGACTTGGTTCCCCAAAGTTCGTTCTTCTATGTTGAAGCGTTCATTTCCTGTAACAGTTTGAATTTTTAGGTTTCACTCTGTTTTCTCCTATATTGATACATGTATTTAGAACTCTAAATCCAACACGGTTTGTGCTAGCTTCTTGAAACTTGACACAGTAAAGTAGTTTCACGTTCTATCTCTACGTTTTGTTTCCTCTTGATGTAGCCCTAAGCAGTGACTGGCGAGAAACACTTTCATGGAAAGGGGTTGCCAAGCTTCCAAAAATTACGAATCTCCAGAAATCTCAGCAAATATTTTTTCACCCAAACTGGATGATACTTTCAGGTAATGATCAGTACACTAAGGCGACTTGGTTCCCCAAATGTCGTTCTTCTATGTTGAAGCGTTCATTTCTTGTAACAGTTTGAATTTTTAGGTTTCACTCTGTTTTCTCCTATATTGATACATGTATTTGGAACTCTAAATCCAACACGGTTTGTGCTAGCTTCTTGAAACTTGACACAGTAAAGTAGTTTCACGTTCTATCTCTATGTTTTGTTTCCTCTTGATGTAGCCCTAAGCAGTGACTGGCGAGAAACACTTTCATGGAAAGGGGTTGCCAAGCTTCCAAAAATTACGAATCTCCAGAAATCTCAGCAAATATTTTTTCACCCAAACTGGATGATACTTTCAGGTAATGATCAGTACACTAAGGCGACTTGGTTCCCCAAAGTTCGTTCTTCTATGTTGAAGCGTTCATTTCCAGTAACAGTTTGAATTTTTAGGTTTCACTCTGTTTTCTCCTATATTGATACATGTATTTGGAACTCTAAATCCAACACGGTTTGTGCTAGCTTCTTGAAACTTGACACAGTAAAGTAGTTTCACGTTCTATCTCTAGGTTTTGTTTCCTCTTGATGTAGCCCTAAGCAGTGACTGGCGAGAAACACTTTCATGGAAAGGGGTTGCCAAGCTTCCAAAAATTACGAATCTCCAGAAATCTCAGCAAATATTTTTCACCCAAACTGGATGATACTTTCAGGTAATGATCAGTACACTAAGGCGACTTGGTTCCCCAAAGTTCGTTCTTCTATGTTGAAGCGTTCATTTCCAGTAACAGTTTGAATTTTTAGGTTTCACTCTGTTTTCTCCTATATTGATACATGTATTTGGAACTCTAAATCCAACACGGTTTGTGCTAGCTTCTTGAAACTTGATACAGTAAAGTAGTTTCACGTTCTATCTCTATGTTTTGTTTCCTCTTGCTGTAGCCCTAAGCAGTGACTGGCGAGAACCACTTTCATGGAGAGGGGTTGCCAAGCTTCCAAATATTACGAATGTCCAGAAATCTCAGCAAATATTTTTTCACCCAAACTGGATGATACTTTCAGGTAATGATCAGTACACGAAGGCGACTTGGTTCCCCAAAGTTCGTTCTTCTATGTTGAAGCGTTCATTTCCAGTAACAGTTTGAATTTTTAGGTTTCACTCTGTTTTCTCCTATATTGATACATGTATTTGGAACTCTAAATCCAACACGGTTTGTGCTAGCTTCTTGAAACTTGATACAGTAAAGTAGTTTCACGTTGTATCTCTATGTTTTGTTTCCTCTTGCTGTAGCCCTAAGCAGTGACTGGCGAGAACCACTTTCATGGAGAGGGGTTGCCAAGCTTCCAAAAATTACGAATCTCCAGAAATCTCAGCAAATATTTTTTCACCCAAACTGGATGATACTTTCAGGTAATGATCAGTACACGAAGGCGACTTGGTTCCCCAAATGTCGTTCTTCTATGTTGAAGCGTTCATTTCCAGTAACAGTTTGAATTTTTAGGTTTCACTCTGTTTTCTCCTATATTGATAGATGTATTTGGAACTCTAAATCTAACACGGTTTTTGCTAGCTTCATGAAACTTGACAAAGTAAAGTAGTTTCACGTTCTCTCTCTATATTCTGTTTCCTCTTGATGTAGCCCTAAGCATCGAGTGGCGAGAAACACTTTGATGGAAAAAGGTTGCCAAGCTTCCAAAAGTTACGAATCTCCAGAAATCTCAGCAAATATTTTTTCACCCAAACTGGATGATACTTTCAGGTAATGATCAGTACACGTAGGCGACTTGGTTCCCCAAATTTCGTTCTTCTATGTTGAAGCGTTCATTTCCAGTAACAGTTTGAATTTTTAGGTTTCACTCTGTTTTCTCCTATATTGATAGATGTATTTGGAACTCTAAATCCAACACGGTTTGTGCTAGCTTCTTGAAACTTGATACAGTAAAGTAATTTCACGTTCTATCTCTATGTTTTGTTTCCTCTTGCTGTAGCCCTAAGCAGTGACTGGCGAGAACCACTTTCATGGAGAGGGGTTGCCAAGCTTCCAAAAATTACGAATCTCCAGAAATCTCAGCAAATATTTTTTCACCCAAACTGGATGATACTTTCAGGTAATGATTAGTACACTAAGGCGACTTGGTTCCCCAAAGTTCGTTCTTCTATGTTGAAGCGTTCATTTCCAGTAACAGTTTGAATTTTTAGGTTTCACTCTGTTTTCTCCTATATTGATAGATGTATTTGGAACTCTAAATCCAACACGGTTTGTGCTAGCTTCTTGAAACTTGACACAGTAAAGTAGTTTCACGTTCTATCTCTACGTTTTGTTTCCTCTTGATGTAGCCCTAAGCAGTGACTGGCGAGAAACACTTTCATGGAAAGGGGTTGCCAAGCTTCCAAATATTACGAATCTCCAGAAATCTCAGCAAATATTTTTTCACCCAAACTGGATGATACTTTCAGGTAATGATCAGTACACGAAGGCGACTTGGTTCCCCAAATGTCGTTCTTCTATGTTGAAGCGTTCATTTCCAGTAACAGTTTGAATTTTTAGGTTTCACTCTGTTTTCTCCTATATTGATAGATGTATTTGGAACTCTAAATCCAACACGGTTTGTGCTAGCTTCATGAAACTTGACAAAGTAAAGTAGTTTCACGTTCTATCTCTATATTCTGTTTCCTCTTGATGTAGCCCTAAGCAGTGACTGGTGAGAAACACTTTCATGGAAAAAGGTTGCCAAGCTTCCAAAAGTTACGAATCTCCAGAAATCTCAGCAAATATTTTTTCACCCAAACTGGATGATACTTTCAGGTAATGATCAGTACACGAAGGCGACTTGGTTCCCCAAATTTCGTTCTTCTATGTTGAAGCGTTCATTTCCAGTAACACTTTGAATTTTTAGGTTTCACTCTGTTTTCTCCTATATTGATACATGTATTTGGAACTCTAAATCCAACACGGTTTGTGCTAGCTTCATGAAACTTGACAAAGTAAAGTAGTTTCACGTTCTATCTCTATATTCTGTTTCCTCTTGATGTAGCCCTAAGCATCGAGTGGCGAGAAACACTTTGATGGAAAAAGGTTGCCAAGCTTCCAAAAGTTACGAATCTCCAGAAATCTCAGCAAATATTTTTTCACCCAAACTGGATGATACTTTCAGGTAATGATCAGTACACGAAGGCGACTTGGTTCCCCAAATTTCGTTCTTCTATGTTGAAGCGTTCATTTCCAGTAACAGTTTGAATTTTTAGGTTTCACTCTGTTTTCTCCTATATGGATACATGTATTTGGAACTTTAAATCCAACACGGTTTGTGCTAGCTTCTTGAAACTTGACACAGTAAAGTAGTTTCACGTTCTATCTCTATGTTTTGTTTCCTCTTGATGTAGCCCTAAGCAGTGACTGGCGAGAAACACTTTCATGGAAAGGGGTTGCCAAGCTTCCAAAAATTACGAATCTCCAGAAATCTCAGCAAATATTTTTTCACCCAAACTGGATGATACTTTCAGGTAATGATCAGTACACGAAGGCGACTTGGTTCCCCAAATGTCGTTCTTCTATGTTGAAGCGTTCATTTCCAGTAACAGTTTGAATTTTTAGGTTTCACTCTGTTTTCTCCTATATTGATAGATGTATTTGGAACTCTAAATCCAACACGGTTTGTGCTAGCTTCATGAAACTTGACAAAGTAAAGTAGTTTCACGTTCTATCTCTATATTCTGTTTCCTCTTGATGTAGCCCTAAGCAGTGACTGGTGAGAAACACTTTCATGGAAAAAGGTTGCCAAGCTTCCAAAAGTTACGAATCTCCAGAAATCTCAGCAAATATTTTTTCACCCAAACTGGATGATACTTTCAGGTAATGATCAGTACACGAATGCGACTTGGTTCCCCAAAGTTCGTTCTTCTATGTTGAAGCGTTCATTTCCAGTAACAGTTTGAATTTTTAGGTTTCACTCTGTTTTCTCCTATATTGATACATGTATTTGGAACTCTAAATCCAACACGGTTTGTGCTAGCTTCATGAAACTTGACAAAGTAAAGTAGTTTCACGTTCTATCTCTATATTCTGTTTCCTCTTGATGTAGCCCTAAGCAGTGACTGGTGAGAAACACTTTCATGGAAAAAGGTTGCCAAGCTTCCAAAAGTTACGAATCTCCAAAAATCTCAGCAAATATTTTTTCACCCAAACTGGATGATACTTTCAGGTAATGATCAGTACACGAAGGCGACTTGGTTCCCCAAATTTCGTTCTTCTATGTTGAAGCGTTCATTTCCAGTAACAGTTTGAATTTTTAGGTTTCACTCTGTTTTCTCCTATATGGATACATGTATTTGGAACTCTAAATCCAACACGGTTTGTGCTAGCTTCTTGAAACTTGATACAGTAAAGTAGTTTCACGTTCTATCTCTATGTTTTGTTTCCTCTTGATGTAGCCCTAAGCAGTGACTGGCGAGAAACACTTTCATGGAAAGGGGTTGCCAAGCTTCCAAAAATTACGAATCTCCAGAAATCTCAGCAAATATTTTTTCACCCAAACTGGATGATACTTTCAGGTAATGATCAGTACACGAAGGCGACTTGGTTCCCCAAATGTCGTTCTTCTATGTTGAAGCGTTCATTTCCAGTAACAGTTTGAATTTTTAGGTTTCACTCTGTTTTCTCCTATATTGATACATGTATTTGGAACTCTAAATCCAACACGGTTTGTGCTAGCTTTTTGAAACTTGACACAGTAAAGTAGTTTCACGTTCTATCTCTAGGTTTTGTTTCCTCTTGATGTAGCCCTAAGCAGTGACTGGCGAGAAACACTTTCATGGAAAGGGGTTGCCAAGCTTCCAAAAATTACGAATCTCCAGAAATCTCAGCAAATATTTTTTCACCCAAACTGGATGATACTTTCAGGTAATGATCAGTACACGAAGGCGACTTGGTTCCCCAAATGTCGTTCTTCTATGTTGAAGCGTTCATTTCCAGTAACAGTTTGAATTTTTAGGTTTCACTCTGTTTTCTCCTATATTGATAGATGTATTTGGAACTCTAAATCCAACACGGTTTGTGCTAGCTTCATGAAACTTGACAAAGTAAAGTAGTTTCACGTTCTATCTCTATATTCTGTTTCCTCTTGATGTAGCCCTAAGCAGTGACTGGCGAGAAACACTTTCATGGAAAGGGGTTGCCAAGCTTCCAAAAATTACGAATCTCCAGAAATCTCAGCAAATATTTTTCACCCAAACTGGATGATACTTTCAGGTAATGATCAGTACACTAAGGCGACTTGGTTCCCCAAAGTTCGTTCTTCTATGTTGAAGCGTTCATTTCCAGTAACAGTTTGAATTTTTAGGTTTCACTCTGTTTTCTCCTATATTGATACATGTATTTGGAACTCTAAATCCAACACGGTTTGTGCTAGCTTCTTGAAACTTGATACAGTAAAGTAGTTTCACGTTCTATCTCTATGTTTTGTTTCCTCTTGCTGTAGCCCTAAGCAGTGACTGGCGAGATCCACTTTCATGGAGAGGGGTTGCCAAGCTTCCAAATATTACGAATGTCCAGAAATCTCAGCAAATATTTTTTCACCCAAACTGGATGATACTTTCAGGTAATGATCAGTACACGAAGGCGACTTGGTTCCCCAAAGTTCGTTCTTCTATGTTGAAGCGTTCATTTCCAGTAACAGTTTGAATTTTTAGGTTTCACTCTGTTTTCTCCTATATTGATACATGTATTTGGAACTCTAAATCCAACACGGTTTGTGCTAGCTTCTTGAAACTTGATACAGTAAAGTAGTTTCACGTTGTATCTCTATGTTTTGTTTCCTCTTGCTGTAGCCCTAAGCAGTGACTGGCGAGAACCACTTTCATGGAGAGGGGTTGCCAAGCTTCCAAAAATTACGAATCTCCAGAAATCTCAGCAAATATTTTTTCACCCAAACTGGATGATACTTTCAGGTAATGATCAGTACACGAAGGCGACTTGGTTCCCCAAATGTCGTTCTTCTATGTTGAAGCGTTCATTTCCAGTAACAGTTTGAATTTTTAGGTTTCACTCTGTTTTCTCCTATATTGATAGATGTATTTGGAACTCTAAATCTAACACGGTTTTTGCTAGCTTCATGAAACTTGACAAAGTAAAGTAGTTTCACGTTCTCTCTCTATATTCTGTTTCCTCTTGATGTAGCCCTAAGCATCGAGTGGCGAGAAACACTTTGATGGAAAAAGGTTGCCAAGCTTCCAAAAGTTACGAATCTCCAGAAATCTCAGCAAATATTTTTTCACCCAAACTGGATGATACTTTCAGGTAATGATCAGTACACGTAGGCGACTTGGTTCCCCAAATTTCGTTCTTCTATGTTGAAGCGTTCATTTCCAGTAACAGTTTGAATTTTTAGGTTTCACTCTGTTTTCTCCTATATTGATAGATGTATTTGGAACTCTAAATCCAACACGGTTTGTGCTAGCTTCTTGAAACTTGATACAGTAAAGTAGTTTCACGTTCTATCTCTATGTTTTGTTTCCTCTTGCTGTAGCCCTAAGCAGTGACTGGCGAGAACCACTTTCATGGAGAGGGGTTGCCAAGCTTCCAAAAATTACGAATCTCCAGAAATCTCAGCAAATATTTTTTCACCCAAACTGGATGATACTTTCAGGTAATGATTAGTACACTAAGGCGACTTGGTTCCCCAAAGTTCGTTCTTCTATGTTGAAGCGTTCATTTCCAGTAACAGTTTGAATTTTTAGGTTTCACTCTGTTTTCTCCTATATTGATAGATGTATTTGGAACTCTAAATCCAACACGGTTTGTGCTAGCTTCTTGAAACTTGACACAGTAAAGTAGTTTCACGTTCTATCTCTACGTTTTGTTTCCTCTTGATGTAGCCCTAAGCAGTGACTGGCGAGAAACACTTTCATGGAAAGGGGTTGCCAAGCTTCCAAATATTACGAATCTCCAGAAATCTCAGCAAATATTTTTTCACCCAAACTGGATGATACTTTCAGGTAATGATCAGTACACGAAGGCGACTTGGTTCCCCAAAGTTCGTTCTTCTATGTTGAAGCGTTCATTTCCAGTAACAGTTTGAATTTTTAGGTTTCACTCTGTTTTCTCCTATATTGATAGATGTATTTGGAACTCTAAATCCAACACGGTTTGTGCTAGCTTCATGAAACTTGACAAAGTAAAGTAGTTTCACGTTCTATCTCTATATTCTGTTTCCTCTTGATGTAGCCCTAAGCAGTGACTGGTGAGAAACACTTTCATGGAAAAAGGTTGCCAAGCTTCCAAAAGTTACGAATCTCCAGAAATCTCAGCAAATATTTTTTCACCCAAACTGGATGATACTTTCAGGTAATGATCAGTACACAAAGGCGACTTGGTTCCCCAAATTTCGTTCTTCTATGTTGAAGCGTTCATTTCCAGTAACACTTTGAATTTTTAGGTTTCACTCTGTTTTCTCCTATATTGATACATGTATTTGGAACTCTAAATCCAACACGGTTTGTGCTAGCTTCATGAAACTTGACAAAGTAAAGTAGTTTCACGTTCTATCTCTATATTCTGTTTCCTCTTGATGTAGCCCTAAGCATCGAGTGGCGAGAAACACTTTGATGGAAAAAGGTTGCCAAGCTTCCAAAAGTTACGAATCTCCAGAAATCTCAGCAAATATTTTTTCACCCAAACTGGATGATACTTTCAGGTAATGATCAGTACACGAAGGCGACTTGGTTCCCCAAATTTCGTTCTTCTATGTTGAAGCGTTCATTTCCAGTAACAGTTTGAATTTTTAGGTTTCACTCTGTTTTCTCCTATATGGATACATGTATTTGGAACTTTAAATCCAACACGGTTTGTGCTAGCTTCTTGAAACTTGACACAGTAAAGTAGTTTCACGTTCTATCTCTATGTTTTGTTTCCTCTTGATGTAGCCCTAAGCAGTGACTGGCGAGAAACACTTTCATGGAAAGGGGTTGCCAAGCTTCCAAAAATTACGAATCTCCAGAAATCTCAGCAAATATTTTTTCACCCAAACTGGATGATACTTTCAGGTAATGATCAGTACACGAAGGCGACTTGGTTCCCCAAATGTCGTTCTTCTATGTTGAAGCGTTCATTTCCAGTAACAGTTTGAATTTTTAGGTTTCACTCTGTTTTCTCCTATATTGATAGATGTATTTGGAACTCTAAATCCAACACGGTTTGTGCTAGCTTCATGAAACTTGACAAAGTAAAGTAGTTTCACGTTCTATCTCTATATTCTGTTTCCTCTTGATGTAGCCCTAAGCAGTGACTGGTGAGAAACACTTTCATGGAAAAAGGTTGCCAAGCTTCCAAAAGTTACGAATCTCCAGAAATCTCAGCAAATATTTTTTCACCCAAACTGGATGATACTTTCAGGTAATGATCAGTACACGAATGCGACTTGGTTCCCCAAAGTTCGTTCTTCTATGTTGAAGCGTTCATTTCCAGTAACAGTTTGAATTTTTAGGTTTCACTCTGTTTTCTCCTATATTGATACATGTATTTGGAACTCTAAATCCAACACGGTTTGTGCTAGCTTCATGAAACTTGACAAAGTAAAGTAGTTTCACGTTCTATCTCTATATTCTGTTTCCTCTTGATGTAGCCCTAAGCAGTGACTGGTGAGAAACACTTTCATGGAAAAAGGTTGCCAAGCTTCCAAAAGTTACGAATCTCCAAAAATCTCAGCAAATATTTTTTCACCCAAACTGGATGATACTTTCAGGTAATGATCAGTACACGTAGGCGACTTGGTTCCCCAAATTTCGTTCTTCTATGTTGAAGCGTTCATTTCCAGTAACAGTTTGAATTTTTAGGTTTCACTCTGTTTTCTCCTATATGGATACATGTATTTGGAACTCTAAATCCAACACGGTTTGTGCTAGCTTCTTGAAACTTGATACAGTAAAGTAGTTTCACGTTCTATCTCTATGTTTTGTTTCCTCTTGATGTAGCCCTAAGCAGTGACTGGCGAGAAACACTTTCATGGAAAGGGGTTGCCAAGCTTCCAAAAATTACGAATCTCCAGAAATCTCAGCAAATATTTTTTCACCCAAACTGGATGATACTTTCAGGTAATGATCAGTACACGAAGGCGACTTGGTTCCCCAAATGTCGTTCTTCTATGTTGAAGCGTTCATTTCCAGTAACAGTTTGAATTTTTAGGTTTCACTCTGTTTTCTCCTATATTGATACATGTATTTGGAACTCTAAATCCAACACGGTTTGTGCTAGCTTTTTGAAACTTGACACAGTAAAGTAGTTTCACGTTCTATCTCTAGGTTTTGTTTCCTCTTGATGTAGCCCTAAGCAGTGACTGGCGAGAAACACTTTCATGGAAAGGGGTTGCCAAGCTTCCAAAAATTACGAATCTCCAGAAATCTCAGCAAATATTTTTTCACCCAAACTGGATGATACTTTCAGGTAATGATCAGTACACGAAGGCGACTTGGTTCCCCAAATGTCGTTCTTCTATGTTGAAGCGTTCATTTCCAGTAACAGTTTGAATTTTTAGGTTTCACTCTGTTTTCTCCTATATTGATAGATGTATTTGGAACTCTAAATCCAACACGGTTTGTGCTAGCTTCATGAAACTTGACAAAGTAAAGTAGTTTCACGTTCTATCTCTATATTCTGTTTCCTCTTGATGTAGCCCTAAGCAGTGACTGGTGAGAAACACTTTCATGGAAAAAGGTTGCCAAGCTTCCAAAAGTTACGAATCTCCAGAAATCTCAGCAAATATTTTTTCACCCAAACTGGATGATACTTTCAGGTAATGATCAGTACACGAAAGCGACTTGGTTCCCCAAATTTCGTTCTTCTATGTTGAAGCGTTCATTTCCAGTAACAGTTTGAATTTTTAGGTTTCACTCTGTTTTCTCCTATATTGATACATGTATTTGGAACTCTAAATCCAACACGGTTTGTGCTAGCTTCTTGAAACTTGACACAGTAAAGTAGTTTCACGTTCTATCTCTATGTTTTGTTTCCTCTTGATGTAGCCCTAAGCAGTGACTGGCGAGAAACACTTTCATGGAAAGGGGTTGCCAAGCTTCCAAAAATTATGAATCTCCAGAAATCACAGCAAATATTTTTTCACCCAAACTGGATAATACTTTCAGGTAATGATCAGTACACTAAGGCGACTTGGTTCCCCAAAGTTCGTTCTTCTATGTTTAAGCGTTCATTTCCAGTAACAGTTTGAATTTTCAGGTTTCACTCTGTTTTCTCCTATATTGATACATGTATTTGGAACTCTAAATCCAACACAGTTTGTGCTAGCTTCTTGAAACTTGATACAGTAAAGTAGTTTCACGTTCTATCTCTATGTTTTGTTTCCTCTTGCTGTAGCCCTAAGCAGTGACTGGCGAGAAACACTTTCATGGAGAGGGGTTGCCAAGCTTTCAAAAATTACGAATCTCCAAAAATCTCAGCAAATATTTTTTCACCCAAACTGGATGATACTTTCAGGTAATGATCAGTACACTAAGGCGACTTGGTTCCCCAAAGTTCGTTCTTCTATGTTGAAGCGTTCATTTCCAGTAACAGTTTGAATTTTTAGGTTTCACTCTGTTTTCTCCTATATTGATACATGTATTTGGAACTCTAAATCCAACACGGTTTGTGCTAGCTTCTTGAAACTTGATACAGTAAAGTAGTTTCACATTGTATCTCTATGTTTTGTTTCCTCTTGCTGTAGCCCTAAGCAGTGACTGGCGAGAACCACTTTCATGGAGAGGGGTTGCCAAGCTTCCAAAAATTACGAATCTCCAGAAATCTCAGCAAATATTTTTTCACCCAAACTGGATGATACTTTCAGGTAATGATCAGTACACGAAGGCGACTTGGTTCCCCAAATGTCGTTCTTCTATGTTGAAGCGTTCATTTCCAGTAACAGTTTGAATTTTTAGGTTTCACTCTGTTTTCTCCTATATTGATACATGTATTTGGAACTCTAAATCCAACACGGTTTGTGCTAGCTTCATGAAACTTGACAAAGTAAAGTAGTTTCACGTTTTATCTCTATATTCTGTTTCCTCTTGATGTAGCCCTAAGCATCGAGTGGCGAGAAACACTTTGATGGAAAAAGGTTGCCAAGCTTCCAAAAGTTACGAATCTCCAGAAATCTCAGCAAATATTTTTTCACCCAAACTGGATGATACTTTCAGGTAATGATCAGTACACTAAGGCGACTTGGTTCCCCAAATGTCGTTCTTCTATGTTGAAGCGTTCATTTCCAGTAACAGTTTGAATTTTTAGGTTTCACTCTGTTTTCTCCTATATTGATAGATGTATTTGGAACTCTAAATCCAACACGGTTTGTGCTAGCTTCATGAAACTTGACAAAGTAAAGTAGTTTCACGTTCTATCTCTATATTCTGTTTCCTCTTGATGTAGCCCTAAGCAGTGACTGGTGAGAAACACTTTCATGGAAAAAGGTTGCCAAGCTTCCAAAAGTTACGAATCTCCAGAAATCTCAGCAAATATTTTTTCACCCAAACTGGATGATACTTTCAGGTAATGATCAGTACACGAAAGCGACTTGGTTCCCCAAATTTCGTTCTTCTATGTTGAAGCGTTCATTTCCAGTAACAGTTTGAATTTTTAGGTTTCACTCTGTTTTCTCCTATATTGATACATGTATTTGGAACTCTAAATCCAACACGGTTTGTGCTAGCTTCTTGAAACTTGACACAGTAAAGTAGTTTCACGTTCTATCTCTATGTTTTGTTTCCTCTTGATGTAGCCCTAAGCAGTGACTGGCGAGAAACACTTTCATGGAAAGGGGTTGCCAAGCTTCCAAAAATTATGAATCTCCAGAAATCACAGCAAATATTTTTTCACCCAAACTGGATAATACTTTCAGGTAATGATCAGTACACTAAGGCGACTTGGTTCCCCAAAGTTCGTTCTTCTATGTTTAAGCGTTCATTTCCAGTAACAGTTTGAATTTTCAGGTTTCACTCTGTTTTCTCCTATATTGATACATGTATTTGGAACTCTAAATCCAACACAGTTTGTGCTAGCTTCTTGAAACTTGATACAGTAAAGTAGTTTCACGTTCTATCTCTATGTTTTGTTTCCTCTTGCTGTAGCCCTAAGCAGTGACTGGCGAGAAACACTTTCATGGAGAGGGGTTGCCAAGCTTTCAAAAATTACGAATCTCCAAAAATCTCAGCAAATATTTTTTCACCCAAACTGGATGATACTTTCAGGTAATGATCAGTACACTAAGGCGACTTGGTTCCCCAAAGTTCGTTCTTCTATGTTGAAGCGTTCATTTCCAGTAACAGTTTGAATTTTTAGGTTTCACTCTGTTTTCTCCTATATTGATACATGTATTTGGAACTCTAAATCCAACACGGTTTGTGCTAGCTTCTTGAAACTTGATACAGTAAAGTAGTTTCACATTGTATCTCTATGTTTTGTTTCCTCTTGCTGTAGCCCTAAGCAGTGACTGGCGAGAACCACTTTCATGGAGAGGGGTTGCCAAGCTTCCAAAAATTACGAATCTCCAGAAATCTCAGCAAATATTTTTTCACCCAAACTGGATGATACTTTCAGGTAATGATCAGTACACGAAGGCGACTTGGTTCCCCAAATGTCGTTCTTCTATGTTGAAGCGTTCATTTCCAGTAACAGTTTGAATTTTTAGGTTTCACTCTGTTTTCTCCTATATTGATACATGTATTTGGAACTCTAAATCCAACACGGTTTGTGCTAGCTTCATGAAACTTGACAAAGTAAAGTAGTTTCACGTTTTATCTCTATATTCTGTTTCCTCTTGATGTAGCCCTAAGCATCGAGTGGCGAGAAACACTTTGATAGAAAAAGGTTGCCAAGCTTCCAAAAGTTACGAATCTCCAGAAATCTCAGCAAATATTTTTTCACCCAAACTGGATGATACTTTCAGGTAATGATCAGTACACGAATGCGACTTGGTTCCCCAAAGTTCGTTCTTCTATGTTGAAGCGTTCATTTCCAGTAACAGTTTGAATTTTTAGGTTTCACTCTGTTTTCTCCTATATTGATAGATGTATTTGGAACTCTAAATCCAACACGGTTTGTGCTAGCTTCTTGAAACTTGATACAGTAAAGTAGTTTCACGTTCTATCTCTATGTTTTGTTTCCTCTTGCTGTAGCCCTAAGCAGTGACTGGCGAGAACCACTTTCATGGAGAGGGGTTGCCAAGCTTCCAAAAATTACGAATCTCCAAAAATCTCAGCAAATATTTTTTCACTCAAACTGGATGATACTTTCAGGTAATGATCAGTACACTAAGGCGACTTGGTTCCCCAAATTTCGTTCTTCTATGTGGAAGCGTTCATTTCCAGTAACAGTTTGAATTTTTAGGTTTCACTCTGTTTTCTCCTATATTGATAGATGTATTTGGAACTCTAAATCCAACACGGTTTGTGCTAGCTTCTTGAAACTTGACACAGTAAAGTAGTTTCAAGTTCTCTCTCTATGTTTTGTTTCCTCTTGATGTAGCCCTAAGCAGTGACTGGTGAGAAACACTTTCATGGAAAGGGGTTGCCAAGCTTCCAAAAATTACGAGTCTCCAGAAATCTCAGCAAATATTTTTTCACCCAAACTGGATGATACTTTCAGGTAATGATCAGTACACTAAGGCGACTTGGTTCCCCAAATGTCGTTCTTCTATGTTGAAGCGTTCATTTCCTGTAACAGTTTGAATTTTTAGGTTTCACTCTGTTTTCTCCTATATTGATACATGTATTTGGAACTCTAAATCCAACACGGTTTGTGCTAGCTTCTTGAAACTTGACACAGTAAAGTAGTTTCACGTTCTATCTCTATGTTTTGTTTCCTCTTGATGTAGCCCTAAGCAGTGACTGGCGAGAAACACTTTCATGGAAAGGGGTTGCCAAGCTTCCAAAAATTACGAATCTCCACAAATCTCAGCAAATATTTTTTCACCCAAACTGGATGATACTTTCAGGTAATGATCAGTACACTAAGGCGACTTGGTTCCCCAAATGTCGTTCTTCTATGTTGAAGCGTTCATTTCCAGTAACAGTTTGAATTTTTAGGTTTCACTCTGTTTTCTCCTATATTGATACATGTATTTGGAACTCTAAATCCAACACGGTTTGTGCTAGCTTCTTGAAACTTGACACAGTAAAGTAGTTTCACGTTCTATCTCTATGTTTTGTTTCCTCTTGATGTAGCCCTAAGCAGTGACTGGCGAGAAACACTTTCATGGAAAGGGGTTGCCAAGCTTCCAAAAATTACGAATCTCCAGAAATCTCAGCAAATATTTTTTCACCCAAACTGGATGATACTTTCAGGTAATGATCAGTACACTAAGGCGACTTGGTTCCCCAAAGTTCGTTCTTCTATGTTGAAGCGTTCATTTCCAGTAACAGTTTGAATTTTTAGGTTTCACTCTGTTTTCTCCTATATTGATAGATGTATTTGGAAGTCTAAATCCAACACGGTTTGTGCTAGCTTCTTGAAACTTGACACAGTAAAATAGTTTCAAGTTCTCTCTCTATGTTTTGTTTCCTCTTGATGTAGCCCTAAGCAGTGACTGGCGAGAAACACTTTCATGGAAAGGGGTTGCCAAGCTTCCAAAAATTACGAATCTCCAGAAATCTCAGCAAATATTTTTTCACCCAAACTGGATGATACTTTCAGGTAATGATCAGTACACTAAGGCGACTTGGTTCCCCAAATGTCGTTCTTCTATGTTAAAGCGTTCATTTCCAGTAACAGTTTGAATTTTTAGGTTTCACTCCGTTTTCTCCTATATTGATACATGTATTTAGAACTCTAAATCCAACACGGTTTGTGCTAGCTTCTTGAAACTTGACACATTAAAGTAGTTTCACGTTCTATCTCTACGTTTTGTTTCTTCTTGATGTAGCCCTAAGCAGTGACTGGCGAGAACCACTTTCATGGAAAGGGGTTGCCAAGCTTCAAAAATTACGAATCTCCAGAAATCTCAGCAAATATTTTTTCACCCAAACTGGATGATACTTTCAGGTAATGATCAGTACACGAAGGCGACTTGGTTCCCCAAATGTCGTTCTTCTATGTTGAAGCGTTCATTTCCAGTAACAGTTTGAATTTTTAGGTTTCACTCTGTTTTCTCCTATATTGATAGATGTATTTGGAACTCTAAATCCACACGGTTTGTGCTAGCTTCATGAAACTTGACAAAGTAAAGTAGTTTCACGTTCTATCTCTATATTCTGTTTCCTCTTGATGTAGCCCTAAGCAGTGACTGGTGAGAAATACTTTCATGGAAAAAGGTTGCCAAGCTTCCAAAAGTTACGAATCTCCAGAAATCTCAGCAAATATTTTTTCACCCAAACTGGATGATACTTTCAGGTAATGATCAGTACACGAAGGCGACTTGGTTCCCCAAATGTCGTTCTTCTATGTTGAAGCGTTCATTTCCAGTAACAGTTTGAATTTTTAGGTTTCACTCTGTTTTCTCCTATATTGATACATGTATTTGGAACTCTAAATCCAACACGGTTTGTGCTAGCTTCTTGAAACTTGACACAGTAAAGTAGTTTCACGTTCTATCTCTATGTTTTGTTTCCTCTTGATGTAGCCCTAAGCAGTGACTGGCGAGAAACACTTTCATGGAAAGGGGTTGCCAAGCTTCCAAAAATTACGAATCTCCAGAAATCTGAGCAAATATTTTTTCACCCAAACTGGATGATACTTTCAGGTAATGATCAGTACACTAAGGCGACTTGGTTCCCCAAAGTTCGTTCTTCTATGTTGAAGCGTTCATTTCCAGTAACAGTTTGAATTTTTAGGTTTCACTCTGTTTTCTCCTATATTGATACATGTATTTGGAACTCTAAATCCAACACGGTTTGTGCTAGCTTCTTGAAAATTGATACAGTAAAGTAGTTTCACGTTCTATCTCTATGTTTTGTTTCCTCTTGATGTAGCCCTAAGCAGTGACTGGCGAGAAACACTTTCATGGAAAGGGGTTGCCAAGCTTCCAAAAATTACGAATCTCCAGAAATCTCAGCAAATATTTTTTCACCCAAACTGGATGATACTTTCAGGTAATGATCAGTACACTAAGGCGACTTGGTTCCCCAAAGTTCGTTCTTCTATGTTGAAGCGTTCATTTCCAGTAACAGTTTGAATTTTTAGGTTTCACTCTGTTTTCTCCTATATTGATACATGTATGTGGAACTCTAAATCCAACACGGTTTGTGCTAGCTTTTTGAAACTTGACACAGTAAAGTAGCTTCACGTTCTATCTCTAGGTTTTGTTTCCTCTTGATGTAGCCCTAAGCAGTGACTGGCGAGAAACACTTTCATGGAAAAGGGTTGCCAAGCTTCCAAAAATTACGAATCTCCAGAAATCTCAGCAAATATTTTTTCACCCAAACTGGATGATACTTTCAGGTAATGATCAGTACACGAAGGCGACTTGGTTCCCCAAATGTCGTTCTTCTATGTTGAAGCGTTCATTTCCAGTAACAGTTTGAATTTTTAGGTTTCACTCTGTTTTCTCCTATATTGATAGATGTATTTGGAACTCTAAATCCAACACGGTTTGTGCTAGCTTCATGAAACTTGACAAAGTAAAGTAGTTTCACGTTCTATCTCTATATTCTGTTTCCTCTTGATGTAGCCCTAAGCAGTGACTGGTGAGAAACACTTTCATGGAAAAAGGTTGCCAAGCTTCCAAAAGTTACGAATCTCCAGAAATCTCAGCAAATATTTTTTCACCCAAACTGGATGATACTTTCAGGTAATGATCAGTACACGAAGGCGACTTGGTTCCCCAAATTTCGTTCTTCTATGTTGAAGCGTTCATTTCCAGTAACAGTTTGAATTTTTAGGTTTCACTCTGTTTTCTCCTATATTGATACATGTATTTGGAACTCTAAATCCAACACGGTTTGTGCAAGCTTCTTGAAACTTGACACAGTAAAGTAGTTTCACGTTCTATCTCTATGTTTTGTTTCCTCTTGATGTAGCCCTAAGCAGTGACTGGCGAGAAACACTTTCATGGAAAGGGGTTGCCAAGCTTCCAAAAATTACGAATCTCCAGAAATCTCAGCAAATATTTTTTCACCCAAACTGGATGATACTTTCAGGTAATGATCAGTACACTAAGGCGACTTGGTTCCCCAAAGTTCGTTCTTCTATGTTTAAGCGTTCATTTCCAGTAACAGTTTGAATTTTTAGGTTTCACTCTGTTTTCTCCTATATTGATACATGTATTTGGAACTCTAAATCCAACACGGTTTGTGCTAGCTTCTTGAAACTTGATACAGTAAAGTAGTTTCACGTTCTATCTCTATGTTTTGTTTCCTCTTGCTGTAGCCCTAAGCAGTGACTGGCGAGAAACACTTTCATGGAGAGGGGTTGCCAAGCTTCCAAAAATTACGAATCTCCAAAAATCTCAGCAAATATTTTTTCATCCAAACTGGATGATACTTTCAGGTAATGATCAGTACACTAAGGCGACTTGGTTCCCCAAAGTTCGTTCTTCTATGTTGAAGCGTTCATTTCCAGTAACAGTTTGAATTTTTAGGTTTCACTCTGTTTTCTCCTATATTGATACATGTATTTGGAACTCTAAATCCAACACGGTTTGTGCTAGCTTCTTGAAACTTGATACAGTAAAGTAGTTTCACATTGTATCTCTATGTTTTGTTTCCTCTTGCTGTAGCCCTAAGCAGTGACTGGCGAGAACCACTTTCATGGAGAGGGGTTGCCAAGCTTCCAAAAATTACGAATCTCCAGAAATCTCAGCAAATATTTTTTCACCCAAACTGGATGATACTTTCAGGTAATGATCAGTACACGAAGGCGACTTGGTTCCCCAAATGTCGTTCTTCTATGTTGAAGCGTTCATTTCCAGTAACAGTTTGAATTTTTAGGTTTCACTCTGTTTTCTCCTATATTGATACATGTATTTGGAACTCTAAATCCAACACGGTTTGTGCTAGCTTCATGAAACTTGACAAAGTAAAGTAGTTTCACGTTTTATCTCTATATTCTGTTTCTTCTTGATGTAGCCCTAAGCATCGAGTGGCGAGAAACACTTTGATGGAAAAAGGTTGCCAAGCTTCCAAAAGTTACGAATCTCCAGAAATCTCAGCAAATATTTTTTCACCCAAACTGGATGATACTTTCAGGTAATGATCAGTACACTAAGGCGACTTGGTTCCCCAAATGTCGTTCTTCTATGTTGAAGCGTTCATTTCCAGTAACAGTTTGAATTTTTAGGTTTCACTCTGTTTTCTCCTATATTGATAGATGTATTTGGAACTCTAAATCCAACACGGTTTGTGCTAGCTTCTTGAAACTTGATACAGTAAAGTAGTTTCACGTTCTATCTCTATGTTTTGTTTCCTCTTGCTGTAGCCCTAAGCAGTGACTGGCGAGAACCACTTTCATGGAGAGGGGTTGCCAAGCTTCCAAAAATTACGAATCTCCAAAAATCTCAGCAAATATTTTTTCACTCAAACTGGATGATACTTTCAGGTAATGATCAGTACACTAAGGCGACTTGGTTCCCCAAATTTTGTTCTTCTATGTGGAAGCGTTCATTTCCAGTAACAGTTTGAATTTTTAGGTTTCACTCTGTTTTCTCCTATATTGATAGATGTATTTGGAACTCTAAATCCAACACGGTTTGTGCTAGCTTCTTGAAACTTGACACAGTAAAGTAGTTTCAAGTTCTCTCTCTATGTTTTGTTTCCTCTTGATGTAGCCCTAAGCAGTGACTGGTGAGAAACACTTTCATGAAAAGGGGTTGCCAAGCTTCCAAAAATTACGAGTCTCCAGAAATCTCAGCAAATATTTTTTCAACCAAACTGGATGATACTTTCAGGTAATGATCAGTACACTAAGGCGACTTGGTTCCCCAAATGTCGTTCTTCTATGTTGAAGCGTTCATTTCCTGTAACAGTTTGAATTTTTAGGTTTCACTCTGTTTTCTCCTATATTGATACATGTATTTGGAACTCTAAATCCAACACGGTTTGTGCTAGCTTCTTGAAACTTGACACAGTAAAGTAGTTTCACGTTCTATCTCTATGTTTTGTTTCCTCTTGATGTAGCCCTAAGCAGTGACTGGCGAGAAACACTTTCATGGAAAGGGGTTGCCAAGCTTCCAAAAATTACGAATCTCCAGAAATCTCAGCAAATATTTTTTCACCCAAAAAGGATGATACTTTCAGGTAATGATCAGTACACTAAGGCGACTTGGTTCCCCAAATGTCGTTCTTCTATGTTGAAGCGTTCATTTCCTGTAACAGTTTTAATTTTTAGGTTTCACTCTGTTTTCTCCTATATTGATACATGTATTTGGAACTCTAAATCCAACACGGTTTGTGCTAGCTTCTTGAAACTTGACACAGTAAAGTAGTTTCACGTTCTATCTCTATGTTTTGTTTCCTCTTGATGTAGCCCTAAGCAGTGACTGGCGAGAAACACTTTCATGGAAAGGGGTTGCCAAGCTTCCAAAAATTACGAATCTCCAGAAATCTCAGCAAATATTTTTTCACCCAAACTGGATGATACTTTCAGGTAATGATCAGTACACTAAGGCGACTTGGTTCCCCAAAGTTCGTTCTTCTATGTTGAAGCGTTCATTTCCAGTAACAGTTTGAATTTTTAGGTTTCACTCTGTTTTCTCCTATATTGATAGACGTATTTGGAAGTCTTAATCCAACACGGTTTGTGCTAGCTTCTTGAAACTTGACACAGTAAAATAGTTTCAAGTTCTCTCTCTATGTTTTGTTTCCTCTTGATGTAGCCCTAAGCAGTGACTGGCGAGAAACACTTTCATGGAAAGGGGTTGCCAAGCTTCCAAAAATTACGAATCTCCAGAAATCTCAGCAAATATTTTTTCACCCAAACTGGATGATACTTTCAGGTAATGATCAGTACACTAAGGCGACTTGGTTCCCCAAATGTCGTTCTTCTATGTTAAAGCGTTCATTTCCAGTAACAGTTTGAATTTTTAGGTTTCACTCCGTTTTCTCCTATATTGATACATGTATTTAGAACTCTAAATCCAACACGGTTTGTGCTAGCTTCTTGAAACTTGACACATTAAAGTAGTTTCACGTTCTATCTCTACGTTTTGTTTCCTCTTGATGTAGCCCTAAGCAGTGACTGGCGAGAACCACTTTCATGGAAAGGGGTTGCCAAGCTTCAAAAATTACGAATCTCCAGAAATCTCAGCAAATATTTTTTCACCCAAACTGGATGATACTTTCAGGTAATGATCAGTACACGAAGGCGACTTGGTTCCCCAAATGTCGTTCTTCTATGTTGAAGCGTTCATTTCCAGTAACAGTTTGAATTTTTAGGTTTCACTCTGTTTTCTCCTATATTGATAGATGTATTTGGAACTCTAAATCCACACGGTTTGTGCTAGCTTCATGAAACTTGACAAAGTAAAGTAGTTTCACGTTCTATCTCTATATTCTGTTTCCTCTTGATGTAGCCCTAAGCAGTGACTGGTGAGAAATACTTTCATGGAAAAAGGTTGCCAAGCTTCCAAAAGTTACGAATCTCCAGAAATCTCAGCAAATATTTTTTCACCCAAACTGGATGATACTTTCAGGTAATGATCAGTACACGAAGGCGACTTGGTTCCCCAAATTTCGTTCTTCTATGTTGAAGCGTTCATTTCCAGTAACAGTTTGAATTTTTAGGTTTCACTCTGTTTTCTCCTATATTGATACATGTATTTGGAACTCTAAATCCAACACGGTTTGTGCTAGCTTCTTGAAACTTGACACAGTAAATAGTTTCACGTTCTATCTCTATGTTTTGTTTCCTCTTGATGTAGCCCTAAGCAGTGACTGGCGAGAAACACTTTCATGGAAAGGGGTTGCCAAGCTTCCAAAAATTACGAATCTCCAGAAATCTGAGCAAATATTTTTTCACCCAAACTGGATGATACTTTCAGGTAATGATCAGTACACTAAGGCGACTTGGTTCCCCAAAGTTCGTTCTTCTATGTTGAAGCGTTCATTTCCAGTAACAGTTTGAATTTTTAGGTTTCACTCTGTTTTCTCCTATATTGATACATGTATTTGGAACTCTAAATCCAACACGGTTTGTGCTAGCTTTTTGAAACTTGATACAGTAAAGTAGTTTCACGTTCTATCTCTATTTTTGTTTCCTCTTGATGTAGCCCTAAGCAGTGACTGGCGAGAAACACTTTCATGGAAAGGGGTTGCCAAGCTTCCAAAAATTACGAATCTCCAGAAATCTCAGCAAATATTTTTTCACCCAAACTGGATGATACTTTCAGGTAATGATCAGTACACTAAGGCGACTTGGTTCCCCAAAGTTCGTTCTTCTATGTTGAAGCGTTCATTTCCAGTAACAGTTTGAATTTTTAGGTTTCACTCTGTTTTCTCCTATATTGATACATGTATTTGGAACTCTAAATCCAACACGGTTTGTGCTAGCTTTTTGAAACTTGACACAGTAAAGTAGTTTCACGTTCTATCTCTAGGTTTTGTTTCCTCTTGATGTAGCCCTAAGCAGTGACTGGCGAGAAACACTTTCATGGAAAAGGGTTGCCAAGCTTCCAAAAATTACGAATCTCCAGAAATCTCAGCAAATATTTTTTCACCCAAACTGGATGATACTTTCAGGTAATGATCAGTACACGAAGGCGACTTGGTTCCCCAAATGTCGTTCTTCTATGTTGAAGCGTTCATTTCCAGTAACAGTTTGAATTTTTAGGTTTCACTCTGTTTTCTCCTATATTGATAGATGTATTTGGAACTCTAAATCCAACACGGTTTGTGCTAGCTTCATGAAACTTGACAAAGTAAAGTAGTTTCACGTTCTATCTCTATATTCTGTTTCCTCTTGATGTAGCCCTAAGCAGTGACTGGTGAGAAACACTTTCATGGAAAAAGGTTGCCAAGCTTCCAAAAGTTACGAATCTCCAGAAATCTCAGCAAATATTTTTTCACCCAAACTGGATGATACTTTCAGGTAATGATCAGTACACGAAGGCGACTTGGTTCCCCAAATTTCGTTCTTCTATGTTGAAGCGTTCATTTCCAGTAACAGTTTGAATTTTTAGGTTTCACTCTGTTTTCTCCTATATTGATACATGTATTTGGAACTCTAAATCCAACACGGTTTGTGCTAGCTTCTAGAAACTTGACACAGTAAAGTAGTTTCACGTTCTATCTCTATGTTTTGTTTCCTCTTGATGTAGCCCTAAGCAGTGACTGGCGAGAAACACTTTCATGGAAAGGGGTTGCCAAGCTTCCAAAAATTACGAATCTCCAGAAATCTCAGCAAATATTTTTTCACCCAAACTGGATGATACTTTCAGGTAATGATCAGTACACTAAGGCGACTTGGTTCCCCAAAGTTCGTTCTTCTATGTTTAAGCGTTCATTTCCAGTAACAGTTTGAATTTTTAGGTTTCACTCTGTTTTCTCCTATATTGATACATGTATTTGGAACTCTAAATCCAACACGGTTTGTGCTAGCTTCTTGAAACTTGATACAGTAAAGTAGTTTCACGTTCTATCTCTATGTTTTGTTTCCTCTTGCTGTAGCCCTAAGCAGTGACTGGCGAGAAACACTTTCATGGAGAGGGGTTGCCAAGCTTCCAAAAATTACGAATCTCCAAAAATCTCAGCAAATATTTTTTCACCCAAACTGGATGATACTTTCAGGTAATGATCAGTACACTAAGGCGACTTGGTTCCCCAAAGTTCGTTCTTCTATGTTGAAGCGTTCATTTCCAGTAACAGTTTGAATTTTTAGGTTTCACTCTGTTTTCTCCTATATTGATACATGTATTTGGAACTCTAAATCCAACACGGTTTGTGCTAGCTTCTTGAAACTTGATACAGTAAAGTAGTTTCACATTGTATCTCTATGTTTTGTTTCCTCTTGCTGTAGCCCTAAGCAGTGACTGGCGAGAACCACTTTCATGGAGAGGGGTTGCCAAGCTTCCAAAAATTACGAATCTCCAGAAATCTCAGCAAATATTTTTTCACCCAAACTGGATGATACTTTCAGGTAATGATCAGTACACGAAGGCGACTTGGTTCCCCAAATGTCGTTCTTCTATGTTGAAGCGTTCATTTCCAGTAACAGTTTGAATTTTTAGGTTTCACTCTGTTTTCTCCTATATTGATACATGTATTTGGAACTCTAAATCCAACACGGTTTGTGCTAGCTTCATGAAACTTGACAAAGTAAAGTAGTTTCACGTTTTATCTCTATATTCTGTTTCCTCTTGATGTAGCCCTAAGCATCGAGTGGCGAGAAACACTTTGATGGAAAAAGGTTGCCAAGCTTCCAAAAGTTACGAATCTCCAGAAATCTCAGCAAATATTTTTTCACCCAAACTGGATGATACTTTCAGGTAATGATCAGTACACTAAGGCGACTTGGTTCCCCAAATGTCGTTCTTCTATGTTGAAGCGTTCATTTCCAGTAACAGTTTGAATTTTTAGGTTTCACTCTGTTTTCTCCTATATTGATAGATGTATTTGGAACTCTAAATCCAACACGGTTTGTGCTAGCTTCTTGAAACTTGATACAGTAAAGTAGTTTCACGTTCTATCTCTATGTTTTGTTTCCTCTTGCTGTAGCCCTAAGCAGTGACTGGCGAGAACCACTTTCATGGAGAGGGGTTGCCAAGCTTCCAAAAATTACGAATCTCCAAAAATCTCAGCAAATATTTTTTCACTCAAACTGGATGATACTTTCAGGTAATGATCAGTACACTAAGGCGACTTGGTTCCCCAAATTTTGTTCTTCTATGTGGAAGCGTTCATTTCCAGTAACAGTTTGAATTTTTAGGTTTCACTCTGTTTTCTCCTATATTGATAGATGTATTTGGAACTCTAAATCCAACACGGTTTGTGCTAGCTTCTTGAAACTTGACACAGTAAAGTAGTTTCACGTTCTATCTCTATGTTTTGTTTCCTCTTGATGTAGCCCTAAGCAGTGACTGGCGAGAAACACTTTCATGGAAAGGGGTTGCCAAGCTTCCAAAAATTACGAATCTACACAAATCTCAGCAAATATTTTTTCACCCAAAAAGGATGATACTTTCAGGTAATGATCAGTACACTAAGGCGACTTGGTTCCCCAAATGTCGTTCTTCTATGTTGAAGCGTTCATTTCCTGTAACAGTTTTAATTTTTAGGTTTCACTCTGTTTTCTCCTATATTGATACATGTATTTGGAACTCTAAATCCAACACGGTTTGTGCTAGCTTCTTGAAACTTGACACAGTAAAGTAGTTTCACGTTCTATCTCTATGTTTTGTTTCCTCTTGATGTAGCCCTAAGCAGTGACTGGCGAGAAACACTTTCATGGAAAGGGGTTGCCAAGCTTCCAAAAATTACGAATCTCCAGAAATCTCAGCAAATATTTTTTCACCCAAACTGGATGATACTTTCAGGTAATGATCAGTACACTAAGGCGACTTGGTTCCCCAAAGTTCGTTCTTCTATGTTGAAGCGTTCATTTCCAGTAACAGTTTGAATTTTTAGGTTTCACTCCGTTTTCTCCTATATTGATACATGTATTTAGAACTCTAAATCCAACACGGTTTGTGCTAGCTTCTTGAAACTTGACACATTAAAGTAGTTTCACGTTCTATCTCTACGTTTTGTTTCCTCTTGATGTAGCCCTAAGCAGTGACTGGCGAGAAACACTTTCATGGAAAGGGGTTGCCAAGCTTCCAAAAATTACGAATCTCCAGAAATCTCAGCAAATATTTTTTCACCCAAACTGGATGATACTTTCAGGTAATGATCAGTACACGAAGGCGACTTGGTTCCCCAAATGTCCTTCTTCTATGTTGAAGCGTTCATTTCCAGTAACAGTTTGAATTTTTAGGTTTCACTCTGTTTTCTCCTATATTGATAGATGTATTTGGAACTCTAAATCCAACACGGTTTTTGCTAGCTTCATGAAACTTGACAAAGTAAAGTAGTTTCACGTTCTATCTCTATATTCTGTTTCCTCTTGATGTAGCCCTAAGCATCGAGTGGCGAGAAACACTTTGATGGAAAAAGGTTGCCAAGCTTCCAAAAGTTACGAATCTCCAGAAATCTCAGCAAATATTTTTTCACCCAAACTGGATGATACTTTCAGGTAATGATCACTACACGTAGGCGACTTGGTTCCCCAAATTTCGTTCTTCTATGTTGAAGCGTTCATTTCCAGTAACAGTTTGAATTTTTAGGTTTCACTCTGTTTTCTCCTATATTGATAGATGTATTTGGAACTCTAAATCCAACACGGTTTGTGCTAGCTTCTTGAAACTTGATACAGTAAAGTAGTTTCACGTTCTATCTCTATGTTTTGTTTCCTCTTGCTGTAGCCCTAAGCAGTGACTGGCGAGAACCACTTTCATGGAGAGGGGTTGCCAAGCTTCCAAAAATTACGAATCTCCAAAAATCTCAGCAAATATTTTTTCACCCAAACTGGATGATACTTTCAGGTAATGATCAGTACACTAAGGCGACTTGGTTCCCCAAATTTCGTTCTTCTATGTGGAAGCGTTCATTTCCAGTAACAGTTTGAATTTTTAGGTTTCACTCTGTTTTCTCCTATATTGATAGATGTATTTGGAACTCTAAATCCAACACGGTTTGTGCTAGCTTCTTGAAACTTGACACAGTAAAGTAGTTTCAAGTTCTCTCTCTATGTTTTGTTTCCTCTTGCTGTAGCCCTAAGCAGTGACTGGCGAGAAACACTTTCATGGAGAGGGGTTGCCAAGCTTCCAAAAATTAAGAATCTCCAAAAATCTCAGCAAATATTTTTTCACCCAAACTGGATGATACTTTCAGGTAATGATCAGTACACGAAGGCGACTTGGTTCCCCAAATTTCGTTCTTCTATGTTGAAGCGTTCATTTCCAGTAACAGTTTGAATTTTTAGGTTTCACTCTGTTTTCTCCTATATTGATAGATGTATTTGGAACTCTAAATCCAACACGGTTTGTGCTAGCTTCTTGAAACTTGATACAGTAAAGTAGTTTCACTTTGTATCTCTATGTTTTGTTTCCTCTTGCTGTAGCCCTAAGCAGTGACTGGCGAGAACCACTTTCATGGAGAGGGGTTGCCAAGCTTCCAAAAATTACGAATCTCCAGAAATCTCAGCAAATATTTTTTCACCCAAACTGGATGATACTTTCAGGTATTGATCAGTACACGAAGGCGACTTGGTTCCCCAAATGTCGTTCTTCTATGTTGAAGCGTTCATTTCCAGTAACACTTTGAATTTTTAGGTTTCACTCTGTTTTCTCCTATATTGATAGATGTATTTGGAACTCTAAATCCAACACGGTTTGTGCTAGCTTCATGAAACTTGACAAAGTAAAGTAGTTTCACGTTCTATCTCTATATTCTGTTTCCTCTTGATGTAGCCCTAAGCAGTGACTGGTGAGAAACACTTTCATGGAAAAAGGTTGCCAAGCTTCCAAAAGTTACGAATCTCCAGAAATCTCAGCAAATATTTTTTCACCCAAACTGGATGATACTTTCAGGTTATGATCAGTACACGAAGGCGACTTGGTTCCCCAAATTTCGTTCTTCTATGTTGAAGCGTTCATTTCCAGTAACAGTTTGAATTTTTAGGTTTCATTCTGTTTTCTCCTATATTGATACATGTATTTGGAACTCTAAATCCAACACGGTTTGTGCTAGCTTCTTGAAACTTGACACAGTAAAGTAGTTTCACGTTCTATCTCTATGTTTTGTTTCCTCTTGATGTAGCCCTAAGCAGTGACTGGCGAGAAACACTTTCATGGAAAGGGGTTGCCAAGCTTCCAAAAATTACGAATCTCCAGAAATCTCAGCAAATATTTTTTCACCCAAACTGGATGATACTTTCAGGTAATGATCAGTACACTAAGGCGACTTGGTTCCCCAAATGTCGTTCTTCTATGTTGAAGCGTTCATTTCCTGTAACAGTTTGAATTTTTAGGTTTCACTCTGTTTTCTCCTATATTGATACATGTATTTGGAACTCTAAATCCAACACGGTTTGTGCTAGCTTCTTGAAACTTGACACAGTAAAGTAGTTTCACGTTCTATCTCTATGTTTTGTTTCCTCTTGATGTAGCCCTAAGCAGTGACTGGCGAGAAACACTTTCATGGAAAGGGGTTGCCAAGCTTCCAAAAATTACGAATCTCCAGAAATCTCAGCAAATATTTTTTCACCCAAACTGGATGATACTTTCAGGTAATGATCAGTACACTAAGGCGACTTGGTTCCCCAAAGTTCGTTCTTCTATGTTGAAGCGTTCATTTCCAGTAACAGTTTGAATTTTTAGGTTTCACTCTGTTTTCTCCTATATTGATACATGTATTTGGAACTCTAAATCCAACACGGTTTGTGCTAGCTTCTTGAAATTTGATACAGTAAAGTAGTTTCACGTTGTATCTCTATGTTTTGTTTCCTCTTGCTGTAGCCCTAAGCAGTGACTGGCGAGAACCACTTTCATGGAGAGGGGTTGCCAAGCTTCCAAAAATTACGAATCTCCAGAAATCTCAGCAAATATTTTTTCACCCAAACTGGATGATACTTTCAGGTAATGATCAGTACACGAAGGCGACTTGGTTCCCCAAATGTCGTTCTTCTATGTTGAAGCGTTCATTTCCAGTAACACTTTGAATTTTTAGGTTTCACTCTGTTTTCTCCTATATTGATAGATGTATTTGGAACTCTAAATCCAACACGGTTTGTGCTAGCTTCATGAAACATGACAAAGTAAAGTAGTTTCACGTTCTATCTCTATATTCTGTTTCCTCTTGATGTAGCCCTAAGCAGTGACTGGTGAGAAACACTTTCATGGAAAAAGGTTGCCAAGCTTCCAAAAGTTACGAATCTCCAGAAATCTCAGCAAATATTTTTTCACCCAAACTGGATGATACTTTCAGGTTATGATCAGTACACGAAGGCGACTTGGTTCCCCAAATTTCGTTCTTCTATGTTGAAGCGTTCATTTCCAGTAACAGTTTGAATTTTTAGGTTTCATTCTGTTTTCTCCTATATTGATACATGTATTTGGAACTCTAAATCCAACACGGTTTGTGCTAGCTTCTTGAAACTTGACACAGTAAAGTAGTTTCACGTTCTATCTCTATGTTTTGTTTCCTCTTGATGTAGCCCTAAGCAGTGACTGGCGAGAAACACTTTCATGGAAAGGGGTTGCCAAGCTTCCAAAAATTACGAATCTCCAGAAATCTCAGCAAATATTTTTTCACCCAAACTGGATGATACTTTCAGGTAATGATCAGTACACGAAGGCGACTTGGTTCCCCAAATTTCGTTCTTCTATGTTGAAGCGTTCATTTCCAGTAACAGTTTGAATTTTTAGGTTTCACTCTGTTTTCTCCTATATTGATACATGTATTTGGAACTCTAAATCCAACACGGTTTGTGCTAGCTTCTTGAAACTTGACACAGTAAAGTAGTTTCACGTTCTATCTCTATGTTTTGTTTCCTCTTGATGTAGCCCTAAGCAGTGACTGGCGAGAAACACTTTCATGGAAAGGGGTTGCCAAGCTTCCAAAAATTATGAATCTCCAGAAATCTCAGCAAATATTTTTTCACCCAAACTGGATGATACTTTCAGGTAATGATCAGTACACTAAGGCGACTTGGTTCCCCAAAGTTCGTTCTTCTATGTTGAAGCGTTCATTTCCAGTAACAGTTTGAATTTTTAGGTTTCACTCTGTTTTCTCCTATATTGATACATGTATTTGGAACTCTAAATCCAACACGGTTTGTGCTAGCTTCTTGAAACTTGATACAGTAAAGTAGTTTCACGTTCTATCTCTATGTTTTGTTTCCTCTTGCTGTAGCCCTAAGCAGTGACTGGCGAGAAACACTTTCATGGAGAGGGGTTGCCAAGCTTCCAAAAATTACGAATCTCCAAAAATCTCAGCAAATATTTTTTCACCCAAACTGGATGATACTTTCAGGTAATGATCAGTACACTAAGGCGACTTGGTTCCCCAAAGTTCGTTCTTCTATGTTGAAGCGTTCATTTCCAGTAACAGTTTGAATTTTTAGGTTTCACTCTGTTTTCTCCTATATTGATAGATGTATTTGGAACTCTAAATCCAACACGGTTTGTGCTAGCTTCTTGAAACTTGATACAGTAAAGTAGTTTCACGTTGTATCTCTATGTTTTGTTTCCTGTTGCTGTAGCCCTAAGCAGTGACTGGCGAGAACCACTTTCATGGAGAGGGGTTGCCAAGCTTCCAAAAATTACGAATCTCCAGAAATCTCAGCAAATATTTTTTCACCCAAACTGGATGATACTTTCAGGTAATGATCAGTACACGAAGGCGACTTGGTTCCCCAAATGTCCTTCTTCTATGTTGAAGCGTTCATTTCCAGTAACAGTTTGAATTTTTAGGTTTCACTCTGTTTTCTCCTGTATTGATAGATGTATTTGGAACTCTAAATCCAACACGGTTTTTGCTAGCTTCATGAAACTTGACAAAGTAAAGTAGTTTCACGTTCTATCTCTATATTCTGTTTCCTCTTGATGTAGCCCCAAGCATCGAGTGGCGAGAAACACTTTGATGGAAAAAGGTTGCCAAGCTTCCAAAAGTTACGAATCTCCAGAAATCTCAGCAAATATTTTTTCACCCAAACTGGATGATACTTTCAGGTATTGATCAGTACACGAAGGCGACTTGGTTCCCCAAATGTCGTTCTTCTATGTTGAAGCGTTCATTTCCAGTAACACTTTGAATTTTTAGGTTTCACTCTGTTTTCTCCTATATTGATAGATGTATTTGGAACTCTAAATCCAACACGGTTTGTGCTAGCTTCATGAAACTTGACAAAGTAAAGTAGTTTCACGTTCTATCTCTATATTCTGTTTCCTCTTGATGTAGCCCTAAGCAGTGACTGGTGAGAAACACTTTCATGGAAAAAGGTTGCCAAGCTTCCAAAAGTTACGAATCTCCAGAAATCTCAGCAAATATTTTTTCACCCAAACTGGATGATACTTTCAGGTTATGATCAGTACACGAAGGCGACTTGGTTCCCCAAATTTCGTTCTTCTATGTTGAAGCGTTCATTTCCAGTAACAGTTTGAATTTTTAGGTTTAATTCTGTTTTCTCCTATATTGATACATGTATTTGGAACTCTAAATCCAACACGGTTTGTGCTAGCTTCTTGAAACTTGACACAGTAAAGTAGTTTCACGTTCTATCTCTATGTTTTGTTTCCTCTTGATGTAGCCCTAAGCAGTGACTGGCGAGAAACACTTTCATGGAAAGGGGTTGCCAAGCTTCCAAAAATTACGAATCTCCAGAAATCTCAGCAAATATTTTTTCACCCAAACTGGATGATACTTTCAGGTAATGATCAGTACACTAAGGCGACTTGGTTCCCCAAATGTCGTTCTTCTATGTTGAAGCGTTCATTTCCTGTAACAGTTTGAATTTTTAGGTTTCACTCTGTTTTCTCCTATATTGATACATGTATTTGGAACTCTAAATCCAACACGGTTTGTGCTAGCTTCTTGAAACTTGACACAGTAAAGTAGTTTCACGTTCTATCTCTATGTTTTGTTTCCTCTTGATGTAGCCCTAAGCAGTGACTGGCGAGAAACACTTTCATGGAAAGGGGTTGCCAAGCTTCCAAAAATTACGAATCTCCAGAAATCTCAGCAAATATTTTTTCACCCAAACTGGATGATACTTTCAGGTAATGATCAGTACACTAAGGCGACTTGGTTCCCCAAAGTTCGTTCTTCTATGTTGAAGCGTTCATTTCCAGTAACAGTTTGAATTTTTAGGTTTCACTCTGTTTTCTCCTATATTGATACATGTATTTGGAACTCTAAATCCAACACGGTTTGTGCTAGCTTCTTGAAACTTGATACAGTAAAGTAGTTTCACGTTCTATCTCTATGTTTTGTTTCCTCTTGCTGTAGCCCTAAGCAGTGACTCGCGAGAAACACTTTCATGGAGAGGGGTTGCCAAGCTTCCAAAAATTACGAATCTCCAAAAATCTCAGCAAATATTTTTTCACCCAAACTGGATGATACTTTCAGGTAATGATCAGTACACTAAGGCGACTTGGTTCCCCAAAGTTCGTTCTTCTATGTTGAAGCGTTCATTTCCAGTAACAGTTTGAATTTTTAGGTTTCACTCTGTTTTCTCCTATATTGATACATGTATTTGGAACTCTAAATCCAACACGGTTTGTGCTAGCTTCTTGAAACTTGATACAGTAAAGTAGTTTCACGTTGTATCTCTATGTTTTGTTTCCTGTTGCTGTAGCCCTAAGCAGTGACTGGCGAGAACCACTTTCATGGAGAGGGGTTGCCAAGCTTCCAAAAATTACGAATCTCCAGAAATCTCAGCAAATATTTTTTCACCCAAACTGGATGATACTTTCAGGTAATGATCAGTACACGAAGGCGACTTGGTTCCCCAAATTTTGTTCTTCTATGTTGAAGCGTTCATTTCCAGTAACAGTTTGAATTTTTAGGTTTCACTCTGTTTTCTCCTATATTGATACATGTATTTGGAACTCTAAATCCAACACGGTTTGTGCTAGCTTCTTGAAACTTGACACAGTAAAGTAGTTTCACGTTCTATCTCTATGTTTTGTTTCCTCTTGATGTAGCCCTAAGCAGTGACTGGCGAGAAACACTTTCATGGAAAGGGGTTGCCAAGCTTCCAAAAATTACGAATCTCCAGAAATCTCAGCAAATATTTTTTCACCCAAACTGGATGATACTTTCAGGTAATGATCAGTACACTAAGGCGACTTGGTTCCCCAAAGTTCGTTCTTCTATGTTGAAGCGTTCATTTCCAGTAACAGTTTGAATTTTTAGGTTTCACTCTGTTTTCTCCTATATTGATACATGTATTTGGAACTCTAAATCCAACACGGTTTGTGCTAGCTTCTTGAAATTTGATACAGTAAAGTAGTTTCACGTTGTATCTCTATGTTTTGTTTCCTCTTGCTGTAGCCCTAAGCAGTGACTGGCGAGAACCACTTTCATGGAGAGGGGTTGCCAAGCTTCCAAAAATTACGAATCTCCAAAAATCTCAGCAAATATTTTTTCACCCAAACTGGATGATACTTTCAGGTAATGATCAGTACACTAAGGCGACTTGGTTCCCCAAATTTCGTTCTTCTATGTGGAAGCGTTCATTTCCAGTAACAGTTTGAATTTTTAGGTTTCACTCTGTTTTCTCCTATATTGATAGATGTATTTGGAACTCTAAATCCAACACGGTTTGTGCTAGCTTCTTGAAACTTGACACAGTAAAGTAGTTTCAAGTTCTCTCTCTATGTTTTGTTTCCTCTTGCTGTAGCCCTAAGCAGTGACTGGCGAGAAACACTTTCATGGAGAGGGGTTGCCAAGCTTCCAAAAATTACGAATCTCCAAAAATCTCAGCAAATATTTTTTCACCCAAACTGGATGATACTTTCAGGTAATGATCAGTACACGAAGGCGACTTGGTTCCCCAAAGTTCGTTCTTCTATGTTGAAGCGTTCATTTCCAGTAACAGTTTGAATTTTTAGGTTTCACTCTGTTTTCTCCTATATTGATAGATGTATTTGGAACTCTAAATCCAACACGGTTTGTGCTAGCTTCTTGAAACTTGATACAGTAAAGTAGTTTCACTTTGTATCTCTATGTTTTGTTTCCTCTTGCTGTAGCCCTAAACAGTGACTGGCGAGAACCACTTTCATGGAGAGGGGTTGCCAAGCTTCCAAAAATTACGAATCTCCAGAAATCTCAGCAAATATTTTTTCACCCAAACTGGATGATACTTTCAGGTATTGATCAGTACATGAAGGCGACTTGGTTCCCCAAATGTCGTTCTTCTATGTTGAAGCGTTCATTTCCAGTAACAGTTTGAATTTTTAGGTTTCACTCTGTTTTCTCCTATATTGATAGATGTATTTGGAACTCTAAATCCAACACGGTTTGTGCTAGCTTCTTGAAACTTGACACAGTAAAGTAGTTTCAAGTTCTCTCTCTATGTTTTGTTTCCTCTTGCTGTAGCCCTAAGCAGTGACTGGCGAGAAACACTTTCATGGAGAGGGGTTGCCAAGCTTCCAAAAATTACGAATCTCCAAAAATCTCAGCAAATATTTTTTCACCCAAACTGGATGATACTTTCAGGTAATGATCAGTACACGAAGGCGACTTGGTTCCCCAAAGTTCGTTCTTCTATGTTGAAGCGTTCATTTCCAGTAACAGTTTGAATTTTTAGGTTTCACTCTGTTTTCTCCTATATTGATAGATGTATTTGGAACTCTAAATCCAACACGGTTTGTGCTAGCTTCTTGAAACTTGATACAGTAAAGTAGTTTCACTTTGTATCTCTATGTTTTGTTTCCTCTTGCTGTAGCCCTAAACAGTGACTGGCGAGAACCACTTTCATGGAGAGGGGTTGCCAAGCTTCCAAAAATTACGAATCTCCAGAAATCTCAGCAAATATTTTTTCACCCAAACTGGATGATACTTTCAGGTATTGATCAGTACACGAAGGCGACTTGGTTCCCCAAATGTCGTTCTTCTATGTTGAAGCGTTCATTTCCAGTAACACTTTGAATTTTTAGGTTTCACTCTGTTTTCTCCTATATTGATAGATGTATTTGGAACTCTAAATCCAACACGGTTTGTGCTAGCTTCATGAAACTTGACAAAGTAAAGAAGTTTCACGTTCTATCTCTATATTCTGTTTCCTCTTGATGTAGCCCTAAGCAGTGACTGGTGAGAAACACTTTCATGGAAAAAGGTTGCCAAGCTTCCAAAAGTTACGAATCTCCAGAAATCTCAGCAAATATTTTTTCACCCAAACTGGATGATACTTTCAGGTTATGATCAGTACACGAAGGCGACTTGGTTACCCAAATTTCGTTCTTCTATGTTGAAGCGTTCATTTCCAGTAACAGTTTGAATTTTTAGGTTTCATTCTGTTTTCTCCTATATTGATACATGTATTTGGAACTCTAAATCCAACACGGTTTGTGCTAGCTTCTTGAAACTTGACACAGTAAAGTAGTTTCACGTTCTATCTCTATGTTTTGTTTCCTCTTGATGTAGCCCTAAGCAGTGACTGGCGAGAAACACTTTCATGGAAAGGGGTTGCCAAGCTTCCAAAAATTATGAATCTCCAGAAATCTCAGCAAATATTTTTTCACCCAAACTGGATGATACTTTCAGGTAATGATCAGTACACTAAGGCGACTTGGTTCCCCAAATGTCGTTCTTCTATGTTGAAGCGTTCATTTCCAGTAACAGTTTGAATTTTTAGGTTTCACTCTGTTTTCTCCTATATTGATACATGTATTTGGAACTCTAAATCCAACACGGTTTGTGCTAGCTTCTTGAAATTTGATACAGTAAAGTAGTTTCACGTTGTATCTCTATGTTTTGTTTCCTCTTGCTGTAGCCCTAAGCAGTGACTGGCGAGAACCACTTTCATGGAGAGGGGTTGCCAAGCTTCCAAAAATTACGAATCTCCAGAAATCTCAGCAAATATTTTTTCACCCAAACTGGATGATACTTTCAGGTAATGATCAGTACACGAAGGCGACTTGGTTCCCCAAATGTCGTTCTTCTATGTTGAAGCGTTCATTTCCAGTAACACTTTGAATTTTTAGGTTTCACTCTGTTTTCTCCTATATTGATAGATGTATTTGGAACTCTAAATCCAACACGGTTTGTGCTAGCTTCATGAAACTTGACAAAGTAAAGTAGTTTCACGTTCTATCTCTATATTCTGTTTCCTCTTGATGTAGCCCTAAGCAGTGACTGGTGAGAAACACTTTCATGGAAAGGGGTTGCCAAGATTCCAAAAATTACGAATCTCCAGAAATCTCAGCAAATATTTTTTCACCCAAACTGGATGATACTTTCAGGTAATGATCAGTACACTAAGGCGACTTGGTTCCCCAAAGTTCGTTCTTCTATGTTGAAGCGTTCATTTCCAGTAACAGTTTGAATTTTTAGGTTTCACTCTGTTTTCTCCTATATTGATACATGTATTTGGAACTCTAAATCCAACACGGTTTGTGCTAGCTTCTTGAAATTTGATACAGTAAAGTAGTTTCACGTTGTATCTCTATGTTTTGTTTCCTCTTGCTGTAGCCCTAAGCAGTGACTGGCGAGAACCACTTTCATGGAGAGGGGTTGCCAAGCTTCCAAAAATTACGAATCTCCAGAAATCTCAGCAAATATTTTTTCACCCAAACTGGATGATACTTTCAGGTAATGATCAGTACACGAAGGCGACTTGGTTCCCCAAATGTCGTTCTTCTATGTTGAAGCGTTCATTTCCAGTAACAGTTTGAATTTTTAGGTTTCACTCTGTTTTCTCCTATATTGATACATGTATTTGGAACTCTAAATCCAACACGGTTTGTGCTAGCTTTATGAAACTTGACAAAGTAAAGTAGTTTCACGTTTTATCTCTATATTCTGTTTCCTCTTGATGTAGCCCTAAGCATCGAGTGGAGAGAAACACTTTGATGGAAAAAGGTTGCCAAGATTCCAAAAGTTACGAATCTCCAGAAATCTCAGCAAATATTTTTTCACCCAAACTGGATGATACTTTCAGGTAATGATCAGTACACTAAGGCGACTTGGTTCCCCAAATGTCGTTCTTCTATGTAGAAGCGTTCATTTCCAGTAACAGTTTGAATTTTTAGGTTTCACTCTGTTTTCTCCTATATTGATAGATGTATTTGGAACTCTAAATCCAACACGGTTTGTGCTAGCTTCTTGAAACTTGATACAGTAAAGTAGTTTCACGTTCTATCTCTATGTTTTGTTTCCTCTTGCTGTAGCCCTAAGCAGTGACTGGCGAGAACCACTTTCAAGGAGAGGGGTTGCCAAGCTTCCAAAAAATACGAATCTCCAAAAATCTCAGCAAATATTTTTTCACTCAAACTGGATGATACTTTCAGGTAATGATCAGTACACTAAGGCGACTTGGTTCCCCAAATTTCGTTCTTCTATGTGGAAGCGTTCATTTCCAGTAACAGTTTGAATTTTTAGGTTTCACTCTGTTTTCTCCTATATTGATAGATGTATTTGGAACTCTAAATCCAAAACGGTTTGTGCTAGCTTCTTGAAACTTGACACAGTAAAGTAGTTTCAAGTTCTCTCTCTATGTTTTGTTTCCTCTTGATGTAGCCCTAAGCAGTGACTGGTGAGAAACACTTTCATGGAAAGGGGTTGCCAAGCTTCCAAAAATTACGAGTCTCCAGAAATCTCAGCAAATATTTTTTCACCCAAACTGGATGATACTTTCAGGTAATGATCAGTACACGAAGGCGACTTGGTTCCCCAAATGTCGTTCTTCTATGTTGAAGCGTTCATTTCCAGTAACAGTTTGAATTTTTAGGTTTCACTCTGTTTTCTCCTATATTGATACATGTATTTGGAACTCTAAATCCAACACGGTTTGTGCTAGCTTCATGAAACTTGACAAAGTAAAGTAGTTTCACGTTTTATCTCTATATTCTGTTTCCTCTTGATGTAGCCCTAAGCATCGAGTGGCGAGAAACACTTTGATGGAAAAAGGTTGCCAAGCTTCCAAAAGTTACGAATCTCCAGAAATCTCAGCAAATATTTTTTCACCCAAACTGGATGATACTTTCAGGTAATGATCAGTACACTAAGGCGACTTGGTTCCCCAAATGTCGTTCTTCTATGTTGAAGCGTTCATTTCCAGTAACAGTTTGAATTTTTAGGTTTCACTCTGTTTTCTCCTATATTGATAGATGTATTTGGAACTCTAAATCCAACACGGTTTGTGCTAGCTTCTTGAAACTTGACACAGTAAAGTAGTTTCACGTTCTATCTCTATGTTTTGTTTCCTCTTGATGTAGCCCTAAGCAGTGACTGGCGAGAAACACTTTCATGGAAAGGGGTTGCCAAGCTTCCAAAAATTACGAATCTCCACAAATCTCAGCAAATATTTTTTCACCCAAACTGGATGATACTTTCAGGTAATGATCAGTACACTAAGGCGACTTGGTTCCCCAAATGTCGTTCTTCTATGTTGAAGCGTTCATTTCCTGTAACAGTTTTAATTTTTAGGTTTCACTCTGTTTTCTCCTATATTGATACATGTATTTGGAACTCTAAATCCAACACGGTTTGTGCTAGCTTCTTGAAACTTGACACAGTAAAGTAGTTTCACGTTCTATCTCTATGTTTTGTTTCCTCTTGATGTAGCCCTAAGCAGTGACTGGCGAGAAACACTTTCATGGAAAGGGGTTGCCAAGCTTCCAAAAATTACGAATCTCCAGAAATCTCAGCAAATATTTTTTCACCCAAACTGGATGATACTTTCAGGTAATGATCAGTACACTAAGGCGACTTGGTTCCCCAAAGTTCGTTCTTCTATGTTGAAGCGTTCATTTCCAGTAACAGTTTGAATTTTTAGGTTTCACTCTGTTTTCTCCTATATTGATAGATGTATTTGGAAGTCTAAATCCAACACGGTTTGTGCTAGCTTCTTGAAACTTGACACAGTAATATAGTTTCAAGTTCTCTCTCTATGTTTTGTTTCCTCTTGATGTAGCCCTAAGCAGTGACTGGCGAGAAACACTTTCATGGAAAGGGGTTGCCAAGCTTCCAAAAATTACGAATCTCCAGAAATCTCAGCAAATATTTTTTCACCCAAACTGGATGATACTTTCAGGTAATGATCAGTACACTAAGGCGACTTGGTTCCCCAAATGTCGTTCTTCTATGTTAAAGCGTTCATTTCCAGTAACAGTTTGAATTTTTAGGTTTCACTCCGTTTTCTCCTATATTGATACATGTATTTAGAACTCTAAATCCAACACGGTTTGTGCTAGCTTCTTGAAACTTGACACATTAAAGTAGTTTCACGTTCTATCTCTACGTTTTGTTTCCTCTTGATGTAGCCCTAAGCAGTGACTGGCGAGAAACACTTTCATGGAAAGGGGTTGCCAAGCTTCAAAAATTACGAATCTCCAGAAATCTCAGCAAATATTTTTTCACCCAAACTGGATGATACTTTCAGGTAATGATCAGTACACTAAGGCGACTTGGTTCCCCAAAGTTCGTTCTTCTATGTTGAAGCGTTCATTTCCAGTAACAGTTTGAATTTTTAGGTTTCACTCTGTTTTCTCCTATATTGATACATGTATTTGGAACTCTAAATCCAACACGGTTTGTGCTAGCTTCATGAAACTTGACAAAGTAAAGTAGTTTCACGTTCTATCTCTATGTTTTGTTTCCTCTTGATGTAGCCCTAAGCAGTGACTGGTGAGAAACACTTTCATGGAAAAAGGTTGCCAAGCTTCCAAAACTTACGAATCTCCAGAAATCTCAGCAAATATTTTTTCATCCAAACTGGATGATACTTTCAGGTAATGATCAGTACACGAAGGCGACTTGGTTCCCCAAATTTCGTTCTTCTATGTTGAAGCGTTCATTTCCAGTAACAGTTTGAATTTTTAGGTTTCACTCTGTTTTCTCCTATATTGATACATGTATTTGGAACTCTAAATCCAACACGGTTTGTGCTAGCTTCTTGAAACTTGACACAGTAAAGTAGTTTCACGTTCTATCTCTATGTTTTGTTTCCTCTTGATGTAGCCCTAAGCAGTGACTGGCGAGAAACACTTTCATGGAAAGGGGTTGCCAAGCTTCCAAAAATTACGAATCTCCAGAAATCTCAGCAAATATTTTTTCACCCAAACTGGATGATACTTTCAGGTAATGATCAGTACACTAAGGCGACTTGGTTCCCCAAAGTTCGTTCTTCTATGTTGAAGCGTTCATTTCCAGTAACAGTTTGAATTTTTAGGTTTCACTCTGTTTTCTCCTATATTGATAGATGTATTTGGAAGTCTAAATCCAACACGGTTTGTGCTAGCTTCTTGAAACTTGACACAGTAATATAGTTTCAAGTTCTCTCTCTATGTTTTGTTTCCTCTTGATGTAGCCCTAAGCAGTGACTGGCGAGAAACACTTTCATGGAAAGGGGTTGCCAAGCTTCCAAAAATTACGAATCTCCAGAAATCTCAGCAAATATTTTTTCACCCAAACTGGATGATACTTTCAGGTAATGATCAGTACACTAAGGCGACTTGGTTCCCCAAATGTCGTTCTTCTATGTTAAAGCGTTCATTTCCAGTAACAGTTTGAATTTTTAGGTTTCACTCCGTTTTCTCCTATATTGATACATGTATTTAGAACTCTAAATCCAACACGGTTTGTGCTAGCTTCTTGAAACTTGACACATTAAAGTAGTTTCACGTTCTATCTCTACGTTTTGTTTCCTCTTGATGTAGCCCTAAGCAGTGACTGGCGAGAAACACTTTCATGGAAAGGGGTTGCCAAGCTTCAAAAATTACGAATCTCCAGAAATCTCAGCAAATATTTTTTCACCCAAACTGGATGATACTTTCAGGTAATGATCAGTACACTAAGGCGACTTGGTTCCCCAAATGTCGTTCTTCTATGTTGAAGCGTTCATTTACTGTAACAGTTTGAATTTTTAGGTTTCACTCTGTTTTCTCCTATATTGATACATGTATTTGGAACTCTAAATCCAACACGGTTTGTGCTAGCTTCTTGAAACTTGATACAGTAAAGTAGTTTCACATTGTATCTCTATGTTTTGTTTCCTCTTGCTGTAGCCCTAAGCAGTGACTGGCGAGAACCACTTTCATGGAGAGGGGTTGCCAAGCTTCCAAAAATTACGAATCTCCAGAAATCTCAGCAAATATTTTTTCACCCAAACTGGATGATACTTTCAGGTAATGATCAGTACACGAAGGCGACTTGGTTCCCCAAATGTCGTTCTTCTATGTTGAAGCGTTCATTTCCAGTAACAGTTTGAATTTTTAGGTTTCACTCTGTTTTCTCCTATATTGATACATGTATTTGGAACTCTAAATCCAACACGGTTTGTGCTAGCTTCATGAAACTTGACAAAGTAAAGTAGTTTCACGTTTTATCTCTATATTCTGTTTCCTCTTGATGTAGCCCTAAGCATCGAGTGGCGAGAAACACTTTGATGGAAAAAGGTTGCCAAGCTTCCAAAAGTTACCAATCTCCAGAAATCTCAGCAAATATTTTTTCACCCAAACTGGATGATACTTTCAGGTAATGATCAGTACACTAAGGCGACTTGGTTCCCCAAATGTCGTTCTTCTATGTTGAAGCGTTCATTTCCAGTAACAGTTTGAATTTTTAGGTTTCACTCTGTTTTCTCCTATATTGATAGATGTATTTGGAACTCTAAATCCAACACGGTTTGTGCTAGCTTCTTGAAACTTGATACAGTAAAGTAGTTTCACGTTCTATCTCTATGTTTTGTTTCCTCTTGCTGTAGCCCTAAGCAGTGACTGGCGAGAACCACTTTCATGGAGAGGGGTTGCCAAGCTTCCAAAAATTACGAATCTCCAAAAATCTCAGCAAATATTTTTTCACTCAAACTGGATGATACTTTCAGGTAATGATCAGTACACTAAGGCGACTTGGTTCCCCAAATTTTGTTCTTCTATGTGGAAGCGTTCATTTCCAGTAACAGTTTGAATTTTTAGGTTTCACTCTGTTTTCTCCTATATTGATAGATGTATTTGGAACTCTAAATCCAACACGGTTTGTGCTAGCTTCTTGAAACTTGACACAGTAAAGTAGTTTCAAGTTCTCTCTCTATGTTTTGTTTCCTCTTGATGTAGCCCTAAGCAGTGACTGGTGAGAAACACTTTCATGGAAAGGGGTTGCCAAGCTTCCAAAAATTACGAGTCTCCAGAAATCTCAGCAAATATTTTTTCACCCAAACTGGATGATACTTTCAGGTAATGATCAGTACACTAAGGCGACTTGGTTCCCCAAATGTCGTTCTTCTATGTTGAAGCGTTCATTTCCTGTAACAGTTTGAATTTTTAGGTTTCACTCTGTTTTCTCCTATATTGATACATGTATTTGGAACTCTAAATCCAACACGGTTTGTGCTAGCTTCTTGAAACTTGACACAGTAAAGTAGTTTCACGTTCTATCTCTATGTTTTGTTTCCTCTTGATGTAGCCCTAAGCAGTGACTGGCGAGAAACACTTTCATGGAAAGGGGTTGCCAAGCTTCCAAAAATTACGAATCTCCACAAATCTCAGCAAATATTTTTTCACCCAAAAAGGATGATACTTTCAGGTAATGATCAGTACACTAAGGCGACTTGGTTCCCCAAATGTCGTTCTTCTATGTTGAAGCGTTCATTTCCTGTAACAGTTTTAATTTTTAGGTTTCACTCTGTTTTCTCCTATATTGATACATGTATTTGGAACTCTAAATCCAACACGGTTTGTGCTAGCTTCTTGAAACTTGACACAGTAAAGTAGTTTCACGTTCTATCTCTATGTTTTGTTTCCTCTTGATGTAGCCCTAAGCAGTGACTGGCGAGAAACACTTTCATGGAAAGGGGTTGCCAAGCTTCCAAAAATTACGAATCTCCAGAAATCTCAGCAAATATTTTTTCACCCAAACTGGATGATACTTTCAGGTAATGATCAGTACACTAAGGCGACTTGGTTCCCCAAAGTTCGTTCTTCTATGTTGAAGCGTTCATTTCCAGTAACAGTTTGAATTTTTAGGTTTCACTCTGTTTTCTCCTATATTGATAGATGTATTTGGAAGTCTAAATCCAACACGGTTTGTGCTAGCTTCTTGAAACTTGACACAGTAAAATAGTTTCAAGTTCTCTCTCTATGTTTTGTTTCCTCTTGATGTAGCCCTAAGCAGTGACTGGCGAGAAACACTTTCATGGAAAGGGGTTGCCAAGCTTCCAAAAATTACGAATCTCCAGAAATCTCAGCAAATATTTTTTCACCCAAACTGGATGATACTTTCAGGTAATGATCAGTACACTAAGGCGACTTGGTTCCCCAAATGTCGTTCTTCTATGTTAAAGCGTTCATTTCCAGTAACAGTTTGAATTTTTAGGTTTCACTCCGTTTTCTCCTATATTGATACATGTATTTAGAACTCTAAATCCAACACGGTTTGTGCTAGCTTCTTGAAACTTGACACATTAAAGTAGTTTCACGTTCTATCTCTACGTTTTGTTTCCTCTTGATGTAGCCCTAAGCAGTGACTGGCGAGAAACACTTTCATGGAAAGGGGTTGCCAAGCTTCCAAAAATTACGAATCTCCAGAAATCTCAGCAAATATTTTTTCACCCAAACTGGATGATACTTTCAGGTAATGATCAGTACACGAAGGCGACTTGGTTCCCCAAATGTCCTTCTTCTATGTTGAAGCGTTCATTTCCAGTAACAGTTTGAATTTTTAGGTTTCACTCTGTTTTCTCCTATATTGATAGATGTATTTGGAACTCTAAATCCAACACGGTTTTTGCTAGCTTCATGAAACTTGACAAAGTAAAGTAGTTTCACGTTCTATCTCTATATTCTGTTTCCTCTTGATGTAGCCCTAAGCATCGAGTGGCGAGAAACACTTTGATGGAAAAAGGTTGCCAAGCTTCCAAAAGTTACGAATCTCCAGAAATCTCAGCAAATATTTTTTCACCCAAACTGGATGATACTTTCAGGTAATGATCACTACACGTAGGCGACTTGGTTCCCCAAATTTCGTTCTTCTATGTTGAAGCGTTCATTTCCAGTAACAGTTTGAATTTTTAGGTTTCACTCTGTTTTCTCCTATATTGATAGATGTATTTGGAACTCTAAATCCAACACGGTTTGTGCTAGCTTCTTGAAACTTGATACAGTAAAGTAGTTTCACGTTCTATCTCTATGTTTTGTTTCCTCTTGCTGTAGCCCTAAGCAGTGACTGGCGAGAACCACTTTCATGGAGAGGGGTTGCCAAGCTTCCAAAAATTACGAATCTCCAAAAATCTCAGCAAATATTTTTTCACCCAAACTGGATGATACTTTCAGGTAATGATCAGTACACTAAGGCGACTTGGTTCCCCAAATTTCGTTCTTCTATGTGGAAGCGTTCATTTCCAGTAACAGTTTGAATTTTTAGGTTTCACTCTGTTTTCTCCTATATTGATAGATGTATTTGGAACTCTAAATCCAACACGGTTTGTGCTAGCTTCTTGAAACTTGACACAGTAAAGTAGTTTCAAGTTCTCTCTCTATGTTTTGTTTCCTCTTGCTGTAGCCCTAAGCAGTGACTGGCGAGAAACACTTTCATGGAGAGGGGTTGCCAAGCTTCCAAAAATTAAGAATCTCCAAAAATCTCAGCAAATATTTTTTCACCCAAACTGGATGATACTTTCAGGTAATGATCAGTACACGAAGGCGACTTGGTTCCCCAAATTTCGTTCTTCTATGTTGAAGCGTTCATTTCCAGTAACAGTTTGAATTTTTAGGTTTCACTCTGTTTTCTCCTATATTGATAGATGTATTTGGAACTCTAAATCCAACACGGTTTGTGCTAGCTTCTTGAAACTTGATACAGTAAAGTAGTTTCACTTTGTATCTCTATGTTTTGTTTCCTCTTGCTGTAGCCCTAAGCAGTGACTGGCGAGAACCACTTTCATGGAGAGGGGTTGCCAAGCTTCCAAAAATTACGAATCTCCAGAAATCTCAGCAAATATTTTTTCACCCAAACTGGATGATACTTTCAGGTATTGATCAGTACACGAAGGCGACTTGGTTCCCCAAATGTCGTTCTTCTATGTTGAAGCGTTCATTTCCAGTAACACTTTGAATTTTTAGGTTTCACTCTGTTTTCTCCTATATTGATAGATGTATTTGGAACTCTAAATCCAACACGGTTTGTGCTAGCTTCATGAAACTTGACAAAGTAAAGTAGTTTCACGTTCTATCTCTATATTCTGTTTCCTCTTGATGTAGCCCTAAGCAGTGACTGGTGAGAAACACTTTCATGGAAAAAGGTTGCCAAGCTTCCAAAAGTTACGAATCTCCAGAAATCTCAGCAAATATTTTTTCACCCAAACTGGATGATACTTTCAGGTTATGATCAGTACACGAAGGCGACTTGGTTCCCCAAATTTCGTTCTTCTATGTTGAAGCGTTCATTTCCAGTAACAGTTTGAATTTTTAGGTTTCATTCTGTTTTCTCCTATATTGATACATGTATTTGGAACTCTAAATCCAACACGGTTTGTGCTAGCTTCTTGAAACTTGACACAGTAAAGTAGTTTCACGTTCTATCTCTATGTTTTGTTTCCTCTTGATGTAGCCCTAAGCAGTGACTGGCGAGAAACACTTTCATGGAAAGGGGTTGCCAAGCTTCCAAAAATTACGAATCTCCAGAAATCTCAGCAAATATTTTTTCACCCAAACTGGATGATACTTTCAGGTAATGATCAGTACACTAAGGCGACTTGGTTCCCCAAATGTCGTTCTTCTATGTTGAAGCGTTCATTTCCTGTAACAGTTTGAATTTTTAGGTTTCACTCTGTTTTCTCCTATATTGATACATGTATTTGGAACTCTAAATCCAACACGGTTTGTGCTAGCTTCTTGAAACTTGACACAGTAAAGTAGTTTCACGTTCTATCTCTATGTTTTGTTTCCTCTTGATGTAGCCCTAAGCAGTGACTGGCGAGAAACACTTTCATGGAAAGGGGTTGCCAAGCTTCCAAAAATTACGAATCTCCAGAAATCTCAGCAAATATTTTTTCACCCAAACTGGATGATACTTTCAGGTAATGATCAGTACACTAAGGCGACTTGGTTCCCCAAAGTTCGTTCTTCTATGTTGAAGCGTTCATTTCCAGTAACAGTTTGAATTTTTAGGTTTCACTCTGTTTTCTCCTATATTGATACATGTATTTGGAACTCTAAATCCAACACGGTTTGTGCTAGCTTCTTGAAATTTGATACAGTAAAGTAGTTTCACGTTGTATCTCTATGTTTTGTTTCCTCTTGCTGTAGCCCTAAGCAGTGACTGGCGAGAACCACTTTCATGGAGAGGGGTTGCCAAGCTTCCAAAAATTACGAATCTCCAGAAATCTCAGCAAATATTTTTTCACCCAAACTGGATGATACTTTCAGGTAATGATCAGTACACGAAGGCGACTTGGTTCCCCAAATGTCGTTCTTCTATGTTGAAGCGTTCATTTCCAGTAACACTTTGAATTTTTAGGTTTCACTCTGTTTTCTCCTATATTGATAGATGTATTTGGAACTCTAAATCCAACACGGTTTGTGCTAGCTTCATGAAACATGACAAAGTAAAGTAGTTTCACGTTCTATCTCTATATTCTGTTTCCTCTTGATGTAGCCCTAAGCAGTGACTGGTGAGAAACACTTTCATGGAAAAAGGTTGCCAAGCTTCCAAAAGTTACGAATCTCCAGAAATCTCAGCAAATATTTTTTCACCCAAACTGGATGATACTTTCAGGTTATGATCAGTACACGAAGGCGACTTGGTTCCCCAAATTTCGTTCTTCTATGTTGAAGCGTTCATTTCCAGTAACAGTTTGAATTTTTAGGTTTCATTCTGTTTTCTCCTATATTGATACATGTATTTGGAACTCTAAATCCAACACGGTTTGTGCTAGCTTCTTGAAACTTGACACAGTAAAGTAGTTTCACGTTCTATCTCTATGTTTTGTTTCCTCTTGATGTAGCCCTAAGCAGTGACTGGCGAGAAACACTTTCATGGAAAGGGGTTGCCAAGCTTCCAAAAATTACGAATCTCCAGAAATCTCAGCAAATATTTTTTCACCCAAACTGGATGATACTTTCAGGTAATGATCAGTACACGAAGGCGACTTGGTTCCCCAAATTTCGTTCTTCTATGTTGAAGCGTTCATTTCCAGTAACAGTTTGAATTTTTAGGTTTCACTCTGTTTTCTCCTATATTGATACATGTATTTGGAACTCTAAATCCAACACGGTTTGTGCTAGCTTCTTGAAACTTGACACAGTAAAGTAGTTTCACGTTCTATCTCTATGTTTTGTTTCCTCTTGATGTAGCCCTAAGCAGTGACTGGCGAGAAACACTTTCATGGAAAGGGGTTGCCAAGCTTCCAAAAATTATGAATCTCCAGAAATCTCAGCAAATATTTTTTCACCCAAACTGGATGATACTTTCAGGTAATGATCAGTACACTAAGGCGACTTGGTTCCCCAAAGTTCGTTCTTCTATGTTGAAGCGTTCATTTCCAGTAACAGTTTGAATTTTTAGGTTTCACTCTGTTTTCTCCTATATTGATACATGTATTTGGAACTCTAAATCCAACACGGTTTGTGCTAGCTTCTTGAAACTTGATACAGTAAAGTAGTTTCACGTTCTATCTCTATGTTTTGTTTCCTCTTGCTGTAGCCCTAAGCAGTGACTGGCGAGAAACACTTTCATGGAGAGGGGTTGCCAAGCTTCCAAAAATTACGAATCTCCAAAAATCTCAGCAAATATTTTTTCACCCAAACTGGATGATACTTTCAGGTAATGATCAGTACACTAAGGCGACTTGGTTCCCCAAAGTTCGTTCTTCTATGTTGAAGCGTTCATTTCCAGTAACAGTTTGAATTTTTAGGTTTCACTCTGTTTTCTCCTATATTGATAGATGTATTTGGAACTCTAAATCCAACACGGTTTGTGCTAGCTTCTTGAAACTTGATACAGTAAAGTAGTTTCACGTTGTATCTCTATGTTTTGTTTCCTGTTGCTGTAGCCCTAAGCAGTGACTGGCGAGAACCACTTTCATGGAGAGGGGTTGCCAAGCTTCCAAAAATTACGAATCTCCAGAAATCTCAGCAAATATTTTTTCACCCAAACTGGATGATACTTTCAGGTAATGATCAGTACACGAAGGCGACTTGGTTCCCCAAATGTCCTTCTTCTATGTTGAAGCGTTCATTTCCAGTAACAGTTTGAATTTTTAGGTTTCACTCTGTTTTCTCCTGTATTGATAGATGTATTTGGAACTCTAAATCCAACACGGTTTTTGCTAGCTTCATGAAACTTGACAAAGTAAAGTAGTTTCACGTTCTATCTCTATATTCTGTTTCCTCTTGATGTAGCCCTAAGCATCGAGTGGCGAGAAACACTTTGATGGAAAAAGGTTGCCAAGCTTCCAAAAGTTACGAATCTCCAGAAATCTCAGCAAATATTTTTTCACCCAAACTGGATGATACTTTCAGGTATTGATCAGTACACGAAGGCGACTTGGTTCCCCAAAGTTCGTTCTTCTATGTTGAAGCGTTCATTTCCAGTAACACTTTGAATTTTTAGGTTTCACTCTGTTTTCTCCTATATTGATAGATGTATTTGGAACTCTAAATCCAACACGGTTTGTGCTAGCTTCATGAAACTTGACAAAGTAAAGTAGTTTCACGTTCTATCTCTATATTCTGTTTCCTCTTGATGTAGCCCTAAGCAGTGACTGGTGAGAAACACTTTCATGGAAAAAGGTTGCCAAGCTTCCAAAAGTTACGAATCTCCAGAAATCTCAGCAAATATTTTTTCACCCAAACTGGATGATACTTTCAGGTTATGATCAGTACACGAAGGCGACTTGGTTCCCCAAATTTCGTTCTTCTATGTTGAAGCGTTCATTTCCAGTAACAGTTTGAATTTTTAGGTTTAATTCTGTTTTCTCCTATATTGATACATGTATTTGGAACTCTAAATCCAACACGGTTTGTGCTAGCTTCTTGAAACTTGACACAGTAAAGTAGTTTCACGTTCTATCTCTATGTTTTGTTTCCTCTTGATGTAGCCCTAAGCAGTGACTGGCGAGAAACACTTTCATGGAAAGGGGTTGCCAAGCTTCCAAAAATTACGAATCTCCAGAAATCTCAGCAAATATTTTTTCACCCAAACTGGATGATACTTTCAGGTAATGATCAGTACACTAAGGCGACTTGGTTCCCCAAATGTCGTTCTTCTATGTTGAAGCGTTCATTTCCTGTAACAGTTTGAATTTTTAGGTTTCACTCTGTTTTCTCCTATATTGATACATGTATTTGGAACTCTAAATCCAACACGGTTTGTGCTAGCTTCTTGAAACTTGACACAGTAAAGTAGTTTCACGTTCTATCTCTATGTTTTGTTTCCTCTTGATGTAGCCCTAAGCAGTGACTGGCGAGAAACACTTTCATGGAAAGGGGTTGCCAAGCTTCCAAAAATTACGAATCTCCAGAAATCTCAGCAAATATTTTTTCACCCAAACTGGATGATACTTTCAGGTAATGATCAGTACACTAAGGCGACTTGGTTCCCCAAAGTTCGTTCTTCTATGTTGAAGCGTTCATTTCCAGTAACAGTTTGAATTTTTAGGTTTCACTCTGTTTTCTCCTATATTGATACATGTATTTGGAACTCTAAATCCAACACGGTTTGTGCTAGCTTCTTGAAACTTGATACAGTAAAGTAGTTTCACGTTCTATCTCTATGTTTTGTTTCCTCTTGCTGTAGCCCTAAGCAGTGACTCGCGAGAAACACTTTCATGGAGAGGGGTTGCCAAGCTTCCAAAAATTACGAATCTCCAAAAATCTCAGCAAATATTTTTTCACCCAAACTGGATGATACTTTCAGGTAATGATCAGTACACTAAGGCGACTTGGTTCCCCAAAGTTCGTTCTTCTATGTTGAAGCGTTCATTTCCAGTAACAGTTTGAATTTTTAGGTTTCACTCTGTTTTCTCCTATATTGATACATGTATTTGGAACTCTAAATCCAACACGGTTTGTGCTAGCTTCTTGAAACTTGATACAGTAAAGTAGTTTCACGTTGTATCTCTATGTTTTGTTTCCTGTTGCTGTAGCCCTAAGCAGTGACTGGCGAGAACCACTTTCATGGAGAGGGGTTGCCAAGCTTCCAAAAATTACGAATCTCCAGAAATCTCAGCAAATATTTTTTCACCCAAACTGGATGATACTTTCAGGTAATGATCAGTACACGAAGGCGACTTGGTTCCCCAAATTTTGTTCTTCTATGTTGAAGCGTTCATTTCCAGTAACAGTTTGAATTTTTAGGTTTCACTCTGTTTTCTCCTATATTGATACATGTATTTGGAACTCTAAATCCAACACGGTTTGTGCTAGCTTCTTGAAACTTGACACAGTAAAGTAGTTTCACGTTCTATCTCTATGTTTTGTTTCCTCTTGATGTAGCCCTAAGCAGTGACTGGCGAGAAACACTTTCATGGAAAGGGGTTGCCAAGCTTCCAAAAATTACGAATCTCCAGAAATCTCAGCAAATATTTTTTCACCCAAACTGGATGATACTTTCAGGTAATGATCAGTACACTAAGGCGACTTGGTTCCCCAAAGTTCGTTCTTCTATGTTGAAGCGTTCATTTCCAGTAACAGTTTGAATTTTTAGGTTTCACTCTGTTTTCTCCTATATTGATACATGTATTTGGAACTCTAAATCCAACACGGTTTGTGCTAGCTTCTTGAAATTTGATACAGTAAAGTAGTTTCACGTTGTATCTCTATGTTTTGTTTCCTCTTGCTGTAGCCCTAAGCAGTGACTGGCGAGAACCACTTTCATGGAGAGGGGTTGCCAAGCTTCCAAAAATTACGAATCTCCAAAAATCTCAGCAAATATTTTTTCACCCAAACTGGATGATACTTTCAGGTAATGATCAGTACACTAAGGCGACTTGGTTCCCCAAATTTCGTTCTTCTATGTGGAAGCGTTCATTTCCAGTAACAGTTTGAATTTTTAGGTTTCACTCTGTTTTCTCCTATATTGATAGATGTATTTGGAACTCTAAATCCAACACGGTTTGTGCTAGCTTCTTGAAACTTGACACAGTAAAGTAGTTTCAAGTTCTCTCGCTATGTTTTGTTTCCTCTTGCTGTAGCCCTAAGCAGTGACTGGCGAGAAACACTTTCATGGAGAGGGGTTGCCAAGCTTCCAAAAATTACGAATCTCCAAAAATCTCAGCAAATATTTTTTCACCCAAACTGGATGATACTTTCAGGTAATGATCAGTACACGAAGGCGACTTGGTTCCCCAAAGTTCGTTCTTCTATGTTGAAGCGTTCATTTCCAGTAACAGTTTGAATTTTTAGGTTTCACTCTGTTTTCTCCTATATTGATAGATGTATTTGGAACTCTAAATCCAACACGGTTTGTGCTAGCTTCTTGAAACTTGATACAGTAAAGTAGTTTCACTTTGTATCTCTATGTTTTGTTTCCTCTTGCTGTAGCCCTAAACAGTGACTGGCGAGAACCACTTTCATGGAGAGGGGTTGCCAAGCTTCCAAAAATTACGAATCTCCAGAAATCTCAGCAAATATTTTTTCACCCAAACTGGATGATACTTTCAGGTATTGATCAGTACATGAAGGCGACTTGGTTCCCCAAATGTCGTTCTTCTATGTTGAAGCGTTCATTTCCAGTAACAGTTTGAATTTTTAGGTTTCACTCTGTTTTCTCCTATATTGATAGATGTATTTGGAACTCTAAATCCAACACGGTTTGTGCTAGCTTCTTGAAACTTGACACAGTAAAGTAGTTTCAAGTTCTCTCTCTATGTTTTGTTTCCTCTTGCTGTAGCCCTAAGCAGTGACTGGCGAGAAACACTTTCATGGAGAGAGGTTGCCAACCTTCCAAAAATTACGAATCTCCAAAAATCTCAGCAAATATTTTTTCACCCAAACTGGATGATACTTTCAGGTAATGATCAGTACACGAAGGCGACTTGGTTCCCCAAAGTTCGTTCTTCTATGTTGAAGCGTTCATTTCCAGTAACAGTTTGAATTTTTAGGTTTCACTCTGTTTTCTCCTATATTGATAGATGTATTTGGAACTCTAAATCCAACACGGTTTGTGCTAGCTTCTTGAAACTTGATACAGTAAAGTAGTTTCACTTTGTATCTCTATGTTTTGTTTCCTCTTGCTGTAGCCCTAAACAGTGACTGGCGAGAACCACTTTCATGGAGAGGGGTTGCCAAGCTTCCAAAAATTACGAATCTCCAGAAATCTCAGCAAATATTTTTTCACCCAAACTGGATGATACTTTCAGGTATTGATCAGTACACGAAGGCGACTTGGTTCCCCAAATGTCGTTCTTCTATGTTGAAGCGTTCATTTCCAGTAACACTTTGAATTTTTAGGTTTCACTCTGTTTTCTCCTATATTGATAGATGTATTTGGAACTCTAAATCCAACACGGTTTGTGCTAGCTTCATGAAACTTGACAAAGTAAAGTAGTTTCACGTTCTATCTCTATATTCTGTTTCCTCTTGATGTAGCCCTAAGCAGTGACTGGTGAGAAACACTTTCATGGAAAAAGGTTGCCAAGCTTCCAAAAGTTACGAATCTCCAGAAATCTCAGCAAATATTTTTTCACCCAAACTGGATGATACTTTCAGGTTATGATCAGTACACGAAGGCGACTTGGTTACCCAAATTTCGTTCTTCTATGTTGAAGCGTTCATTTCCAGTAACAGTTTGAATTTTTAGGTTTCATTCTGTTTTCTCCTATATTGATACATGTATTTGGAACTCTAAATCCAACACGGTTTGTGCTAGCTTCTTGAAACTTGACACAGTAAAGTAGTTTCACGTTCTATCTCTATGTTTTGTTTCCTCTTGATGTAGCCCTAAGCAGTGACTGGCGAGAAACACTTTCATGGAAAGGGGTTGCCAAGCTTCCAAAAATTACGAATCTCCAGAAATCTCAGCAAATATTTTTTCACCCAAACTGGATGATACTTTCAGGTAATGATCAGTACACTAAGGCGACTTGGTTCCCCAAATGTCGTTCTTCTATGTTGAAGCGTTCATTTCCAGTAACAGTTTGAATTTTTAGGTTTCACTCTGTTTTCTCCTATATTGATACATGTATTTGGAACTCTAAATCCAACACGGTTTGTGCTAGCTTCTTGAAATTTGATACAGTAAAGTAGTTTCACGTTGTATCTCTATGTTTTGTTTCCTCTTGCTGTAGCCCTAAGCAGTGACTGGCGAGAACCACTTTCATGGAGAGGGGTTGCCAAGCTTCCAAAAATTACGAATCTCCAGAAATCTCAGCAAATATTTTTTCACCCAAACTGGATGATACTTTCAGGTAATGATCAGTACACGAAGGCGACTTGGTTCCCCAAATGTCGTTCTTCTATGTTGAAGCGTTCATTTCCAGTAACACTTTGAATTTTTAGGTTTCACTCTGTTTTCTCCTATATTGATAGATGTATTTGGAACTCTAAATCCAACACGGTTTGTGCTAGCTTCATGAAACTTGACAAAGTAAAGTAGTTTCACGTTCTATCTCTATATTCTGTTTCCTCTTGATGTAGCCCTAAGCAGTGACTGGTGAGAAACACTTTCATGGAAAGGGGTTGCCAAGATTCCAAAAATTACGAATCTCCAGAAATCTCAGCAAATATTTTTTCACCCAAACTGGATGATACTTTCAGGTAATGATCAGTACACTAAGGCGACTTGGTTCCCCAAAGTTCGTTCTTCTATGTTGAAGCGTTCATTTCCAGTAACAGTTTGAATTTTTAGGTTTCACTCTGTTTTCTCCTATATTGATACATGTATTTGGAACTCTAAATCCAACACGGTTTGTGCTAGCTTCTTGAAATTTGATACAGTAAAGTAGTTTCACGTTGTATCTCTATGTTTTGTTTCCTCTTGCTGTAGCCCTAAGCAGTGACTGGCGAGAACCACTTTCATGGAGAGGGGTTGCCAAGCTTCCAAAAATTACGAATCTCCAGAAATCTCAGCAAATATTTTTTCACCCAAACTGGATGATACTTTCAGGTAATGATCAGTACACGAAGGCGACTTGGTTCCCCAAATGTCGTTCTTCTATGTTGAAGCGTTCATTTCCAGTAACAGTTTGAATTTTTAGGTTTCACTCTGTTTTCTCCTATATTGATACATGTATTTGGAACTCTAAATCCAACACGGTTTGTGCTAGCTTCATGAAACTTGACAAAGTAAAGTAGTTTCACGTTTTATCTCTATATTCTGTTTCCTCTTGATGTAGCCCTAAGCATCGAGTGGAGAGAAACACTTTGATGGAAAAAGGTTGCCAAGCTTCCAAAAGTTACGAATCTCCAGAAATCTCAGCAAATATTTTTTCACCCAAACTGGATGATACTTTCAGGTAATGATCAGTACACTAAGGCGACTTGGTTCCCCAAATGTCGTTCTTCTATGTAGAAGCGTTCATTTCCAGTAACAGTTTGAATTTTTAGGTTTCACTCTGTTTTCTCCTATATTGATAGATGTATTTGGAACTCTAAATCCAACACGGTTTGTGCTAGCTTCTTGAAACTTGATACAGTAAAGTAGTTTCACGTTCTATCTCTATGTTTTGTTTCCTCTTGCTGTAGCCCTAAGCTGTGACTGGCGAGAACCACTTTCAAGGAGAGGGGTTGCCAAGCTTCCAAAAAATACGAATCTCCAAAAATCTCAGCAAATATTTTTTCACTCAAACTGGATGATACTTTCAGGTAATGATCAGTACACTAAGGCGACTTGGTTCCCCAAATTTCGTTCTTCTATGTGGAAGCGTTCATTTCCAGTAACAGTTTGAATTTTTAGGTTTCACTCTGTTTTCTCCTATATTGATAGATGTATTTGGAACTCTAAATCCAAAACGGTTTGTGCTAGCTTCTTGAAACTTGACACAGTAAAGTAGTTTCAAGTTCTCTCTCTATGTTTTGTTTCCTCTTGATGTAGCCCTAAGCAGTGACTGGTGAGAAACACTTTCATGGAAAGGGGTTGCCAAGCTTCCAAAAATTACGAGTCTCCAGAAATCTCAGCAAATATTTTTTCACCCAAACTGGATGATACTTTCAGGTAATGATCAGTACACGAAGGCGACTTGGTTCCCCAAATGTCGTTCTTCTATGTTGAAGCGTTCATTTCCAGTAACAGTTTGAATTTTTAGGTTTCACTCTGTTTTCTCCTATATTGATACATGTATTTGGAACTCTAAATCCAACACGGTTTGTGCTAGCTTCATGAAACTTGACAAAGTAAAGTAGTTTCACGTTTTATCTCTATATTCTGTTTCCTCTTGATGTAGCCCTAAGCATCGAGTGGCGAGAAACACTTTGATGGAAAAAGGTTGCCAAGCTTCCAAAAGTTACGAATCTCCAGAAATCTCAGCAAATATTTTTTCACCCAAACTGGATGATACTTTCAGGTAATGATCAGTACACTAAGGCGACTTGGTTCCCCAAATGTCGTTCTTCTATGTTGAAGCGTTCATTTCCAGTAACAGTTTGAATTTTTAGGTTTCACTCTGTTTTCTCCTATATTGATAGATGTATTTGGAACTCTAAATCCAACACGGTTTGTGCTAGCTTCTTGAAACTTGACACAGTAAAGTAGTTTCACGTTCTATCTCTATGTTTTGTTTCCTCTTGATGTAGCCCTAAGCAGTGACTGGCGAGAAACACTTTCATGGAAAGGGGTTGCCAAGCTTCCAAAAATTACGAATCTCCACAAATCTCAGCAAATATTTTTTCACCCAAACTGGATGATACTTTCAGGTAATGATCAGTACACTAAGGCGACTTGGTTCCCCAAATGTCGTTCTTCTATGTTGAAGCGTTCATTTCCTGTAACAGTTTTAATTTTTAGGTTTCACTCTGTTTTCTCCTATATTGATACATGTATTTGGAACTCTAAATCCAACACGGTTTGTGCTAGCTTCTTGAAACTTGACACAGTAAAGTAGTTTCACGTTCTATCTCTATGTTTTGTTTCCTCTTGATGTAGCCCTAAGCAGTGACTGGCGAGAAACACTTTCATGGAAAGGGGTTGCCAAGCTTCCAAAAATTACGAATCTCCAGAAATCTCAGCAAATATTTTTTCACCCAAACTGGATGATACTTTCAGGTAATGATCAGTACACTAAGGCGACTTGGTTCCCCAAAGTTCGTTCTTCTATGTTGAAGCGTTCATTTCCAGTAACAGTTTGAATTTTTAGGTTTCACTCTGTTTTCTCCTATATTGATAGATGTATTTGGAAGTCTAAATCCAACACGGTTTGTGCTAGCTTCTTGAAACTTGACACAGTAATATAGTTTCAAGTTCTCTCTCTATGTTTTGTTTCCTCTTGATGTAGCCCTAAGCAGTGACTGGCGAGAAACACTTTCATGGAAAGGGGTTGCCAAGCTTCCAAAAATTACGAATCTCCAGAAATCTCAGCAAATATTTTTTCACCCAAACTGGATGATACTTTCAGGTAATGATCAGTACACTAAGGCGACTTGGTTCCCCAAATGTCGTTCTTCTATGTTAAAGCGTTCATTTCCAGTAACAGTTTGAATTTTTAGGTTTCACTCCGTTTTCTCCTATATTGATACATGTATTTAGAACTCTAAATCCAACACGGTTTGTGCTAGCTTCTTGAAACTTGACACATTAAAGTAGTTTCACGTTCTATCTCTACGTTTTGTTTCCTCTTGATGTAGCCCTAAGCAGTGACTGGCGAGAAACACTTTCATGGAAAGGGGTTGCCAAGCTTCAAAAATTACGAATCTCCAGAAATCTCAGCAAATATTTTTTCACCCAAACTGGATGATACTTTCAGGTAATGATCAGTACACTAAGGCGACTTGGTTCCCCAAAGTTCGTTCTTCTATGTTGAAGCGTTCATTTCCAGTAACAGTTTGAATTTTTAGGTTTCACTCTGTTTTCTCCTATATTGATACATGTATTTGGAACTCTAAATCCAACACGGTTTGTGCTAGCTTCATGAAACTTGACAAAGTAAAGTAGTTTCACGTTCTATCTCTATGTTTTGTTTCCTCTTGATGTAGCCCTAAGCAGTGACTGGTGAGAAACACTTTCATGGAAAAAGGTTGCCAAGCTTCCAAAACTTACGAATCTCCAGAAATCTCAGCAAATATTTTTTCACCCAAACTGGATGATACTTTCAGGTAATGATCAGTACACGAAGGCGACTTGGTTCCCCAAATTTCGTTCTTCTATGTTGAAGCGTTCATTTCCAGTAACAGTTTGAATTTTTAGGTTTCACTCTGTTTTCTCCTATATTGATACATGTATTTGGAACTCTAAATCCAACACGGTTTGTGCTAGCTTCTTGAAACTTGACACAGTAAAGTAGTTTCACGTTCTATCTCTATGTTTTGTTTCCTCTTGATGTAGCCCTAAGCAGTGACTGGCGAGAAACACTTTCATGGAAAGGGGTTGCCAAGCTTCCAAAAATTACGAATCTCCAGAAATCTCAGCAAATATTTTTTCACCCAAACTGGATGATACTTTCAGGTAATGATCAGTACACTAAGGCGACTTGGTTCCCCAAAGTTCGTTCTTCTATGTTGAAGCGTTCATTTCCAGTAACAGTTTGAATTTTTAGGTTTCACTCTGTTTTCTCCTATATTGATAGATGTATTTGGAAGTCTAAATCCAACACGGTTTGTGCTAGCTTCTTGAAACTTGACACAGTAATATAGTTTCAAGTTCTCTCTCTATGTTTTGTTTCCTCTTGATGTAGCCCTAAGCAGTGACTGGCGAGAAACACTTTCATGGAAAGGGGTTGCCAAGCTTCCAAAAATTACGAATCTCCAGAAATCTCAGCAAATATTTTTTCACCCAAACTGGATGATACTTTCAGGTAATGATCAGTACACTAAGGCGACTTGGTTCCCCAAATGTCGTTCTTCTATGTTAAAGCGTTCATTTCCAGTAACAGTTTGAATTTTTAGGTTTCACTCCGTTTTCTCCTATATTGATACATGTATTTAGAACTCTAAATCCAACACGGTTTGTGCTAGCTTCTTGAAACTTGACACATTAAAGTAGTTTCACGTTCTATCTCTACGTTTTGTTTCCTCTTGATGTAGCCCTAAGCAGTGACTGGCGAGAAACACTTTCATGGAAAGGGGTTGCCAAGCTTCAAAAATTACGAATCTCCAGAAATCTCAGCAAATATTTTTTCACCCAAACTGGATGATACTTTCAGGTAATGATCAGTACACTAAGGCGACTTGGTTCCCCAAATGTCGTTCTTCTATGTTGAAGCGTTCATTTACTGTAACACTTTGAATTTTTAGGTTTCACTCTGTTTTCTCCTATATTGATACATGTATTTGGAACTCTAAATCCAACACGGTTTGTGCTAGCTTCATGAAACTTGACAAAGTAAAGTAGTTTCACGTTCTATCTCTATGTTTTGTTTCCTCTTGATGTAGCCCTAAGCAGTGACTGGTGAGAAACACTTTCATGGAAAAAGGTTGCCAAGCTTCCAAAACTTACGAATCTCCAGAAATCTCAGCAAATATTTTTTCACCCAAACTGGATGATACTTTCAGGTAATGATCAGTACACGAAGGCGACTTGGTTCCCCAAATTTCGTTCTTCTATGTTGAAGCGTTCATTTCCAGTAACAGTTTGAATTTTTAGGTTTCACTCTGTTTTCTCCTATATTGATACATGTATTTGGAACTCTAAATCCAACACGGTTTGTGCTAGCTTCTTGAAACTTGACACAGTAAAGTAGTTTCACGTTCTCTCTCTATGTTTTGTTTCCTCTTGATGTAGCCCTAAGCAGTGACTGGCGAGAAACACTTTCATGGAAAGGGGTTGCCAAGCTTCCAAAAATTACGAATCTCCAGAAATCTCAGCAAATATTTTTTCACCCAAACTGGATGATACTTTCAGGTAATGATCAGTACACTAAGGCGACTTGGTTCCCCAAAGTTCGTTCTTCTATGTTGAAGCGTTCATTTCCAGTAACAGTTTGAATTTTTAGGTTTCACTCTGTTTTCTCCTATATTGATACATGTATTTGGAACTCTAAATCCAACACGGTTTGTGCTAGCTTCTTGAAACTTGATACAGTAAAGTAGTTTCACGTTCTATCTCTATGTTTTGTTTCCTCTTGATGTAGCCCTAAGCAGTGACTGGCGAGAAACACTTTCATGGAAAGGGGTTGCCAAGATTCCAAAAATTACGAATCTCCACAAATCTCAGCAAATATTTTTTCACCCAAACTGGATGATACTTTCAGGTAATGATCAGTACACTAAGGCGACTTGGTTCCCCAAATGTCGTTCTTCTATGTTGAAGCGTTCATTTCCTGTAACAGTTTGAATTTTTAGGTTTCACTCTGTTTTCTCCTATATTGATACATGTATTTGGAACTCTAAATCCAACACGGTGTGTGCTAGCTTCTTGAAACTTGACACAGTAAAGTAGTTTCACGTTCTATCTCTATGTTTTCTTTCCTCTTGGTGTAGCCCTAAGCAGTGACTGGCGAGAAACACTTTCATGGAAAGGGGTTGCCAAGCTTCCAAAAATTACGAATCTCCAGAAATCTCAGCAAATATTTTTTCACCCAAACTGGATGATACTTTCAGGTAATGATCAGTACACTAAGGCGACTTGGTTCCCCAAAGTTCGTTCTTCTATGTTGAAGCGTTCATTTCCAGTAACAGTTTGAATTTTTAGGTTTCACTCTGTTTTCTCCTATATTGATAGATGTATTTGGAAGTCTAAATACAACACGGTTTGTGCTAGCTTCTTGAAACTTGACACAGTAAAATAGTTTCAAGTTCTCTCTCTATGTTTTGTTTCCTCTTGATGTAGCCCTAAGCAGTGACTGGCGAGAAACACTTTCATGGAGAGGGGTTGCCAAGTTTCCAAAAATTACGAATCTCCAAAAATCTCAGCAAATATTTTTTCACCCAAACTGGATGATACTTTCAGGTAATGATCAGTACACTAAGGCGACTTGGTTCCCCAAAGTTCGTTCTTCTATGTTGAAGCGTTCATTTCCAGTAACAGTTTGAATTTTTAGGTTTCACTCTGTTTTCTCCTATATTGATACATGTATTTGGAACTCTAAATCCAACACGGTTTGTGCTAGCTTCTTGAAACTTGATACAGTAAAGTAGTTTCACGTTCTATCTGTATGTTTTGTTTCCTCTTGCTGTAGCCCTAAGCAGTGACTGGCGAGAAACACTTTCATGGAGAGGGGTTGCCAAGCTTCCAAAAGTTACGAATCTCCAGAAATCTCAGCAAATATTTTTTCACCCAAACTGGATGATACTTTCAGGTAATGATCAGTACACGAAGGCGACTTGGTTCCCCAAATGTCCTTCTTCTATGTTGAAGCGTTCATTTCCAGTAACAGTTTGAATTTTTAGGTTTCACTCTGTTTTCTCCTATATTGATAGATGTATTTGGAACTCTAAATCGAACACGGTTTGTGCTAGCTTCATGAAACTTGACAAAGTAAAGTAGTTTCACGTTCTATCTCTATATTCTGTTTCCTCTTGATGTAGCCCTAAGCATCGAGTGGCGAGAAACACTTTGATGGAAAAAGGTTGCCAAGCTTCCAAAAGTTACGAATCTCCAGAAATCTCAGCAAATATTTTTTCACCCAAACTGGATGATACTTTCAGGTAATGATCAGTACACGTAGGAGACTTGGTTCCCCAAATTTCGTTCTTCTATGTTGAAGCGTTCATTTCCAGTAACAGTTTGAATTTTTAGGTTTCACTCTGTTTTCTCCTATATTGATAGATGTATTTGGAACTCTAAATCCAACACGGTTTGTGCTAGCTTCTTGAAACTTGATACAGTAAAGTAGTTTCACGTTCTATCTCTATGTTTTGTTTCCTCTTGCTGTAGCCCTAAGCAGTGACTGGCGAGAACCACTTTCATAGAGAGGGGTTGCCAAGCTTCCAAAAATTACGAATCTCCAAAAATCTCAGCAAATATTTTTTCACCCAAACTGGATGATACTTTCAGGTAATGATCAGTACACTAAGGCGACTTGGTTCCCCAAATGTCGTTCTTCTATGTTGAAGCGTTCATTTCCTGTAACAGTTTGAATTTTTAGGTTTCACTCTGTTTTCTCCTATATTGATACATGTATTTGGAACTCTAAATCCAACACGGTTTGTGCTAGCTTCATGAAACTTGACAAAGTAAAGTAGTTTCTCGTTCTATCTCTATGTTCTGTTTCCTCTTGATGTAGCCCTAAGCAGTGACTGGTGAGAAACACTTTCATGGAAAAAGGTTGCCAAGCTTCCAAAAGTTACGAATCTCCAGAAATCTCAGCAAATATTTTTTCACCCAAACTGGATGATACTTTCAGGTAATGATCAGTACACGAAGGCGACTTGGTTCCCCAAATTTCGTTCTTCTATGTTGAAGCGTTCATTTCCAGTAACAGTTTGAATTTTTAGGTTTCACTCTGTTTTCTCCTATATTGATAGATGTATTTGGAACACTAAATCCAACACGGTTTTTGCTAGCTTCATGAAACTTGACAAAGTAAAGTAGTTTCACGTTCTATCTCTATATTCTGTTTCCTCTTGATGTAGCCCTAAGCATCGAGTGGCGAGAAACACTTTGATGGAAAAAGGTTGCCAAGCTTCCAAAAGTTACGAATCTCCAGAAATCTCAGCAAATATTTTTTCACCCAAACTGGATGATACTTTCAGGTAATGATCACTACACGTAGGCGACTTGGTTCCCCAAATTTCGTTCTTCTATGTTGAAGCGTTCATTTCCAGTAACAGTTTGAATTTTTAGGTTTCACTCTGTTTTCTCCTATATTGATAGATGTATTTGGAACTCTAAATCCAACACGGTTTGTGCTAGCTTCTTGAAACTTGATACAGTAAAGTAGTTTCACGTTCTATCTCTATGTTTTGTTTCCTCTTGCTGTAGCCCTAAGCAGTGACTGGCGAGAACCACTTTCATGGAGAGGGGTTGCCAAGCTTCCAAAAATTACGAATCTCCAAAAATCTCAGCAAATATTTTTTCACCCAAACTGGATGATACTTTCAGGTAATGATCAGTACACTAAGGCGACTTGGTTCCCCAAATTTCGTTCTTCTATGTGGAAGCGTTCATTTCCAGTAACAGTTTGAATTTTTAGGTTTCACTCTGTTTTCTCCTATATTGATACATGTATTTGGAACTCTAAATCCAACACGGTTTGTGCTAGCTTCTTGAAACTTGATACAGTAAAGTAGTTTCACGTTGTATCTCTATGTTTTGTTTCCTCTTGCTGTAGCCCTAAGCAGTGACTGGCGAGAAACACTTTCATGGAGAGGGGTTGCCAAGCTTCCAAAAATTAAGAATCTCCAAAAATCTCAGCAAATATTTTTTCACCCAAACTGGATGATACTTTCAGGTAATGATCAGTACACGAAGGCGACTTGGTTCCCCAAATGTCCTTCTTCTATGTTGAAGCGTTCATTTCCAGTAACAGTTTGAATTTTTAGGTTTCACTCTGTTTTCTCCTATATTGATAGATGTATTTGGAACACTAAATCCAACACGGTTTTTGCTAGCTTCATGAAACTTGACAAAGTAAAGTAGTTTCACGTTCTATCTCTATATTCTGTTTCCTCTTGATGTAGCCCTAAGCATCGAGTGGCGAGAAACACTTTGATGGAAAAAGGTTGCCAAGCTTCCAAAAGTTACGAATCTCCAGAAATCTCAGCAAATATTTTTTCACCCAAACTGGATGATACTTTCAGGTAATGATCACTACACGTAGGCGACTTGGTTCCCCAAATTTCGTTCTTCTATGTTGAAGCGTTCATTTCCAGTAACAGTTTGAATTTTTAGGTTTCACTCTGTTTTCTCCTATATTGATAGATGTATTTGGAACTCTAAATCCAACACGGTTTGTGCTAGCTTCTTGAAACTTGATACAGTAAAGTAGTTTCACGTTCTATCTCTATGTTTTGTTTCCTCTTGCTGTAGCCCTAAGCAGTGACTGGCGAGAACCACTTTCATGGAGAGGGGTTGCCAAGCTTCCAAAAATTACGAATCTCCAAAAATCTCAGCAAATATTTTTTCACCCAAACTGGATGATACTTTCAGGTAATGATCAGTACACGAAGGCGACTTGGTTCCCCAAATTTCGTTCTTCTATGTGGAAGCGTTCATTTCCAGTAACAGTTTGAATTTTTAGGTTTCACTCTGTTTTCTCCTATATTGATAGATGTATTTGGAACTCTAAATCCAACACGGTTTGTGCTAGCTTCTTGAAACTTGACACAGTAAAGTAGTTTCAAGTTCTCTCTCTATGTTTTGTTTCCTCTTGCTGTAGCCCTCAGCAGTGACTATCGAGAAACACTTTCATGGAGAGGGGTTGCCAAGCTTCCAAAAATTAAGAATCTCCAAAAATCTCAGCAAATATTTTTTCACCCAAACTGGATGATACTTTCAGGTAATGATCAGTACACGAAGGCGACTTGGTTCCCCAAAGTTCGTTCTTCTATGTTGAAGCGTTCATTTCCAGTAACAGTTTGAATTTTTAGGTTTCACTCTGTTTTCTCCTATATTGATAGATGTATTTGGAACTCTAAATCCAACACGGTTTGTGCTAGCTTCTTGAAACTTGATACAGTAAAGTAGTTTCACTTTTTATCTCTATGTTTTGTTTCCTCTTGCTGTAGCCCTAAGCAGTGACTGGCGAGAACCACTTTCATGGAGAGGGGTTGCCAAGCTTCCAAAAATTACGAATCTCCAGAAATCTCAGCAAATATTTTTTCACCCAAACTGGATGATACTTTCAGGTATTGATCAGTACACGAAGGCGACTTGGTTCCCCAAATGTCGTTCTTCTATGTTGAAGCGTTCATTTCCAGTAACACTTTGAATTTTTAGGTTTCACTCTGTTTTCTCCTATATTGATAGATGTATTTGGAACTCTAAATCCAACACGGTTTGTGCTAGCTTCATGAAACTTGACAAAGTAAAGTAGTTTCACGTTCTATCTCTATATTCTGTTTCCTCTTGATGTAGCCCTAAGCAGTGACTGGTGAGAAACACTTTCATGGAAAAAGGTTGCCAAGCTTCCAAAAGTTACGAATCTCCAGAAATCTCAGCAAATATTTTTTCACCCAAACTGGATGATACTTTCAGGTTATGATCAGTACACGAAGGCGACTTGGTTCCCCAAATTTCGTTCTTCTATGTTGAAGCGTTCATTTCCAGTAACAGTTTGAATTTTTAGGTTTCATTCTGTTTTCTCCTATATTGATACATGTATTTGGAACTCTAAATCCAACACGGTTTGTGCTAGCTTCTTGAAACTTGACACAGTAAAGTAGTTTCACGTTCTATCTCTATGTTTTGTTTCCTCTTGATGTAGCCCTAGCAGTGACTGGCGAGAAACACTTTCATGGAAAGGGGTTGTAAGCTTCCAAAAATTACGAATCTCCAGAAATCTCAGCAAATATTTTTTCACCCAAACTGGATGATACTTTCAGGTAATGATCAGTACACTAAGGCGAATTGGTTCCCCAAGTGTCGTTCTTCTATGTTGAAGCGTTCATTTCCTGTAACAGTTTGAATTTTTAGGTTTCACTCTGTTTTCTCCTATATTGATACATGTATTTGGAACTCTAAATCCAACACGGTTTGTGCTAGCTTCTTGAAACTTGACACAGTAAAGTAGTTTCACGTTCTATCTCTATGTTTTGTTTCCTCTTGATGTAGCCCTAAGCAGTGACTGGCGAGATACACTTTCATGGAAAGGGGTTGCCAAGCTTCCAAAAATTACGAATCTCCAGAAATCTCAGCAAATATTTTTTCACCCAAACTGGATGATACTTTCAGGTAATGATCAGTACACTAAGGCGACTTGGTTCCCCAAAGTTCGTTCTTCTATGTTGAAGCGTTCATTTCCAGTAACAGTTTGAATTTTTAGGTTTCACTCTGTTTTCTCCTATATTGATACATGTATTTGGAACTCTAAATCCAACACGGTTTGTGCTAGCTTCTTGAAACTTGATACAGTAAAGTAGTTTCACGTTCTATCTCTATGTTTTGTTTCCTCTTGCTGTAGCCCTAAGCAGTGACTGGCGAGAAACACTTTCATGGAGAGGGGTTGCCAAGCTTCCAAAAATTACAAATCTCCAAAAATCTCAGCAAATATTCTTTCACCCAAACTGGATGATACTTTCAGGTAATGATCAGTACACTAAGGCGACTTGGTTCCCCAAAGTTCGTTCTTCTATGTTGAAGCGTTCATTTCAAGTAACAGTTTGAATTTTTAGGTTTCACTCTGTTTTCTCCTATATTGATACATGTATTTGGAACTCTAAATCCAACACGGTTTGTGCTAGCTTCTTGAAACTTGATACAGTAAAGTAGTTTCACGTTGTATCTCTATGTTTTGTTTCCTGTTGCTGTAGCCCTAAGCAGTGACTGGCGAGAACCACTTTCATGGAGAGGGGTTGCCAAGCTTCCAAAAATTACGAATCTCCAGAAATCTCAGCAAATATTTTTTCACCCAAACTGGATGATACTTTCAGGTAATGATCAGTACACGAAGGCGACTTGGTTCCCCAAATTTCGTTCTTCTATATTGAAGCGTTCATTTCCAGTAACAGTTTGAATTTTTAGGTTTCACTCTGTTTTCTCCTATATTGATACATGTATTTGGAACTCTAAATCCAACACGGTTTGTGCTAGCTTCTTGAAACTTGACACATTAAAGTAGTTTCACGTTCTATCTCTACGTTTTGTTTCCTCTTGATGTAGCCCTAAGCAGTGACTGGCGAGAAACACTTTCATGGAAAGGGGTTGCCAAGCTTCAAAAATTACGAATCTCCAGAAATCTCAGCAAATATTTTTTCACCCAAACTGGATGATACTTTCAGGTAATGATCAGTACACTAAGGCGACTTGGTTCCCCAAATGTCGTTCTTCTATGTTGAAGCGTTCATTTACTGTAACAGTTTGAATTTTTAGGTTTCAGTCTGTTTTCTCCTATATTGATACATGTATTTGGAACTCTAAATCCAACACGGTTTGTGCTAGCTTCATGAAACTTGACAAAGTAAAGTAGTTTCACGTTCTATCTCTATGTTTTGTTTCCTCTTGATGTAGCCCTAAGCAGTGACTGGTGAGAAACACTTTCATGGAAAAAGGTTGCCAAGCTTCCAAAACTTACGAATCTCCAGAAATCTCAGCAAATATTTTTTCACCCAAACTGGATGATACTTTCAGGTAATGATCAGTACACGAAGGCGACTTGGTTCCCCAAATTTCGTTCTTCTATGTTGAAGCGTTCATTTCCAGTAACAGTTTGAATTTTTAGGTTTCACTCTGTTTTCTCCTATATTGATACATGTATTTGGAACTCTAAATCCAACACGGTTTGTGCTAGCTTCTTGAAACTTGACACAGTAAAGTAGTTTCACGTTCTATCTCTATGTTTTGTTTCCTCTTGATGTAGCCCTAAGCAGTGACTGGCGAGAAACACTTTCATGGAAAGGGGTTGCCAAGCTTCCAAAAATTACGAATCTCCAGAAATCTCAGCAAATATTTTTTCACCCAAACTGGATGATACTTTCAGGTAATGATCAGTACACTAAGGCGACTTGGTTCCCCAAAGTTCGTTCTTCTATGTTGAAGCGTTCATTTCCAGTAACAGTTTGAATTTTTAGGTTTCACTCTGTTTTCTCCTATATTGATACATGTATTTGGAACTCTAAATCCAACACGGTTTGTGCTAGCTTCTTGAAACTTGATACAGTAAAGTAGTTTCACGTTCTATCTCTATGTTTTGTTTCCTCTTGATGTAGCACTAAGCAGTGACTGGCGAGAAACACTTTCATGGAAAGGGGTTGCCAAGATTCCAAAAATTACGAATCTCCACAAATCTCAGCAAATATTTTTTCACCCAAACTGGATGATACTTTCAGGTAATGATCAGTACACTAAGGCGACTTGGTTCCCCAAATGTCGTTCTTCTATGTTGAAGCGTTCATTTCCTGTAACAGTTTGAATTTTTAGGTTTCACTCTGTTTTCTCCTATATTGATACATGTATTTGGAACTCTAAATCCAACACGGTGTGTGCTAGCTTCTTGAAACTTGACACAGTAAAGTAGTTTCACGTTCTATCTCTATGTTTTCTTTCCTCTTGGTGTAGCCCTAAGCAGTGACTGGCGAGAAACACTTTCATGGAAAGGGGTTGCCAAGCTTCCAAAAATTACGAATCTCCAGAAATCTCAGCAAATATTTTTTCACCCAAACTGGATGATACTTTCAGGTAATGATCAGTACACTAAGGCGACTTGGTTCCCCAAAGTTCGTTCTTCTATGTTGAAGCGTTCATTTCCAGTAACAGTTTGAATTTTTAGGTTTCACTCTGTTTTCTCCTATATTGATAGATGTATTTGGAAGTCTAAATCCAACACGGTTTGTGCTAGCTTCTTGAAACTTGACACAGTAAAATAGTTTCAAGTTCTCTCTCTATGTTTTGTTTCCTCTTGATGTAGCCCTAAGCAGTGACTGGCGAGAAACACTTTCATGGAGAGGGGTTGCCAAGCTTCCAAAAATTACGAATCTCCAAAAATCTCAGCAAATATTTTTTCACCCAAACTGGATGATACTTTCAGGTAATGATCAGTACACTAAGGCGACTTGGTTCCCCAAAGTTCGTTCTTCTATGTTGAAGCGTTCATTTCCAGTAACAGTTTGAATTTTTAGGTTTCACTCTGTTTTCTCCTATATTGATACATGTATTTGGAACTCTAAATCCAACACGGTTTGTGCTAGCTTCTTGAAACTTGATACAGTAAAGTAGTTTCACGTTCTATCTGTATGTTTTGTTTCCTCTTGCTGTAGCCCTAAGCAGTGACTGGCGAGAAACACTTTCATGGAGAGGGGTTGCCAAGCTTCCAAAAATTACGAATCTCCAGAAATCTCAGCAAATATTTTTTCACCCAAACTGGATGATACTTTCAGGTAATGATCAGTACACGAAGGCGACTTGGTTCCCCAAATGTCCTTCTTCTATGTTGAAGCGTTCATTTCCAGTAACAGTTTGAATTTTTAGGTTTCACTCTGTTTTCTCCTATATTGATAGATGTATTTGGAACTCTAAATCGAACACGGTTTGTGCTAGCTTCATGAAACTTGACAAAGTAAAGTAGTTTCACGTTCTATCTCTATATTCTGTTTCCTCTTGATGTAGCCCTAAGCATCGAGTGGCGAGAAACACTTTGATGGAAAAAGGTTGCCAAGCTTCCAAAAGTTACGAATCTCCAGAAATCTCAGCAAATATTTTTTCACCCAAACTGGATGATACTTTCAGGTAATGATCAGTACACGTAGGAGACTTGGTTCCCCAAATTTCGTTCTTCTATGTTGAAGCGTTCATTTCCAGTAACAGTTTGAATTTTTAGGTTTCACTCTGTTTTCTCCTATATTGATAGATGTATTTGGAACTCTAAATCCAACACGGTTTGTGCTAGCTTCTTGAAACTTGATACAGTAAAGTAGTTTCACGTTCTATCTCTATGTTTTGTTTCCTCTTGCTGTAGCCCTAAGCAGTGACTGGCGAGAACCACTTTCATGGAGAGGGGTTGCCAAGCTTCCAAAAATTACGAATCTCCAAAAATCTCAGCAAATATTTTTTCACCCAAACTGGATGATACTTTCAGGTAATGATCAGTACACTAAGGCGACTTGGTTCCCCAAATGTCGTTCTTCTATGTTGAAGCGTTCATTTCCTGTAACAGTTTGAATTTTTAGGTTTCACTCTGTTTTCTCCTATATTGATACATGTATTTGGAACTCTAAATCCAACACGGTTTGTGCTAGCTTCATGAAACTTGACAAAGTAAAGTAGTTTCACGTTCTATCTCTATATTCTGTTTCCTCTTGATGTAGCCCTAAGCAGTGACTGGTGAGAAACACTTTCATGGAAAAAGGTTGCCAAGCTTCCAAAAGTTACGAATCTCCAGAAATCTCAGCAAATATTTTTTCACCCAAACTGGATGATACTTTCAGGTAATGATCAGTACACGAAGGCGACTTGGTTCCCCAAATTTCGTTCTTCTATGTTGAAGCGTTCATTTCCAGTAACAGTTTGAATTTTTAGGTTTCACTCTGTTTTCTCCTATATTGATACATGTATTTGGAACTCTAAATCCAACACGGTTTGTGCTAGCTTCTTGAAACTTGACACAGTAAAGTAGTTTCACGTTCTATCTCTATGTTTTGTTTCCTCTTGATGTAGCCCTAAGCAGTGACTGGCGAGAAACACTTTCATGGAAAGGGGTTGCCAAGCTTCCAAAAATTACGAATCTCCAGAAATCTCAGCAAATATTTTTTCACCCAAACTGGATGATACTTTCAGGTAATGATCAGTACACTAAGGCGACTTGGTTCCCCAAAGTTCGTTCTTCTATGTTGAAGCGTTCATTTCCAGTAACAGTTTGAATTTTTAGGTTTCACTCTGTTTTCTCCTATATTGATACATGTATTTGGAACTCTAAATCCAACACGGTTGGTGCTAGCTTCTTGAAACTTGATACAGTAAAGTAGTTTCACGTTCTATCTCTATGTTTTGTTTCCTCTTGCTGTAGCCCTAAGCAGTGACTGGCGAGAAACACTTTCATGGAGAGGGGTTGCCAAGCTTCCAAAAATTACGAATCTCCAAAAATCTCAGCAAATATTTTTTCACCCAAACTGGATGATACTTTCAGGTAATGATCAGTACACTAAGGCGACTTGGTTCCCCAAAGTTCGTTCTTCTATGTTGTAGCGTTCATTTCCAGTAACAGTTTGAATTTTTAGGTTTCACTCTGTTTTCTCCTATATTGATACATGTATTTGGAACTCTAAATCCAACACGGTTTGTGCTAGCTTCTTGAAACTTGATACAGTAAAGTAGTTTCACGTTGTATCTCTATGTTTTGTTTCCTGTTGCTGTAGCCCTAAGCAGTGACTGGCGAGAACCACTTTCATGGAGAGGGGTTGCCAAGCTTCCAAAAATTACGAATCTCCAGAAATCTCAGCAAATATTTTTTCACCCAAACTGGATGATACTTTCAGGTAATGATCAGTACACGAAGGCGACTTGGTTCCCCAAATGTCCTTCTTCTATGTTGAAGCGTTCATTTCCAGTAACAGTTTGAATTTTTAGGTTTCACTCTGTTTTCTCCTATATTGATAGATGTATTTGGAACACTAAATCCAACACGGTTTTTGCTAGCTTCATGAAACTTGACAAAGTAAAGTAGTTTCACGTTCTATCTCTATATTCTGTTTCCTCTTGATGTAGCCCTAAGCATCGAGTGGCGAGAAACACTTTGATGGAAAAAGGTTGCCAAGCTTCCAAAAGTTACGAATCTCCAGAAATCTCAGCAAATATTTTTTCACCCAAACTGGATGATACTTTCAGGTAATGATCACTACACGTAGGCGACTTGGTTCCCCAAATTTCGTTCTTCTATGTTGAAGCGTTCATTTCCAGTAACAGTTTGAATTTTTAGGTTTCACTCTGTTTTCTCCTATATTGATAGATGTATTTGGAACTCTAAATCCAACACGGTTTGTGCTAGCTTCTTGAAACTTGATACAGTAAAGTAGTTTCACGTTCTATCTCTATGTTTTGTTTCCTCTTGCTGTAGCCCTAAGCAGTGACTGGCGAGAACCACTTTCATGGAGAGGGGTTGCCAAGCTTCCAAAAATTACGAATCTCCAAAAATCTCAGCAAATATTTTTTCACCCAAACTGGATGATACTTTCAGGTAATGATCAGTACACTAAGGCGACTTGGTTCCCCAAATTTCGTTCTTCTATGTGGAAGCGTTCATTTCCAGTAACAGTTTGAATTTTTAGGTTTCACTCTGTTTTCTCCTATATTGATAGATGTATTTGGAACTCTAAATCCAACACGGTTTGTGCTAGCTTCTTGAAACTTGACACAGTAAAGTAGTTTCAAGTTCTCTCTCTATGTTTTGTTTCCTCTTGCTGTAGCCCTAAGCAGTGACTGGCGAGAAACACTTTCATGGAGAGGGGTTGCCAAGCTTCCAAAAATTAAGAATCTCCAAAAATCTCAGCAAATATTTTTTCACCCAAACTGGATGATACTTTCAGGTAATGATCAGTACACGAAGGCGACTTGGTTCCCCAAAGTTCGTTCTTCTATGTTGAAGCGTTCATTTCCAGTAACAGTTTGAATTTTTAGGTTTCACTCTGTTTTCTCCTATATTGATAGATGTATTTGGAACTCTAAATCCAACACGGTTTGTGCTAGCTTCTTGAAACTTGATACAGTAAAGTAGTTTCACTTTGTATCTCTATGTTTTGTTTCCTCTTGCTGTAGCCCTAAGCAGTGACTGGCGAGAACCACTTTCATGGAGAGGGGTTGCCAAGCTTCCAAAAATTACGAATCTCCAGAAATCTCAGCAAATATTTTTTCACCCAAACTGGATGATACTTTCAGGTATTGATCAGTACACGAAGGCGACTTGGTTCCCCAAATGTCGTTCTTCTATGTTGAAGCGTTCATTTCCAGTAACACTTTGAATTTTTAGGTTTCACTCTGTTTTCTCCTATATTGATAGATGTATTTGGAACTCTAAATCCAACACGGTTTGTGCTAGCTTCATGAAACTTGACAAAGTAAAGTAGTTTCACGTTCTATCTCTATATTCTGTTTCCTCTTGATGTAGCCCTAAGCAGTGACTGGTGAGAAACACTTTCATGGAAAAAGGTTGCCAAGCTTCCAAAAGTTACGAATCTCCAGAAATCTCAGCAAATATTTTTTCACCCAAACTGGATGATACTTTCAGGTTATGATCAGTACACGAAGGCGACTTGGTTCCCCAAATTTCGTTCTTCTATGTTGAAGCGTTCATTTCCAGTAACAGTTTGAATTTTTAGGTTTCATTCTGTTTTCTCCTATATTGATACATGTATTTGGAACTCTAAATCCAACACGGTTTGTGCTAGCTTCTTGAAACTTGACACAGTAAAGTAGTTTCACGTTCTATCTCTATGTTTTGTTTCCTCTTGATGTAGCCCTAAGCAGTGACTGGCGAGAAACACTTTCATGGAAAGGGGTTGCCAAGCTTCCAAAAATTACGAATCTCCAGAAATCTCAGCAAATATTTTTTCACCCAAACTGGATGATACTTTCAGGTAATGATCAGTACACTAAGGCGACTTGGTTCCCCAAATGTCGTTCTTCTATGTTGAAGCGTTCATTTCCTGTAACAGTTTGAATTTTTAGGTTTCACTCTGTTTTCTCCTATATTGATACATGTATTTGGAACTCTAAATCCAACACGGTTTGTGCTAGCTTCTTGAAACTTGACACAGTAAAGTAGTTTCACGTTCTATCTCTATGTTTTGTTTCCTCTTGATGTAGCCCTAAGCAGTGACTGGCGAGAAACACTTTCATGGAAAGGGGTTGCCAAGCTTCCAAAAATTACGAATCTCCAGAAATCTCAGCAAATATTTTTTCACCCAAACTGGATGATACTTTCAGGTAATGATCAGTACACTAAGGCGACTTGGTTCCCCAAAGTTCGTTCTTCTATGTTGAAGCGTTCATTTCCAGTAACAGTTTGAATTTTTAGGTTTCACTCTGTTTTCTCCTATATTGATACATGTATTTGGAACTCTAAATCCAACACGGTTTGTGCTAGCTTCTTGAAACTTGATACAGTAAAGTAGTTTCACGTTCTATCTCTATGTTTTGTTTCCTCTTGCTGTAGCCCTAAGCAGTGACTGGCGAGAAACACTTTCATGGAGAGGGGTTGCCAAGCTTCCAAAAATTACAAATCTCCAAAAATCTCAGCAAATATTTTTTCACCCAAACTGGATGATACTTTCAGGTAATGATCAGTACACTAAGGCGACTTGGTTCCCCAAAGTTCGTTCTTCTATGTTGAAGCGTTCATTTCCAGTAACAGTTTGAATTTTTAGGTTTCACTCTGTTTTCTCCTATATTGATACATGTATTTGGAACTCTAAATCCAACACGGTTTGTGCTAGCTTCTTGAAACTTGATACAGTAAAGTAGTTTCACGTTGTATCTCTATGTTTTGTTTCCTGTTGCTGTAGCCCTAAGCAGTGACTGGCGAGAACCACTTTCATGGAGAGGGGTTGCCAAGCTTCCAAAAATTACGAATCTCCAGAAATCTCAGCAAATATTTTTTCACCCAAACTGGATGATACTTTCAGGTAATGATCAGTACACGAAGGCGACTTGGTTCCCCAAATTTCGTTCTTCTATGTTGAAGCGTTCATTTCCAGTAACAGTTTGAATTTTTAGGTTTCACTCTGTTTTCTCCTATATTGATACATGTATTTGGAACTCTAAATCCAACACGGTTTGTGCTAGCTTCTTGAAACTTGACACAGTAAAGTAGTTTCACGTTCTATCTCTATGTTTTGTTTCCTCTTGATGTAGCCCTAAGCAGTGACTGGCGAGAAACACTTTCATGGAAAGGGGTTGCCAAGCTTCCAAAAATTACGAATCTCCAGAAATCTCAGCAAATATTTTTTCACCCAAACTGGATGATACTTTCAGGTAATGATCAGTACACTAAGGCGACTTGGTTCCCCAAAGTTCGTTCTTCTATGTTGAAGCGTTCATTTCCAGTAACAGTTTGAATTTTTAGGTTTCACTCTGTTTTCTCCTATATTGATACATGTATTTGGAACTCTAAATCCAACACGGTTTGTGCTAGCTTCTTGAAATTTGATACAGTAAAGTAGTTTCACGTTGTATCTCTATGTTTTGTTTCCTCTTGCTGTAGCCCTAAGCAGTGACTGGCGAGAACCACTTTCATGGAGAGGGGTTGCCAAGCTTCCAAAAATTACGAATCTCCAGAAATCTCAGCAAATATTTTTTCACCCAAACTGGATGATACTTTCAGGTAATGATCAGTACACGAAGGCGACTTGGTTCCCCAAATGTCGTTCTTCTATGTTGAAGCGTTCATTTCCAGTAACACTTTGAATTTTTAGGTTTCACTCTGTTTTCTCCTATATTGATAGATGTATTTGGAACTCTAAATCCAACACGGTTTGTGCTAGCTTCATGAAACATGACAAAGTAAAGTAGTTTCACGTTCTATCTCTATATTCTGTTTCCTCTTGATGTAGCCCTAAGCAGTGACTGGTGAGAAACACTTTCATGGAAAAAGGTTGCCAAGCTTCCAAAAGTTACGAATCTCCAGAAATCTCAGCAAATATTTTTTCACCCAAACTGGATGATACTTTCAGGTTATGATCAGTACACGAAGGCGACTTGGTTCCCCAAAGTTCGTTCTTCTATGTTGAAGCGTTCATTTCCAGTAACAGTTTGAATTTTTAGGTTTCACTCTGTTTTCTCCTATATTGATACATGTATTTGGAACTCTAAATCCAACACGGTTTGTGCTAGCTTCTTGAAACTTGACACAGTAAAGTATTTTCACGTTCTATCTCTATGTTTTGTTTCCTCTTGATGTAGCCCTAAGCAGTGACTGGCGAGAAACACTTTCATGGAAAGGGGTTGCCAAGCTTCCAAAAATTACGAATCTCCAGAAATCTCAGCAAATATTTTTTCACCCAAACTGGATGATACTTTCAGGTAATGATCAGTACACGAAGGCGACTTGGTTCCCCAAATTTCGTTCTTCTATGTTGAAGCGTTCATTTCCAGTAACAGTTTGAATTTTTAGGTTTCACTCTGTTTTCTCCTATATTGATACATGTATTTGGAACTCTAAATCCAACACGGTTTGTGCTAGCTTCTTGAAACTTGACACAGTAAAGTAGTTTCACGTTCTATCTCTATGTTTTGTTTCCTCTTGATGTAGCCCTAAGCAGTGACTGGCGAGAAACACTTTCATGGAAAGGGGTTGCCAAGCTTCCAAAAATTACGAATCTCCAGAAATCTCAGCAAATATTTTTTCACCCAAACTGGATGATACTTTCAGGTAATGATCAGTACACTAAGGCGACTTGGTTCCCCAAAGTTCGTTCTTCTATGTTGAAGCGTTCATTTCCAGTAACAGTTTGAATTTTTAGGTTTCACTCTGTTTTCTCCTATATTGATACATGTATTTGGAACTCTAAATCCAACACGGTTTGTGCTAGCTTCTTGAAACTTGATACAGTAAAGTAGTTTCACGTTCTATCTCTATGTTTTGTTTCCTCTTGCTGTAGCCCTAAGCAGTGACTGGCGAGAAACACTTTCATGGAGAGGGGTTGCCAAGCTTCCAAAAATTACGAATCTCCAAAAATCTCAGCAAATATTTTTTCACCCAAACTGGATGATACTTTCAGGTAATGATCAGTACACTAAGGCGACTTGGTTCCCCAAAGTTCGTTCTTCTATGTTGAAGCGTTCATTTCCAGTAACAGTTTGAATTTTTAGGTTTCACTCTGTTTTCTCCTATATTGATACATGTATTTGGAACTCTAAATCCAACACGGTTTGTGCTAGCTTCTTGAAACTTGATACAGTAAAGTAGTTTCACGTTGTATCTCTATGTTTTGTTTCCTGTTGCTGTAGCCCTAAGCAGTGACTGGCGAGAACCACTTTCATGGAGAGGGGTTGCCAAGCTTCCAAAAATTACGAATCTCCAGAAATCTCAGCAAATATTTTTTCACCCAAACTGGATGATACTTTCAGGTAATGATCAGTACACGAAGGCGACTTGGTTCCCCAAATGTCCTTCTTCTATGTTGAAGCGTTCATTTCCAGTAACAGTTTGAATTTTTAGGTTTCACTCTGTTTTCTCCTATATTGATAGATGTATTTGGAACTCTAAATCCAACACGGTTTGTGCTAGCTTCATGAAACTTGACAAAGTAAAGTAGTTTCACGTTCTATCTCTATATTCTGTTTCCTCTTGATGTAGCCCTAAGCATCGAGTGGCGAGAAACACTTTGATGGAAAAAGGTTGCCAAGCTTCCAAAAGTTACGAATCTCCAGAAATCTCAGCAAATATTTTTTCACCCAAACTGGATGATACTTTCAGGTAATGATCACTACACGTAGGCGACTTGGTTCCCCAAATTTCGTTCTTCTATGTTGAAGCGTTCATTTCCAGTAACAGTTTGAATTTTTAGGTTTCACTCTGTTTTCTCCTATATTGATAGATGTATTTGGAACTCTAAATCCAACACGGTTTGTGCTAGCTTCTTGAAACTTGATACAGTAAAGTAGTTTCACGTTCTATCTCTATGTTTTGTTTCCTCTTGCTGTGGCCCTAAGCAGTGACTGGCGAGAACCACTTTCATGGAGAGGGGTTGCCAAGCTTCCAAAAATTACGAATCTCCAAAAATCTCAGCAAATATTTTTTCACCCAAACTGGATGATACTTTCAGGTAATGATCAGTACACTAAGGCGACTTGGTTCCCCAAATTTCGTTCTTCTATGTGGAAGCGTTCATTTCCAGTAACAGTTTGAATTTTTAGGTTTCACTCTGTTTTCTCCTATATTGATAGATGTATTTGGAACTCTAAATCCAACACGGTTTGTGCTAGCTTCTTGAAACTTGACACAGTAAAGTAGTTTCAAGTTCTCTCTCTATGTTTTGTTTCCTCTTGCTGTAGCCCTAAGCAGTGACTGGCGAGAAACACTTTCATGGAGAGGGGTTGCCAAGCTTCCAAAAATTACGAATCTCCAGAAATCTCAGCAAATATTTTTTCACCCAAACTGGATGATACTTTCAGGTATTGATCAGTACACGAAGGCGACTTGGTTCCCCAAATGTCGTTCTTCTATGTTGAAGCGTTCATTTCCAGTAACACTTTGAATTTTTAGGTTTCACTCTGTTTTCTCCTATATTGATAGATGTATTTGGAACTCTAAATCCAACACGGTTTGTGCTAGCTTCATGAAACTTGACAAAGTAAAGTAGTTTCACGTTCTATCTCTATATTCTGTTTCCTCTTGATGTAGCCCTAAGCAGTGACTGGTGAGAAACACTTTCATGGAAAAAGGTTGCCAAGCTTCCAAAAGTTACGAATCTCCAGAAATCTCAGCAAATATTTTTTCACCCAAACTGGATGATACTTTCAGGTTATGATCAGTACACGAAGGCGACTTGGTTACCCAAATTTCGTTCTTCTATGTTGAAGCGTTCATTTCCAGTAACAGTTTGAATTTTTAGGTTTCATTCTGTTTTCTCCTATATTGATACATGTATTTGGAACTCTAAATCCAACACGGTTTGTGCTAGCTTCTTGAAACTTGACACAGTAAAGTAGTTTCACGTTCTATCTCTATGTTTTGTTTCCTCTTGATGTAGCCCTAAGCAGTGACTGGCGAGAAACACTTTCATGGAAAGGGGTTGCCAAGCTTCCAAAAATTACGAATCTCCAGAAATCTCAGCAAATATTTTTTCACCCAAACTGGATGATACTTTCAGGTAATGATCAGTACACTAAGGCGACTTGGTTCCCCAAATGTCGTTCTTCTATGTTGAAGCGTTCATTTCCAGTAACAGTTTGAATTTTTAGGTTTCACTCTGTTTTCTCCTATATTGATACATGTATTTGGAACTCTAAATCCAACACGGTTTGTGCTAGCTTCTTGAAATTTGATACAGTAAAGTAGTTTCACGTTGTATCTCTATGTTTTGTTTCCTCTTGCTGTAGCCCTAAGCAGTGACTGGCGAGAACCACTTTCATGGAGAGGGGTTGCCAAGCTTCCAAAAATTACGAATCTCCAGAAATCTCAGCAAATATTTTTTCACCCAAACTGGATGATACTTTCAGGTAATGATCACTACACGAAGGCGACTTGGTTCCCCAAATGTCGTTCTTCTATGTTGAAGCGTTCATTTCCAGTAACACTTTGAATTTTTAGGTTTCACTCTGTTTTCTCCTATATTGATAGATGTATTTGGAACTCTAAATCCAACACGGTTTGTGCTAGCTTCATGAAACTTGACAAAGTAAAGTAGTTTCACGTTCTATCTCTATATTCTGTTTCCTCTTGATGTAGCCCTAAGCAGTGACTGGTGAGAAACACTTTCATGGAAAGGGGTTGCCAAGATTCCAAAAATTACGAATCTCCAGAAATCTCAGCAAATATTTTTTCACCCAAACTGGATGATACTTTCAGGTAATGATCAGTACACTAAGGCGACTTGGTTCCCCAAAGTTCGTTCTTCTATGTTGAAGCGTTCATTTCCAGTAACAGTTTGAATTTTTAGGTTTCACTCTGTTTTCTCCTATATTGATACATGTATTTGGAACTCTAAATCCAACACGGTTTGTGCTAGCTTCTTGAAATTTGATACAGTAAAGTAGTTTCACGTTGTATCTCTATGTTTTGTTTCCTCTTGCTGTAGCCCTAAGCAGTGACTGGCGAGAACCACTTTCATGGAGAGGGGTTGCCAAGCTTCCAAAAATTACGAATCTCCAGAAATCTCAGCAAATATTTTTTCACCCAAACTGGATGATACTTTCAGGTAATGATCAGTACACGAAGGCGACTTGGTTCCCCAAATGTCGTTCTTCTATGTTGAAGCGTTCATTTCCAGTAACACTTTGAATTTTTAGGTTTCACTCTGTTTTCTCCTATATTGATACATGTATTTGGAACTCTAAATCCAACACGGTTTGTGCTAGCTTCATGAAACTTGACAAAGTAAAGTAGTTTCACGTTCTATCTCTATATTCTGTTTCCTCTTGATGTAGCCCTAAGCAGTGACTGGTGAGAAACACTTTCATGGAAAAAGGTTGCCAAGCTTCCAAAAGTTACGAATCTCCAGAAATCTCAGCAAATATTTTTTCACCCAAACTGGATGATACTTTCAGGTAATGATCAGTACACTAAGGCGACTTGGTTCCCCAAATTTCGTTCTTCTATGTTGAAGCGTTCATTTCCAGTAACAGTTTGAATTTTTAGGTTTCACTCTGTTTTCTCCTATATTGATACATGTATTTGGAACTCTAAATCCAACACGGTTTGTGCTAGCTTCTTGAAACTTGACACAGTAAAGTAGTTTCACGTTCTATCTGTAGGTTTTGTTTCCTCTTGATGTAGCCCTAAGCAGTGACTGGCGAGAAACACTTTCATGGAAAGGGGTTGCCAAGCTTCCAAAAATTACGAATCTCCAAAAATCTCAGCAAATATTTTTCTCCCAAACTGAATGATACTTTCAGGTAATGATCAGTACACTAAGGCGACTTGGTTCCCCCAAGTTCGTTCTTCTATGTTGAAGCGTTCATTTCCAGTAACAGTTTGAATTTTTAGGTTTCACTCTGTTTTCTCCTATATTGATACATGTATTTGGAACTCTAAATCCAACAAGGTTTGTGCTAGCTTCTTGAAACTTGATACAGTAAAGTAGTTTCACGTTGTATCACTATGTTTTGTTTCCTCTTGCTGTAGCCCTAAGCAGTGACTGGCGAGAACCACTTTCATGGAGAGGGGTTGCCAAGCTTCCAAAAATTACGAATCTCCAGAAATCTCAGCAAATATTTTTTCACCCAAACTGGATGATACTTTCAGGTAATGATCAGTACACGAAGGCGACTTGGTTCCCCAAATTTCGTTCTTCTATGTGGAAGCATTCATTTCCAGTAACAGTTTGAATTTTTAGGTTTCACTCTGTTTTCTCCTATATTGATACATGTATTTAGAACTCTAAATCCAACACGGTTTGTGCTAGCTTCTTGAAACTTGACACATTAAAGTAGTTTCACGTTCTATCTCTACGTTTTGTTTCCTCTTGATGGAGCCCTAAGCAGTGACTGGCGAGAAACACGTTCATGGAAAGGGGTTGCCAAGCTTCAAAAATTACGAATCTCCAGAAATCTCAGCAAATATTTTTTCACCCAAACTGGATGATACTTTCAGGTAATGATCAGTACACTAAGGCGACTTGGTTCCCCAAATGTCGTTCTTCTATGTTGAAGCGTTCATTTCCTGTAACAGTTTGAATTTTTAGGTTTCACTCTGTTTTCTCCTATATTGATACATGTATTTGGAACTCTAAATCCAACACGGTTTGTGCTAGCTTCATGAAACTTGACAAAGTAAAGTAGATTCACGTTCTATCTCTATATTCTGTTTCCTCTTGATGTAGCCCTAAGCAGTGACTGGTGAGAAACACTTTCATGGAAAAAGGTTGCCAAGCTTCCAAAAGTTACGAATCTTCAGAAATCTCAGCAAATATTTTTTCACCCAAACTGGATGATACTTTCAGGTAATGATCAGTACACTAAGGCGACTTGGTTCCCCAAAGTTTGTTCTTCTATGTTGAAGCGTTCATTTCCAGTAACAGTTTGAATTTTTAGGTTTCACTCTGTTTTCTCCTATATTGATACATGTATTTGGAACTCTAAATCCAACACGGTTTGTGCTAGCTTCTTGAAATTTGATACAGTAAAGTAGTTTCACGTTGTATCTCTATGTTTTGTTTCCTCTTGCTGTAGCCCTAAGCAGTGACTGGCGAGAACCACTTTCATGGAGAGGGGTTGCCAAGCTTCCAAAAATTACGAATCTCCAAAAATCTCAGCAAATATTTTTTCACCCAAACTGGATGATACTTTCAGGTAATGATCAGTACACTAAGGCGACTTGGTTCCCCAAATTTCGTTCTTCTATGTGGAAGCGTTCATTTCCAGTAACAGTTTGAATTTTTAGGTTTCACTCTGTTTTCTCCTATATTGATAGATGTATTTGGAACTCTAAATCCAACACGGTTTGTGCTAGCTTCTTGAAACTTGATACAGTAAAGTAGTTTCACTTTGTATCTCTATGTTTTGTTTCCTCTTGCTGTAGCCCTAAGCAGTGACTGGCGAGAACCACTTTCATCGAGAGGGGTTGCCAAGCTTCCAAAAATTACGAATCTCCAGAAATCTCAGCAAATATTTTTTCACCCAAACTGGATGATACTTTCAGGTATTGATCAGTACACGAAGGCGACTTGGTTCCCCAAATGTCGTTCTTCTATGTTGAAGCGTTCATTTCCAGTAACACTTTGAATTTTTAGGTTTCACTCTGTTTTCTCCTATATTGATAGATGTATTTGGAACTCTAAATCCAACACGGTTTGTGCTAGCTTCATGAAACTTGACAAAGTAAAGTAATTTCACGTTCTATCTCTATATTCTGTTTCCTCTTGATGTAGCCCTAAGCAGTGACTGGTGAGAAACACTTTCATGGAAAAAGGTTGCCAAGCTTCCAAAAGTTACGAATCTCTAGAAATCTCAGCAAATATTTTTTCACCCAAACTGGATGATACTTTCAGGTTATGATCAGTACACGAAGGCGACTTGGTTCCCCAAATTTCGTTCTTCTATGTTGAAGCGTTCATTTCCAGTAACAGTTTGAATTTTTAGGTTTCACTCTGTTTTCTCCTATATTGATACATGTATTTGGAACTCTAAATCCAACACGGTTTGTGCTAGCTTCTTGAAACTTGACACAGTAAAGTATTTTCACGTTCTATCTCTATGTTTTGTTTCCTCTTGATGTAGCCCTAAGCAGTGACTGGCGAGAAACACTTTCATGGAAAGGGGTTGCCAAGCTTCCAAAAATTACGAATCTCCAGAAATCTCAGCAAATATTTTTTCACCCAAACTGCATGATACTTTCAGGTAATGATCAGTACACTAAGGCGACTTGGTTCCCCAAAGTTCATTCTTCTATGTTGAAGCGTTCATTTCCAGTAACAGTTTGAATTTTTAGGTTTCACTCTGTTTTCTCCTATATTGATACATGTATTTGGAACTCTAAATCCAACACGGTTTGTGCTAGCTTCTTGAAACTTGATACAGTAAAGTAGTTTCACGTTGTATCTCTATGTTTTGTTTCCTCTTGCTGTAGCCCTAAGCAGTGACTGGCGAGAAACACTTTCATGGAGAGGGGTTGCCAAGCTTCCAAAAATTACGAATCTCCAGAAATCTCAGCAAATATTTTTTCACCCAAACTGGATGATACTTTCAGGTAATGATCAGTACACGAAGGCGATTTGGTTCCCCAAATGTCGTTCTTCTATTTTGAAGCGTTCATTTCCAGTAACACTTTGAATTTTTAGGTTTCACTCTGTTTTCTCCTATAATGATAGATGTATTTGGAACTCTAAATCCAACACGGTTTGTGCTAGCTTCATGAAACTTGACAAAGTAAAGTAGTTTCACGTTCTATCTCTATATTCTGTTTCCTCTTGATGTAGCCCTAAGCAGTGACTGGTGAGAAACACTTTCATGGAAAAAGGTTGCCAAGCTTCCAAAAGTTACGAATCTCCAGAAATCTCAGCAAATATTTTTTCACCCAAACTGGATGATACTTTCAGGTTATGATCAGTACACGAAGGCGACTTGGTTCCCCAAATTTCGTTCTTCTATGTTGAAGCGTTCATTTCCAGTTACAGTTTGAATTTTTAGGTTTCATTCTGTTTTCTCCTATATTGATACATGTATTTGGAACTCTAAATCCAACACGGTTTGTGCTAGCTTCTTGAAACTTGACACAGTAAAGTAGTTTCACGTTCTATCTCTATGTTTTGTTTCCTCTTGATGTAGCCCTAAGCAGTGACTGGCGAGAAACACTTTCATGGAAAGGGGTTGCCAAGCTTCCAAAAATTACGAATCTCCAGAAATCTCAGCAAATATTTTTTCACCCAAACTGGATGATACTTTCAGGTAATGATCAGTATACTAAGGCGACTTGGTTCCCCAAATGTCGTTCTTCTATGTTGAAGCGTTCATTTCCTGTAACAGTTTGAATTTTTAGGTTTCACTCTGTTTTCTCCTATATTGATACATGTATTTGGAACTCTAAATCCAACACGGTTTGTGCTAGCTTCTTGAAACTTGACACAGTAAAGTAGTTTCACGTTCTTTCTCTATGTTTTGTTTCCTCTTGATGTAGCCCTAAGCAGTGACTGGCGAGAAACACTTTCATGGAAAGGGGTTGCCAAGCTTCCAAAAATTACGAATCTCCAGAAATCTCAGCAAATATTTTTTCACCCAAACTGGATGATACTTTCAGGTAATGATCAGTACACTAAGGCGACTTGGTTCCCCAAAGTTCGTTCTTCTATGTTGAAGCGTTCATTTCCAGTAACAGTTTGAATTTTTAGGTTTCACTCTGTTTTCTCCTATATTGATACATGTATTTGGAACTCTAAATCCAACACGGTTTGTGCTAGCTTCTTGAAACTTGATACAGTAAAGTAGTTTCACGTTCTATCTCTATGTTTTGTTTCCTCTTGCTGTAGCCCTAAGCAGTGACTGGCGAGAAACACTTTCATGGAGAGGGGTTGCCAAGCTTCCAAAAATTACGAATCTCCAAAAATCTCAGCAAATATTTTTTCACCCAAACTGGATGATACTTTCAGGTAATGATCAGTACACTAAGGCGACTTGGTTCCCCAAAGTTCGTTCTTCTATGTTGAAGCGTTCATTTCCAGTAACAGTTTGAATTTTTAGGTTTCACTCTGTTTTCTCCTATATTGATACATGTATTTGGAACTCTAAATCCAACACGGTTCGTGCTAGCTTCTTGAAACTTGATACAGTAAAGTAGTTTCACGTTCTATCTCTATGTTTTGTTTCCTCTTGATGTAGCCCTAAGCAGTGACTGGCGAGAAACACTTTCATGGAAAGGGGTTGCCAAGCTTCCAAAAATTACGAATCTCCAGAAATCTCAGCAAATATTTTTTCACCCAAACTGGATGATACTTTCAGGTATTGATCAGTACACGAAGGCGACTTGGTTCCCCAAATGTCGTTCTTCTATGTTGAAGCGTTCATTTCCAGTAACACTTTGAATTTTTAGGTTTCACTCTGTTTTCTCCTATATTGATACATGTATTTGGAACTCTAAATCCAACACGGTTTGTGCTAGCTTCTTGAAACTTGATACAGTAAAGTAGTTTCACGTTGTATCTCTATGTTTTGTTTCCTGTTGCTGTAGCCCTAAGCAGTGACTGGCGAGAACCACTTTCATGGAGAGGGGTTGCCAAGCTTCCAAAAATTACGAATCTCCAGAAATCTCAGCAAATATTTTTTCACCCAAACTGGATGATACTTTCAGGTAATGATCAGTACACGAAGGCGACTTGGTTCCCCAAATGTCCTTCTTCTATGTTGAAGCGTTCATTTCCAGTAACAGTTTGAATTTTTAGGTTTCACTCTGTTTTCTCCTATATTGATAGATGTATTTGGAACTCTAAATCCAACACGGTTTGTGCTAGCTTCATGAAACTTGACAAAGTAAAGTAGTTTCACGTTCTATCTCTATATTCTGTTTCCTCTTGATGTAGCCCTAAGCATCGAGTGGCGAGAAACACTTTGATGGAAAAAGGTTGCCAAGCTTCCAAAAGTTACGAATCTCCAGAAATCTCAGCAAATATTTTTTCACCCAAACTGGATGATACTTTCAGGTAATGATCACTACACGTAGGCGACTTGGTTCCCCAAATTTCGTTCTTCTATGTTGAAGCGTTCATTTCCAGTAACAGTTTGAATTTTTAGGTTTCACTCTGTTTTCTCCTATATTGATAGATGTATTTGGAACTCTAAATCCAACACGGTTTGTGCTAGCTTCTTGAAACTTGATACAGTAAAGTAGTTTCACGTTCTATCTCTATGTTTTGTTTCCTCTTGCTGTGGCCCTAAGCAGTGACTGGCGAGAACCACTTTCATGGAGAGGGGTTGCCAAGCTTCCAAAAATTACGAATCTCCAAAAATCTCAGCAAATATTTTTTCACCCAAACTGGATGATACTTTCAGGTAATGATCAGTACACTAAGGCGACTTGGTTCCCCAAATTTCGTTCTTCTATGTGGAAGCGTTCATTTCCAGTAACAGTTTGAATTTTTAGGTTTCACTCTGTTTTCTCCTATATTGATAGATGTATTTGGAACTCTAAATCCAACACGGTTTGTGCTAGCTTCTTGAAACTTGACACAGTAAAGTAGTTTCAAGTTCTCTCTCTATGTTTTGTTTCCTCTTGCTGTAGCCCTAAGCAGTGACTGGCGAGAAACACTTTCATGGAGAGGGGTTGCCAAGCTTCCAAAAATTACGAATCTCCAGAAATCTCAGCAAATATTTTTTCACCCAAACTGGATGATACTTTCAGGTATTGATCAGTACACGAAGGCGACTTGGTTCCCCAAATGTCGTTCTTCTATGTTGAAGCGTTCATTTCCAGTAACACTTTGAATTTTTAGGTTTCACTCTGTTTTCTCCTATATTGATAGATGTATTTGGAACTCTAAATCCAACACGGTTTGTGCTAGCTTCATGAAACTTGACAAAGTAAAGTAGTTTCACGTTCTATCTCTATATTCTGTTTCCTCTTGATGTAGCCCTAAGCAGTGACTGGTGAGAAACACTTTCATGGAAAAAGGTTGCCAAGCTTCCAAAAGTTACGAATCTCCAGAAATCTCAGCAAATATTTTTTCACCCAAACTGGATGATACTTTCAGGTTATGATCAGTACACGAAGGCGACTTGGTTACCCAAATTTCGTTCTTCTATGTTGAAGCGTTCATTTCCAGTAACAGTTTGAATTTTTAGGTTTCATTCTGTTTTCTCCTATATTGATACATGTATTTGGAACTCTAAATCCAACACGGTTTGTGCTAGCTTCTTGAAACTTGACACAGTAAAGTAGTTTCACGTTCTATCTCTATGTTTTGTTTCCTCTTGATGTAGCCCTAAGCAGTGACTGGCGAGAAACACTTTCATGGAAAGGGGTTGCCAAGCTTCCAAAAATTACGAATCTCCAGAAATCTCAGCAAATATTTTTTCACCCAAACTGGATGATACTTTCAGGTAATGATCAGTACACTAAGGCGACTTGGTTCCCCAAATGTCGTTCTTCTATGTTGAAGCGTTCATTTCCAGTAACAGTTTGAATTTTTAGGTTTCACTCTGTTTTCTCCTATATTGATACATGTATTTGGAACTCTAAATCCAACACGGTTTGTGCTAGCTTCTTGAAATTTGATACAGTAAAGTAGTTTCACGTTGTATCTCTATGTTTTGTTTCCTCTTGCTGTAGCCCTAAGCAGTGACTGGCGAGAACCACTTTCATGGAGAGGGGTTGCCAAGCTTCCAAAAATTACGAATCTCCAGAAATCTCAGCAAATATTTTTTCACCCAAACTGGATGATACTTTCAGGTAATGATCACTACACGAAGGCGACTTGGTTCCCCAAATGTCGTTCTTCTATGTTGAAGCGTTCATTTCCAGTAACACTTTGAATTTTTAGGTTTCACTCTGTTTTCTCCTATATTGATAGATGTATTTGGAACTCTAAATCCAACACGGTTTGTGCTAGCTTCATGAAACTTGACAAAGTAAAGTAGTTTCACGTTCTATCTCTATATTCTGTTTCCTCTTGATGTAGCCCTAAGCAGTGACTGGTGAGAAACACTTTCATGGAAAGGGGTTGCCAAGATTCCAAAAATTACGAATCTCCAGAAATCTCAGCAAATATTTTTTCACCCAAACTGGATGATACTTTCAGGTAATGATCAGTACACTAAGGCGACTTGGTTCCCCAAAGTTCGTTCTTCTATGTTGAAGCGTTCATTTCCAGTAACAGTTTGAATTTTTAGGTTTCACTCTGTTTTCTCCTATATTGATACATGTATTTGGAACTCTAAATCCAACACGGTTTGTGCTAGCTTCTTGAAATTTGATACAGTAAAGTAGTTTCACGTTGTATCTCTATGTTTTGTTTCCTCTTGCTGTAGCCCTAAGCAGTGACTGGCGAGAACCACTTTCATGGAGAGGGGTTGCCAAGCTTCCAAAAATTACGAATCTCCAGAAATCTCAGCAAATATTTTTTCACCCAAACTGGATGATACTTTCAGGTAATGATCAGTACACGAAGGCGACTTGGTTCCCCAAATGTCGTTCTTCTATGTTGAAGCGTTCATTTCCAGTAACACTTTGAATTTTTAGGTTTCACTCTGTTTTCTCCTATATTGATACATGTATTTGGAACTCTAAATCCAACACGGTTTGTGCTTGCTTCATGAAACTTGACAAAGTAAAGTAGTTTCACGTTCTATCTCTATATTCTGTTTCCTCTTGATGTAGCCCTAAGCAGTGACTGGTGAGAAACACTTTCATGGAAAAAGGTTGCCAAGCTTCCAAAAGTTACGAATCTCCAGAAATCTCAGCAAATATTTTTTCACCCAAACTGGATGATACTTTCAGGTAATGATCAGTACACTAAGGCGACTTGGTTCCCCAAATTTCGTTCTTCTATGTTGAAGCGTTCATTTCCAGTAACAGTTTGAATTTTTAGGTTTCACTCTGTTTTCTCCTATATTGATACATGTATTTGGAACTCTAAATCCAACACGGTTTGTGCTAGCTTCTTGAAACTTGACACAGTAAAGTAGTTTCACGTTCTATCTGTAGGTTTTGTTTCCTCTTGATGTAGCCCTAAGCAGTGACTGGCGAGAAACACTTTCATGGAAAGGGGTTGCCAAGCTTCCAAAAATTACGAATCTCCAAAAATCTCAGCAAATATTTTTCTCCCAAACTGAATGATACTTTCAGGTAATGATCAGTACACTAAGGCGACTTGGTTCCCCCAAGTTCGTTCTTCTATGTTGAAGCGTTCATTTCCAGTAACAGTTTGAATTTTTAGGTTTCACTCTGTTTTCTCCTATATTGATACATGTATTTGGAACTCTAAATCCAACAAGGTTTGTGCTAGCTTCTTGAAACTTGATACAGTAAAGTAGTTTCACGTTGTATCACTATGTTTTGTTTCCTCTTGCTGTAGCCCTAAGCAGTGACTGGCGAGAACCACTTTCATGGAGAGGGGTTGCCAAGCTTCCAAAAATTACGAATCTCCAGAAATCTCAGCAAATATTTTTTCACCCAAACTGGATGATACTTTCAGGTAATGATCAGTACACGAAGGCGACTTGGTTCCCCAAATTTCGTTCTTCTATGTGGAAGCATTCATTTCCAGTAACAGTTTGAATTTTTAGGTTTCACTCTGTTTTCTCCTATATTGATACATGTATTTAGAACTCTAAATCCAACACGGTTTGTGCTAGCTTCTTGAAACTTGACACATTAAAGTAGTTTCACGTTCTATCTCTACGTTTTGTTTCCTCTTGATGGAGCCCTAAGCAGTGACTGGCGAGAAACACGTTCATGGAAAGGGGTTGCCAAGCTTCAAAAATTACGAATCTCCAGAAATCTCAGCAAATATTTTTTCACCCAAACTGGATGATACTTTCAGGTAATGATCAGTACACTAAGGCGACTTGGTTCCCCAAATGTCGTTCTTCTATGTTGAAGCGTTCATTTCCTGTAACAGTTTGAATTTTTAGGTTTCACTCTGTTTTCTCCTATATTGATACATGTATTTGGAACTCTAAATCCAACACGGTTTGTGCTAGCTTCATGAAACTTGACAAAGTAAAGTAGATTCACGTTCTATCTCTATATTCTGTTTCCTCTTGATGTAGCCCTAAGCAGTGACTGGTGAGAAACACTTTCATGGAAAAAGGTTGCCAAGCTTCCAAAAGTTACGAATCTTCAGAAATCTCAGCAAATATTTTTTCACCCAAACTGGATGATACTTTCAGGTAATGATCAGTACACTAAGGCGACTTGGTTCCCCAAAGTTTGTTCTTCTATGTTGAAGCGTTCATTTCCAGTAACAGTTTGAATTTTTAGGTTTCACTCTGTTTTCTCCTATATTGATACATGTATTTGGAACTCTAAATCCAACACGGTTTGTGCTAGCTTCTTGAAATTTGATACAGTAAAGTAGTTTCACGTTGTATCTCTATGTTTTGTTTCCTCTTGCTGTAGCCCTAAGCAGTGACTGGCGAGAACCACTTTCATGGAGAGGGGTTGCCAAGCTTCCAAAAATTACGAATCTCCAAAAATCTCAGCAAATATTTTTTCACCCAAACTGGATGATACTTTCAGGTAATGATCAGTACACTAAGGCGACTTGGTTCCCCAAATTTCGTTCTTCTATGTGGAAGCGTTCATTTCCAGTAACAGTTTGAATTTTTAGGTTTCACTCTGTTTTCTCCTATATTGATAGATGTATTTGGAACTCTAAATCCAACACGGTTTGTGCTAGCTTCTTGAAACTTGATACAGTAAAGTAGTTTCACTTTGTATCTCTATGTTTTGTTTCCTCTTGCTGTAGCCCTAAGCAGTGACTGGCGAGAACCACTTTCATCGAGAGGGGTTGCCAAGCTTCCAAAAATTACGAATCTCCAGAAATCTCAGCAAATATTTTTTCACCCAAACTGGATGATACTTTCAGGTATTGATCAGTACACGAAGGCGACTTGGTTCCCCAAATGTCGTTCTTCTATGTTGAAGCGTTCATTTCCAGTAACACTTTGAATTTTTAGGTTTCACTCTGTTTTCTCCTATATTGATAGATGTATTTGGAACTCTAAATCCAACACGGTTTGTGCTAGCTTCATGAAACTTGACAAAGTAAAGTAATTTCACGTTCTATCTCTATATTCTGTTTCCTCTTGATGTAGCCCTAAGCAGTGACTGGTGAGAAACACTTTCATGGAAAAAGGTTGCCAAGCTTCCAAAAGTTACGAATCTCTAGAAATCTCAGCAAATATTTTTTCACCCAAACTGGATGATACTTTCAGGTTATGATCAGTACACGAAGGCGACTTGGTTCCCCAAATTTCGTTCTTCTATGTTGAAGCGTTCATTTCCAGTAACAGTTTGAATTTTTAGGTTTCACTCTGTTTTCTCCTATATTGATACATGTATTTGGAACTCTAAATCCAACACGGTTTGTGCTAGCTTCTTGAAACTTGACACAGTAAAGTATTTTCACGTTCTATCTCTATGTTTTGTTTCCTCTTGATGTAGCCCTAAGCAGTGACTGGCGAGAAACACTTTCATGGAAAGGGGTTGCCAAGCTTCCAAAAATTACGAATCTCCAGAAATCTCAGCAAATATTTTTTCACCCAAACTGCATGATACTTTCAGGTAATGATCAGTACACTAAGGCGACTTGGTTCCCCAAAGTTCATTCTTCTATGTTGAAGCGTTCATTTCCAGTAACAGTTTGAATTTTTAGGTTTCACTCTGTTTTCTCCTATATTGATACATGTATTTGGAACTCTAAATCCAACACGGTTTGTGCTAGCTTCTTGAAACTTGATACAGTAAAGTAGTTTCACGTTGTATCTCTATGTTTTGTTTCCTCTTGCTGTAGCCCTAAGCAGTGACTGGCGAGAAACACTTTCATGGAGAGGGGTTGCCAAGCTTCCAAAAATTACGAATCTCCAGAAATCTCAGCAAATATTTTTTCACCCAAACTGGATGATACTTTCAGGTAATGATCAGTACACGAAGGCGATTTGGTTCCCCAAATGTCGTTCTTCTATTTTGAAGCGTTCATTTCCAGTAACACTTTGAATTTTTAGGTTTCACTCTGTTTTCTCCTATAATGATAGATGTATTTGGAACTCTAAATCCAACACGGTTTGTGCTAGCTTCATGAAACTTGACAAAGTAAAGTAGTTTCACGTTCTATCTCTATATTCTGTTTCCTCTTGATGTAGCCCTAAGCAGTGACTGGTGAGAAACACTTTCATGGAAAAAGGTTGCCAAGCTTCCAAAAGTTACGAATCTCCAGAAATCTCAGCAAATATTTTTTCACCCAAACTGGATGATACTTTCAGGTTATGATCAGTACACGAAGGCGACTTGGTTCCCCAAATTTCGTTCTTCTATGTTGAAGCGTTCATTTCCAGTTACAGTTTGAATTTTTAGGTTTCATTCTGTTTTCTCCTATATTGATACATGTATTTGGAACTCTAAATCCAACACGGTTTGTGCTAGCTTCTTGAAACTTGACACAGTAAAGTAGTTTCACGTTCTATCTCTATGTTTTGTTTCCTCTTGATGTAGCCCTAAGCAGTGACTGGCGAGAAACACTTTCATGGAAAGGGGTTGCCAAGCTTCCAAAAATTACGAATCTCCAGAAATCTCAGCAAATATTTTTTCACCCAAACTGGATGATACTTTCAGGTAATGATCAGTATACTAAGGCGACTTGGTTCCCCAAATGTCGTTCTTCTATGTTGAAGCGTTCATTTCCTGTAACAGTTTGAATTTTTAGGTTTCACTCTGTTTTCTCCTATATTGATACATGTATTTGGAACTCTAAATCCAACACGGTTTGTGCTAGCTTCTTGAAACTTGACACAGTAAAGTAGTTTCACGTTCTTTCTCTATGTTTTGTTTCCTCTTGATGTAGCCCTAAGCAGTGACTGGCGAGAAACACTTTCATGGAAAGGGGTTGCCAAGCTTCCAAAAATTACGAATCTCCAGAAATCTCAGCAAATATTTTTTCACCCAAACTGGATGATACTTTCAGGTAATGATCAGTACACTAAGGCGACTTGGTTCCCCAAAGTTCGTTCTTCTATGTTGAAGCGTTCATTTCCAGTAACAGTTTGAATTTTTAGGTTTCACTCTGTTTTCTCCTATATTGATACATGTATTTGGAACTCTAAATCCAACACGGTTTGTGCTAGCTTCTTGAAACTTGATACAGTAAAGTAGTTTCACGTTCTATCTCTATGTTTTGTTTCCTCTTGCTGTAGCCCTAAGCAGTGACTGGCGAGAAACACTTTCATGGAGAGGGGTTGCCAAGCTTCCAAAAATTACGAATCTCCAAAAATCTCAGCAAATATTTTTTCACCCAAACTGGATGATACTTTCAGGTAATGATCAGTACACTAAGGCGACTTGGTTCCCCAAAGTTCGTTCTTCTATGTTGAAGCGTTCATTTCCAGTAACAGTTTGAATTTTTAGGTTTCACTCTGTTTTCTCCTATATTGATACATGTATTTGGAACTCTAAATCCAACACGGTTCGTGCTAGCTTCTTGAAACTTGATACAGTAAAGTAGTTTCACGTTCTATCTCTATGTTTTGTTTCCTCTTGATGTAGCCCTAAGCAGTGACTGGCGAGAAACACTTTCATGGAAAGGGGTTGCCAAGCTTCCAAAAATTACGAATCTCCAGAAATCTCAGCAAATATTTTTTCACCCAAACTGGATGATACTTTCAGGTATTGATCAGTACACGAAGGCGACTTGGTTCCCCAAATGTCGTTCTTCTATGTTGAAGCGTTCATTTCCAGTAACACTTTGAATTTTTAGGTTTCACTCTGTTTTCTCCTATATTGATACATGTATTTGGAACTCTAAATCCAACACGGTTTGTGCTAGCTTCATGAAACTTGACAAAGTAAAGTAATTTCACGTTCTATCTCTATATTCTGTTTCCTCTTGATGTAGCCCTAAGCAGTGACTGGTGAGAAACACTTTCATGGAAAGGGGTAGCCAAGCTTCCAAAAGTTACGAATCTCTAGAAATCTCAGCAAATATTTTTTCACCCAAACTGGATGATACTTTCAGGTTATGATCAGTACACGAAGGCGACTTGGTTCCCCAAATTTCGTTCTTCTATGTTGAAGCGTTCATTTCCAGTAACAGTTTGAATTTTTAGGTTTCACTCTGTTTTCTCCTATATTGATACATGTATTTGGAACTCTAAATCCAACACGGTTTGTGCTAGCTTCTTGAAACTTGACATAGTAAAGTAGTTTCAAGTTCTATCTCTATGTTTTGTTTCCTCTTGATGTAGCCCTAAGCAGTGACTGGCGAGAAACACTTTCATGGAAAGGGGTTGCCAAGCTTCCAAAAATTACGAATCTCCAGAAATCTCAGCAAATATTTTTTCACCCAAACTGGATGATACTTTCAGGTAATGATCAGTACACTAAGGCGACTTGGTTCCCCAAATGTCGTTCTTCTATGTTGAAGCGTTCATTTCCTGTAACAGTTTGAATTTTTAGGTTTCACTCTGTTTTCTCCTATATTGATACATGTATTTGGAACTCTAAATCCAACACGGTTTGTGCTAGCTTCTTGAAACTTGACACAGTAAAGTAGTTTCACGTTCTATCTCTATGTTTTGTTTCCTCTTGCTGTAGCCCTAAGCAGTGACTGGCAAGAAACACTTTCATGGAAAGGGGTTGCCAAGCTTCCAAAAATTACGAATCTCCAGAAATCTCAGCAAATATTTTTTCACCCAAACTGCATGATACTTTCAGGTAATGATCAGTACACTAAGGCGACTTGGTTCCCCAAAGTTCATTCTTCTATGTTGAAGCGTTCATTTCCAGTAACAGTTTGAATTTTTAGGTTTCACTCTGTTTTCTCCTATATTGATACATGTATTTGGAACTCTAAATCCAACACGGTTTGTGCTAGCTTCTTGAAACTTGATACAGTAAAGTAGTTTCACGTTGTATCTCTATGTTTTGTTTCCTCTTGCTGTAGCCCTAAGCAGTGACTGGCGAGAACCACTTTCATGGAGAGGGGTTGCCAAGCTTCCAAAAATTACGAATATCCAGAAATCTCAGCAAATATTTTTTCACCCAAACTGGATGATACTTTCAGGTAATGATCAGTACACGAAGGCGATTTGGTTCCCCAAATGTCGTTCTTCTATTTTGAAGCGTTCATTTCCAGTAACACTTTGAATTTTTAGGTTTCACTCTGTTTTCTCCTATAATGATAGATGTATTTGGAACTCTAAATCCAACACGGTTTGTGCTAGCTTCATGAAACTTGACACAGTAAAGTAGTTTCACGTTCTATCTCTATATTCTGTTTCCTCTTGATGTAGCCCTAAGCAGTGACTGGTGAGAAACACTTTCATGGAAAAAGGTTGCCAAGCTTCCAAAAGTTACGAATCTCCAGAAATCTCAGCAAATATTTTTTCACCCAAACTGGATGATACTTTCAGGTTATGATCAGTACACGAAGGCGACTTGGTTCCCCAAATTTCGTTCTTCTATGTTGAAGCGTTCATTTCCAGTAACAGTTTGAATTTTTAGGTTTCATTCTGTTTTCTCCTATATTGATACATGTATTTGGAACTCTAAATCCAACACGGTTTGTGCTAGCTTCTTGAAACTTGACACAGTAAAGTAGTTTCACGTTCTATCTCTATGTTTTGTTTCCTCTTGATGTAGCCCTAAGCAGTGACTGGCGAGAAACACTTTCATGGAAAGGGGTTGCCAAGCTTCCAAAAATTACGAATCTCCAGAAATCTCAGCAAATATTTTTTCACCCAAACTGGATGATACTTTCAGGTAATGATCAGTACACTAAGGCGACTTGGTTCCCCAAAGTTCGTTCTTCTATGTTGAAGCGTTCATTTCCTGTAACAGTTTGAATTTTTAGGTTTCACTCTGTTTTCTCCTATATTGATACATGTATTTGGAACTCTAAATCCAACACGGTTTGTGCTAGCTTCTTGAAACTTGACACAGTAAAGTAGTTTCACGTTCTATCTCTATGTTTTGTTTCCTCTTGATGTAGCCCTAAGCAGTGACTGGCAAGAAACACTTTCATGGAAAGGGGTTGCCAAGCTTCCAAAAATTACGAATCTCCAGAAATCTCAGCAAATATTTTTTCACCCAAACTGCATGATACTTTCAGGTAATGATCAGTACACTAAGGCGACTTGGTTCCCCAAAGTTCATTCTTCTATGTTGAAGCGTTCATTTCCAGTAACAGTTTGAATTTTTAGGTTTCACTCTGTTTTCTCCTATATTGATACATGTATTTGGAACTCTAAATCCAACACGGTTTGTGCTAGCTTCTTGAAACTTGATACAGTAAAGTAGTTTCACGTTGTATCTCTATGTTTTGTTTCCTCTTGCTGTAGCCCTAAGCAGTGACTGGCGAGAACCACTTTCATGGAGAGGGGTTGCCAAGCTTCCAAAAATTACGAATCTCCAGAAATCTCAGCAAATATTTTTTCACCCAAACTGGATGATACTTTCAGGTAATGATCAGTACACGAAGGCGATTTGGTTCCCCAAATGTCGTTCTTCTATTTTGAAGCGTTCATTTCCAGTAACACTTTGAATTTTTAGGTTTCACTCTGTTTTCTCCTATAATGATAGATGTATTTGGAACTCTAAATCCAACACGGTTTGTGCTAGCTTCATGAAACTTGACAAAGTAAAGTAGTTTCACGTTCTATCTCTATATTCTGTTTCCTCTTGATGTAGCCCTAAGCAGTGACTGGTGAGAAACACTTTCATGGAAAAAGGTTGCCAAGCTTCCAAAAGTTACGAATCTCCAGAAATCTCAGCAAATATTTTTTCACCCAAACTGGATGATACTTTCAGGTAATGATCAGTACACGAAGGCGACTTGGTTCCCCAAATGTCCTTCTTCTATGTTGAAGCGTTCATTTCCAGTAACAGTTTGAATTTTTAGGTTTCACTCTGTTTTCTCCTATATTGATAGATGTATTTGGAACTCTAAATCCAACACGGTTTTTGCTAGCTTCATGAAACTTGACAAAGTAAAGTAGTTTCACGTTCTATCTCTATATTCTGTTTCCTCTTGATGTAGCCCTAAGCATCGAGTGGCGAGAAACACTTTGATGGAAAAAGGTTGCCAAGCTTCCAAAAGTTACGAATCTCCAGAAATCTCAGCAAATATTTTTTCACCCAAACTGGATGATACTTTCAGGTAATGATCACTACACGTAGGCGACTTGGTTCCCCAAATTTCGTTCTTCTATGTTGAAGCGTTCATTTCCAGTAACAGTTTGAATTTTTAGGTTTCACTCTGTTTTCTCCTATATTGATAGATGTATTTGGAACTCTAAATCCAACACGGTTTGTGCTAGCTTCTTGAAACTTGATACAGTAAAGTAGTTTCACGTTCTATCTCTATGTTTTGTTTCCTCTTGCTGTAGCCCTAAGCAGTGACTGGCGAGAACCACTTTCATGGAGAGGGGTTGCCAAGCTTCCAAATATTACGAATCTCCAAAAATCTCAGCAAATATTTTTTCACCCAAACTGGATGATACTTTCAGGTAATGATCAGTACACTAAGGCGACTTGGTTCCCCAAATTTCGTTCTTCTATGTGGAAGCGTTCATTTCCAGTAACAGTTTGAATTTTTAGGTTTCACTCTGTTTTCTCCTATATTGATAGATGTATTTGGAACTCTAAATCCAACACGGTTTGTGCTAGCTTCTTGAAACTTGACACAGTAAAGTAGTTTCACGTTCTATCTCTATGTTTTGTTTCCTCTTGCTGTAGCCCTAAGCAGTGACTGGCGAGAAACACTTTCATGGAGAGGGGTTGCCAAGCTTCCAAAAATTACGAATCTCCAAAAATCTCAGCAAATATTTTTTCACCCAAACTGGATTATACTTTCAGGTAATGATCAGTACACGAAGGCGACTTGGTTCCCCAAAGTTCGTTCTTCTATGTTGAAGCGTTCATTTCCAGTAACAGTTTGAATTTTTAGGTTTCACTCTGTTTTCTCCTATATTGATAGATGTATTTGGAACTCTAAATCCAACACGGTTTGTGCTAGCTTCTTGAAACTTGATACAGTAAAGTAGTTTCACTTTGTATCTCTATGTTTTGTTTCCTCTTGCTGTAGCCCTAAACAGTGACTGGTGAGAAACACTTTCATGGAGAGGGGTTGCCAAGCTTCCAAAAATTACGAATCTCCAGAAATCTCAGCAAATATTTTTTCACCCAAACTGGATGATACTTTCAGGTTATGATCAGTACACGAAGGCGACTTGGTTCCCCAAATTTCGTTCTTCTATGTTGAAGCGTTCATTTCCAGTAACAGTTTGAATTTTTAGGTTTCATTCTGTTTTCTCCTATATTGATACATGTATTTGGAACTCTAAATCCAACACGGTTTGTGCTAGCTTCTTGAAACTTGACACAGTAAAGTAGTTTCACGTTCTATCTCTATGTTTTGTTTCCTCTTGATGTAGCCCTAAGCAGTGACTGGCGAGAAACACTTTCATGGAAAGGGGTTGTCAAGCTTCCAAAAATTACGAATCTCCAGAAATCACAGCAAATATTTTTTCACCCAAACTGGATGATACTTTCAGGTAATGATCAGTACACTAAGGCGACTTGGTTCCCCCAATGTCGTTCTTCTATGTTGAAGCGTTCATTTCCAGTAACAGTTTGAATTTTTAGGTTTCACTCTGTTTTCTCCTATATTGATACATGTATTTGGAACTCTAAATCCAACACGGTTTGTGCTAGCTTCTTGAAATTTGATACAGTAAAGTAGTTTCAAGTTGTATCTCTATGTTTTGTTTCCTCTTGCTGTAGCCCTAAGCAGTGACTGGCGAGAACCACTTTCATGGAGAGGGGTTGCCAAGCTTCCAAAAATTACGAATCTCCAGAAATCTCAGCAAATATTTTTTCACCCAAACTGGATGATACTTTCAGGTAATGATCAGTACACGAAGGCGACTTGGTTCCCCAAATGTCGTTCTTCTATGTTGAAGCGTTCATTTCCAGTAACACTTTGAATTTTTAGGTTTCACTCTGTTTTCTCCTATATTGATAGATGTATTTGGAACTCTAAATCCAACACGGTTTGTGCTAGCTTCATGAAACTTGACAAAGTAAAGTAGTTTCATGTTCTATCTCTATATTCTGTTTCCTCTTGATGTAGCCCTAAGCAGTGACTGGTGAGAAACACTTTCATGGAAAGGGGTTGCCAAGATTCCAAAAATTACGAATCTCCAGAAATCTCAGCAAATATTTTTTCACCCAAACTGGATGATACTTTCAGGTAATGATCAGTACACTAAGGCGACTTGGTTCCCCAAAGTTCGTTCTTCTATGTTGAAGCGTTCATTTCCAGTAACAGTTTGAATTTTTAGGTTTCACTCTGTTTTCTCCTATATTGATACATGTATTTGGAACTCTAAATCCAACACGGTTTGTGCTAGCTTCTTGAAATTTGATACAGTAAAGTAGTTTCACGTTGTATCTCTATGTTTTGTTTCCTCTTGCTGTAGCCCTAAGCAGTGACTGGCGAGAACCACTTTCATGGAGAGGGGTTGCCAAGCTTCCAAAAATTACGAATCTCCAGAAATCTCAGCAAATATTTTTTCACCCAAACTGGATGATACTTTCAGGTAATGATCAGTACACGAAGGCGACTTGGTTCCCCAAATGTCGTTCTTCTATGTTGAAGCGTTCATTTCCAGTAACACTTTGAATTTTTAGGTTTCACTCTGTTTTCTCCTATATTGATACATGTATTTGGAACTCTAAATCCAACACGGTTTGTGCTAGCTTCATGAAACTTGACAAAGTAAAGTAGTTTCACGTTCTATCTCTATATTCTGTTTCCTCTTGATGTAGCCCTAAGCAGTGAATGGTGAGAAACACTTTCATGGAAAAAGGTTGCCAAGCTTCCAAAAGTTACGAATCTCCAGAAATCTCAGCAAATATTTTTTCACCCAAACTGGATGATACTTTCAGGTAATGATCAGTACACTAAGGCGACTTGGTTCCCCAAATTTCGTTCTTCTATGTTGAAGCGTTCATTTCCAGTAACAGTTTGAATTTTTAGGTTTCACTCTGTTTTCTCCTATATTGATACATGTATTTGGAACTCTAAATCCAACACGGTTTGTGCTAGCTTCTTGAAACTTGACACAGTAAAGTAGTTTCACGTTCTATCTCTATGTTTTGTTTCCTCTTGATGTAGCCCTAAGCAGTGACTCGCGAGAAACACTTTCATGGAAAGGGGTTGCCAAGCTTCCAAAAATTACGAATCTCCAGAAATCTCAGCAAATATTTTTTCACCCAAACTGGATGATACTTTCAGGTAATGATCAGTACACTAAGGCGACTTGGTTCCCCAAATGTAGTTCTTCTATGTTGAAGCGTTCATTTCCTGTAACAGTTTGAATTTTTAGGTTTCACTCTGTTTTCTCCTATATTGATACATGTATTTGGAACTCTAAATCCAACACGGTTTGTGCTAGCTTCTTGAAACTTGACACAGTAAAGTAGTTTCACGTTCTATCTCTATGTTTTGTTTCCTCTTGATGTAGCCCTAAGCAGTGACTGGCAAGAAACACTTGCATGGAAAGGGGTTGCCAAGCTTCCAAAAATTACGAATCTCCAGAAATCTCAGCAAATATTTTTTCACCCAAACTGGATGATACTTTCAGGTAATGATCAGTACACTAAGGCGACTTGGTTCCCCAAAGTTCGTTCTTCTATGTTGAAGCGTTCATTTCCAGTAACAGTTTGAATTTTTAGGTTTCACTCTGTTTTCTCCTATATTGATACATGTATTTGGAACTCTAAATCCAACACGGTTTGTGCTAGCTTCTTGAAACTTGATACAGTAAAGTAGTTTCACGTTGTATCTCTATGTTTTGTTTCCTCTTGCTGTAGCCCTAAGCAGTGACTGGCGAGAACCACTTTCATGGAGAGGGGTTGCCAAGCTTCCAAAAATTACGAATCTCCAGAAATCTCAGCAAATATTTTTTCACCCAAACTGGATGATACTTTCAGGTAATGATCAGTACACGAAGGCGACTTGGTTCCCCAAATTTCGTTCTTCTATGTTGAAGCGTTCATTTCCAGTAACAGTTTGAATTTTTAGGTTTCACTCTGTTTTCTCCTATATTGATAGATGTATTTGGAACTCTAAATCCAACACGGTTTGTGCTAGCTTCATGAAACTTGACAAAGTAAAGTAGTTTCATGTTGTATCTCTATATACTGTTTCCTCTTGATGTAGCCCTAAGCAGTGACTGGCGAGAAACACTTTCATGGAAAAAGGTTGCCAAGCTTCCAAAAGTTACGAATCTCCAGAAATCTCAGCAAATATTTTTTCACCCAAACTGGATGATACTTTCACGTAATGATCAGTACACGAAGGCGACTTGGTTCCCCAAATTTCGTTCTTCTATGTTGAAGCGTTCATTTCCAGTAACAGTTTGAATTTTTAGGTTTCACTCTGTTTTCTCCTATATTGATACATGTATTTGGAACTCTAAATCCAACACGGTTTGTGCTAGCTTCTTGAAACTTGACACAGTAAAGTAGTTTCACGTTCTATCTCTAGGTTTTGTTTCCTCTTGATGTAGCCCTAAGCAGTGACTGGCGAGAAACACTTTCATGGAAAGGGGTTGCCAAGCTTCCAAAAATTACGAATCTCCAAAAATCTCAGCAAATATTTTTCACCCAAACTGGATGATACTTTCAGGTAATGATCAGTACACTAAGGCGACTTGGTTCCCCAAAGTTCGTTCTTCTATGTTGAAGCGTTCATTTCCAGTAACAGTTTGAATTTTTAGGTTTCACTCTGTTTTCTCCTATATTGATACATGTATTTGGAACTCTAAATCCAACACGGTTTGTGCTAGCTTCTTGAAACTTGATACAGTAAAGTAGTTTCACGTTGTATCACTATGTTTTGTTTCCTCTTGCTGTAGCCCTAAGCAGTGACTGGCGAGAACCACTTTCATGGAGAGGGGTTGCCAAGCTTCCAAAAATTACGAATCTCCAGAAATCTCAGCAAATATTTTTTCACCCAAACTGGATGATACTTTCAGGTAATGATCAGTACACGAAGGCGACTTGGTTCCCCAAATTTCGTTCTTCTATGTGGAAGCATTCATTTCCAGTAACAGTTTGAATTTTTAGGTTTCACTCTGTTTTCTCCTATATTGATACCTGTATTTAGAACTCTAAATCCAACACGGTTTGTGCTAGCTTCTTGAAACTTGACACATTAAAGTAGTTTCACGTTCTATCTCTACGTTTTGTTTCCTCTTGATGTAGCCCTAAGCAGTGACTGGCGAGAAACACTTTCATGGAAAGGGGTTGCCAAGCTTCAAAAATTACGAATCTCCAGAAATCTCAGCAAATATTTTTTCACCCAAACTGGATGATACTTTCAGGTAATGATCAGTACACTAAGGCGACTTGGTTCCCCAAATGTCGTTCTTCTATGTTGAAGCGTTCATTTCCTGTAACAGTTTGAATTTTTAGGTTTCACTCTGTTTTCTCCTATATTGATACATGTATTTGGAACTCTAAATCCAACACGGTTTGTGCTAGCTTCATGAAACTTGACAAAGTAAAGTAGTTTCACGTTCTATCTCTATATTCTGTTTCCTCTTGATGTAGCCCTAAGCAGTGACTGGTGAGAAACACTTTCATGGAAAAAGGTTGCCAAGCTTCCAAAAGTTACGAATCTCCAGAAATCTCAGCAAATATTTTTTCACCCAAACTGGATGATACTTTCACGTAATGATCAGTACACGAAGGCGACTTGGTTCCCCAAATTTCGTTCTTCTATGTTGAAGCGTTCATTTCCAGTAACAGTTTGAATTTTTAGGTTTCACTCTGTTTTCTCCTATATTGATACATGTATTTGGAACTCTAAATCCAACACGGTTTGTGCTAGCTTCTTGAAACTTGACACAGTAAAGTAGTTTCACGTTCTATCTCTAGGTTTTGTTTCCTCTTGATGTAGCCCTAAGCAGTGACTGGCGAGAAACACTTTCATGGAAAGGGGTTGCCAAGCTTCCAAAAATTACGAATCTCCAAAAATCTCAGCAAATATTTTTCACCCAAACTGGATGATACTTTCAGGTAATGATCAGTACACTAAGGCGACTTGGTTCCCCAAAGTTCGTTCTTCTATGTTGAAGCGTTCATTTCCAGTAACAGTTTGAATTTTTAGGTTTCACTCTGTTTTCTCCTATATTGATACATGTATTTGGAACTCTAAATCCAACACGGTTTGTGCTAGCTTCTTGAAACTTGATACAGTAAAGTAGTTTCACGTTGTATCACTATGTTTTGTTTCCTCTTGCTGTAGCCCTAAGCAGTGACTGGCGAGAACCACTTTCATGGAGAGGGGTTGCCAAGCTTCCAAAAATTACGAATCTCCAGAAATCTCAGCAAATATTTTTTCACCCAAACTGGATGATACTTTCAGGTAATGATCAGTACACGAAGGCGACTTGGTTCCCCAAATTTCGTTCTTCTATGTGGAAGCATTCATTTCCAGTAACAGTTTGAATTTTTAGGTTTCACTCTGTTTTCTCCTATATTGATACATGTATTTAGAACTCTAAATCCAACACGGTTTGTGCTAGCTTCTTGAAACTTGACACATTAAAGTAGTTTCACGTTCTATCTCTACGTTTTGTTTCCTCTTGATGTAGCCCTAAGCAGTGACTGGCGAGAAACACTTTCATGGAAAGGGGTTGCCAAGCTTCAAAAATTACGAATCTCCAGAAATCTCAGCAAATATTTTTTCACCCAAACTGGATGATACTTTCAGGTAATGATCAGTACACTAAGGCGACTTGGTTCCCCAAATGTCGTTCTTCTATGTTGAAGCGTTCATTTCCTGTAACAGTTTGAATTTTTAGGTTTCACTCTGTTTTCTCCTATATTGATACATGTATTTGGAACTCTAAATCCAACACGGTTTGTGCTAGCTTCATGAAACTTGACAAAGTAAAGTAGTTTCACGTTCTATCTCTATATTCTGTTTCCTCTTGATGTAGCCCTAAGCAGTGACTGGTGAGAAACACTTTCATGGAAAAAGGTTGCCAAGCTTCCAAAAGTTACGAATCTCCAGAAATCTCAGCAAATATTTTTTCACCCAAACTGGATGATACTTTCAGGTAATGATCAGTACACTAAGGCGACTTGGTTCCCCAAAGTTTGTTCTTCTATGTTGAAGCGTTCATTTCCAGTAACAGTTTGAATTTTTAGGTTTCACTCTGTTTTCTCCTATATTGATACATGTATTTGGAACTCTAAATCCAACACGGTTTGTGCTAGCTTCTTGAAACTTGATACAGTAAAGTAGTTTCACGTTCTATCTCTATGTTTTGTTTCCTCTTGCTGTAGCCCTAAGTAGTGACTGGCGAGACCCACTTTCATGGAGAGGGGTTGCCAAGCTTCCAAAAATTACGAATCTCCAAAAATCTCAGCAAATATTTTTTCACCCAAACTGGATGATACTTCCAGGTAATGATCAGTACACTAAGGCGACTTGGTTCCCCAAAGTTCGTTCTTCTATGTTGAAGCGTTCATTTCCAGTAACAGTTTGAATTTTTAGGTTTCACTCTGTTTTCTCCTATATTGATACATGTATTTGGAAGTCTAAATCCAACACGGTTTGTGCTAGCTTCTTGAAACTTGATACAGTAAAGTAGTTTCACGTTGTATCTCTATGTTTTGTTTCCTGTTGCTGTAGCCCTAAGCAGTGACTGGCGAGAACCACTTTCATGGAGAGGGGTTGCCAAGCTTCCAAAAATTACGAATCTCCAGAAATCTCAGCAAATATTTTTTCACCCAAACTGGATGATACTTTCAGGTAATGATCAGTACACGAAGGCGACTTGGTTCCCCAAATTTCGTTCTTCTATGTGGAAGCATTCATTTCCAGTAACAGTTTGAATTTTTAGGTTTCACTCTGTTTTCTCCTATATTGATACATGTATTTAGAACTCTAAATCCAACACGGTTTGTGCTAGCTTCTTGAAACTTGACACATTAAAGTAGTTTCACGTTCTATCTCTACGTTTTGTTTCCTCTTGATGTAGCCCTAAGCACTGACTGGCGAGAAACACTTTCATGGAAAGGGGTTGCCAAGCTTCAAAAATTACGAATCTCCAGAAATCTCAGCAAATATTTTTTCACCCAAACTGGATGATAATTTCAGGTAATGATCAGTACACTAAGGCGACTTGGTTCCCCAAATGTCGTTCTTCTATGTTGAAGCGTTCATTTCCTGTAACAGTTTGAATTTTTAGGTTTCACTCTGTTTTCTCCTATATTGATACATGTATTTGGAACTCTAAATCCAACACGGTTTGTGCTAGCTTCATGAAACTTGACAAAGTAAAGTAGTTTCACGTTCTATCTCTATATTCTGTTTCCTCTTGATGTAGCCCTAAGCATCGAGTGGCGAGAAACACTTTGATGGAAAAAGGTTGCCAAGCTTCCAAAAGTTACGAATCTCCAGAAATCTCAGCAAATATTTTTTCACCCAAACTGGATGATACTTTCAGGTAATGATCAGTACATGTAGGCGACTTGGTTCCCCAAATTTCGTTCTTCTATGTTGAAGCGTTCATTTCCAGTAACAGTTTGAATTTTTAGGTTTCACTCTGTTTTCTCCTATATTGATAGATGTATTTGGAACTCTAAATCCAACACGGTTTGTGCTAGCTTCTTGAAACTTGATACAGTAAAGTAGTTTCACGTTCTATCTCTATGTTTTTTTTTCCTCTTGCTGTAGCCCTAGGCAGTGACTGGCGAGAACCACTTTCATGGAGAGGGGTTGCCAAGCTTCCAAAAATTACGAATCTCCAGAAATCTCAGCAAATATTTTTTCACCCAAACTGGATGATACATTCAGGTATTGATCAGTACACGAAGGCGACTTGGTTCCCCAAATGTCGTTCTTCTATGTTGAAGCGTTCATTTCCAGTAACACTTTGAATTTTTAGGTTTCACTCTGTTTTCTCCTATATTGATAGATGTATTTGGAACTCTAAATCCAACACGGTTTGTGCTAGCTTCATGAAACTTGACAAAGTAAAGTAATTTCACGTTCTATCTCTATATTCTGTTTCCTCTTGATGTAGCCCTAAGCAGTGACTGGTGAGAAACACTTTCATGGAAAAAGGTTGCCAAGCTTCCAAAAGTTACGAATCTCTAGAAATCTCAGCAAATATTTTTTCACCCAAACTGGATGATACTTTCAGGTTATGATCAGTACACGAAGGCGACTTGGTTCCCCAAATTTCGTTCTTCTATGTTGAAGCGTTCATTTCCAGTAACAGTTTGAATTTTTAGGTTTCACTCTGTTTTCTCCTATATTGATACATGTATTTGGAACTCTAAATCCAACACGGTTTGTGCTAGCTTCTTGAAACTTGACACAGTAAAGTAGTTTCACGTTCTATCTCTATGTTTTGTTTCCTCTTGATGTAGCCCTAAGCAGTGACTGGTGAGAAACACTTTCATGGAAAGGGGTTGCCAAGCTTCCAAAAATTACGAATCTCCAGAAATCTCAGCAAATATTTTTTCACCCAAACTGGATGATACTTTCAGGTAATGATCAGTACACTAAGGCGACTTGGTTCCCCAAATGTCGTTCTTCTATGTTGAAGCGTTCATTTCCTGTAACAGTTTGAATTTTTAGGTTTCACTCTGTTTTCTCCTATATTGATACATGTATTTGGAACTCTAAATCCAACACGGTTTGTGCTAGCTTCATGAAACTTGACAAAGTAAAGTAGTTTCACGTTCTATCTCTATATTCTGTTTCCTCTTGATGTAGCCCTAAGCAGTGACTGGTGAGAAACACTTTCATGGAAAAAGGTTGCCAAGCTTCCAAAAGTTACGAATCTCCAGAAATCTCAGCAAATATTTTTTCACCCAAACTGGATGATACTTTCAGGTAATGATCAGTACACTAAGGCGACTTGGTTCCCCAAAGTTTGTTCTTCTATGTTGAAGCGTTCATTTCCAGTAACAGTTTGAATTTTTAGGTTTCACTCTGTTTTCTCCTATATTGATACATGTATTTGGAACTCTAAATCCAACACGGTTTGTGCTAGCTTCTTGAAACTTGATACAGTAAAGTAGTTTCACGTTCTATCTCTATGTTTTGTTTCCTCTTGCTGTAGCCCTAAGCAGTGACTGGCGAGAACCACTTTCATGGAGAGGGGTTGCCAAGCTTCCAAAAATTACGAATCTCCAAAAATCTCAGCAAATATTTTTTCACCCAAACTGGATGATACTTTCAGGTAATGATCAGTACACGAAGGCGACTTGGTTCCCCAAATGTCGTTCTTCTATGTTGAAGCTTTCATTTCCAGTAACAGTTTGAATTTTTAGGTTTCACTCTGTTTTCTCCTATATTGATACATGTATTTGGAAGTCTAAATCCCACACGGTTTGTGCTAGCTTCTTGAAACTTGATACAGTAAAGTAGTTTCACGTTGTATCTCTATGTTTTGTTTCCTGTTGCTGTAGCCCTAAGCAGTGACTGGCGAGAACCACGTTCATGGAGAGGGGTTGCCAAGCTTCCAAAAATTACGAATCTCCAGAAATCTCAGCAAATATTTTTTCACCCAAACTGGATGATACTTTCAGGTAATGATCAGTACACGAAGGCGACTTGGTTCCCCAAATGTCCTTCTTCTATGTTGAAGCGTTCATTTCCAGTAACAGTTTGAATTTTTAGGTTTCACTCTGTTTTCTCCTATATTGATAGATGTATTTGGAACTCTAAATCCAACACGGTTTTTGCTAGCTTCATGAAACTTGACAAAGTAAAGTAGTTTCACGTTCTATCTCTATATTCTGTTTCCTCTTGATGTAGCCCTAAGCATCGAGTGGCGAGAAACACTTTGATGGAAAAAGGTTGCCAAGCTTCCAAAAGTTACGAATCTCCAGAAATCTCAGCAATTATTTTTTCACCCAAACTGGATGATACTTTCAGGTAATGATCAGTACATGTAGGCGACTTGGTTCCCCAAATTTCGTTCTTCTATGTTGAAGCGTTCATTTCCAGTAACAGTTTGAATTTTTAGGTTTCACTCTGTTTTCTCCTATATTGATAGATGTATTTGGAACTCTAAATCCAACACGGTTTGTGCTAGCTTCTTGAAACTTGATACAGTAAAGTAGTTTCACGTTCTATCTCTATGTTTTTTTTCCTCTTGCTGTAGCCCTAAGCAGTGACTGGCGAGAACCACTTTCATGGAGAGGGGTTGCCAAGCTTCCAAAAATTACGAATCTCCAAAAATCTCAGCAAATATTTTTTCACCCAAACTGGATGATACTTTCAGGTAATGATCAGTACACTAAGGCGACTTGGTTCCCCAAATTTCGTTCTTCTATGTGGAAGCGTTCATTTCCAGTAACAGTTTGAATTTTTAGGTTTCACTCTGTTTTCTCCTATATTGATAGATGTATTTGGAACTCTAAATCCAACACGGTTTGTGCTAGCTTCTTGAAACTTGATACAGTAAAGTAGTTTCACTTTGTATCTCTATGTTTTGTTTCCTCTTGCTGTAGCCCTAAGCAGTGACTGGCGAGAACCACTTTCATGGAGAGGGGTTGCCAAGCTTCCAAAAATTACGAATCTCCAGAAATCTCAGCAAATATTTTTTCACCCAAACTGGATGATACATTCAGGTATTGATCAGTACACGAAGGCGACTTGGTTCCCCAAATGTCGTTCTTCTATGTTGAAGCGTTCATTTCCAGTAACAGTTTGAATTTTTAGGTTTCACTCTGTTTTCTCCTATATTGATACATGTATTTGGAACTCTAAATCCAACACGGTTTGTGCTAGCTTCATGAAACTTGACAAAGTAAAGTAATTTCACGTTCTATCTCTATATTCTGTTTCCTCTTGATGTAGCCCTAAGCAGTGACTGGTGAGAAACACTTTCATGGAAAAAGGTTGCCAAGCTTCCAAAAGTTACGAATCTCTAGAAATCTCAGCAAATATTTTTTCACCCAAACTGGATGATACTTTCAGGTTATGATCAGTACACGAAGGCGACTTGGTTCCCCAAATTTCGTTCTTCTATGTTGAAGCGTTCATTTCCAGTAACAGTTTGAATTTTTAGGTTTCACTCTGTTTTCTCCTATATTGATACATGTATTTGGAACTCTAAATCCAACACGGTTTGTGCTAGCTTCTTGAAACTTGACACAGTAAAGTAGTTTCACGTTCTATCTCTATGTTTTGTTTCCTCTTGATGTAGCCCTAAGCAGTGACTGGCGAGAAACACTTTCATGGAAAAAGGTTGCCAAGCTTCCAAAAGTTACGAATCTCCAGAAATCTCAGCAAATATTTTTTAACCCAAATTGGATGATACTTTCACGTAATGATCAGTACAAGAAGGCGACTTGGTTCCCCAAATTTCGTTCTTCTATGTTGAAGCGTTCATTTCCAGTAACAGTTTGAATTTTTAGGTTTCACTCTGTTTTCTCCTATATTGATACATGTATTTGGAACTCTAAATCCAACACGGTTTGTGCTAGCTTCTTGAAACTTGACACAGTAAAGTAGTTTCACGTTCTATCTCTAGGTTTTGTTTCCTCTTGATGTAGCCCTAAGCAGTGACTGGCGAGAAACACTTTCATGGAAAGGGGTTGCCAAGCTTCCAAAAATTACGAATCTCCAAAAATCTCAGCAAATATTTTTCACCCAAACTGGATGATACTTTCAGGTAATGATCAGTACACTAAGGCGACTTGGTTCCCCAAAGTTCGTTCTTCTATGTTGAAGCGTTCATTTCCAGTACCAGTTTGAATTTTTAGGTTTCACTCTGTTTTCTCCTATATTGATACATGTATTTGGAACTCTAAATCCAACACGGTTTGTGCTAGCATCTTGAAACTTGATACAGTAAAGTAGTTTCACGTTGTATCACTATGTTTTGTTTCCTCTTGCTGTAGCCCTAAGCAGTGACTGGCGAGAACCACTTTCATGGAGAGGGGTTGCCAAGCTTCCAAAAATTACGAATCTCCAGAAATCTCAGCAAATATTTTTTCACCCAAACTGGATGATACTTTCAGGTAATGATCAGTACACGAAGGCGACTTGGTTCCCCAAATGTCGTTCTTCTATGTTGAAGCGTTCATTTCCAGTAACAGTTTGAATTTTTAGGTTTCACTCTGTTTTCTCCTATATTGATAGATGTATTTGGAACTCTAAATCCAACACGGTTTGTGCTAGCTTCATGAAACTTGACAAAGTAAAGTAGTTTCACGTTCTATCTCTATATTCTGTTTCCTCTTGATGTAGCCCTAAGCAGTGACTGGTGAGAAACACTTTCATGGAAAAAGGTTGCCAAGCTTCCAAAAGTTACGAATCTCCAGAAATCTCAGCAAATATTTTTTCACCCAAACTGGATGATACTTTCAGGTAATGATCAGTACACTAAGGCGACTTGGTTCCCCAAATTTCGTTCTTCTATGTTGAAGCGTTCATTTCCAGTAACAGTTTGAATTTTTAGGTTTCACTCTGTTTTCTCCTATATTGATACATGTATTTGGAACTCTAAATCCAACACGGTTTGTGCTAGCTTCTTGAAACTTGACACACTAAAGTAGTTTCACGTTCTATCTCTATGTTTTGTTTCCTCTTGATGTAGCCCTAAGCAGTGACTGGCGAGAAACACTTTCATGGAAAGGGGTTGCCAAGCTTCCAAAAATTACGAATCTCCAGAAATCTCAGCAAATATTTTTCACCCAAACTGGATGATACTTTCAGGTAATGATCAGTACACTAAGGCGACTTGGTTCCCCAAATGTCGTTCTTCTATGTTGAAGCGTTCATTTCCTGTAACAGTTTGAATTTTTAGGTTTCACTCTGTTTTCTCCTATATTAATACATGTATTTGGAACTCTAAATCCAACACGGTTTGTGCTAGCTTCTTGAAACTTGACACAGTAAAGTAGTTTCACGTTCTATCTCTATGTTTTGTTTCCTCTTGATGTAGCCCTAAGCAGTGACTGGCGAGAAACACTTTCATGGAAAGGGGTTGCCAAGCTTCCAAAAATTACGAATCTCCAGAAATCTCAGCAAATATTTTTTCACCCAAACTGGATGATCCTTTCAGGTAATGATCAGTACACTAAGGCGACTTGGTTCCCCAAAGTTCGTTCTTCTATGTTGAAGCGTTCATTTCCAGTAACAGTTTGAATTTTTAGGTTTCACTCTGTTTTCTCCTATATTGATACATGTATTTGGAACTCTAAATCCAACACGGTTTGTGCTAGCTTCTTGAAACTTGATACAGTAAAGTAGTTTCACGTTGTATCTCTATGTTTTGTTTCCTCTTGCTGTAGCCCTAAGCAGTGACTGGCGAGAACCACTTTCATGGAGAGGGGTTGCCAAGCTTCCAAAAATTACGAATCTCCAGAAATCTCAGCAAATATTTTTTCACCCAAACTGGATGATACTTTCAGGTAATGATCAGTACACGAAGGCGACTTGGTTCCCCTAATGTCGTTCTTCTATGTTGAAGCGTTCATTTCCTGTAACAGTTTGAATTTTTAGGTTTCACTCTGTTTTCTCCTATATTGATACATGTATTTGGAACTCTAAATCCAACACGGTTTGTGCTAGCTTCTTGAAACTTGACACAGTAAAGTAGTTTCACGTTCTATCTCTATGTTTTGTTTCCTCTTGATGTAGCCCTAAGCAGTGACTGGCGAGAAACACTTTCATGGAAAGGGGTTGCCAAGCTTCCAAAAATTACGAATCTCCAGAAATCTCAGCAAATATTGTTTCAACCAAACTGGATGATACTTTCAGGTAATGATCAGTACACTAAGGCGACTTGGTTCCCCAAAGTTCGTTTTTCTATGTTGAAGCGTTCATTTCCAGTAACAGTTTGAATTTTTAGGTTTCACTCTGTTTTCTCCTATATTGATACATGTATTTGGAAATCTAAATCCAACACGGTTTGTGCTAGCTTCTTGAAACTTGATACAGTAAAGTAGTTTCACGTTCTATCTCTATGTTTTGTTTCCTCTTGATGTAGCCCTAAGCAGTGACTGGCGAGAAACACTTTCATGGAAAGGGGTTGCCAAGCTTCCAAAAATTACGAATCTCCAGAAATCTCAGCAAATATTTTTTCACCCAAACTGGATGATACTTTCAGGTAATGATCAGTACACGAAGGCGACTTGGTTCCCCAAATGTCGTTCTTCTATGTTGAAGCGTTCATTTCCAGTAACACTTTGAATTTTTAGGTTTCACTCTGTTTTCTCCTATATTGATAGATGTATTTGGAACTCTAAATCCAACACGGTTTGTGCTAGCTTCATGAAACTTGACAAAGTAAAGTAGTTTCACGTTGTATCTCTATATACTGTTTCCTCTTGATGTAGCCCTAAGCAGTGACTGGCGAGAAACACTTTCATGGAAAAAGGTTGCCAAGCTTCCAAAAGTTACGAATCTCCAGAAATCTCAGCAAATATTTTTTCACCCAAACTGGATGATACTTTCACGTAATGATCAGTACACGAAGGCGACTTGGTTCCCCAAATTTCGTTCTTCTATGTTGAAGCGTTCATTTCCAGTAACAGTTTGAATTTTTAGGTTTCACTCTGTTTTCTCCTATATTGATACATGTATTTGGAACTCTAAATCCAACACGGTTTGTGCTAGCTTCTTGAAACTTGACACAGTAAAGTAGTTTCACGTTCTATCTGTATGTTTTGTTTCCTCTTGATGTAGCCCTAAGCAGTGACTGGCGAGAAACACTTTCATGGAAAGGGGTTGCCAAGCTTCCAAAAATTACGAATCTCCAGAAATCTCAGCAAATATTTTTTCACCCAAACTGGATGATACTTTCAGGTAATGATCAGTACACTAAGGCGACTTGGTTCCCCAAATGTCGTTCTTCTATGTTGAAGCGTTCATTTCCTGTAACAGTTTGAATTATTAGGTTTCACTCTGTTTTATCCTATATTGATACATGTATTTGGAAGTCTATATCCAACACGGTTTGTGCTAGCTTCTTGAAACTTGATACAGTAAAGTAGTTTCACGTTCTATCTCTATGTTTTGTTTCCTCTTGCTGTAGCCCTAAGCAGTGACTGGCGAGAAACACTTTCATGGAAAGGGGTTGCCAAGCTTCCAAAAATTACGAATCTCCAGAAATCTCAGCAAATATTTTTTCACCCAAACTGGATGATACTTTCAGGTAATGATCAGTACACGAAGGCGACTTGGTTCCCCAAATGCCGTTCTTCTATGTTGAAGCGTTCATTTCCAGTAACAGTTTAAATTTTTAGGTTTCACCCTGTTTTCTCCTATATTGATAGATGTATTTGGAACTCTAAATCCAACACGGTTTGTGCTAGCTTCATGAAACTTGACAAAGTAAAGTAGTTTCACGTTCTATCTCTATATTCTGTTTCCTCTTGATGTAGCCCTAAGCAGTTACTGGTGAGAAACACTTTCATGGAAAAAGGTTGCCAAGCTTCCAAAAGTTACGAATCTCCAAAAATCTCAGCAAATATTTTTTCACCCAAACTGGATGATACTTTCAGGTAATGATCAGTACACGAAGGCGACTTGGTTCCCCAAATTTCGTTCTTCTATGTTGAAGCGTTCATTTCCAGTAACAGTTTGAATTTTTAGGTTTCACTCTGTTTTCTCCTATATTGATACATGTATTTGGAACTCTAAATCCAACATGGTTTGTGCTAGCTTCTTGAAACTTGACACAGTAAAGTAGTTTCATGTTCTATCTCTATGTTTTGTTTCCTCTTGATGTAGCCCTAAGCAGTGACTGGCGAGAAACACTTTCATGGAAAGGGGTTGCCAAGCTTCCAAAAATTACGAATCTCCAGAAATCTCAGCAAATATTTTTTCACCCAAACTGGATGATACTTTCAGGTAATGATCAGTACACTAAGGCGACTTGGTTCCCCAAAGTTCGTTCTTCTATGTTGAAGCGTTCATTTCCAGTAACAGTTTGAATTTTTAGGTTTCACTCTGTTTTCTCCTATATTGATACATGTATTTGGAACTCTAAATCCAACACGGTTTGTGCTAGCTTCTTGAAACTTGATACAGTAAAGTAGTTTCACGTTCTATCTCTACGTTTTGTTTCCTCTTGCTGTAGCCCTAAGCAGTGACTGGCGAGAAACACTTTCATGGAGAGGGGTTGCCAAGCTTCCAAAAATTATGAATCTCCAAAAATCTCAGCAAATATTTTTTCACCCAAACTGGATGATACTTTCAGGTAATGATCAGTACACTAAGGCGACTTGGTTCCCCAAAGTTCGTTCTTCTATGTTGAAGCGTTCATTTCCAGTAACAGTTTGAATTTTTAGGTTTCACTCTGTTTTCTCCTATATTGATACATGTATTTGGAATGCTAAATCCAACAAGTTTGTGCTAGCTTCTTGAAACTTGATACAGTAAAGTAGTTTCACGTTGTATCTCTATGTTATGTTTCCTCTTGCTGTAGTCCTAAGCAGTGACTGGCGAGAACCACTTTCATGGAGAGGGGTTGCCAAGCTTCCAAAAATTACGAATCTCCAGAAATCTCAGCAAATATTTTTTCACCCAAACTGGATGATACTTTCAGGTAATGATCAGTACACGAAGGCGACTTGGTTCCCCAAATGTCGTTCTTCTATGTTGAAGCGTTCATTTCCAGTAACACTTTGAATTTTTAGGTTTCATTCTGTTTTCTCCTATATTGATAGATGTATTTGGAACTCTAAATCCAACACGGTTTGTGCTAGCTTCATGTAACTTGACAAAGTAAAGTAGTTTCACGTTCTATCTCTATATTCTGTTTCCTCTTGATGTAGCCCTAAGCAGTGACTGGTGAGAAACACTTTCATGGAAAAAGGTTGCCAAGCTTCCAAAAGTTACGAATCTCCAGAAATCTCAGCAAATATTTTTTCACCGAAACTGGATGATACTTTCAGGTAATGATCAGTACACTAAGGCGACTTGGTTCCCCAAATGTCGTTCTTCTATGTTGAAGCGTTCATTTCCTGTAACAGTTTGAATTTTTAGGTTTCACTCTGTTTTCTCCTATATTGATACATGTATTTGGAACTCTAAATCCAACACGGTTTGTGCTAGCTTCTTGAAACTTGACACAGTAAAGTAGTTTCACGTTCTGTCTCTATGTTTTGTTTCCTCTTGCTGTAGCCCTAAGCAGTGACTGGCGAGAAACACTTTCATGGAAAGGGGTTGCCAAGCTTCCAAAAGTTACGAATCTCCAGAAATCTCAGCAAATATTTTTTCACCCAAACTGGATGATACTTTCAGGTAATGATCAGTACACATAGGCGACTTGGTTCCCCAAAGTTCGTTCTTCTATGTTGAAGCGTTCATTTCCAGTAACAGTTTGAATTTTTAGGTTTCACTCTGTTTTCTCCTATAATGATAGATGTATTTGGAACTCTAAATCCAACACGGTTTGTGCTAGCTTCTTGAAACTTGACACAGTAAAGTAGTTTCAAGTTCTATCTCTATGTTTTGTTTCCTCTTGGTGTAGCCCTAAGCAGTGACTGGCGAGAAACACTTTCATGGAAAGGGGTTGCCAAGCTTCCAAAAATTACGAATCTCCAGAAATCTCAGCAAATATTTTTTCACCCAAACTGGATGATACTTTCAGGTAATGATCAGTACAGTAAGGCGACTTGGTTTCCCAAATTTCGTTCTTCTATGTTGAAGCGTTCATTTCCAGTAACAGTTTGAATTTTTAGGTTTCACTCTGTTTTCTCCTATATTGATAGATGTATTTGGAACTCTAAATCCAACACGGTTTGTGCTAGCTTCTTGAAACTTGACACAGTAAAGTAGTTTCAAGTTCTCTCTCTATGTTTTGTTTCCTCTTGATGTAGCCCTAAGCAGTGACTGGCGAGAAACACTTTCATGGAGAGGGGTTGCCAAGCTTCCAAAAATTACGAATCTCCAGAAATCTCAGCAAATATTTTTTCACCCAAACTGGATGATACTTTCAGGTAATGATCAGTACACTAAGGCGACTTGGTTCCCCAAATGTCGTTCTTCTATGTTGAAGCGTTCATTTCCAGAAACAGTTTGAATTTTTAGGTTTCACTCTGTTTTCTCCTATATTGATAGATGTATTTGGAACTCTAAATCCAACACGGTTTGTGCTAGCTTCTTGAAACTTGACACAGTAAAGTACTTTCAAGTTCTATCTCTATGTTTTGTTTCCTCTTGATGTAGCCCTAAGCAGTGACTGGCGAGAAACACTTTCATGGAAAGGGGTTGCCAAGCTTCCAAAAATTACGAATCTCCAGAAATCTCAGCAAATATTTTTTCACCCAAACTGGATGATACTTTCAGGTAATGATCAGTACACTAAGGCGACTTGGTTCCCCAAAGTTCGTTCTTCTATGTTGAAGCGATCATTTCCAGTAACTGTTTGAATTTTTAGGTTTCACTCTGTTTTCTCCTATATTGATACATGTATTTGGAACTCTAAATCCAACACGGTTTGTGCTAGCTTCTTGAAACTTGATACAGTAAAGTAGTTTCACGTTCTATCTCTATGTTTTGTTTCCTCTTGCTGTAGCCCTAAGCAGTGACTGGCGAGAAACACTTTCATGGAGAGGGGTTGCCAAGCTTCCAAAAATTACGAATCTCCAGAAATCTCAGCAAATATTTTTTCACCCAAACTTGATGATACTTTCAGGTAATGATCAGTACACATAGGCGACTTGGTTCCCCAAAGTTCGTTCTTCTATGTTGAAGCGTTCATTTCCAGTAACAGTTTGAATTTTTAGGTTTCACTCTGTTTTCTCCTATATTGATAGATGTATTTGGAACTCTAAATCCAACACGGTTTGTGCTAGCTTCTTGAAACTTGACACAGTAAAGTAGTTTCAAGTTCTATCTCTATGTTTTGTTTCCTCTTGGTGTAGCCCTAAGCAGTGACTGGCGAGAAACACTTTCATGGAAAGGGGTTGCCAAGCTTCCAAAAATTACGAATCTCCAGAAATCTCAGCAAATATTTTTTCACCCAAACTGGATGATACTTTCAGGTAATGATCAGTACACTAAGGCGACTTGGTTCCCCAAATTTCGTTCTTCTATGTTGAAGCGTTCATTTCCAGTAACAGTTTGAATTTTTAGGTTTCACTCTGTTTTCTCCTATATTGATAGATGTATTTGGAACTCTAAATCCAACACGGTTTGTGCTAGCTTCTTGAAACTTGACACAGTAAAGTACTTTCAAGTTCTATCTCTATGTTTTGTTTCCTCTTGATGTAGCCCTAAGCAGTGACTGGCGAGAACCACTTTCATGGAGAGGGGTTGCCAAGCTTCCAAAAGTTACGAATCTCCAGAAATCTCAGCAAATATTTTTTCACCCAAACTGGATGATACTTTCAGGTAATGATCAGTACACTAAGGCGACTTGGTTCCCCAAATGTCGTTCTTCTATGTTGAAGCGTTCATTTCCAGTAACAGTTTGAATTTTTAGGTTTCACTCTGTTTTCTCCTATATTGATAGATGTATTTGGAACTCTAAATCCAACACGGTTTGTGCTAGCTTCTTGAAACTTGACACAGAAAAGTAGTTTCACGTTCTATCTCTATGTTTTGTTTCCTCTTGCTGTAGCCCTAAGCAGTGACTGGCGAGAACCACTTTCATGGAGAGGGGTTGCCAAGCTTCCAAAAATTACGAATCTCCAGAAATCTCAGCAAATATTTTTTCACCCACACTGGATGATTCTTTCAGGTAATGATCAGTACACTAAGGCGGCTTGGTTCCCCAAATTTCGTTCTTCTATGTTGAAGCGTTCATTTCCAGTAACAGTTTGAATTTTTAGGTTTCACTCTGTTTTCTCCTATATTGATACATGTATTTGGAACTCTAAATCCAACACGGTTTGTGCTAGCTTCTTGAAACTTGACACAGTAAAGTAGTTTCAAGTTCTATCTCTATGTTTTGTTTCCTCTTGATGTAGCCCTAAGCAGTGACTGGCGAGAAACACTTTCATGGAAAGGGGTTGCCAAGCTTCCAAAAATTACGAATCTCCAGAAATCTCAGCAAATATTTTTTCACCCAAACTGGATGATACTTTCAGGTAATGATCAGTACACTAAGGCGACTTGGTTCCCCAAATGTCGTTCTTCTATGTTGAAGCGTTCATTTCCAGTAACAGTTTGAATTTTTAGGTTTCACTCTGTTTTCTCCTATATTGATAGATGTATTTGGAACTCTAAATCCAACACGGTTTGTGCTAGCTTCTTGAAACTTGACACAGAAAAGTAGTTTCACGTTCTATCTCTATAATTTGTTTCCTCTTGCTGTAGCCCTAAGCAGTGACTTGCGAGAACCACTTTCATGGAGAGGGGTTGCCAAGCTTCCAAAAATTACGAATCTCCAGAAATCTCAGCAAATATTTTTTCACCCACACTGGATGATTCTTTCAGGTAATGATCAGTACACTAAGGCGACTTGGTTCCCCAAATTTCGTTCTTCTATGTTGAAGCGTTCATTTCCAGTAACAGTTTGAATTTTTAGGTTTCACTCTGTTTTCTCCTATATTGATAGATGTATTTGGAACTCTAAATCCAACACGGTTTGTGCTAGCTTCTTGAAACTTGACACAGTAAAGTAGTTTCAAGTTCTATCTCTATGTTTTGTTTCCTCTTGATGTAGCCCTAAGCAGTGACTGGCGAGAACCACTTTCATGGAGAGGGGTTGCCAAGCTTCCAAAAATTACGAATCTCCAGAAATCTCAGCAAATATTTTTTCACCCAAACTGGATGATACTTTCAGGTAATGAACAGTACACTAAGGTGACTTGGTTCTCCAAATTTCGTTCTTCTATGTTGAAGCGTTCATTTCCAGTAACAGTTTGAATTTTTAGGTTTCACTCTGTTTTCTCCTATATTGATAGATGTATTTGGAACTCTAAATCCAACACGGTTTGTGCTAGCTTCTTGAAACTTGACACAGTAAAGTAGTTTCAAGTTCTATCTCTATGTTTTGTTTCCACTTGATGTAGCCCTAAGCAGTGACTGGCGAGAACCACTTTCATGGAGAGGGGTTGCCAAGTTTCCAAAAATTACGAATCTCCAGAAATCTCAGCAAATATTTTTTCACCCAAACTGGATGATACTTTCAGGTAATGATCAGTACACTAAGGCGACTTGGTTCCCCAAATTTCGTTCTTCTATGTTGAAGCGTTCATTTCCAGTAACAGTTTGAATTTTTAGGTTTCACTCTGTTTTCTCCTATATTGATAGATGTATTTGGAACTCTAAATCCAACACGGTTTGTGCTAGCTTCTTGAAACTTGACACAGAAAAGTAGTTTCACATTCTATCTCTATGTTTTGTTTCCTCTTGCTGTAGCCCTAAGCATTGACTGGCGAGAACCACTTTCATGGAGAGGGGTTGCCAAGCTTCCAAAAATTACGAATCTCCAGAAATCTCAGCAAATATTTTTTCACCCACACTGGATGATTCTTTCAGGTAATGATCAGAACACTAAGGTGACTTGGTTCCCCAAATGTCGTTCTTCTATGTTGAAGCGTTCATTTCCAGTAACAGTTTGAATTTTTAGGTTTCACTCTGTTTTTTCCTATATTGATAGATGTATTTGGAACTCTAAATCCAACACGGTTTGTGCTGGCTTCTTGAAACTTGACACAGTAAAGTAGTTTGAAGTTCTATCTCTATGTTTTGTTTCCTCTTGATGTAGCCCTAAGCAGTGACTGGCGAGAAACACTTTCATGGAAAGGGGTTGCCAAGCTTCCAAAAATTACGAATCTCCAGAAATCTCAGCAAATATTTTTTTCACCCAAACTGGATGATACTTTCAGGTAATGATCAGTACACTAAGGCGAATTGGTTCCCCAAATGTCGTTCTTCTATGTTGAAGCGTTCATTTCCTGTAACAGTTTGAATTTTTAGGTTTCACTCTGTTTTCTCCTATATTGATACATGTATTTGGAACTCTAAATCCAACACGGTTTGTGCTAGCTTCTTGAAACTTGACACAGTAAAGTAGTTTCACGTTCTATCTCTATGTTTTGTTTCCTCTTGATGTAGCCCTAAGCAGTGACTGGCGAGAAACACTTTCATGGAAAGGGGTTGCCAAGCTTCCAAAAATTACGAATCTCCAGAAATCTCAGCAAATATTTTTTCACCCAAACTGGATGATACTTTCAGGTAATGATCAGTACACTAAGGCGACTTGGTTCTCCAAATTTCGTTCTTCTATGTTGAAGCATTCATTTCCAGTAACAGTTTGAATTTTTAGGTTTCACTCTGTTTTCTCCTATATTGATTTATGTATTTGGAACTCTAAATCCAACACGGTTTGTGCTAGCTTCTTGAAACTTGACACAGTAAATACTTTCACGTTCTATCTCTATGTTTTGTTTCCTCTTGATGTAGCCCTAAGCAGTGACTGGCGAGAACCACTTTCATGGAGAGGGGTTGCCAAGCTTCCAAAAATTACGAATCTCCAGAAATCTCAGCAAATATTTTTTCACCCAAACTGGATGATACTTTCAGGTAATGATTAGTACACTAAGGCGACTTGGTTCCCCAAATGTCGTTCTTCTATGTTGAAGCGTTCATTTCCAGTAACAGTTTGAATTTTTAGGTTTCACTCTGTTTTCTCCTATATTGATAGATGTATTTGGAACTCTAAATCCAACACGGTTTGTGATAGCTTCTTGAAACTTGACACAGTAAAGTAGTTTCAAGTTCTATCTCTATGTTTTGTTTCCTCTTGATGTAGCCCTAAGCAGTGACTGGCGAGAAACACTTTCATGGAAAGGGGTTGCCAAGCTTCCAAAAATTACGAATCTCCAGAAATCTCAGCAAATATTTTTTCACCCAAACTGGATGATACTTTCAGGTAATGATCAGTACAATAAGGCGACTTGGTTCCCCAAAGTTCGTTCTTCTATGTTGAAGCGTTCATTTCCAGTAACAGTTTGAATTTTTAGGTTTCACTCTGTTTTCTCCTATATTGATAGATGTATTTGGAACTCTAAATCCAACACGGTTTGTGCTAGCTTCTTGAAACTTGACACAGAAAAGTAGTTTCACGTTCTATCTCTATGTTTTGTTTCCTCTTGCTGTAGCCCTAAGCAGTGACTGGCGAGAACCACTTTCATGGAGAGGGGTTGCCAAGCTTCCAAAAATTACGAATCTCCAGAAATCTCAGCAAATATTTTTTCACCCACACTGGATGATTCTTTCAGGTAATGATCAGAACACTAAGGTGACTTGGTTCCCCAAATGTCGTTCTTCTATGTTGAAGCGTTCATTTCCAGTAACAGTTTGAATTTTTAGGTTTCACTCTGTTTGTTCCTATATTGATAGATGTATTTGGAACTCTAAATCCAACACGGTTTGTGCTGGCTTCTTGAAACTTGACACAGTAAAGTAGTTTCAAGTTCTATCTCTATGTTTTGTTTCCTCTTGATGTAGCCCTAAGCAGTGACTGGCGAGAAACACTTTCATGGAAAGGGGTTGCCAAGCTTCCAAAAATTACGAATCTCCAGAAATCTCAGCAAATATTTTTTTCACCCAAACTGGATGATACTTTCAGGTAATGATCAGTACACTAAGGCGAATTGGTTCCCCAAATGTCGTTCTTCTATGTTGAAGCGTTCATTTCCTGTAACAGTTTGAATTTTTAGGTTTCACTCTGTTTTCTCCTATATTGATACATGTATTTGGAACTCTAAATCCAACACGGTTTGTGCTAGCTTCTTGAAACTTGACACAGTAAAGTAGTTTCACGTTCTATCTCTATGTTTTGTTTCCTCTTGATGTAGCCCTAAGCAGTGACTGGCGAGAAACACTTTCATGGAAAGGGGTTGCCAAGCTTCCAAAAATTACGAATCTCCAGAAATCTCAGCAAATATTTTTTCACCCAAACTGGATGATACTTTCAGGTAATGATCAGTACACTAAGGCGACTTGGTTCTCCAAATTTCGTTCTTCTATGTTGAAGCATTCATTTCCAGTAACAGTTTGAATTTTTAGGTTTCACTCTGTTTTCTCCTATATTGATTTATGTATTTGGAACTCTAAATCCAACACGGTTTGTGCTAGCTTCTTGAAACTTGACACAGTAAATACTTTCACGTTCTATCTCTATGTTTTGTTTCCTCTTGATGTAGCCCTAAGCAGTGACTGGCGAGAACCACTTTCATGGAGAGGGGTTGCCAAGCTTCCAAAAATTACGAATCTCCAGAAATCTCAGCAAATATTTTTTCACCCAAACTGGATGATACTTTCAGGTAATGATTAGTACACTAAGGCGACTTGGTTCCCCAAATGTCGTTCTTCTATGTTGAAGCGTTCATTTCCAGTAACAGTTTGAATTTTTAGGTTTCACTCTGTTTTCTCCTATATTGATAGATGTATTTGGAACTCTAAATCCAACACGGTTTGTGCTAGCTTCTTGAAACTTGACACAGAAAAGTAGTTTCACGTTCTATCTCTATGTTTTGTTTCCTCTTGCTGTAGCACTAAGCAGTGACTGGCGAGAACCACTTTCATGGAGAGGGGTTGCCAAGCTTCCAAAAATTACGAATCTCCAGAAATCTCAGCAAATATTTTTTCACCCACACTGGATGATTCTTTCAGGTAATGATCAGTACACTAAGGCGACTTGGTTCCCCAAATTTCGTTCTTCTATGTTGAAGCGTTCATTTCCAGTAACAGTTTGAATTTTTAGGTTTCACTCTGTTTTCTCCTATATTGATAGATGTATTTGGAACTCTAAATCCAACACGGTTTGTGCTAGCTTCTTGAAACTTGACACAGTAAAGTAGTTTCAAGTTCTATCTCTATGTTTTGTTTCCTCTTGATGTAGCCCTAAGCAGTGACTGGCGAGAAACACTTTCATGGAAAGGGGTTGCCAAGCTTCCAAAAATTACGAATCTCCAGAAATCTCAGCAAATATTTTTTTCACCCAAACTGGATGATACTTTCAGGTAATGATCAGTACACTAAGGCGACTTGGTTCCCCAAATGTCGTTCTTCTATGTTGAAGCATTCATTTCCAGTAACAGTTTGAATTTTTAGGTTTCACTCTGTTTTCTCCTATATTGATAGATGTATTTGGAACTCTAAATCCAACACGGTTTGTGCTAGCTTCTTGAAACTTGACACAGAAAAGTAGTTTCACGTTCTATCTCTATGTTTTGTTTCCTCTTGCTGTAGCCCTAAGCAGTGAATGGCGAGAACCACTTTCATGGAGAGGGGTTGCCAAGCTTCCAAAAATTACGAATCTCCAGAAATCTCAGCAAATATTTTTTCACCCACACTGGATGATTCTTTCAGGTAATGATCAGTACACTAAGGCGACTTGGTTCCCCAAATTTCGTTCTTCTATGTTGAAGCGTTCATTTCCAGTAACAGTTTGAATTTTTAGGTTTCACTCTGTTTTCTCCTATATTGATAGATGTATTTGGAACTCTAAATCCAACACGGTTTGTGCTAGCTTCTTGAAACTTGACACAGTAAAGTAGTTTCAAGTTCTATCTCTATGTTTTGTTTCCTCTTGATGTAGCCCTAAGCAGTGACTGGCGAGAAACACTTTCATGGAAAGGGGTTGCCAAGCTTCCAAAAATTACGAATCTCCAGAAATCTCAGCAAATATTTTTTTCACCCAAACTGGATGATACTTTCAGGTAATGATCAGTACACTAAGGCGACTTGGTTCCCCAAATGTCATTCTTCTATGTTGAAGCATTCATTTCCAGTAACAGTTTGAATTTTTAGGTTTCACTCTGTTTTCTCCTATATTGATAGATGTATTTGGAACTCTAAATCCAACACGGTTTGTGCTAGCTTCTTGAAACTTGACACAGAAAAGTAGTTTCACGTTCTATCTCTATGTTTTGTTTCCTCTTGCTGTAGCCCTAAGCAGTGAATGGCGAGAACCACTTTCATGGAGAGGGGTTGCCAAGCTTCCAAAAATTACGAATCTCCAGAAATCTCAGCAAATATTTTTTCACCCACACTGGATGATTCTTTCAGGTAATGATCAGTACACTAAGGCGACTTGGTTCCCCAAATTTCGTTCTTCTATGTTGAAGCGTTCATTTCCAGTAACAGTTTGAATTTTTAGGTTTCACTCTGTTTTCTCCTATATTGATAGATGTATTTGGAACTCTAAATCCAACACGGTTTGTGCTAGCTTCTTGAAACTTGACACAGTAAAGTAGTTTCAAGTTCTATCTCTATGTTTTGTTTCCTCTTGATGTAGCCCTAAGCAGTGACTGGCGAGAAACACTTTCATGGAAAGGGGTTGCCAAGCTTCCAAAAATTACGAATCTCCAGAAATCTCAGCAAATATTTTTTCACCCAAACTGGATGATACTTTCAGGTAATGATCAGTACACTAAGGCGACTTGGTTCCCCAAATGTCGTTCTTCTATGTTGAAGCGTTCATTTCCTGTAACAGTTTGAATTTTTAGGTTTCACTCTGTTTTCTCCTATATTGATACATGTATTTGGAACTCTAAATCCAACACGGTTTGTGCTAGCTTCTTGAAACTTGAAACAGTAAAGTAGTTTCAAGTTCTATCTCTATGTTTTGTTTCCACTTGATGTAGCCCTAAGCAGTGACTGGCGAGAACCACTTTCATGGAGAGGGGTTGCCAAGCTTCCAAAAATTACGAATCTCCAGAAATCTCAGCAAATATTTTTTCACCCAAACTGGATGATACTTTCAGGTAATGATCAGTACACTAAGGCGACTTGGTTCCCCAAATGTCGTTCTTCTATGTTGAAGCGTTCATTTCCAGTAACAGTTTGAATTTTTAGGTTTCACTCTGTTTTCTCCTATATTGATAGATGTATTTGGAACTCTAAATCCAACACGGTTTGTGCTAGCTTCTTGAAACTTGACACAGTAAAGTAGTTTCAAGTTCTATCTCTATGTTTTGTTTCCTCTTGATGTAGCCCTAAGCAGTGACTGGCGAGAAACACTTTCATGGAAAGGGGTTGCCAAGCTTCCAAAAATTACGAATCTCCAGAAATCTCAGCAAATATTTTTTCACCCAAACTGGATGATACTTTCAGGTAATGATCAGTACACTAAGGCGACTTGGTTCCCCAAATTTCGTTCTTCTATGTTGAAGCGTTCATTTCCAGTAACAGTTTGAATTTTTAGGTTTCACTCTGTTTTCTCCTATATTGATAGATGTATTTGGAACTCTAAATCCAACACGGTTTGTGCTAGCTTCTTGAAACTTGACACAGGAAAGTAGTTTCAAGTTCTATCTCTATGTTTTGTTTCCTCTTGATGTAGCCCTAAGCAGTGACTGGCGAGAAACACTTTCATGGAAAGGGGTTGCCAAGCTTCCAAAAATTACGAATCTCCAGAAATCTCAGCAAATATTTTTTCACCCAAACTGGATGATACTTTCAGGTAATGATCAGTACACTAAGGCGACTTGGTTCCCCAAATGTCGTTCTTCTATGTTGAAGCGTTCATTTCCTGTAACAGTTTGAATTTTTAGGTTTCACTCTGTTTTCTCCTATATTGATACATGTATTTGGAACTCTAAATCCAACACGGTTTGTGCTAGCTTCTTGAAACTTGACACAATAAAGTAGTTTCACGTTCTATCTCTATGTTTTGTTTCCTCTTGATGTAGCCCTAAGCAGTGACTGGCGAGAACCACTTTCATGGAGAGGGGTTGCCAAGCTTCCAAAAATTACGAATCTCCAGAAATCTCAGCAAATATTTTTTCACCCAAACTGGATGATACTTTCAGGTAATGATCAGTACACTAAGGCGACTTGGTTCTCCAAATTTCGTTCTTCTATGTTGAAGCGTTCATTTCCAGTAACAGTTTGAATTTTTAGGTTTCACTCTGTTTTCTCCTATATTGATAGATGTATTTGGAACTCTAAATCCAACACGGTTTGTGCTAGCTTCTTGAAACTTGACACAGTAAAGTAGTTTCAAGTTCTATCTCTATGTTTTGTTTCCACTTGATGTAGCCCTAAGCAGTGACTGGCGAGAACCACTTTCATGGAGAGGGGTTGCCAAGCTTAAAAAATTACGAATCTCCAGAAATCTCAGCAAATATTTTTTCACCCAAACTGGATGATACTTTCAGGTAATGATCAGTACACTAAGGCGACTTGGTTCCCCAAATGTCGTTCTTCTATGTTGAAGCGTTCATTTCCAGTAACAGTTTGAATTTTTAGGTTTCACTCTGTTTTCTCCTATATTGATAGATGTATTTGGAACTCTAAATCCAACACGGTTTGTGCTAGCTTCTTGAAACTTGACACAGTAAAGTAGTTTCAAGTTCTATCTCTAGGTTTTGTTTCCTCTTGATGTAGCCCTAAGCAGTGACTGGCGAGAAACACTTTCATGGAAAGGGGTTGCCAAGCTTCCAAAAATTACGAATCTCCAGAAATCTCAGCAAATATTTTTTCACCCAAACTGGATGATACTTTCCGGTAATGATCAGTACACTAAGGCGACTTGGTTCCCCAAATTTCGTTCTTCTATGTTGAAGCGTTCATTTCCTGTAACAGTTTGAATTTTTAGGTTTCACTCTGTTTTCTCCTATATTGATAGATGTATTTGGAACTCTAAATCCAACACGGTTTGTGCTAGCTTCTTGAAACTTGACACAGTAAAGTAGTTTCAAGTTCTATCTCTATCTTTTGTTTCCTCTTGATGTAGCCCTAAGCAGTGACTGGCGAGAACCACTTTCATGGAGAGGGGTTGCCAAGCTTCCAAAAATTACGAATCTCCAGAAATCTCAGCAAATATTTTTTCACCCAAACTAGATGATACTTTCAGGTAATGATCAGTACACTAAGGCGACTTGGTTCCCCAGATTTCGTTCTTCTATGTTGAAGCGTTCATTTCCAGTAACAGTTTGAATTTTTAGGTTTCACTCTGTTTTCTCCTATATTGATAGATGTATTTGGAACTCTAAATCCAACACGGTTTGTGCTAGCTTCTTGAAACTTGACACAGAAAAGTAGTTTCACGTTCTATCTCTATGTTTTGTTTCCTCTTGCTGTAGCCCTAAGCAGTGACTGGCGAGAACCACTTTCATGGAGAGGGGTTGCCAAGCTTCCAAAAATTACGAATCTCCAGAAATCTCAGCAAATATTTTCTCACCCACACTGGATGATTCTTTCAGGTAATGATCAGTACACTAAGGCGACTTGGTTCCCCAAATGTCGTTCTTCTATGTTGAAGCGTTCATTTCCAGTAACAGTTTGAATTTTTAGGTTTCACTCTGTTTTCTCCTATATTGATAGATGTATTTGGAACTCTAAATCCAACACGGTTTGTGCTAGCTTCTTGAAACTTGACACAGTAAAGTAGTTTCAAGTTCTATCTCTATGTTTTGTTTCCTCTTGATGTAGCCCTAAGCAGTGACTGGCGAGAAACACTTTCATGGAAAGGGGTTGCCAAGCTTCCAAAAATTACGAATCTCCAGAAATCTCAGCAAATATTTTTTTCACCCAAACTGGATGATACTTTCAGGTAATGATCAGTACACTAAGGCGACTTGGTTCCCCAAATGTCGTTCTTCTATGTTGAAGCGTTCATTTCCTGTAACAGTTTGAATTTTTAGGTTTCACTCTGTTTTCTCCTATATTGATACATGTATTTGGAACTCTAAATCCAACACGGTTTGTGCTAGCTTCTTGAAACTTGACACAATAAAGTAGTTTCACGTTCTATCTCTATGTTTTGTTTCCTCTTGATGTAGCCCTAAGCAGTGACTGGCGAGAACCACTTTCATGGAAAGGGGTTTCCAAGCTTCCAAAAATTACGAATCTCCAGAAATCTCAGCAAATATTTTTTCACCCAAACTGGATGATACTTTCAGGTAATGATCAGTACACTAAGGCGACTTGGTTCCCCAAATGTCGTTCTTCTATGTTGAAGCGTTCATTTCCAGTAACAGTTTGAATTTTTAGGTTTCACTCTGTTTTCTCCTATATTGATAGATGTATTTGGAACTCTAAATCCAACACGGTTTGTGCTAGCTTCTTGAAACTTGACACAGTAAAGTAGTTTCAAGTTCTATCTCTATGTTTTGTTTCCTCTTGATGTAGCCCTAAGCAGTGACTGGCGAGAAAAACTTTCATGGAGAGGGGTTGCCAAGCTTCCAAAAATTACGAATCTCCAGAAATCTCAGCAAATATTTTTTCACCCAAACTGGATGATACTTTCAGGTAATGATCAGTACACTAAGGCGACTTGGTTCCCCAAATTTCGTTCTTCTATGTTGAAGCGTTCATTTCCAGTAACAGTTTGAATTTTTAGGTTTCACTCTGTTTTCTCCTATACTGATACATGTATTTGGAACTCTAAATCCAACACGGTTTGTGCTAGCTTCTTGAAACTTGATACAGTAAAGTAGTTTCAAGTTCTATCTCTATGTTTTGTTTCCTCTTGGTGTAGCCCTAAGCAGTGACTGGCGAGAAACACTTTCATGGAAAGGGGTTGCCAAGCTTCCAAAAATTACGAATCTCCAGAAATCTCAGCAAATATTTTTTCACCCAAACTGGATGATACTTTCAGGTAATGATCAGTACACTAAGGCGACTTGGTTCCCCAAATTTCGTTCTTCTATGTTGAAGCGTTCATTTCCAGTAACAGTTTGAATTTTTAGGTTTCACTCTGTTTTCTCCTATATTGATAGATGTATTTGGAACTCTAAATCCAACACGGTTTGTGCTAGCTTCTTGAAACTTGACACAGTAAAGTAGTTTCAAGTTCTATCTCTATCTTTTGTTTCCTCTTGATGTAGCCCTAAGCAGTGACTGGCGAGAACCACTTTCATGGAGAGGGGTTGCCAAGCTTCCAAAAATTACGAATCTCCAGAAATCTCAGCAAATATTTTTTCACCCAAACTGGATGATACTTTAAGGTAATGATCAGTACACGAAGGCGACTTGGTTCCCCAAATTTCGTTCTTCTATGTTGAAGCGTTCATTTCCAGTAACAGTTTGAATTTTTAGGTTTCACTCTGTTTTCTCCTATATTGATAGATGTATTTGGAACTCTAAATCCAACACGGTTTGTGCTAGCTTCTTAAAACTTGACACAGTAAAGTAGTTTCAAGTTCTATCTCTATGTTTTGTTTCCTCTTGGTGTAGTCCTAAGCAGTGACTGGCGAGAAACACTTTCATGGAAAGGGGTTGCCAAGCTTCCAAAAATTACGAATCTCCAGAAATCTCAGCAAATATTTTTTCACCCAAACTGGATGATACTTTCAGGTAATGATCAGTACACTAAGGCAACTTGGTTCCCCAAATTTCGTTCTTCTATGTTGAAGCGTTCATTTCCAGTAACAGTTTGAATTTTTAGGTTTCACTCTGTTTTCTCCTATATTGATAGATGTATTTGGAACTCTAAATCCAACACGGTTTGTGCTAGCTTCTTGAAACTTGACACAGTAAAGTAGTTTCAAGTTCTATCTCTATGTTTTGTTTCCTCTTGATGTAGCCCTAAGCAGTGACTGGCGAGAAACACTTTCATGGAAAGGGGTTGCCAAGCTTCCAAAAATTACGAATCTCCAGAAATCTCAGCAAATATTTTTTCACCCAAACTGGATGATACTTTCAGGTAATGATCAGTACACTAAGGCGACTTGGTTCCCCACATTTCGTTCTTCTATGTTGAAGCGTTCATTTCCAGTAACAGTTTGAATTTTTAGGTTTCACTCTGTTTTCTCCTATATTGATAGATGTATTTGGAACTCTAAATCCAACACGGTTTGTGCTAGCTTCTTGAAACTTGACACAGTAAAGTAGTTTCAAGTTCTCTCTCTATGTTTTGTTTCCTCTTGATGTAGCCCTAAGCAGTGACTGGCGAGAAACACTTTCATGGAAAGGGGTTGCCAAGCTTCCAAAAATTACGAATCTCCAGAAATCTCAGCAAATATTTTTTCACCCAAACTGGATGATACTTTCAGGTAATGATCAGTACACTAAGGCGACTTGGTTCCCCAAAGTTCGTTCTTCTATGTTGAAGCGTTCATTTCCAGTAACAGTTTGAATTTTTAGGTTTCACTCTGTTTTCTCCTATATTGATAGATGTATTTGGAACTCTAAATGCAACACGGTTTGTGCTAGCTTCTTGAAACTTGACACAGTAAAGTAGTTTCAAGTTCTATCTCTATCTTTTGTTTCCTCTTGATGTAGCCCTAAGCAGTGACTGGCGAGAACCACTTTCATGGAGAGGGGTTGCCAAGCTTCCAAAAATTACGAATCTCCAGAAATCTCAGCAAATATTTTTTCACCCAAACTGGATGATACTTTCAGGTAATGATCAGTACACTAAGGCGACTTGGTTCCCCAAATTTCGTTCTTCTATGTTGAAGCGTTCATTTCCAGTAACAGTTTGAATTTTTAGGTTTCACTCTGTTTTCTCCTATATTGATACATGTATTTGGAACACTAAATCCAACACGGTTTGTGCTAGCTTCTTGAAACTTGACACAGTAAAGTAGTTTCAAGTTCTCTCTCTATGTTTTGTTTCCTCTTGATGTAGCCCTAAGCAGTGACTGGCGAGAAACACTTTCATGGAAAGGGGTTGCCAAGCTTCCAAAAATTACGAATCTCCAGAAATCTCAGCAAATATTTTTTCACCCAAACTGGATGATACTTTCAGGTAATGATCAGTACACTAAGGCGACTTGGTTCCCCAAAGTTCGTTCTTCTATGTTGAAGCGTTCATTTCCAGTAACAGTTTGAATTTTTAGGTTTCACTCTGTTTTCTCCTATATTGATAGATGTATTTGGAACTCTAAATGCAACACGGTTTGTGCTAGCTTCTTGAAACTTGACACAGTAAAGTAGTTTCAAGTTCTATCTCTATCTTTTGTTTCCTCTTGATGTAGCCCTAAGCAGTGACTGGCGAGAACCACTTTCATGGAGAGGGGTTGCCAAGCTTCCAAAAATTACGAATCTCCAGAAATCTCAGCAAATATTTTTTCACCCAAACTGGATGATACTTTCAGGTAATGATCAGTACACTAAGGCGACTTGGTTCCCCAAATTTCGTTCTTCTATGTTGAAGCGTTCATTTCCAGTAACAGTTTGAATTTTTAGGTTTCACTCTGTTTTCTCCTATATTGATACATGTATTTGGAACACTAAATCCAACACGGTTTGTGCTAGCTTCTTGAAACTTGACACAGTAAAGTAGTTTCAAGTTCTCTCTCTATGTTTTGTTTCCTCTTGATGTAGCCCTAAGCAGTGACTGGCGAGAAACACTTTCATGGAGAGGGGTTGCCAAGCTTCCAAAAATTACGAATCTCCAGAAATCTCAGCAAATATTTTTTCACCCAAACTGGATGATACTTTCAGGTAATGATCAGTACACTAAGGCGACTTGGTTCCCCAAAGTTCGTTCTTCTATGTTGAAGCGTTCATTTCCAGTAACAGTTTGAATTTTTAGGTTTCACTCTGTTTTCTCCTATATTGATAGATGTATTTGGAACTCTAAATCCAGCACGGTTTGTGCTAGCTTCTTGAAACTTGACACAGTAAAGTAGTTTCAAGTTCTATCACTATCTTTTGTTTCCTCTTGATGTAGCCCTAAGCAGTGACTGGCGAGAACCACTTTCATGGAGAGGGGTTGCCAAGCTTCCAAAAATTACGAATCTCCAGAAATCTCAGCAAATATTTTTTCACCCAAACTGGATGATACTTTCAGGTAATGATCAGTACACTAAGGCGACTTGGTTCCCCAAATTTCGTTCTTCTATGTTGAAGCGTTCATTTCCAGTAACAGTTTGAATTTTTAGGTTTCACTCTGTTTTGTCCTATATTGATACATGTATTTGGAACACTAAATCCAACACGGTTTGTGCTAGCTTCTTGAAACTTGACACAGAAAAGTAGTTTCACGTTCTATCTCTATGTTTTGTTTCCTCTTGCTGTAGCCCTAAACAGTGACTGGCGAGAACCACTTTCATGGAGAGGGGTTGCCAAGCTTCCAAAAATTACGAATCTCCAGAAATCTCAGCAAATATTTTTTCACCCACACTGGATGATTCTTTCAGGTAATGATCAGTACACGAAGGCGACTTGGTTCCCCAAATTTCGTTCTTCTATGTTGAAGCGTTCATTTCCAGTAACAGTTTGAATTTTTAGGTTTCACTCTGTTTTCTCCTATATTGATAGATGTATTTGGAACTCTAAATCCAACACGGTTTGTGCTAGCTTCTTGAAACTTGACACAGTAAAATAGTTTCAAGTTCTATCTCTATGTTTTGTTTCCTCTTGATGTAGCCCTAAGCAGTGACTGGCGAGAAACACTTTCATGGAAAGGGGTTGCCAAGCTTCCAAAAATTACGAATCTCCAGAAATCTCAGCAAATATTTTTTCACCCAAACTGGATGATACTTTCAGGTAATGATCAGTACACTAAGGCGACTTGGTTCCCCAAATGTCGTTCTTCTATGTTGAAGCGTTCATTTCCTGTAACAGTTTGAATTTTTAGGTTTCACTCTGTTTTCTCCTATATTGATACATGTATTTGGAACTCTAAATCCAACACGGTTTTTGCTAGCTTCTTGAAACTTGACACAGTAAAGTAGTTTCACGTTCTATCTCTAGGTTTTGTTTCCTCTTGATGTAGCCCTAAGCAGTGACTGGCGAGAACCACTTTCATGGAAAGGGGTTGCCAATCTTCCAAAAATTACGAATCTCCAGAAATCTCAGCAAATATTTTTTCACCCAACCTGGATGATACTTTCAGGTAATGATCAGTACACTAAGGCGACTTGGTTCCCCAAATGTCGTTCTTCTATGTTGAAGCGTTCATTTCCTGTAACAGTTTGAATTTTTAGGTTTCACTCTGTTTTCTCCTATATTGATACATGTATTTGGAACTCTAAATCCAACACGGTTTGTGCTAGCTTCTTGAAACTTGACACAGTAAAGTAGTTTCAAGTTCTATCTCTATCTTTTGTTTCCTCTTGATGTAGCCCTAAGCAGTGACTGGCGAGAACCACTTTCATGGAGAGGGGTTGCCAAGCATCCAAAAATTACGAATCTCCAGAAATCTCAGCAAATATTTTTTCACCCAAACTGGATGATAATTTCAGGTAATGATCAGTACACTAAGGCGACTTGGTTCCCCAAATTTCGTTCTTCTATGTTGAAGCGTTCATTTCCAGTAACAGTTTGAATTTTTAGGTTTCACTCTGTTTTCTCCTATATTGATACATGTATTTGGAACACTAAATCCAACACGGTTTGTGCTAGCTTCTTGAAACTTGACACAGAAAAGTAGTTTCACGTTCTATCTCTATGTTTTGTTTCCTCTTGCTGTAGCCCTAAGCAGTGACTGGCGAGAACCACTTTCATGGAGAGGGGTTGCCAAGCTTCCAAAAATTACGAATCTCCAGAAATCTCAGCAAATATTTTTTCACCCACACTGGATGATTCTTTCAGGTAATGATCAGTACACTAAGGCGACTTGGTTCCCCAAATTTTGTTCTTCTATGTTGAAGCGTTCATTTCCAGTAACAGTTTGAATTTTTAGGTTTCACTCTGTTTTCTCCTATATTGATAGATGTATTTGGAATTCTAAATCCAACACGGTTTGTGCTAGCTTCTTGAAACTTGACACAGTAAAGTAGTTTCAAGTTCTCTCTCTATGTTTTGTTTCCTCTTGATATAGCCCTAAGCAGTGACTGGCGAGAAACACTTTCATGGAGAGGGGTTGCCAAGCTTCCAAAAATTACGAATCTCCAGAAATCTCAGCAAATATTTTTTCACCCAAACTGGATGATACTTTCAGGTAATGATCAGTACACTAAGGCGACTTGGTTCCCCAAAGTTCGTTCTTCTATGTTGAAGCGTTCATTTCCAGTAACAGTTTGAATTTTTAGGTTTCACTCTGTTTTCTCCTATATTGATAGATGTATTTGGAACTCTAAATCCAGCACGGTTTGTGCTAGCTTCTTGAAAGTTGACACAGTAAAGTAGTTTCAAGTTCTATCTCTATCTTTTGTTTCCTCTTGATGTAGCCCTAAGCAGTGACTGGCGAGAACCACTTTCATGGAGAGGGGTTGCCAAGCTTCCAAAAATTACGAATCTCCAGAAATCTCAGCAAATATTTTTTCACCCAAACTGGATGATACTTTCAGGTAATGATCAGTACACTAAGGCGACTTGGTTCCCCAAATTTCGTTCTTCTATGTTGAAGCGTTCATTTCCAGTAACAGTTTGAATTTTTAGGTTTCACTCTGTTTTCTCCTATATTGATACATGTATTTGGAACACTAAATCCAACACGGTTTATGCTAGCTTCTTGAAACTTGACACAGAAAAGTAGTTTCACGTTCTATCTCTATGTTTTGTTTCCTCTTGCTGTAGCCCTAAGCAGTGACTGGCGAGAACCACTTTCATGGAGAGGGGTTGCCAAGCTTCCAAAAATTACGAATCTCCAGAAATCTCAGCAAATATTTTTTCACCCACACTGGATGATTCTTTCAGGTAATGATCAGTACACGAAGGCGACTTGGTTCCCCAAATTTCGTTCTTCTATGTTGAAGCGTTCATTTCCAGTAACAGTTTGAATTTTTAGGTTTCACTCTGTTTTCTCCTATATTGATAGATGTATTTGGAACTCTAAATCCAACACGGTTTGTGCTAGCTTCTTGAAACTTGACACAGTAAAATAGTTTCAAGTTCTATCTCTATGTTTTGTTTCCTCTTGATGTAGCCCTAAGCAGTGACTGGCGAGAAACACTTTCATGGAAAGGGGTTGCCAAGCTTCCAAAAATTACGAATCTCCAGAAATCTCAGCAAATATTTTTTCACCCAAACTGGATGATACTTTCAGGTAATGATCAGTACACTAAGGCGACTTGGTTCCCCAAATGTCGTTCTTCTATGTTGAAGCGTTCATTTCCAGTAACAGTTTGAATTTTTAGGTTTCACTCTGTTTTCTCCTATATTGATAGATGTATTTGGAACTCTAAATCCAACACGGTTTGTGCTAGCTTCTTGAAACTTGACACAGTAAAGTAGTTTCACGTTCTATCTCTAGGTTTTGTTTCCTCTTGATGTAGCCCTAAGCAGTGACTGGCGAGAACCACTTTCATGGAAAGGGGTTGCCAATCTTCCAAAAATTACGAATCTCCAGAAATCTCAGCAAATATTTTTTCACCCAACCTGGATGATACTTTCAGGTAATGATCAGTACACTAAGGCGACTTGGTTCCCCAAATGTCGTTCTTCTATGTTGAAGCGTTCATTTCCTGTAACAGTTTGAATTTTTAGGTTTCACTCTGTTTTCTCCTATATTGATACATGTATTTGGAACTCTAAATCCAACACGGTTTGTGCTAGCTTCTTGAAACTTGACACAGTAAAGTAGTTTCACGTTCTGTCTCTATGTTTTGTTTCCTCTTGCTGTAGCCCTAAGCAGTGACTGGCGAGAAACACTTTCATGGAAAGGGGTTTCCAAGCTTCCAAAAGATACGAATCTCCAGAAATCTCAGCAAATATTTTTTCACCCAAACTGGATGATACTTTCAGGTAATGATCAGTACACTAAGGCGACTTGGTTCCCCAAATGTCGTTCTTCTATGTTGAAGCGTTCATTTCCAGAAACAGTTTGAATTTTTAGGTTTTACTCTGTTTTCTCCTATATTGATAGATGTATTTGGAACTCTAAATCCAACACGGTTTGTGCTAGCTTCTTGAAACTTGACACAGTAAAGTAGTTTCACGTTCTATCTCTATGTTTTGTTTCCTCTTGATGTAGCCCTAAGCAGTGACTGGCGAGATATACTTTCATGGAAAGGGGTTGCCAAGCTTCCAAAAATTACGAAACTCCAGAAATCTCAGCAAATATTTTTTCACCCAAACTGGATGATACTTTCAGGTAATGATCAGTACACTAAGGCGACTTGGTTCCCCAAAGTTCGTACTTCTATGTTGAAGCGTTCATTTCCAGTAACAGTTTGAATTTTTAGGTTTCACTCTGTTTTCTCCTATATTGATAGATGTATTTGGAACTCTAAATCCAACACGGTTTGTGCTAGCTTCTTGAAACTTGACACAGTAAAGTAGTTTCAAGTTCTATCTCTATGTTTTGTTTCCTCTTGATGTAGCCCTAAGCAGTGACTGGCGAGAAACACTTTCATGGAAAGGGGTTGCCAAGCTTCCAAAAATTACGAATCTACAGAAATCTCAGCAAATATTTTTTCACCCAAACTGGATGATACTTTCAGGTAATGATCAGTACACTAAGGCGACTTGGTTCCCCAAATGTCGTTCTTCTATGTTGAAGCGTTCATTTCCTGTAACAGTTTGAATTTTTAGGTTTCACTCTGTTTTCTCCTATATTGATACATGTATTTGGAACTCTAAATCCAACACGGTTTGTGCTAGCTTCTTGAAACTTGAGACAGTAAACTGGTTTCACGTTCTATCTCTATGTTTTGTTTCCTCTTGATGTAGCCCTAAGCAGTGACTGGCGAGAAACACTTTCATGGAAAGGGGTTGCCAAGCTTCCAAAAATTACGAATCTCCAGAAATCTCAGCAAATATTTTTTCACCCAAACTGGATGATACTTTCAGGTAATGATCAGTACACTAAGGCGACTTGGTTCTCCAAATTTCGTTCTTCTATGTTGAAGCGTTCATTTCCAGTAACAGTTTGAATTTTTAGGTTTCACTCTGTTTTCTCCTATATTGATAGATGTATTTGGAACTCTAAATCCAACACGGTTTGTGCTAGCTTCTTGAAACTTGACACAGTAAAGTACTTTCACGTTCTATCTCTATGTTTTGTTTCCTCTTAATGTAGCCCTAAGCAATGACTGGCGAGAACCACTTTCATGGAGAGGGGTTGCCAAGCTTCCAAAAATTACGAATCTCCAGAAATCTCAGCAAATATTTTTTCACCCAAACTGGATGATACTTTCAGGTAATGATCAGTACACTAAGGCGACTTGGTTCCCCAAATGTCGTTCTTCTATGTTGAAGCGTTCATTTCCAGTAACAGTTTGAATTTTTAGGTTTCACTCTGTTTTCTCCTATATTGATAGATGTATTTGGAACTCTAAATCCAACACGGTTTGTGCTAGCTTCTTGAAACTTGACACAGAAAAGTAGTTTCACGTCCTATCTCTATGTTTTGTTTCCTCTTGCTGTAGCCCTAAGCAGTGACTGGCGAGAACCACTTTCATGGAGAGGGGTTGCCAAGCTTCCAAAAATTACGAATCTCCAGAAATCTCAGCAAATATTTTTTCACCCACACTGGATGATTCTTTCAGGTAATGATCAGTACACTAAGGCGACTTGGTTCCCCAAATTTCGTTCTTCTATGTTGAAGCGTTCATTTCCAGTAACAGTTTGAATTTTTAGGTTTCACTCTGTTTTCTCCTATATTGATAGATGTATTTGGAACTCTAAATCCAACACGGTTTGTGCTAGCTTCTTGAAACTTGACACAGAAAAGTAGTTTCACGTTCAATCTCTATGTTTTGTTTCCTCTTGCTGTAGCCCTAAGCAGTGACTGGCGAGTACCACTTTCATGGAGAGGGGTTGCCAAGCTTCCAAAAATTACGCATCTCCAGAAATCTCAGCAAATATTTTTTCACCCACACTGGATGATTCTTTCAGGTAATGATCAGTACACTAAGGCGACTTGGTTCCCCAAATTTCGTTCTTCTATGTTGAAGCGTTCATTTCCAGTAACAGTTTGAATTTTTAGGTTTCACTCTGTTTTCTCCTATATTGATAGATGTATTTGGAACTCTAAATCCAACACGGTTTGTGCTAGCTTCTTGAAACTTGACACAGTAAAGTAGTTTCAAGTTCTATCTCTATGTTTTGTTTCCTCTTGATGTAGCCCTAAGCAGTGACTGGCGAGAAACACTTTCATGGAGAGGGGTTGCCAAGCTTCCAAAAATTACGAATCTCCAGAAATCTCAGCAAATATTTTTTCACCCAAACTGGATGATACTTTCAGGTAATGATCAGTACACTAAGGCGACTTGGTTCCCCAAATGTCGTTCTTCTATGTTGAAGCGTTCATTTCCTGTAACAGTTTGAATTTTTAGGTTTCACTCTGTTTTCTCCTATATTGATACATGTATTTGGAACTCTAAATCCAACACGGTTTGTGCTAGCTTCTTGAAACTTGACACAATAAAGTAGTTTCACGTTCTATCTCTATGTTTTGTTTCCTCTTGATGTAGCCCTAAGCAGTGACTGGCGAGAAACACTTTCATGGAAAGGGGTTGCCAAGCTTCCAAAAATTACGAATCTCCAGAAATCTCAGCAAATATTTTTTCACCCAAACTGGATGATACTTTCAGGTAATGATCAGTACACTAAGGCGACTTGGTTCTCCAAATTTCGTTCTTCTATGTTGAAGCGTTCATTTCCAGTAACAGTTTGAATTTTTAGGTTTCACTCTGTTTTCTCCTATATTGATAGATGTATTTGGAACTCTAAATCCAACACGGTTTGTGCTAGCTTCTTGAAACTTGACACAGTAAAGTAGTTTCACGTTCTATCTCTAGGTTTTGTTTCCTCTTGATGTAGCCCTAAGCAGTGACTGGCGAGAACCACTTTCATGGAGAGGGGTTGCCAAGCTTCCAAAAATTACGAATCTCCAGAAATCTCAGCAAATATTTTTTCACCCAAACTGGATGATACTTTCAGGTAATGATCAGTACACTAAGGCGACTTGGTTCCCCAAATGTCGTTCTTCTATGTTGAAGCGTTCATTTCCAGTAACAGTTTGAATTTTTAGGTTTCACTCTGTTTTCTCCTATATTGATAGATGTATTTGGAACTCTAAATCCAACACGGTTTGTGCTAGCTTCTTGAAACTTGACACAGTAAAGTAGTTTCAAGTTCTATCTCTATGTTTTGTTTCCTCTTGATGTAGCCCTAAGCAGTGACTGGCGAGAAACCCTTTCATGGAAAGGGGTTGCCAAGCTTCCAAAAATTACGAATCTCCAGAAATCTCAGCAAATATTTTTTCACCCAAACTGGATGATACTTTCAGGTAATGATCAGTACACTAAGGCGACTTGGTTCCCCAAATGTCGTTCTTCTATGTTGAAGCGTTCATTTCCTGTAACAGTTTGAATTTTTAGGTTTCACTCTGTTTTCTCCTATATTGATACATGTATTTGGAACTCTAAATCCAACACGGTTTGTGCTAGCTTCTTGAAACTTGATACAGTAAAGTAGTTTCACGTTCTATCTCTATGTTTTGTTTCCTCTTGCTGTAGCCCTAAGCAGTGACTGGCGAGAACCACTTTCATGGAGAGGGGTTGCCAAGCTTCCAAAAATTACGAATCTCCAGAAATCTCAGCAAATATTTTTTCACCCAAACTGGATGATACTTTCAGGTAATGATCAGTACACTAAGGCGACTTGGTTCTCCAAATTTCGTTCTTCTATGTTGAAGCGTTCATTTCCAGTAACAGTTTGAATTTTTAGGTTTCACTCTGTTTTCTCCTATATTGATAGATGTATTTGGAACTCTAAATCCAACACGGTTTGTGCTAGCTTCTTGAAACTTGACACAGTAAAGTAGTTTCACGTTCTATCTCTAGGTTTTGTTTCCTCTTGATGTAGCCCTAAGCAGTGACTGGCGAGAACCACTTTCATGGAGAGGGGTTGCCAAGCTTCCAAAAATTACGAATCTCCAGAAATCTCAGCAAATATTTTTTCACCCAAACTGGATGATACTTTCAGGTAATGATCAGTACACTAAGGCGACTTGGTTCCCCAAATGTCGTTCTTCTATGTTGAAGCGTTCATTTCCAGTAACAGTTTGAATTTTTAGGTTTCACTCTGTTTTCTCCTATATTGATAGATGTATTTGGAACTCTAAATCCAACACGGTTTGTGCTAGCTTCTTGAAACTTGACACAGTAAAGTAGTTTCAAGTTCTATCTCTATGTTTTGTTTCCTCTTGATGTAGCCCTAAGCAGTGACTGGCGAGAAACACTTTCATGGAAAGGGGTTGCCAAGCTTCCAAAAATTACGAATCTCCAGAAATCTCAGCAAATATTTTTTCACCCAAACTGGATGATACTTTCAGGTAATGATCAGTACACTAAGGCGACTTGGTTCCCCAAATTTCGTTCTTCTATGTTGAAGCGTTCATTTCCAGTAACAGTTTGAATTTTTAGGTTTCACTCTGTTTTCTCCTATATTGATACATGTATTTGGAACTCTAAATCCAACACGGTTTGTGCTAGCTTCTTGAAACTTGACCCAGTAAAGTAGTTTCAAGTTCTATCTCTATCTTTTGTTTCCTCTTGATGTAGCCCTAAGCAGTGACTGGCGAGAACCACTTTCATGGAGAGGGGTTGCCAAGCTTCCAAAAATTACGAATCTCCAGAAATCTCAGCAAATATTTTTTCACCCAAACTGGATGATACTTTCAGGTAATGATCAGTACACTAAGGCGACTTGGTTCCCCAAATGTCGTTCTTCTATGTTGAAGCGTTCATTTCCAGTAACAGTTTGAATTTTTAGGTTTCACTCTGTTTTCTCCTATATTGATAGATGTATTTGGAACTCTAAATCCAACACGGTTTGTGCTAGCTTCTTGAAACTTGACACAGAAAAGTAGTTTCACGTTCTATCTCTATGTTTTGTTTCCTCTTGCTGTAGCCCTAAGCAGTGACTGGCGAGTACCACTTTCATGGAGAGGGGTTGCCAAGCTTCCAAAATTACGCATCTCCAGAAATCTCAGCAAATATTTTTTCACCCACACTGGATGATTCTTTCAGGTAATGATCAGTACACTAAGGCGACTTGGTTCCCCAAATTTCGTTCTTCTATGTTGAAGCGTTCATTTCCAGTAACAGTTTGAATTTTTAGGTTTCACTCTGTTTTCTCCTATATTGATAGATGTATTTGGAACTCTAAATCCAACACGGTTTGTGCTAGCTTCTTGAAACTTGACACAGTAAAGTAGTTTCAAGTTCTATCTCTATGTTTTGTTTCCTCTTGATGTAGCCCTAAGCAGTGACTGGCGAGAAACACTTTCATGGAAAGGGGTTGCCAAGCTTCCAAAAATTACGAATCTCCAGAAATCTCAGCAAATATTTTTTCACCCAAACTGGATGATACTTTCAGGTAATGATCAGTACACTAAGGCGACTTGGTTCCCCAAATGTCGTTCTTCTATGTTGAAGCGTTCATTTCCTGTAACAGTTTGAATTTTTAGGTTTCACTCTGTTTTCTCCTATATTGATAGATGTATTTGGAACTCTAAATCCAACACGGTTTGTGCTAGCTTCTTGAAACTTGACACAGTAAAGTAGTTTCAAGTTCTATCTCTATGTTTTGTTCCCTCTTGATGTAGCCCTAAGCAGTGACTGGCGAGAAACACTTTCATGGAAAGGGGTTGCCAAGCTTCCAAAAATTACGAATCTCCAGAAATCTCAGCAAATATTTTTTCACCCAAACTGGATGATACTTTCAGGTAATGATCAGTACACTAAGGCGACTTGGTTCCCCAAATGTCGTTCTTCTATGTTGAAGCGTTCATTTCCAGTAACAGTTTGAATTTTTAGGTTTCACTCTGTTTTCTCCTATATTGATACATGTATTTGGAACTCTAAATCCAACACGGTTTGTGCTAGCTTCTTGAAACTTGACACAATAAAGTAGTTTCACGTTCTATCTCTATGTTTTGTTTCCTCTTGATGTAGCCCTAAGCAGTGACTGGCGAGAAACACTTTCATGGAAAGGGGTTGCCAAGCTTCCAAAAATTACGAATCTCCAGAAATCTCAGCAAATATTTTTTCACCCAAACTGGATGATACTTTCAGGTAATGATCAGTACACTAAGGCGACTTGGTTCCCCAAAGTTCGTACTTCTATGTTGAAGCGTTCATTTCCAGTAACAGTTTGAATTTTTAGGTTTCACTCTGTTTTCTCCTATATTGATAGATGTATTTGGAACTCTAAATCCAACACGGTTTGTGCTAGCTTCTTGAAACTTGACACAGTAAAGTAGTTTCAAGTTCTATCTCTATGTTTTGTTTCCTCTTGATGTAGCCCTAAGCAGTGACTGGCGAGAAACACTTTCATGGAAAGGGGTTGCCAAGCTTCCAAAAATTACGAATCTACAGAAATCTCAGCAAATATTTTTTCACCCAAACTGGATGATACTTTCAGGTAATGATCAGTACACTAAGGCGACTTGGTTCCCCAAATGTCGTTCTTCTATGTTGAAGCGTTCATTTCCTGTAACAGTTTGAATTTTTAGGTTTCACTCTGTTTTCTCCTATATTGATACATGTATTTGGAACTCTAAATCCAACACGGTTTGTGCTAGCTTCTTGAAACTTGAGACAGTAAACTGGTTTCACGTTCTATCTCTATGTTTTGTTTCCTCTTGATGTAGCCCTAAGCAGTGACTGGCGAGAAACACTTTCATGGAAAGGGGTTGCCAAGCTTCCAAAAATTACGAATCTCCAGAAATCTCAGCAAATATTTTTTCACCCAAACTGGATGATACTTTCAGGTAATGATCAGTACACTAAGGCGACTTGGTTCTCCAAATTTCGTTCTTCTATGTTGAAGCGTTCATTTCCAGTAACAGTTTGAATTTTTAGGTTTCACTCTGTTTTCTCCTATATTGATAGATGTATTTGGAACTCTAAATCCAACACGGTTTGTGCTAGCTTCTTGAAACTTGACACAGTAAAGTACTTTCACGTTCTATCTCTATGTTTTGTTTCCTCTTAATGTAGCCCTAAGCAATGACTGGCGAGAACCACTTTCATGGAGAGGGGTTGCCAAGCTTCCAAAAATTACGAATCTCCAGAAATCTCAGCAAATATTTTTTCACCCAAACTGGATGATACTTTCAGGTAATGATCAGTACACTAAGGCGACTTGGTTCCCCAAATGTCGTTCTTCTATGTTGAAGCGTTCATTTCCAGTAACAGTTTGAATTTTTAGGTTTCACTCTGTTTTCTCCTATATTGATAGATGTATTTGGAACTCTAAATCCAACACGGTTTGTGCTAGCTTCTTGAAACTTGACACAGAAAAGTAGTTTCACGTCCTATCTCTATGTTTTGTTTCCTCTTGCTGTAGCCCTAAGCAGTGACTGGCGAGAACCACTTTCATGGAGAGGGGTTGCCAAGCTTCCAAAAATTACGAATCTCCAGAAATCTCAGCAAATATTTTTTCACCCACACTGGATGATTCTTTCAGGTAATGATCAGTACACTAAGGCGACTTGGTTCCCCAAATTTCGTTCTTCTATGTTGAAGCGTTCATTTCCAGTAACAGTTTGAATTTTTAGGTTTCACTCTGTTTTCTCCTATATTGATAGATGTATTTGGAACTCTAAATCCAACACGGTTTGTGCTAGCTTCTTGAAACTTGACACAGAAAAGTAGTTTCACGTTCAATCTCTATGTTTTGTTTCCTCTTGCTGTAGCCCTAAGCAGTGACTGGCGAGTACCACTTTCATGGAGAGGGGTTGCCAAGCTTCCAAAAATTACGCATCTCCAGAAATCTCAGCAAATATTTTTTCACCCACACTGGATGATTCTTTCAGGTAATGATCAGTACACTAAGGCGACTTGGTTCCCCAAATTTCGTTCTTCTATGTTGAAGCGTTCATTTCCAGTAACAGTTTGAATTTTTAGGTTTCACTCTGTTTTCTCCTATATTGATAGATGTATTTGGAACTCTAAATCCAACACGGTTTGTGCTAGCTTCTTGAAACTTGACACAGTAAAGTAGTTTCAAGTTCTATCTCTATGTTTTGTTTCCTCTTGATGTAGCCCTAAGCAGTGACTGGCGAGAAACACTTTCATGGAGAGGGGTTGCCAAGCTTCCAAAAATTACGAATCTCCAGAAATCTCAGCAAATATTTTTTCACCCAAACTGGATGATACTTTCAGGTAATGATCAGTACACTAAGGCGACTTGGTTCCCCAAATGTCGTTCTTCTATGTTGAAGCGTTCATTTCCTGTAACAGTTTGAATTTTTAGGTTTCACTCTGTTTTCTCCTATATTGATACATGTATTTGGAACTCTAAATCCAACACGGTTTGTGCTAGCTTCTTGAAACTTGACACAATAAAGTAGTTTCACGTTCTATCTCTATGTTTTGTTTCCTCTTGATGTAGCCCTAAGCAGTGACTGGCGAGAAACACTTTCATGGAAAGGGGTTGCCAAGCTTCCAAAAATTACGAATCTCCAGAAATCTCAGCAAATATTTTTTCACCCAAACTGGATGATACTTTCAGGTAATGATCAGTACACTAAGGCGACTTGGTTCTCCAAATTTCGTTCTTCTATGTTGAAGCGTTCATTTCCAGTAACAGTTTGAATTTTTAGGTTTCACTCTGTTTTCTCCTATATTGATAGATGTATTTGGAACTCTAAATCCAACACGGTTTGTGCTAGCTTCTTGAAACTTGACACAGTAAAGTAGTTTCACGTTCTATCTCTAGGTTTTGTTTCCTCTTGATGTAGCCCTAAGCAGTGACTGGCGAGAACCACTTTCATGGAGAGGGGTTGCCAAGCTTCCAAAAATTACGAATCTCCAGAAATCTCAGCAAATATTTTTTCACCCAAACTGGATGATACTTTCAGGTAATGATCAGTACACTAAGGCGACTTGGTTCCCCAAATGTCGTTCTTCTATGTTGAAGCGTTCATTTCCAGTAACAGTTTGAATTTTTAGGTTTCACTCTGTTTTCTCCTATATTGATAGATGTATTTGGAACTCTAAATCCAACACGGTTTGTGCTAGCTTCTTGAAACTTGACACAGTAAAGTAGTTTCAAGTTCTATCTCTATGTTTTGTTTCCTCTTGATGTAGCCCTAAGCAGTGACTGGCGAGAAACCCTTTCATGGAAAGGGGTTGCCAAGCTTCCAAAAATTACGAATCTCCAGAAATCTCAGCAAATATTTTTTCACCCAAACTGGATGATACTTTCAGGTAATGATCAGTACACTAAGGCGACTTGGTTCCCCAAATGTCGTTCTTCTATGTTGAAGCGTTCATTTCCTGTAACAGTTTGAATTTTTAGGTTTCACTCTGTTTTCTCCTATATTGATACATGTATTTGGAACTCTAAATCCAACACGGTTTGTGCTAGCTTCTTGAAACTTGATACAGTAAAGTAGTTTCACGTTCTATCTCTATGTTTTGTTTCCTCTTGCTGTAGCCCTAAGCAGTGACTGGCGAGAACCACTTTCATGGAGAGGGGTTGCCAAGCTTCCAAAAATTACGAATCTCCAGAAATCTCAGCAAATATTTTTTCACCCAAACTGGATGATACTTTCAGGTAATGATCAGTACACTAAGGCGACTTGGTTCTCCAAATTTCGTTCTTCTATGTTGAAGCGTTCATTTCCAGTAACAGTTTGAATTTTTAGGTTTCACTCTGTTTTCTCCTATATTGATAGATGTATTTGGAACTCTAAATCCAACACGGTTTGTGCTAGCTTCTTGAAACTTGACACAGTAAAGTAGTTTCACGTTCTATCTCTAGGTTTTGTTTCCTCTTGATGTAGCCCTAAGCAGTGACTGGCGAGAACCACTTTCATGGAGAGGGGTTGCCAAGCTTCCAAAAATTACGAATCTCCAGAAATCTCAGCAAATATTTTTTCACCCAAACTGGATGATACTTTCAGGTAATGATCAGTACACTAAGGCGACTTGGTTCCCCAAATGTCGTTCTTCTATGTTGAAGCGTTCATTTCCAGTAACAGTTTGAATTTTTAGGTTTCACTCTGTTTTCTCCTATATTGATAGATGTATTTGGAACTCTAAATCCAACACGGTTTGTGCTAGCTTCTTGAAACTTGACACAGTAAAGTAGTTTCAAGTTCTATCTCTATGTTTTGTTTCCTCTTGATGTAGCCCTAAGCAGTGACTGGCGAGAAACACTTTCATGGAAAGGGGTTGCCAAGCTTCCAAAAATTACGAATCTCCAGAAATCTCAGCAAATATTTTTTCACCCAAACTGGATGATACTTTCAGGTAATGATCAGTACACTAAGGCGACTTGGTTCCCCAAATTTCGTTCTTCTATGTTGAAGCGTTCATTTCCAGTAACAGTTTGAATTTTTAGGTTTCACTCTGTTTTCTCCTATATTGATACATGTATTTGGAACTCTAAATCCAACACGGTTTGTGCTAGCTTCTTGAAACTTGACCCAGTAAAGTAGTTTCAAGTTCTATCTCTATCTTTTGTTTCCTCTTGATGTAGCCCTAAGCAGTGACTGGCGAGAACCACTTTCATGGAGAGGGGTTGCCAAGCTTCCAAAAATTACGAATCTCCAGAAATCTCAGCAAATATTTTTTCACCCAAACTGGATGATACTTTCAGGTAATGATCAGTACACTAAGGCGACTTGGTTCCCCAAATGTCGTTCTTCTATGTTGAAGCGTTCATTTCCAGTAACAGTTTGAATTTTTAGGTTTCACTCTGTTTTCTCCTATATTGATAGATGTATTTGGAACTCTAAATCCAACACGGTTTGTGCTAGCTTCTTGAAACTTGACACAGAAAAGTAGTTTCACGTTCTATCTCTATGTTTTGTTTCCTCTTGCTGTAGCCCTAAGCAGTGACTGGCGAGTACCACTTTCATGGAGAGGGGTTGCCAAGCTTCCAAAATTACGCATCTCCAGAAATCTCAGCAAATATTTTTTCACCCACACTGGATGATTCTTTCAGGTAATGATCAGTACACTAAGGCGACTTGGTTCCCCAAATTTCGTTCTTCTATGTTGAAGCGTTCATTTCCAGTAACAGTTTGAATTTTTAGGTTTCACTCTGTTTTCTCCTATATTGATAGATGTATTTGGAACTCTAAATCCAACACGGTTTGTGCTAGCTTCTTGAAACTTGACACAGTAAAGTAGTTTCAAGTTCTATCTCTATGTTTTGTTTCCTCTTGATGTAGCCCTAAGCAGTGACTGGCGAGAAACACTTTCATGGAAAGGGGTTGCCAAGCTTCCAAAAATTACGAATCTCCAGAAATCTCAGCAAATATTTTTTCACCCAAACTGGATGATACTTTCAGGTAATGATCAGTACACTAAGGCGACTTGGTTCCCCAAATGTCGTTCTTCTATGTTGAAGCGTTCATTTCCTGTAACAGTTTGAATTTTTAGGTTTCACTCTGTTTTCTCCTATATTGATAGATGTATTTGGAACTCTAAATCCAACACGGTTTGTGCTAGCTTCTTGAAACTTGACACAGTAAAGTAGTTTCAAGTTCTATCTCTATGTTTTGTTCCCTCTTGATGTAGCCCTAAGCAGTGACTGGCGAGAAACACTTTCATGGAAAGGGGTTGCCAAGCTTCCAAAAATTACGAATCTCCAGAAATCTCAGCAAATATTTTTTCACCCAAACTGGATGATACTTTCAGGTAATGATCAGTACACTAAGGCGACTTGGTTCCCCAAATGTCGTTCTTCTATGTTGAAGCGTTCATTTCCAGTAACAGTTTGAATTTTTAGGTTTCACTCTGTTTTCTCCTATATTGATACATGTATTTGGAACTCTAAATCCAACACGGTTTGTGCTAGCTTCTTGAAACTTGACACAATAAAGTAGTTTCACGTTCTATCTCTATGTTTTGTTTCCTCTTGATGTAGCCCTAAGCAGTGACTGGCGAGAAACACTTTCATGGAAAGGGGTTGCCAAGCTTCCAAAAATTACGAATCTCCAGAAATCTCAGCAAATATTTTTTCACCCAAACTGGATGATACTTTCAGGTAATGATCAGTACACTAAGGCGACTTGGTTCTCCACATTTCGTTCTTCTATGTTGAAGCGTTCATTTCCAGTAACAGTTTGAATTTTTAGGTTTCACTCTGTTTTCTCCTATATTGATAGATATATTTGGAACTCTAAATCCAACACGGTTTGTGCTAGCTTCTTGAAACTTCACACAGTAAAGTAGTTTCACGTTCTATCTCTAGGTTTTGTTTTCTCTTGATGTAGCCCTAAGCAGTGACTGGCGAGAACCACTTTCATGGAGAGGGGTTGCCAAGCTTCCAAAAATTACGAATCTCCAGAAATCTCAGCAAATATTTTTTCACCCAAACTGGATGATACTTTCAGGTAATGATCAGTACACTAAGGCGACTTGGTTCCCCAAATGTCGTTTTTCTATGTTGAAGCGTTCATTTCCAGTAACAGTTTGAATTTTTAGGTTTCACTCTGTTTTCTCCTATATTGATAGATGTATTTGGAACTCTAAATCCAACACGGTTTGTGCTAGCTTCTTGAAACTTGACATAGTAAAGTAGTTTCAAGTTCTATCTCTATGTTTTGTTTCCTCTTGATGTAGCCCTAAGCAGTGACTGGCGAGAAACACTTTCATGGAAAGGGGTTGCCAAGCTTCCAAAAATTACGAATCTCCAGAAATCTCAGCAAATATTTTTTCACCCAAACTGGATGATACTTTCAGGTAATGATCAGTACACTAAGGCGACTTGGTTCCCCAAATTTCGTTCTTCTATGTTGAAGCGTTCATTTCCAGTAACAGTTTGAATTTTTAGGTTTCACTCTGTTTTCTCCTATATTGATACATGTATTTGGAACTCTAAATCCAACACGGTTTGTGCTAGCTTCTTGAAACTTGACACAATAAAGTAGTTTCACGTTCTATCTCTATGTTTTGTTTCCTCTTGATGTAGCCCTAAGCAGTGACTGGCGAGAAACACTTTCATGGAAAGGGGTTGCCAAGCTTCCAAAAATTACGAATCTCCAGAAATCTCAGCAAATATTTTTTCACCCAAACTGGATGATACTTTCAGGTAATGATCAGTACACTAAGGCGACTTGGTTCCCCAAAGTTCGTTCTTCTATGTTGAAGCGTTCATTTCCTGTAACAGTTTGAATTTTTAGGTTTCACTCTGTTTTCTCCTATATTGATAGATGTATTTGGAACTCTAAATCCAACACGGTTTGTGCTAGCTTCTTGAAACTTGACACAGTAAAGTAGTTTCAAGTTCTATCTCTATGTTTTGTTTCCTCTTGATGTCGCCCTAAGCAGTGACTGGCGAGAACCACTTTCATGGAGAGGGGTTGCCAAGCTTCCAAAAATTACGAATCTCCAGAAATCTCAGCAAATATTTTTTCACCCAAACTGGATGATACTTTCAGGTAATGATCAGTACACTAAGGCGACTTGGTTCCCCAAATTTCGTTCTTCTATGTTGAAGCGTTCATTTCCAGTAACAGTTTGAATTTTTAGGTTTCACTCTGTTTTCTCCTATATTGATAGATGTATTTGGAACTCTAAATCCAACACGGTTTGTGCTAGCTTCTTGAAACTTGACACAGTAAAGTTGTTTCACGTTCTATCTCTAGGTTTTGTTTCCTCTTGATGAGCCCTAAGCAGTGACTGGCGAGAACCACTTTCATGGAGAGGGGTTGCCAAGCTTCCAAAAATTACGAATCTCCAGAAATCTCAGCAAATATTTTTTCACCCAAACTGGATGATACTTTCAGGTAATGATCAGTACACTAAGGCGACTTGGTTCCCCAAATGTCGTTCTTCTATGTTGAAGCGTTCATTTCCTGTAACAGTTTGAATTTTTAGGTTTCACTCTGTTTTCTCCTATATTGATAGATGTATTTGGAACTCTAAATCCAACACGGTTTGTGCTAGCTTCTTGAAACTTGACACAGTAAAGTAGTTTCAAGTTCTATCACTATGTTTTGTTTCCTCTTGATGTAGCCCTAAGCAGTGACTGGCGAGAAACACTTTCATGGAAAGGGGTTGCCAAGCTTCCAAAAATTACGAATCTCCAGAAATCTCAGCAAATATTTTTTCACCCACACTGGATGATCCTTTCAGGTAATGATCAGTACACTAAGGCGACTTGGTTCCCCAAATTTCGTTCTTCTATGTTGAAGCGTTCATTTCCAGTAACAGTTTGAATTTTTAGGTTTCACTCTGTTTTCTCCTATATTGATACATGTATTTGGAACTCTAAATCCAACACGGTTTGTGCTAGCTTCTTGAAACTTGACACAATAAAGTAGTTTCACGTTCTATCTCTATGTTTTGTTTCCTCTTGATGTAGCCCTAAGCAGTGACTGGCGAGAAACACTTTCATGGAAAGGTGTTGCCAAGCTTCCAAAAATTACGAATCTCCAGAAATCTCAGCAAATATTTTTTCACCCAAACTGGATGATACTTTCAGGTAATGATCAGTACACTAAGGCGACTTGGTTCCTCAAATGTCGTTCTTCTATGTTGAAGCGTTCATTTCCAGTAACAGTTTGAATTTTTAGGTTTCACTCTGTTTTCTCCTATATTGATAGATGTATTTGGAACTCTAAATCCAACACGGTTTGTGCTAGCTTCTTGAAACTTGACACAGTAAAGTAGTTTCAAGTTCTATCTCTATGTTTTGTTTCCTCTTGATGTAGCCCTAAGCAGTGACTGGCGAGAAACACTTTCATGGAAAGGGGTTGCCAAGCTTCCAAAAATTACGAATCTCCAGAAATCTCAGCAAATATTTTTTCACCCAAACTGGATGATACTTTCAGGTAATGATCAGTACACTAAGGCGACTTGGTTCCCCAAATTTCGTTCTTCTATGTTGAAGCGTTCATTTCCAGTAACAGTTTGAATTTTTAGGTTTCACTCTGTTTTCTCCTATATTGATACATGTATTTGGAACTCTAAATCCAACACGGTTTGTGCTAGCTTCTTGAAACTTGACACAATAAAGTAGTTTCACGTTCTATCTCTATGTTTTGTTTCCTCTTGATGTAGCCCTAAGCAGTGACTGGCGAGAAACACTTTCATGGAAAGGGGTTGCCAAGCTTCCAAAAATTACGAATCTCCAGAAATCTCAGCAAATATTTTTTCACCCAAACTGGATGATACTTTCAGGTAATGATCAGTACACTAAGGCGACTTGGTTCCTCAAATGTCGTTCTTCTATGTTGAAGCGTTCATTTCCAGTAACAGTTTGAATTTTTAGGTTTCACTCTGTTTTCTCCTATATTGATAGATGTATTTGGAACTCTAAATCCAACACGGTTTGTGCTAGCTTCTTGAAATTTGACACAGTAAAGTAGTTTCAAGTTCTATCTCTATGTTTTGTTTCCTCTTGATGTAGCCCTAAGCAGTGACTGGCGAGAAACACTTTCATGGAAAGGGGTTGCCAAGCTTCCAAAAATTACGAATCTCCAGAAATCTCAGCAAATATTTTTTCACCCAAACTGGATGATACTTTCAGGTAATGATCAGTACACTAAGGCGACTTGGTTCCCCAAATGTCGTTCTTCTATGTTGAAGCGTTCATTTCCTGTAACAGTTTGAATTTTTAGGTTTCATTCTGTTTTCTCCTATATTGATACATGTATTTGGAACTCTAAATCCAACACGGTTTGTGCTAGCTTCTTGAAACTTGACACAATAAAGTAGTTTCACGTTCTATCTCTATGTTTTGTTTCCTCTTGATGTAGCCCTAAGCAGTGACTGGCGAGAAACACTTTCATGGAAAGGGGTTGCCAAGCTTCCAAAAATTACGAATCTCCAGAAATCTCAGCAAATATTTTTTCACCCAAACTGGATGATACTTTCAGGTAATGATCAGTACACTAAGGCGACTTGGTTCCCCAAATGTCGTTCTTCTATGTTGAAGCGTTCATTTCCTGTAACAGTTTGAATTTTTAGGTTTCATTCTGTTTTCTCCTATATTGATACATGTATTTGGAACTCTAAATCCAACACGGTTTGTGCTAGCTTCTTGAAACTTGACACAATAAAGTAGTTTCAAGTTCTATCTCTATCTTTTGTTTCCTCTTGATGTAGCCCTAAGCAGTGACTGGCGAGAACCACTTTCATGGAGAGGGGTTGCCAAGCTTCCAAAAATTACGAATCTCCAGAAATCTCAGCAAATATTTTTTCACCCAAACTGGATGATACTTTCAGGTAATGATCAGTACACTAAGGCGACTTGGTTCCCCAAATGTCGTTCTTCTATGTTGAAGCGTTCATTTCCTGTAACAGTTTGAATTTTTAGGTTTCACTCTGTTTTCTCCTATATTGATACATGTATTTGGAACTCTAAATCCAACACGGTTTGTGCTAGCTTCTTGAAACTTGACACAGTAAAGTAGTTTCACGTTCTATCTCTAGGTTTTGTTTCCTCTTGATGTAGCCCTAAGCAGTGACTGGCGAGAAACACTTTCATGGAGAGGGGTTGCCAAGCTTCCAAAAATTACGAATCTCCAGAAATCTCAGCAAATATTTTTTCACCCAAACTGGATGATACTTTCAGGTAATGATCAGTACACTAAGGCGACTTGGTTCTCCAAATTTCGTTCTTCTATGTTGAAGCGTTCATTTCCAGTAACAGTTTGAATTTTTAGGTTTCACTCTGTTTTCTCCTATATTGATAGATGTATTTGGAACTCTAAATCCAACACGGTTTGTGCTAGCTTCTTGAAACTTGACACAGTAAAGTAGTTTCACGTTCTATCTCTAGGTTTTGTTTCCTCTTGATGTAGCCCTAAGCAGTGACTGGCGAGAACCACTTTCATGGAGAGGGGTTGCCAAGCTTCCAAAAATTACGAATCTCCAGAAATCTCAGCAAATATTTTTTCACCCAAACTGGATGATACTTTCAGGTAATGATCAGTACACTAAGGCGACTTGGTTCCCCAAATGTCGTTCTTCTATGTTGAAGCGTTCATTTCCAGTAACAGTTTGAATTTTTAGGTTTCACTCTGTTTTCTCCTATATTGATAGATGTATTTGGAACTCTAAATCCAACACGGTTTGTGCTAGCTTCTTGAAACTTGACACAGTAAAGTAGTTTCAAGTTCTATCTCTATGTTTTGTTTCCTCTTGATGTAGCCCTAAGCAGTGACTGGCGAGAAACCCTTTCATGGAAAGGGGTTGCCAAGCTTCCAAAAATTACGAATCTCCAGAAATCTCAGCAAATATTTTTTCACCCAAACTGGATGATACTTTCAGGTAATGATCAGTACACTAAGGCGACTTGGTTCCCCAAATGTCGTTCTTCTATGTTGAAGCGTTCATTTCCTGTAACAGTTTGAATTTTTAGGTTTCACTCTGTTTTCTCCTATATTGATACATGTATTTGGAACTCTAAATCCAACACGGTTTGTGCTAGCTTCTTGAAACTTGATACAGTAAAGTAGTTTCACGTTCTATCTCTATGTTTTGTTTCCTCTTGCTGTAGCCCTAAGCAGTGACTGGCGAGAACCACTTTCATGGAGAGGGGTTGCCAAGCTTCCAAAAATTACGAATCTCCAGAAATCTCAGCAAATATTTTTTCACCCAAACTGGATGATACTTTCAGGTAATGATCAGTACACTAAGGCGACTTGGTTCCCCAAATGTCGTTCTTCTATGTTGAAGCGTTCATTTCCAGTAACACTTTGAATTTTTAGGTTTCACTCTGTTTTCTCCTATATTGATACATGTATTTGGAACTCTAAATCCAACACGGTTTGTGCTATCTTCTTGAAACTTGACACAGTAAAGTAGTTTCAAGTTCTATCTCTATGTTTTGTTTCCTCTTGATGTAGCCCTAAGCAGTGACTGGCGAGAAACACTTTCATGGAAAGGGGTTGCCAAGCTTCCAAAAATTACGAATCTCCAGAAATCTCAGCAAATATTTTTTCACCCAAACTGGATGATACTTTCAGGTAATGATCAGTACACTAAGGCGACTTGGTTCCCCAAATGTCGTTCTTCTATGTTGAAGCGTTCATTTCCAGTAACAGTTTGAATTTTTAGGTTTCACTCTGTTTTCTCCTATATTCATAGATGTATTTGGAACTCTAAATCCAACACGGTTTGTGCTAGCTTCTTGAAACTTGACACAGTAAAGTAGTTTCACGTTCTATCTCTAGGTTTTGTTTCCTCTTGATGTAGCCCTAAGCAGTGACTGGCGAGAAACACTTTCATGGAGAGGGGTTGCCAAGCTTCCAAAAATTACGAATCTCCAGAAATCTCAGCAAATATTTTTTCACCCAAACTGGATGATACTTTCAGGTAATGATCAGTACACTAAGGCGACTTGGTTCCCCAAATGTCGTTCTTCTATGTTGAAGCGTTCATTTCCTGTAACAGTTTGAATTTTTAGGTTTCACTCTGTTTTCTCCTATATTGATAGATGTATTTGGAACTCTAAATCCAACACGGTTTGTGCTAGCTTCTTGAAACTTGACACAGTAAAGTAGTTTCAAGTTCTATCTCTATGTTTTGTTCCCTCTTGATGTAGCCCTAAGCAGTGACTGGCGAGAAACACTTTCATGGAAAGGGGTTGCCAAGCTTCCAAAAATTACGAATCTCCAGAAATCTCAGCAAATATTTTTTCACCCAAACTGGATGATACTTTCAGGTAATGATCAGTACACTAAGGCGACTTGGTTCCCCAAATGTCGTTCTTCTATGTTGAAGCGTTCATTTCCAGTAACAGTTTGAATTTTTAGGTTTCACTCTGTTTTCTCCTATATTGATACATGTATTTGGAACTCTAAATCCAACACGGTTTGTGCTAGCTTCTTGAAACTTGACACAATAAAGTAGTTTCACGTTCTATCTCTATGTTTTGTTTCCTCTTGATGTAGCCCTAAGCAGTGACTGGCGAGAAACACTTTCATGGAAAGGGGTTGCCAAGCTTCCAAAAATTACGAATCTCCAGAAATCTCAGCAAATATTTTTTCACCCAAACTGGATGATACTTTCAGGTAATGATCAGTACACTAAGGCGACTTGGTTCTCCACATTTCGTTCTTCTATGTTGAAGCGTTCATTTCCAGTAACAGTTTGAATTTTTAGGTTTCACTCTGTTTTCTCCTATATTGATAGATATATTTGGAACTCTAAATCCAACACGGTTTGTGCTAGCTTCTTGAAACTTCACACAGTAAAGTAGTTTCACGTTCTATCTCTAGGTTTTGTTTTCTCTTGATGTAGCCCTAAGCAGTGACTGGCGAGAACCACTTTCATGGAGAGGGGTTGCCAAGCTTCCAAAAATTACGAATCTCCAGAAATCTCAGCAAATATTTTTTCACCCAAACTGGATGATACTTTCAGGTAATGATCAGTACACTAAGGCGACTTGGTTCCCCAAATGTCGTTCTTCTATGTTGAAGCGTTCATTTCCAGTAACAGTTTGAATTTTTAGGTTTCACTCTGTTTTCTCCTATATTGATAGATGTATTTGGAACTCTAAATCCAACACGGTTTGTGCTAGCTTCTTGAAACTTGACATAGTAAAGTAGTTTCAAGTTCTATCTCTATGTTTTGTTTCCTCTTGATGTAGCCCTAAGCAGTGACTGGCGAGAAACACTTTCATGGAAAGGGGTTGCCAAGCTTCCAAAAATTACGAATCTCCAGAAATCTCAGCAAATATTTTTTCACCCAAACTGGATGATACTTTCAGGTAATGATCAGTACACTAAGGCGACTTGGTTCCCCAAATTTCGTTCTTCTATGTTGAAGCGTTCATTTCCAGTAACAGTTTGAATTTTTAGGTTTCACTCTGTTTTCTCCTATATTGATACATGTATTTGGAACTCTAAATCCAACACGGTTTGTGCTAGCTTCTTGAAACTTGACACAATAAAGTAGTTTCACGTTCTATCTCTATGTTTTGTTTCCTCTTGATGTAGCCCTAAGCAGTGACTGGCGAGAAACACTTTCATGGAAAGGGGTTGCCAAGCTTCCAAAAATTACGAATCTCCAGAAATCTCAGCAAATATTTTTTCACCCAAACTGGATGATACTTTCAGGTAATGATCAGTACACTAAGGCGACTTGGTTCCCCAAAGTTCGTTCTTCTATGTTGAAGCGTTCATTTCCTGTAACAGTTTGAATTTTTAGGTTTCACTCTGTTTTCTCCTATATTGATAGATGTATTTGGAACTCTAAATCCAACACGGTTTGTGCTAGCTTCTTGAAACTTGACACAGTAAAGTAGTTTCAAGTTCTATCTCTATGTTTTGTTTCCTCTTGATGTCGCCCTAAGCAGTGACTGGCGAGAACCACTTTCATGGAGAGGGGTTGCCAAGCTTCCAAAAATTACGAATCTCCAGAAATCTCAGCAAATATTTTTTCACCCAAACTGGATGATACTTTCAGGTAATGATCAGTACACGAAGGCGACTTGGTTCCCCAAATTTCGTTCTTCTATGTTGAAGCGTTCATTTCCAGTAACAGTTTGAATTTTTAGGTTTCACTCTGTTTTCTCCTATATTGATAGATGTATTTGGAACTCTAAATCCAACACGGTTTGTGCTAGCTTCTTGAAACTTGACACAGTAAAGTTGTTTCACGTTCTATCTCTAGGTTTTGTTTCCTCTTGATGTAGCCCTAAGCAGTGACTGGCGAGAACCACTTTCATGGAGAGGGGTTGCCAAGCTTCCAAAAATTACGAATCTCCAGAAATCTCAGCAAATATTTTTTCACCCAAACTGGATGATACTTTCAGGTAATGATCAGTACACTAAGGCGACTTGGTTCCCCAAATGTCGTTCTTCTATGTTGAAGCGTTCATTTCCTGTAACAGTTTGAATTTTTAGGTTTCACTCTGTTTTCTCCTATATTGATAGATGTATTTGGAACTCTAAATCCAACACGGTTTGTGCTAGCTTCTTGAAACTTGACACAGTAAAGTAGTTTCAAGTTCTATCACTATGTTTTGTTTCCTCTTGATGTAGCCCTAAGCAGTGACTGGCGAGAAACACTTTCATGGAAAGGGGTTGCCAAGCTTCCAAAAATTACGAATCTCCAGAAATCTCAGCAAATATTTTTTCACCCACACTGGATGATCCTTTCAGGTAATGATCAGTACACTAAGGCGACTTGGTTCCCCAAATTTCGTTCTTCTATGTTGAAGCGTTCATTTCCAGTAACAGTTTGAATTTTTAGGTTTCACTCTGTTTTCTCCTATATTGATACATGTATTTGGAACTCTAAATCCAACACGGTTTGTGCTAGCTTCTTGAAACTTGACACAATAAAGTAGTTTCACGTTCTATCTCTATGTTTTGTTTCCTCTTGATGTAGCCCTAAGCAGTGACTGGCGAGAAACACTTTCATGGAAAGGTGTTGCCAAGCTTCCAAAAATTACGAATCTCCAGAAATCTCAGCAAATATTTTTTCACCCAAACTGGATGATACTTTCAGGTAATGATCAGTACACTAAGGCGACTTGGTTCCTCAAATGTCGTTCTTCTATGTTGAAGCGTTCATTTCCAGTAACAGTTTGAATTTTTAGGTTTCACTCTGTTTTCTCCTATATTGATAGATGTATTTGGAACTCTAAATCCAACACGGTTTGTGCTAGCTTCTTGAAACTTGACACAGTAAAGTAGTTTCAAGTTCTATCTCTATGTTTTGTTTCCTCTTGATGTAGCCCTAAGCAGTGACTGGCGAGAAACACTTTCATGGAAAGGGGTTGCCAAGCTTCCAAAAATTACGAATCTCCAGAAATCTCAGCAAATATTTTTTCACCCAAACTGGATGATACTTTCAGGTAATGATCAGTACACTAAGGCGACTTGGTTCCCCAAATTTCGTTCTTCTATGTTGAAGCGTTCATTTCCAGTAACAGTTTGAATTTTTAGGTTTCACTCTGTTTTCTCCTATATTGATACATGTATTTGGAACTCTAAATCCAACACGGTTTGTGCTAGCTTCTTGAAACTTGACACAATAAAGTAGTTTCACGTTCTATCTCTATGTTTTGTTTCCTCTTGATGTAGCCCTAAGCAGTGACTGGCGAGAAACACTTTCATGGAAAGGGGTTGCCAAGCTTCCAAAAATTACGAATCTCCAGAAATCTCAGCAAATATTTTTTCACCCAAACTGGATGATACTTTCAGGTAATGATCAGTACACTAAGGCGACTTGGTTCCTCAAATGTCGTTCTTCTATGTTGAAGCGTTCATTTCCAGTAACAGTTTGAATTTTTAGGTTTCACTCTGTTTTCTCCTATATTGATAGATGTATTTGGAACTCTAAATCCAACACGGTTTGTGCTAGCTTCTTGAAATTTGACACAGTAAAGTAGTTTCAAGTTCTATCTCTATGTTTTGTTTCCTCTTGATGTAGCCCTAAGCAGTGACTGGCGAGAAACACTTTCATGGAAAGGGGTTGCCAAGCTTCCAAAAATTACGAATCTCCAGAAATCTCAGCAAATATTTTTTCACCCAAACTGGATGATACTTTCAGGTAATGATCAGTACACTAAGGCGACTTGGTTCCCCAAATGTCGTTCTTCTATGTTGAAGCGTTCATTTCCTGTAACAGTTTGAATTTTTAGGTTTCATTCTGTTTTCTCCTATATTGATACATGTATTTGGAACTCTAAATCCAACACGGTTTGTGCTAGCTTCTTGAAACTTGACACAATAAAGTAGTTTCACGTTCTATCTCTATGTTTTGTTTCCTCTTGATGTAGCCCTAAGCAGTGACTGGCGAGAAACACTTTCATGGAAAGGGGTTGCCAAGCTTCCAAAAATTACGAATCTCCAGAAATCTCAGCAAATATTTTTTCACCCAAACTGGATGATACTTTCAGGTAATGATCAGTACACTAAGGCGACTTGGTTCCCCAAATGTCGTTCTTCTATGTTGAAGCGTTCATTTCCTGTAACAGTTTGAATTTTTAGGTTTCATTCTGTTTTCTCCTATATTGATACATGTATTTGGAACTCTAAATCCAACACGGTTTGTGCTAGCTTCTTGAAACTTGACACAATAAAGTAGTTTCACGTTCTATCTCTATGTTTTGTTTCCTCTTGATGTAGCCCTAAGCAGTGACTGGCGAGAAACACTTTCATGGAAAGGGGTTGCCAAGCTTCCAAAAATTACGAATCTCCAGAAATCTCAGCAAATATTTTTTCACCCAAACTGGATGATACTTTCAGGTAATGATCAGTAAACTAAGGCGACTTGGTTCTCCAAATTTCGTTCTTCTATGTTGAAGCGTTCATTTCCAGTAACAGTTTGAATTTTTAGGTTTCACTCTGTTTTCTCCTATATTCATAGATGTATTTGGAACTCTAAATCCAACACGGTTTGTGCTAGCTTCTTGAAACTTGACACAGTAAAGTAGTTTCACGTTCTATCTCTAGGTTTTGTTTCCTCTTGATGTAGCCCTAAGCAGTGACTGGCGAGAAACACTTTCATGGAGAGGGGTTGCCAAGCTTCCAAAAATTACGAATCTCCAGAAATCTCAGCAAATATTTTTTCACCCAAACTGGATGATACTTTCAGGTAATGATCAGTACACTAAGGCGACTTGGTTCCCCAAATGTCGTTCTTCTATGTTGAAGCGTTAATTTCCTGTAACAGTTTGAATTTTTAGGTTTCACTCTGTTTTCTCCTATATTGATAGATGTATTTGGAACTCTAAATCCAACACGGTTTGTGCTAGCTTCTTGAAACTTGACACAGTAAAGTAGTTTCAAGTTCTATATCTATGTTTTGTTTCCTCTTGATGTAGCCCTAAGCAGTGACTGGCGAGAAACACTTTCATGGAAAGGGGTTGCCAAGCTTCCAAAAATTACGAATCTCCAGAAATCTCAGCAAATATTTTTTCACCCAAACTGGATGATACTTTCAGGTAATGATCAGTACACTAAGGCGACTTGGTTCCCCATATTACGTTCTTCTATGTTGAAGCGTTCATTTCCAGTAACAGTTTGAATTTTTAGGTTTCACTCTGTTTTCTCCTATATTGATAGATGTATTTGGAACTCTAAATCCAACACGGTTTGTGCTAGCTTCTTGAAACTTGACACAGTAAAGTAGTTTCAAGTTCTATCTCTATCTTTTGTTTCCTCTTGATGTAGCCCTAAGCAGTGACTGGCGAGAACCACTTTCATGGAGAGGGGTTGCCAAGCTTCCAAAAATTACGAATCTCCAGAAATCTCAGCAAATATTTTTTCACCCAAACTGGATGATACTTTCAGGTAATGATCAGTACACTAAGGCGACTTGGTTCCCCAAATTTCGTTCTTCTATGTTGAAGCGTTCATTTCCAGTAACAGTTTGAATTTTTAGGTTTCACTCTGTTTTCTCCTATATTGATACATGTATTTGGAACTCTAAATCCAACACGGTTTGTGCTAGCTTCTTGAAACTTGACACAGAAAAGTAGTTTCACGTTCTCTCTCTATGTTTTGTTTCCTCTTGATGTAGCCCTAAGCAGTGACTGGCGAGAAACACTTTCATGGAAAGGGGTTGCCAAGCTTCCAAAAATTACGAAACTCCAGAAATCTCAGCAAATATTTTTTCACCCAAACTGGATGATACTTTCAGGTAATGATCAGTACACTAAGGCGACTTGGTTCCCCAAATGTCGTTCTTCTATGTTGAAGCGTTCATTTCCAGTAACACTTTGAATTTTTAGGTTTCACTCTGTTTTCTCCTATATTGATAGATGTATTTGGAACTCTAAATCCAACACGGTTTGTGCTATCTTCTTGAAACTTGACACAGTAAAGTAGTTTCAAGTTCTATCTCTATGTTTTGTTTCCTCTTGATGTAGCCCTAAGCAGTGACTGGCGAGAAACACTTTCATGGAAAGGGGTTGCCAAGCTTCCAAAAATTACGAATCTCCAGAAATCTCAGCAAATATTTTTTCACCCAAACTGGATGATACTTTCAGGTAATGATCAGTACACTAAGGCGACTTGGTTCCCCAAATGTCGTTCTTCTATGTTGAAGCGTTCATTTCCTGTAACAGTTTGAATTTTTAGGTTTCACTCTGTTTTCTCCTATATTGATACATGTATTTGGAACTCTAAATCCAACACGGTTTGTGCTAGCTTCTTGAAACTTGACACAATAAAGTAGTTTCACGTTCTATCTCTATGTTTTGTTTCCTCTTGATGTAGCCCTAAGCAGTGACTGGCGAGAAACACTTTCATGGAAAGGGGTTGCCAAGCTTCCAAAAATTACGAATCTCCAGAAATCTCAGCAAATATTTTTTCACCCAAACTGGATGATACTTTCAGGTAATGATCAGTACACTAAGGCGACTTGGTTCTCCAAATTTCGTTCTTCTATGTTGAAGCGTTCATTTCCAGTAACAGTTTGAATTTTTAGGTTTCACTCTGTTTTATCCTATATTGATACATGTATTTGGAACTCTAAATCCAACACGGTTTGTGCTAGCTTCTTGAAACTTGACACAGTAAAGTAGTTTCAAGTTCTATCTCTATGTTTTGTTTCCTCTTGATGTAGCCCTAAGCAGTGACTGGCGAGAAACACTTTCATGGAAAGGGGTTGCCAAGCTTCCAAAAATAACGAATCTCCAGAAATCTCAGCAAATATTTTTTCACCCAAACTGGATGATACTTTCAGGTAATGATCAGTACACTAAGGCGACTTGGTTCCCCAAATTTCGTTCTTCTATGTTGAAGCGTTCATTTCCAGTAACAGTTTGAATTTTTAGGTTTCACTCTGTTTTCTCCTATATTGATACATGTATTTGGAACTCTAAATCCAACACGGTTTGTGCTAGCTTCTTGAAACTTGACACAATAAAGTAGTTTCACGTTCTATCTCTATGTTTTGTTTCCTCTTGATGTAGCCCTAAGCAGTGACTGGCGAGAAACACTTTCATGGAAAGGGGTTGCCAAGCTTCCAAAAATTACGAATCTCCAGAAATCTCAGCAAATATTTTTTCACCCAAACTGGATGATACTTTCAGGTAATGATCAGTAAACTAAGGCGACTTGGTTCTCCAAATTTCGTTCTTCTATGTTGAAGCGTTCATTTCCAGTAACAGTTTGAATTTTTAGGTTTCACTCTGTTTTCTCCTATATTCATAGATGTATTTGGAACTCTAAATCCAACACGGTTTGTGCTAGCTTCTTGAAACTTGACACAGTAAAGTAGTTTCACGTTCTATCTCTAGGTTTTGTTTCCTCTTGATGTAGCCCTAAGCAGTGACTGGCGAGAAACACTTTCATGGAGAGGGGTTGCCAAGCTTCCAAAAATTACGAATCTCCAGAAATCTCAGCAAATATTTTTTCACCCAAACTGGATGATACTTTCAGGTAATGATCAGTACACTAAGGCGACTTGGTTCCCCAAATGTCGTTCTTCTATGTTGAAGCGTTAATTTCCTGTAACAGTTTGAATTTTTAGGTTTCACTCTGTTTTCTCCTATATTGATAGATGTATTTGGAACTCTAAATCCAACACGGTTTGTGCTAGCTTCTTGAAACTTGACACAGTAAAGTAGTTTCAAGTTCTATATCTATGTTTTGTTTCCTCTTGATGTAGCCCTAAGCAGTGACTGGCGAGAAACACTTTCATGGAAAGGGGTTGCCAAGCTTCCAAAAATTACGAATCTCCAGAAATCTCAGCAAATATTTTTTCACCCAAACTGGATGATACTTTCAGGTAATGATCAGTACACTAAGGCGACTTGGTTCCCCATATTACGTTCTTCTATGTTGAAGCGTTCATTTCCAGTAACAGTTTGAATTTTTAGGTTTCACTCTGTTTTCTCCTATATTGATAGATGTATTTGGAACTCTAAATCCAACACGGTTTGTGCTAGCTTCTTGAAACTTGACACAGTAAAGTAGTTTCAAGTTCTATCTCTATCTTTTGTTTCCTCTTGATGTAGCCCTAAGCAGTGACTGGCGAGAACCACTTTCATGGAGAGGGGTTGCCAAGCTTCCAAAAATTACGAATCTCCAGAAATCTCAGCAAATATTTTTTCACCCAAACTGGATGATACTTTCAGGTAATGATCAGTACACTAAGGCGACTTGGTTCCCCAAATTTCGTTCTTCTATGTTGAAGCGTTCATTTCCAGTAACAGTTTGAATTTTTAGGTTTCACTCTGTTTTCTCCTATATTGATACATGTATTTGGAACTCTAAATCCAACACGGTTTGTGCTAGCTTCTTGAAACTTGACACAGAAAAGTAGTTTCACGTTCTCTCTCTATGTTTTGTTTCCTCTTGATGTAGCCCTAAGCAGTGACTGGCGAGAAACACTTTCATGGAAAGGGGTTGCCAAGCTTCCAAAAATTACGAAACTCCAGAAATCTCAGCAAATATTTTTTCACCCAAACTGGATGATACTTTCAGGTAATGATCAGTACACTAAGGCGACTTGGTTCCCCAAATGTCGTTCTTCTATGTTGAAGCGTTCATTTCCAGTAACACTTTGAATTTTTAGGTTTCACTCTGTTTTCTCCTATATTGATAGATGTATTTGGAACTCTAAATCCAACACGGTTTGTGCTATCTTCTTGAAACTTGACACAGTAAAGTAGTTTCAAGTTCTATCTCTATGTTTTGTTTCCTCTTGATGTAGCCCTAAGCAGTGACTGGCGAGAAACACTTTCATGGAAAGGGGTTGCCAAGCTTCCAAAAATTACGAATCTCCAGAAATCTCAGCAAATATTTTTTCACCCAAACTGGATGATACTTTCAGGTAATGATCAGTACACTAAGGCGACTTGGTTCCCCAAATGTCGTTCTTCTATGTTGAAGCGTTCATTTCCTGTAACAGTTTGAATTTTTAGGTTTCACTCTGTTTTCTCCTATATTGATACATGTATTTGGAACTCTAAATCCAACACGGTTTGTGCTAGCTTCTTGAAACTTGACACAATAAAGTAGTTTCACGTTCTATCTCTATGTTTTGTTTCCTCTTGATGTAGCCCTAAGCAGTGACTGGCGAGAAACACTTTCATGGAAAGGGGTTGCCAAGCTTCCAAAAATTACGAATCTCCAGAAATCTCAGCAAATATTTTTTCACCCAAACTGGATGATACTTTCAGGTAATGATCAGTACACTAAGGCGACTTGGTTCTCCAAATTTCGTTCTTCTATGTTGAAGCGTTCATTTCCAGTAACAGTTTGAATTTTTAGGTTTCACTCTGTTTTATCCTATATTGATACATGTATTTGGAACTCTAAATCCAACACGGTTTGTGCTAGCTTCTTGAAACTTGACACAGTAAAGTAGTTTCAAGTTCTATCTCTATGTTTTGTTTCCTCTTGATGTAGCCCTAAGCAGTGACTGGCGAGAAACACTTTCATGGAAAGGGGTTGCCAAGCTTCCAAAAATAACGAATCTCCAGAAATCTCAGCAAATATTTTTTCACCCAAACTGGATGATACTTTCAGGTAATGATCAGTACACTAAGGCGACTTGGTTCCCCAAATTTCGTTCTTCTATGTTGAAGCGTTCATTTCCAGTAACAGTTTGAATTTTTAGGTTTCACTCTGTTTTCTCCTATATTGATACATGTATTTGGAACTCTAAATCCAACACGGTTTGTGCTAGCTTCTTGAAACTTGACAGAGTAAAGTAGTCTCAAGTTCTATCTCTATCTTTTGTTTCCTCTTGATGTAGCCCTAAGCAGTGACTGGCGAGAACCACTTTCATGGAGAGGGGTTGCCAAGCTTCCAAAAATTACGAATCTCCAGAAATCTCAGCAAATATTTTTTCACCCACACTGGATGATTCTTTCATGTAATGATCAGTACACTAAGGCGACTTGGTTCCCCAAATTTGTTTCTTCTATGTTGAAGCGTTCATTTCCAGTAACAGTTTGAATTTTTAGGTTTCACTCTGTTTTCTCCTATATTGATAGATGTATTTGGAACTCTAAATCCAACACGGTTTGTGCTAGCTTCTTGAAACTTGACACAGTAAAGTAGTTTCAAGTTCTATCTCTATGTTTTGTTTCCTCTTGATGTAGCCCTAAGCAGTGACTGGCGAGAAACACTTTCATGGAAAGGGGTTGCCAAGCTTCCAAAAATTACGAATCTCCAGAAATCTCAGCAAATATTTTTTCACCCAAACTGGATGATACTTTCAGGTAATGATCAGTACACTAAGGCGACTTGGTTCCCCAAATGTCGTTCTTCTATGTTGAAGCGTTCATTTCCTGTAACAGTTTGAATTTTTAGGTTTCACTCTGTTTTCTCCTATATTGATACATGTATTTGGAACTCTAAATCCAACACGGTTTGTGCTAGCTTCTTGAAACTTGACACAATAAAGTAGTTTCACGTTCTATCTCTATGTTTTGTTTCCTCTTGATGTAGCCCTAAGCAGTGACTGGCGAGAAACACTTTCATGGAAAGGGGTTGCCAAGCTTCCAAAAATTACGAATCTCCAGAAATCTCAGCAAATATTTTTTCACCCAAACTGGATGATACTTTCAGGTAATGATCAGTACACTAAGGCGACTTGGTTCTCCAAATTTCGTTCTTCTATGTTGAAGCGTTCATTTCCAGTAACAGTTTGAATTTTTAGGTTTCACTCTGTTTTCTCCTATATTGATAGATGTATTTGGAACTCTAAATCCAACACGGTTTGTGCTAGCTTCTTGAAACTTGACACAGTAAAGTAGTTTCACGTTCTATCTCTAGGTTTTGTTTCCTCTTGATGTAGCCCTAAGCAGTGACTGGCGAGAACCTCTTTCATGGAGAGGGGTTGCCAAGCTTCCAAAAATTACGAATCTCCAGAAATCTCAGCAAATATTTTTTCACCCAAACTGGATGATACTTTCAGGTAATGATCAGTACACTAAGGCGACTTGGTTCCCCAAATGTCGTTCTTCTATGTTGAAGCGTTCATTTCCAGTAACAGTTTGAATTTTTAGGTTTCACTCTGTTTTCTCCTATATTGATAGATGTATTTGGAACTCTAAATCCAACACGGTTTGTGCTAGCTTCTTGAAACTTGACACAGTAAAGTAGTTTCAAGTTCTATCTCTATGTTTTGTTTCCTCTTGATGTAGCCCTAAGCAGTGACTGGCGAGAAACACTTTCATGGAAAGGGGTTGCCAAGCTTCCAAAAATTACGAATCTCCAGAAATCTCAGCAAATATTTTTTCACCCAAACTGGATGATACTTTCACGTAATGATCAGTACACTAAGGCGACTTGGTTCCCCAAATTTCGTTCTTCTATGTTGAAGCGTTCATTTCCAGTAACAGTTTGAATTTTTAGGTTTCACTCTGTTTTCTCCTATATTGATACATGTATTTGGAACTCTAAATCCAACACGGTTTGTGCTAGCTTCTTGAAACTTGACACAGTAAAGTAGTCTCAAGTTCTATCTCTATCTTTTGTTTCCTCTTGATGTAGCCCTAAGCAGTGACTGGCGAGAACCACTTTCATGGAGAGGGGTTGCCAAGCTTCCAAAAATTACGAATCTCCAGAAATCTCAGCAAATATTTTTTCACCCACACTGGATGATTCTTTCATGTAATGATCAGTACACTAAGGCGACTTGGTTCCCCAAATTTGTTTCTTCTATGTTGACGCGTTCATTTCCAGTAACAGTTTGAATTTTTAGGTTTCACTCTGTTTTCTCCTATATTGATAGATGTATTTGGAACTCTAAATCCAACACGGTTTGTGCTAGCTTCTTGAAACTTGACACAGTAAAGTAGTTTCACGTTCTATCTCTAGGTTTTGTTTCCTCTTGATGTAGCCCTAAGCAGTGACTGGCGAGAACCACTTTCATGGAGAGGGGTTGCCAAGCTTCCAAAAATTATGAATCTCCAGAAATCTCAGCAAATATTTTTTCACCCAAACTGGATGATACTTTCAGGTAATGATCAGTACACTAAGGCGACTTGGTTCCCCAAATGTCGTTATTCTATGTTGAAGCGTTCATTTCCAGTAACAGTTTGAATTTTTAGGTTTCACTCTGTTTTCTCCTATATTGATACATGTATTTGGAACTCTAAATCCAACACGGTTTGTGCTAGCTTCTTGAAACTTGACACAGAAAAGTAGTTTCATGTTCTATCTCTATGTTTTGTTTCCTCTTGCTGTAGCCCTAAGCAGTGACTGGCGAGAACCACTTTCATGGAGAGGGGTTGCCAAGCTTCCAAAAATTACGAATCTCCAGAAATCTCAGCAAATATTTTTTCACCCACACTGGATGATTCTTTCAGGTAATGATCAGTACACTAAGGCGACTTGGTTCACCAAATTTCGTTCTTCCATGTTGAAGCGTTCATTTCCAGTAACAGTTTGAATTTTTAGGTTTCACTCTGTTTTCTCCTATATTGATAGATGTATTTGGAACTCTAAATCCAACACGGTTTGTGCTAGCTTCTTGAAACTTGACACAGTAAAGTAGTTTCAAGTTCTATCTCTATGTTTTGTTTCCTCTTGATGTAGCACTAAGCAGTGACTGGCGAGAAACACTTTCATGGAAAGGGGTTGCCAAGCTTCCAAAAATTACGAATCTCCAGAAATCTCAGCAAATATTTTTTCACCCAAACTGGATGATACTTTCAGGTAATGATCAGTACACTAAGGCGACTTGGTTCCCCAAATGTCGTTCTTCTATGTTGAAGCGTTCATTTCCAGTAACAGTTTGAATTTTTAGGTTTCACTCTGTTTTCTCCTATATTGATACATGTATTTGGAACTCTAAATCCAACACGGTTTGTGCTAGCTTCTTGAAACTTGACACAGTAAAGTAGTTTCAAGTTCTATCTCTATGTTTTGTTTCCTCTTGATGTAGCCCTAAGCAGTGACTGGCGAGAAACACTTTCATGGAAAGGGGTTGCCAAGCTTCCAAAAATTACGAATCTCCAGAAATCTCAGCAAATATTTTTTCACCCAAACTGGATGATACTTTCAGGTAATGATCAGTACACTAAGGCGACTGGTTCCCCAAATGTCGTTCTTCTATGTTGAAGCGTTCATTTCCAGTAACAGTTTGAATTTTTAGGTTTCACTCTGTTTTCTCCTATATTGATAGATGTATTTGGAACTCTAAATCCAACACGGTTTGTGCTAGCTTCTTGAAACTTGACACAGTAAAGCAGTTTCACGTTCTATCTCTAGGTTTGTTTCCTCTTGATGTAGCCCTAAGCAGTGACTGGCGAGAACCACTTTCATGGATAGGGGTTGCCAAGCTTCCAAAAATTACGAATCTCCAGAAATCTCAGCAAATATTTTTTCACCCAAACTGGATGATACTTTCAGGTAATGATCAGTACACTAAGGCGACTTGGTTCCCCAAATGTCGTTCTTCTATGTTGAAGCGTTCATTTCCAGTAACAGTTTGAATTTTTAGGTTTCACTCTGTTTTCTCCTATATTGATAGATATATTTGGAACTCTAAATCCAACACGGTTTGTGCTAGCTTCTTGAAACTTGACACAGTAAAGTAGTTTCACGTTCTATCTCTATGTTTTGTTTCCTCTTGATGTAGCCCTAAGCAGTGACTGGCGAGAAACACTTTCATGGAAAGGGGTTGCCAAGCTTCCAAATATTACGAATCTCCAGAAATCTCAGCAAATATTTTTTCACCCAAACTGGATGATACTTTCAGGTAATGATCAGTACACGTAGGCGACTTGGTTCCCCAAATGTCGTTCTTCTATGTTGAAGCGTTCATTTCCTGTAACAGTTTGAATTTTTAGGTTTCACTCTGTTTTCTCCTATATTGATACATGTATTTGGAACTCTAAATCCAACACGGTTTGTGCTAGCTTCTTGAAACCTGACACAATAAAGTAGTTTCACGTTCTATCTATATGTTTTGTTTCCTCTTGATGTAGCCCTAAGCAGTGACTGGCGAGAAACACTTTCATGGAAAGGGGTTGCCAAGCTTCCAAAAATTACGAATCTCCAGAAATCTCAGCAAATATTTTTTCACCCAAACTGGATGATACTTTCAGGTAATGATCAGTACACCAAGGCGACTTGGTTCCCTAAATGTCGTTCTTCTATGTTGAAGCGTTCATTTCCTGTAACAGTTTGAATTTTTAGGTTTCACTCTGTTTTCTCCTATATTGATACATGTATTTGGAACTCTAAATCCAACACGGTTTGTGCTAGCTTCTTGAAACTTGACACAGTAGTTTCACGTTCTGTCTCTATGTTTTGTTTCCTCTTGATGTAGCCCTAAGCAGTGACTGGCGAGAAACACTTTCATGGAAAGGGGTTGCCAAGCTTCCAAAAACTACGAATCTCCAGAAATCTCAGCAAATATTTTTTCACCCAAACTGGATAATACTTTCAGGTAATGATCCGTACACTAAGGCGACTTGGTTCCCCAAAGTTCGTTCTTCTATGTTGAAGTGTTCATTTCCAGTAACAGTTTGAATTTTTAGGTTTCACTCTGTTTTCTCCTATATTGATAGATGTATTTGGAACTCTAAATCCAACACGGTTTGTGCTAGCTTCTTGAAACTTGACACAGTAAAGTAGTTTCAAGTTCTATCTCTATGTTTTGTTTCCACTTGATGTAGCCCTAAGCAGTGACTGGCGAGAACCACTTTCATGGAGAGGGGTTGCCAAGCTTCCAAAAATTACGAATCTCCAGAAATCTCAGCAAATATTTTTTCACCCAAACTGGATGATACTTTCAGGTAATGATGAGTACACGAAGGCGACTTGGTTCCCCAAAGTTCGTTCTTCTATGTTGAAGCGTTCATTTCCAGTAACACTTTGAATTTTTAGGTTTCACTCTGTTTTCTCCTATATTGATAGATGTATTTGGAACTCTAAATCCAACACGGTTTGTGCTAGCTTCATGAAACTTGACAAAGTAAAGTAGTTTCACGTTCTATCTCTATATTCTGTTTCCTCTTGATGTAGCCCTAAGCAGTGACTGGTGAGAAACACTTTCATGGAAAAAGGTTGCCAAGCTTCCAAAAGTTACGAATCTCCAGAAATCTCAGCAAATATTTTTTCACCCAAACTGGATGATACTTTCAGGTAATGATGAGTACACGAAGGCGACTTGGTTCCCCAAATTTCGTTCTTCTATGTTGAAGCGTTCATTTCCAGTAACAGTTTGAATTTTTAGGTTTCACTCTGTTTTCTCCTATATTGATAGATGTATTTGGAACTCTAAATCCAACACGGTTTGTGCTAGCTTCTTGAAACTTGACACAGTAAAGTAGTTTCAAGTTCTATCTCTATGTTTTGTTTCCTCTTGATGTAGCACTAAGCAGTGACTGGCGAGAAACACTTTCATGGAAAGGGGTTGCCAAGCTTCCAAAAATTACGAATCTCCAGAAATCTCAGCAAATATTTTTTCACCCAAACTGGATGATACTTTCAGGTAATGATCAGTACACTAAGGCGACTTGGTTCCCCAAATGTCGTTCTTCTATGTTGAAGCGTTCATTTCCAGTAACAGTTTGAATTTTTAGGTTTCACTCTGTTTTCTCCTATATTGATACATGTATTTGGAACTCTAAATCCAACACGGTTTGTGCTAGCTTCTTGAAACTTGACACAGTAAAGTAGTTTCAAGTTCTATCTCTATGTTTTGTTTCCTCTTGATGTAGCCCTAAGCAGTGACTGGCGAGAAACACTTTCATGGAAAGGGGTTGCCAAGCTTCCAAAAATTACGAATCTCCAGAAATCTCAGCAAATATTTTTTCACCCAAACTGGATGATACTTTCAGGTAATGATCAGTACACTAAGGCGACTGGTTCCCCAAATGTCGTTCTTCTATGTTGAAGCGTTCATTTCCAGTAACAGTTTGAATTTTTAGGTTTCACTCTGTTTTCTCCTATATTGATAGATGTATTTGGAACTCTAAATCCAACACGGTTTGTGCTAGCTTCTTGAAACTTGACACAGTAAAGCAGTTTCACGTTCTATCTCTAGGTTTGTTTCCTCTTGATGTAGCCCTAAGCAGTGACTGGCGAGAACCACTTTCATGGATAGGGGTTGCCAAGCTTCCAAAAATTACGAATCTCCAGAAATCTCAGCAAATATTTTTTCACCCAAACTGGATGATACTTTCAGGTAATGATCAGTACACTAAGGCGACTTGGTTCCCCAAATGTCGTTCTTCTATGTTGAAGCGTTCATTTCCAGTAACAGTTTGAATTTTTAGGTTTCACTCTGTTTTCTCCTATATTGATAGATATATTTGGAACTCTAAATCCAACACGGTTTGTGCTAGCTTCTTGAAACTTGACACAGTAAAGTAGTTTCACGTTCTATCTCTATGTTTTGTTTCCTCTTGATGTAGCCCTAAGCAGTGACTGGCGAGAAACACTTTCATGGAAAGGGGTTGCCAAGCTTCCAAATATTACGAATCTCCAGAAATCTCAGCAAATATTTTTTCACCCAAACTGGATGATACTTTCAGGTAATGATCAGTACACGTAGGCGACTTGGTTCCCCAAATGTCGTTCTTCTATGTTGAAGCGTTCATTTCCTGTAACAGTTTGAATTTTTAGGTTTCACTCTGTTTTCTCCTATATTGATACATGTATTTGGAACTCTAAATCCAACACGGTTTGTGCTAGCTTCTTGAAACCTGACACAATAAAGTAGTTTCACGTTCTATCTATATGTTTTGTTTCCTCTTGATGTAGCCCTAAGCAGTGACTGGCGAGAAACACTTTCATGGAAAGGGGTTGCCAAGCTTCCAAAAATTACGAATCTCCAGAAATCTCAGCAAATATTTTTTCACCCAAACTGGATGATACTTTCAGGTAATGATCAGTACACCAAGGCGACTTGGTTCCCTAAATGTCGTTCTTCTATGTTGAAGCGTTCATTTCCTGTAACAGTTTGAATTTTTAGGTTTCACTCTGTTTTCTCCTATATTGATACATGTATTTGGAACTCTAAATCCAACACGGTTTGTGCTAGCTTCTTGAAACTTGACACAGTAGTTTCACGTTCTGTCTCTATGTTTTGTTTCCTCTTGATGTAGCCCTAAGCAGTGACTGGCGAGAAACACTTTCATGGAAAGGGGTTGCCAAGCTTCCAAAAACTACGAATCTCCAGAAATCTCAGCAAATATTTTTTCACCCAAACTGGATAATACTTTCAGGTAATGATCCGTACACTAAGGCGACTTGGTTCCCCAAAGTTCGTTCTTCTATGTTGAAGTGTTCATTTCCAGTAACAGTTTGAATTTTTAGGTTTCACTCTGTTTTCTCCTATATTGATAGATGTATTTGGAACTCTAAATCCAACACGGTTTGTGCTAGCTTCTTGAAACTTGACACAGTAAAGTAGTTTCAAGTTCTATCTCTATGTTTTGTTTCCACTTGATGTAGCCCTAAGCAGTGACTGGCGAGAACCACTTTCATGGAGAGGGGTTGCCAAGCTTCCAAAAATTACGAATCTCCAGAAATCTCAGCAAATATTTTTTCACCCAAACTGGATGATACTTTCAGGTAATGATGAGTACACGAAGGCGACTTGGTTCCCCAAAGTTCGTTCTTCTATGTTGAAGCGTTCATTTCCAGTAACACTTTGAATTTTTAGGTTTCACTCTGTTTTCTCCTATATTGATAGATGTATTTGGAACTCTAAATCCAACACGGTTTGTGCTAGCTTCATGAAACTTGACAAAGTAAAGTAGTTTCACGTTCTATCTCTATATTCTGTTTCCTCTTGATGTAGCCCTAAGCAGTGACTGGTGAGAAACACTTTCATGGAAAAAGGTTGCCAAGCTTCCAAAAGTTACGAATCTCCAGAAATCTCAGCAAATATTTTTTCACCCAAACTGGATGATACTTTCAGGTAATGATGAGTACACGAAGGCGACTTGGTTCCCCAAATTTCGTTCTTCTATGTTGAAGCGTTCATTTCCAGTAACAGTTTGAATTTTTAGGTTTCACTCTGTTTTCTCCTATATTGATAGATGTATTTGGAACTCTAAATCCAACACGGTTTGTGCTAGCTTCTTGAAACTTGACACAGTAAAGTAGTTTCACGTTCTCTCTCTAGGTTTTGTTTCCTCTTGATGTAGCCCTAAGCAGTGACTGGCGAGAAACACTTTCATGGAAAGGGGTTGCCAAGCTTCCAAAAATTACGAATCTCCAGAAATCTCAGCAAATATTTTTTCACCCAAACTGGATGATACTTTCAGGTAATGATCAGTACACTAAGGCGACTTGGTTCCCCAAATGTCGTTCTTCTATGTTGAAGCGTTCATTTCCTGTAACAGTTTGAATTTTTAGGTTTCACTCTGTTTTCTCCTATATTGATAGATGTATTTGGAACTCTAAATCCAACACGGTTTGTGCTAGCTTCTTGAAACTTGACACAGTAAAGTAGTTTCACGTTCTATCTCTATGTTTTGTTTCCTCTTGCTGTAGCCCTAAGCACTGACTGGCGAGAACCACTTTCATGGAGAGGGGTTGCAAAGCTTCCAAAAATTACGAATCTCCAGAAATCTCAGCAAATATTTTTTCACCCAAACTGGATGATACTTTCAAGCAATGATCAGTACACTAAGGCGACTTGGTTCCCCAAATGTCGTTCTTCTATGTTGAAGCGTTCATTTCCTGTAACAGTTTGAATTTTTAGGTTTCACTCTGTTTTCTCCTATATTGATACATGTATTTGGAACTCTAAAACCAACACGGTTTGTGCTAGCTTCTTGAAACTTGACACAGTAAAGTACTTTCACGTTCTATCTCTATGTTTTGTTTCCTCTTGCTGTAGCCCTAAGCAGTGACTGGCGAGAACCACTTTCATGGAGAGGGGTTGCCAAGCTTCCAAAAATTACGAATCTCCAGAAATCTCAGCAAATATTTTTTCACCCAAACTGGATGATACTTTCAGGCAATGATCAGTACACTAAGGCGACTTGGTTCCCCAAATGTCGTTCTTCTATGTTGAAGCGTTCATTTCCTGTAACAGTTTGAATTTTTAGGTTTCAATCTTTTATCTCCTATATTGATACATGTATTTGGAACTCTAAATCCAATACGGTTTGTGCTAGATTCTTGAAACTTGACACAGTAAAGTAGTTTCACGTTCTATCTCTATGTTTTGTTTCCTCTTGATGTAGCCCTAAGCAGTGACTGGCGAGAACCACTTTCATGGAGAGGGGTTGCCAAGCTTCCAAAAATTACGAATCTCCAGAAATCTCAGCAAATATTTTTTCACCCAAACTGGATGATACTTTCAGGTAATGATAAGTACACGATGGCGACTTGGTTCCCCAAATGTCGTTCTTCTATGTTGAAGCGTTCATTTCCAGTAACAGTTTGAATTTTTAGGTTTCACTCTGTTTTCTCCTATATTGATACATGTATTTGGAACTCTAAATCCAACACGGTTTGTGATAGCTTCTTGAAGCTTGACACAGTAAAGTAGTTTCACGTTCTATCTCTATGTTTTGTTTCCTCTTGATGTCGCCCTAAGCAGTGACTGGCGAGAAACACTTTCATGGAAAGGGGTTGCCAAGCTTCCAAAAATTACGAATCTCCAGAAATCTCAGCAAATATTTTTTCACCCAAACTGGATGATACTTTCAGGTAATGATCAGTACACTAAGGCGACTTGGTTCCCCAAAGTTCGTTCTTCTATGTTGAAGCGTTCATTTCCAGTAACAGTTTGAATTTTTAGGTTTCACTCTGTTTTCTCCTATATTGATAGATGTATTTGGAACTCTAAATCCAACACGGTTTGTGCTAGCTTCTTGAAACTTGACACAGTAAAGTACTTTCACGTTCTATCTCTATGTTTTGTTTCCTCTTGCTGTAGCCCTAAGCAGTGACTGGCGAGAAACACTTTCATGGAAAGGGGTTGCCAAGCTTCCAAAAATTACGAATCTCCAGAAATCTCAGCAAATATTTTTTCACCCAAACTGGATGATACTTTCAGGTAATGATCCGTACACTAAGGCGACTTGGTTACCCAAAGTTCTTTCTTCTATGTTGAAGCGTTCATTTCCAGTAACAGTTTGAATTTTTAGGTTTCACTCTGTTTTCTCCTATATTGATAGATGTATTTGGAACTTTAAATCCAACACGGTTTGTGCTAGCTTCTTGAAACTTGACACAGTAAAGTAGTTTCAAGTTCTATCTCTATGTTTTGTTTCCACTTGATGTAGCCCTATGCAGTGACTGGCGAGAAACACTTTCATGGAAAGGGGTTGCCAAGCTTCCAAAAATTACGAATCTCCAGAAATCTCAGCAAATATTTTTTCACCCAAACTGGATGATACTTTCAGGTAATGATCAGTACACTAAGGCGACTTGGTTCCCCAAATGTCGTTCTTCTATGTTGAAGCGTTCATTTCCTGTAACAGTTTGAATTTTTAGGTTTCACTCTGTTTTCTCCTATATTGAGAGATGTATTTGGAACTCTAAATCCAACACGGTTTGTGCTAGCTTCTTGAAACTTGACACAGTAAAGTAGTTTCACGTTCTATCTCTATGTTTTGTTTCCTCTTGCTGTAGCCCTAAGCAGTGACTGGAGAGAACCACTTTCATGGAGAGGGGTTGCCAAGCTTCCAAAAATTACGAATCTCCAGAAATCTCAGCAAATATTTTTTCACCCAAACTGGATGATACTTTCAGGCAATGATCAGTACACTAAGGCGACTTGGTTCCCCAAATGTCGTTCTTCTATGTTGAAGCGTTCATTTCCTGTAACAGTTTGAATTTTTAGGTTTCACTCTGTTTTCTCCTATATTGATACATGTATTTGGAACTCTAAATCCAACACGGTTTGTACTAGCTTCTTGAAACTTGACACAGTAAAGTAGTTTCACGTTCTGTCTCTATGTTTTGTTTCCTCTTGCTGTAGCCCTAAGCAGTGACTGGCGAGAAACACTTTCATGGAAAGGGGTTGCCAAGCTTCCAAAAATTACGAATCTCCAGAAATCTCAGCAAATATTTTTTCACCCAAACTGGATGATACTTTCAGGTAATGATCAGTACACTAAGGCGACTTGGTTCCCCAAAGTTCGTTCTTCTATGTTGAAGCGTTCATTTCCAGAAACAGTTTGAATTTTTAGGTTTCACTCTGTTTTCTCCTATATTGATAGATGTATTTGGAACTCTAAATCCAACACGGTTTGTGCTAGCTTCTTGAAACTTGACACAGTAAAGTAGTTTCACGTTCTATCTCTATGTTTTGTTTCCTCTTGATGTAGCCCTAAGCAGTGACTGGCGAGAAACACTTTCATGGAAAGGGGTTGCCAAGCTTCCAAAAATTACGAATCTCCAGAAATCTCAGCAAATATTTTTTCACCCAAACTGGATGATACTTTCAGGTAATGATCAGTACACTAAGGCGACTTGGTTCCCTAAATGTCGTTCTTCTATGTTGAAGCGTTCATTTCCTGTAACAGTTTGAATTTTTAGGTTTCACTCTGTTTTCTCCTATATTGATACATGTATTTGGAACTCTAAATCCAACACGGTTTGTGCTAGCTTCTTGAAACTTGACACAGTAGTTTCACGTTCTGTCTCTATGTTTTGTTTCCTCTTGATGTAGCCCTAAGCAGTGACTGGCGAGAAACACTTTCATGGAAAGGGGTTGCCAAGCTTCCAAAAATTACGAATCTCCAGAAATCTCAGCAAATATTTTTTCACCCAAACTGGATGATACTTTCAGGTAATGATCAGTACACTAAGGCGACTTGGTTCCCCAAATGTCGTTCTTCTATGTTGAAGCGTTCATTTCCAGTAACAGTTTGAATTTTTAGGTTTCACTCTGTTTTCTCCTATATTGATACATGTATTTGGAACTCTAAATCCAACACGGTTTGTGCTAGCTTCTTGAAACTTGACACAGTAAAGTAGTTTCAAGTTCTATCTCTATGTTTTGTTTCCTCTTGATGTAGCCCTAAGCAGTGACTGGCGAGAAACACTTTCATGGAAAGGGGTTGCCAAGCTTCCAAAAATTACGAATCTCCAGAAATCTCAGCAAATATTTTTTCACCCAAACTGGATGATACTTTCAGGTAATGATCAGTACACTAAGGCGACTGGTTCCCCAAATGTCGTTCTTCTATGTTGAAGCGTTCATTTCCAGTAACAGTTTGAATTTTTAGGTTTCACTCTGTTTTCTCCTATATTGATAGATGTATTTGGAACTCTAAATCCAACACGGTTTGTGCTAGCTTCTTGAAACTTGACACAGTAAAGTAGTTTCACGTTCTATCTCTAGGTTTTGTTTCCTCTTGATGTAGCCCTAAGCAGTGACTGGCGAGAACCACTTTCATGGATAGGGGTTGCCAAGCTTCCAAAAATTACGAATCTCCAGAAATCTCAGCAAATATTTTTTCACCCAAACTGGATGATACTTTCAGGTAATGATCAGTACACTAAGGCGACTTGGTTCCCCAAATGTCGTTCTTCTATGTTGAAGCGTTCATTTCCAGTAACAGTTTGAATTTTTAGGTTTCACTCTGTTTTCTCCTATATTGATAGATATATTTGGAACTCTAAATCCAACACGGTTTGTGCTAGCTTCTTGAAACTTGACACAGTAAAGTAGTTTCACGTTCTATCTCTATGTTTTGTTTCCTCTTGATGTAGCCCTAAGCAGTGACTGGCGAGAAACACTTTCATGGAAAGGGGTTGCCAAGCTTCCAAATATTACGAATCTCCAGAAATCTCAGCAAATATTTTTTCACCCAAACTGGATGATACTTTCAGGTAATGATCAGTACACGTAGGCGACTTGGTTCCCCAAATGTCGTTCTTCTATGTTGAAGCGTTCATTTCCTGTAACAGTTTGAATTTTTAGGTTTCACTCTGTTTTCTCCTATATTGATACATGTATTTGGAACTCTAAATCCAACACGGTTTGTGCTAGCTTCTTGAAACCTGACACAATAAAGTAGTTTCACGTTCTATCTCTATGTTTTGTTTCCTCTTGATGTAGCCCTAAGCAGTGACTGGCGAGAAACACTTTCATGGAAAGGGGTTGCCAAGCTTCCAAAAATTACGAATCTCCAGAAATCTCAGCAAATATTTTTTCACCCAAACTGGATGATACTTTCAGGTAATGATCAGTACACTAAGGCGACTTGGTTCCCTAAATGTCGTTCTTCTATGTTGAAGCGTTCATTTCCTGTAACAGTTTGAATTTTTAGGTTTCACTCTGTTTTCTCCTATATTGATACATGTATTTGGAACTCTAAATCCAACACGGTTTGTGCTAGCTTCTTGAAACTTGACACAGTAGTTTCACGTTCTGTCTCTATGTTTTGTTTCCTCTTGATGTAGCCCTAAGCAGTGACTGGCGAGAAACACTTTCATGGAAAGGGGTTGCCAAGCTTCCAAAAATTATGAATCTCCAGAAATCTCAGCAAATATTTTTTCACCCAAACTGGATAATACTTTCAGGTAATGATCAGTACACTAAGGCGACTTGGTTCCAAAAGTTCGTTCTTCTATGTTGAAGCGTTCATTTCCAGTAACAGTTTGAATTTTTAGGTTTCACTCTGTTTTCTCCTATATTGATAGATGTATTTGGAACTCTAAATCCAACACGGTTTGTGCTAGCTTCTTGAAACTTGACACAGTAAAGTAGTTTCACGTTCTCTCTCTAGGTTTTGTTTCCTCTTGATGTAGCCCTAAGCAGTGACTGGCGAGAAACACTTTCATGGAAAGGGGTTGCCAAGCTTCCAAAAATTACGAGTCTCCAGAAATCTCAGCAAATATTTTTTCACCCAAACTGGATGATACTTTCAGGTAATGATCAGTACACTAAGGCGACTTGGTTCCCCAAATGTCGTTCTTCTATGTTGAAGCGTTCATTTCCTGTAACAGTTTGAATTTTTAGGTTTCACTCTGTTTTCTCCTATATTGATACATGTATTTGGAACTCTAAATCCAACACGGTTTGTGCTAGCTTCTTGAAACTTGACACAGTAAAGTAGTTTCACGTTCTATCTCTATGTTTTGTTTCCTCTTGCTGTAGCCCTAAGCACTGACTGGCGAGAACCACTTTCATGGAGAGGGGTTGCCAAGCTTCCAAAAATTACGAATCTCCAGAAATCTCAGCAAATATTTTTTCACCCAAACTGGATGATACTTTCAAGCAATGATCAGTACACTAAGGCGACTTGGTTCCCCAAATGTCGTTCTTCTATGTTGAAGCGTTCATTTCCTGTAACAGTTTGAATTTTTAGGTTTCACTCTGTTTTCTCCTATATTGATACATGTATTTGGAACTCTAAAACCAACACGGTTTGTGCTAGCTTCTTGAAACTTGACACAGTAAAGTACTTTCACGTTCTATCTCTATGTTTTGTTTCCTCTTGATGTAGCCCTAAGCAGTGACTGGCGAGAAACACTTTCATGGAAAGGGGTTGCCAAGCTTCCAAAAATTACGAATCTCCAGAAATCTCAGCAAATATTTTTTCACCCAAACTGGATGATACTTTCAGGTAATGATCCGTACACTAAGGCGACTTGGTTCCCCAAAGTTCGTTCTTCTATGTTGAAGCGTTCATTTCCAGTAACAGTTTGAATTTTCAGGTTTCACTCTGTTTTCTCCTATATTGATACATGTATTTGGAACTCTAAATCCAACACGGTTTGTGATAGCTTCTTGACGCTTGACACAGTAAAGTAGTTTCACGTTCTATCTCTATGTTTTGTTTCCTCTTGATGTCGCCCTAAGCAGTGACTGGCGAGAAACACTTTCATGGAAAGGGGTTGCCAAGCTTCCAAAAATTACGAATCTCCAGAAATCTCAGCAAATATTTTTTCACCCAAACTGGATGATACTTTCAGGTAATGATCAGTACACTAAGGCGACTTGGTTCCCCAAAGTTCGTTCTTCTATGTTGAAGCGTTCATTTCCAGTAACAGTTTGAATTTTTAGGTTTCACTCTGTTTTCTCCTATATTGATAGATGTATTTGGAACTCTAAATCCAACACGGTTTGTGCTAGCTTCTTGAAACTTGACACAGTAAAGTATTTTAACGTTCTATCTCTATGTTTTGTTTCCTCTTGATGTAGCCCTAAGCAGTGACTGGCGAGAAACACTTTCATGGAAAGGGGTTGCCAAGCTTCCAAAAATTACGAATCTCCAGAAATCTCAGCAAATATTTTTTCACCCAAACTGGATGATACTTTCAGGTAATGATCCGTACACTAAGGCGACTTGGTTACCCAAAGTTCTTTCTTCTATGTTGAAGCGTTCATTTCCAGTAACAGTTTGAATTTTTAGGTTTCACTCTGTTTTCTCCTATATTGATAGATGTATTTGGAACTTTAAATCCAACACGGTTTGTGCTAGCTTCTTGAAACTTGACACAGTAAAGTAGTTTCAAGTTCTATCTCTATGTTTTGTTTCCACTTGATGTAGCCCTATGCAGTGACTGGCGAGAAACACTTTCATGGAAAGGGGTTGCCAAGCTTCCAAAAATTACGAATCTCCAGAAATCTCAGCAAATATTTTTTCACCCAAACTGGATGATACTTTCAGGTAATGATCAGTACACTAAGGCGACTTGGTTCCCCAAATGTCGTTCTTCTATGTTGAAGCGTTCATTTCCTGTAACAGTTTGAATTTTTAGGTTTCACTCTGTTTTCTCCTATATTGATAGATGTATTTGGAACTCTAAATCCAACACGGTTTGTGCTAGCTTCTTGAAACTTGACACAGTAAAGTAGTTTCACGTTCTATCTCTATGTTTTGTTTCCTCTTGATGTAGCCCTAAGCAGTGACTGGAGAGAACCACTTTCATGGAGAGGGGTTGCCAAGCTTCCAAAAATTACGAATCTCCAGAAATCTCAGCAAATATTTTTTCACCCAAACTGGATGATACTTTCAGGCAATGATCAGTACACTAAGGCGACTTGGTTCCCCAAATGTCGTTCTTCTATGTTGAAGCGTTCATTTCCTGTAACAGTTTGAATTTTTAGGTTTCACTCTGTTTTCTCCTATATTGATACATGTATTTGGAACTCTAAATCCAACACGGTTTGTACTAGCTTCTTGAAACTTGACACAGTAAAGTAGTTTCACGTTCTGTCTCTATGTTTTGTTTCCTCTTGCTGTAGCCCTAAGCAGTGACTGGCGAGAAACACTTTCATGGAAAGGGGTTGCCAAGCTTCCAAAAATTACGAATCTCCAGAAATCTCAGCAAATATTTTTTCACCCAAACTGGATGATACTTTCAGGTAATGATCAGTACACTAAGGCGACTTGGTTCCCCAAAGTTCGTTCTTCTATGTTGAAGCGTTCATTTCCAGAAACAGTTTGAATTTTTAGGTTTCACTCTGTTTTCTCCTATATTGATAGATGTATTTGGAACTCTAAATCCAACACGGTTTGTGCTAGCTTCTTGAAACTTGACACAGTAAAGTAGTTTCACGTTCTATCTCTATGTTTTGTTTCCTCTTGATGTAGCCCTAAGCAGTGACTGGCGAGAAACACTTTCATGGAAAGGGGTTGCCAAGCTTCCAAAAATTACGAATCTCCAGAAATCTCAGCAAATATTTTTTCACCCAAACTGGATGATACTTTCAGGTAATGATCCATACACTAAGGCGACTTGGTTCCCCAAAGTTCGTTCTTCTATGTTGAAGCGTTCATTTCCAGTAACAGTTTGAATTTTTAGGTTTCACTCTGTTTTCTCCTATATTGATAGATGTATTTGGAACTCTAAATCCAACACGGTTTGTGCTAGCTTCTTGAAACTTGACACAGTAAAGTAGTTTCAAGTTCTATCTCTATGTTTTGTTTCCTCTTGATGTAGCCCTAAGCAGTGACTGGCGAGAAACACTTTCATGGAAAGGGGTTGCCAAGCGTCCAAAAATTACGAATCTCCAGAAATCTCAGCAAATATTTTTTCACCCAAACTGGATATTACTTTCAGGTAATGATCAGTACACTAAGGCGACTTGGTTCCCCAAATGTCGTTCTTCTATGTTGAAGCGTTCATTTCCTGTAACAGTTTGAATTTTTAGGTTTCACTCTGTTTTCTCCTATATTGATAGATATATTTGGAACTCTAAATCCAACACGGTTTGTGCTAGCTTCTTGAAACTTGACACAGTAAAGTAGTTTCACGTTCTATCTCTATGTTTTGTTTCCTCTTGATGTAGCCCTAAGCAGTGACTGGCGAGAAACACTTTCATGGAAAGGGGTTGCCAAGCTTCCAAATATTACGAATCTCCAGAAATCTCAGCAAATATTTTTTCACCCAAACTGGATGATACTTTCAGGTAATGATCAGTACACGTAGGCGACTTGGTTCCCCAAATGTCGTTCTTCTATGTTGAAGCGTTCATTTCCTGTAACAGTTTGAATTTTTAGGTTTCACTCTGTTTTCTCCTATATTGATACATGTATTTGGAACTCTAAATCCAACACGGTTTGTGCTAGCTTCTTGAAACCTGACACAATAAAGTAGTTTCACGTTCTATCTCTATGTTTTGTTTCCTCTTGATGTAGCCCTAAGCAGTGACTGGCGAGAAACACTTTCATGGAAAGGGGTTGCCAAGCTTCCAAAAATTACGAATCTCCAGAAATCTCAGCAAATATTTTTTCACCCAAACTGGATGATACTTTCAGGTAATGATCAGTACACTAAGGCGACTTGGTTCCCTAAATGTCGTTCTTCTATGTTGAAGCGTTCATTTCCTGTAACAGTTTGAATTTTTAGGATTCACTCTGTTTTCTCCTATATTGATACATGTATTTGGAACTCTAAATCCAACACGGTTTGTGCTAGCTTCTTGAAACTTGACACAGTAGTTTCACGTTCTGTCTCTATGTTTTGTTTCCTCTTGATGTAGCCCTAAGCAGTGACTGTCGAGAAACACTTTCATGGAAAGGGGTTGCCAAGCTTCCAAAAATTATGAATCTCCAGAAATCTCAGCAAATATTTTTTCACCCAAACTGGATAATACTTTCAGGTAATGATCAGTACACTAAGGCGACTTGGTTCCAAAAGTTCGTTCTTCTATGTTGAAGCGTTCATTTCCAGTAACAGTTTGAATTTTTAGGTTTCACTCTGTTTTCTCCTATATTGATAGATGTATTTGGAACTCTAAATCCAACACGGTTTGTGCTAGCTTAATGAAACTTGACAAAGTAAAGTAGTTTCACGTTCTATCTCTATATTCTGTTTCCTCTTGATGTAGCCCTAAGCAGTGACTGGCGAGAACCACTTTCATGGAGAGGGGTTGCCAAGCTTCCAAAAATTACGAATCTCCAGAAATCTCAGCGAATATTTTTTCACCCAAACTGGATGATACTTTCAGGTAATGATCAGTACACTAAGGCGACTTGGTTCCCCAAAGTTCGTTCTTCTATGTTGAAGCGTTCATTTCCAGAAACAGTTTGAATTTTTAGGTTTCACTCTGTTTTCTCCTATATTGATAGATGTATTTGGAACTCTAAATCCAACACGGTTTGTGCTAGCTTCTTGAAACTTGACACAGTAAAGTCCTTTCACGTTCTATATCTATGTTTTGTTTCCTCTTGATGTAGCCCTAAGCAGTGACTGGTGAGAAACACTTTCATGGAAAAAGGTTGCCAAGCTTCCAAAAGTTACGAATCTCCAGAAGTCTCAGCAAATATTTTTTCACCCAAACTGGATGATACTTTCAGGTAATGATGAGTACACGAAGGCGACTTGGTTCCCCAAATTTCGTTCTTCTATGTTGAAGCGTTCATTTCCAGTAACAGTTTGAATTTTTATGTTTCACTCTGTTTTCTCCTATATTGATAGATGTATTTGGAACTCTAAATCCAACACGGTTTGTGCTAGCTTCTTGAAACTTGACACAGTAAAGTAGTTTCACGTTCTCTCTCTAGGTTTTGTTTCCTCTTGATGTAGCCCTAAGCAGTGACTGGCGAGAAACACTTTCATGGAAAGGGGTTGCCAAGCTTCCAAAAATTACGAATCTCCAGAAATCTCAGCAAATATTTTTTCACCCAAACTGGATGATACTTTCAGGTAATGATCAGTACACTAAGGCGACTTGGTTCCCCAAATGTCGTTCTTCTATGTTGAAGCGTTCATTTCCTGTAACAGTTTGAATTTTTAGGTTTCACTCTGTTTTCTCCTATATTGATAGATGTATTTGGAACTCTAAATCCAACACGGTTTGTGCTAGCTTCTTGAAACTTGACACAGTAAAGTAGTTTCACGTTCTATCTCTATGTTTTGTTTCCTCTTGCTGTAGCCCTAAGCACTGACTGGCGAGAACCACTTTCATGGAGAGGGGTTGCCAAGCTTCCAAAAATTACGAATCTCCAGAAATCTCAGCAAATATTTTTTCACCCAAACTGGATGATACTTTCAAGCAATGATCAGTACACTAAGGCGACTTGGTTCCCCAAATGTCGTTCTTCTATGTTGAAGCGTTCATTTCCTGTAACAGTTTGAATTTTTAGGTTTCACTCTGTTTTCTCCTATATTGATACATGTATTTGGAACTCTAAAACCAACACGGTTTGTGCTAGCTTCTTGAAACTTGACACAGTAAAGTACTTTCACGTTCTATCTCTATGTTTTGTTTCCTCTTGATGTAGCCCTAAGCAGTGACTGGCGAGAAACACTTTCATGGAAAGGGGTTGCCAAGCTTCCAAAAATTACGAATCTCCAGAAATCTCAGCAAATATTTTTTCACCCAAACTGGATGATACTTTCAGGTAATGATCCGTACACTAAGGCGACTTGGTTCCCCAAAGTTCGTTCTTCTATGTTGAAGCGTTCATTTCCAGTAACAGTTTGAATTTTCAGGTTTCACTCTGTTTTCTCCTATACTGATAGATGTATTTGGAACTCTAAATCCAACACGGTTTGTGCTAGCTTCTTGAAACTTGACACAGTAAAGTAGTTTCAAGTTCTATCTCTATGTTTTGTTTCCACTTGATGTAGCCCTAAGCAGTGACTGGCGAGAAACACTTTCATGGAAAGGTGTTGCCAAGCTTCCAAAAATTACGAATCTCCAGAAATCTCAGCAAATATTTTTTCACCCAAACTGGATATTACTTTCAGGTAATGATCAGTACACTAAGGCGACTTGGTTCCCCAAATGTTGTTCTTCTATGTTGAAGCGTTCATTTCCTGTAACAGTTTGAATTTTTAGGTTTCACTCTGTTTTCTCCTATATTGATAGATGTATTTGGAACTCTAAATCCAACACGGTTTGTGCTAGCTTCTTGAAACTTGACACAGTAAAGTAGTTTCACGTTCTATCTCTATGTTTTGTTTCCTCTTGCTGTAGCCCTAAGCAGTGACTGGCGAGAACCACTTTCATGGAGAGGGGTTGCCAAGCTTCCAAAAATTACGAATCTCCAGAAATCTCAGCAAATATTTTTTCACCCAAACTGGATGATACTTTCAGGCAATGATCAGTACACTAAGGCGACTTGGTTCCCCAAATGTCGTTCTTCTATGTTGAAGCGTTCATTTCCTGTAACAGTTTGAATTTTTAGGTTTCAATCTGTTATCTCCTATATTGATACATGTATTTGGAACTCTAAATCCAATACGGTTTGTGCTAGATTCTTGAAACTTGACACAGTAAAGTAGTTTCACGTTCTATCTCTATGTTTTGTTTCCTCTTGATGTAGCCCTAAGCAGTGACTGGCGAGAACCACTTTCATGGAGAGGGGTTGCCAAGCTTCCAAAAATTACGAATCTCCAGAAATCTCAGCAAATATTTTTTCACCCAAACTGGATGATACTTTCAGGTAATGATCAGTACACGATGGCGACTTGGTTCCCCAAATGTCGTTCTTCTATGTTGAAGCGTTCATTTCCAGTAACAGTTTGAATATTTAGGTTTCACTCTGTTTTCTCCTATATTGATACATGTATTTGGAACTCTAAATCCAACATGGTTTGTGATAGCTTCTTGAAGCTTGACACAGTAAAGTAGTTTCACGTTCTATCTCTATGTTTTGTTTCCTCTTGATGTCGCCCTAAGCAGTGACTGGCGAGAAACACTTTCATGGAAAGGGGTTGCCAAGCTTCCAAAAATTACGAATCTCCAGAAATCTCAGCAAATATTTTTTCACCCAAACTGGATGATACTTTCAGGTAATGATCAGTACACTAAGGCGACTTGGTTCCCCAAAGTTCGTTCTTCTATGTTGAAGCGTTCATTTCCAGTAACAGTTTGAATTTTTAGGTTTCACTCTGTTTTCTCCTATATTGATAGATGTATTTGGAACTCTAAATCCAACACGGTTTGTGCTAGCTTCTTGAAACTTGACACAGTAAAGTACTTTCACGTTCTATCTCTATGTTTTGTTTCCTCTTGATGTAGCCCTAAGCAGTGACTGGCGAGAAACACTTTCATGGAAAGGGGTTGCCAAGCTTCCAAAAATTACGAATCTCCAGAAATCTCAGCAAATATTTTTTCACCCAAACTGGATGATACTTTCAGGTAATGATCCGTACACTAAGGCGACTTGGTTACCCAAAGTTCTTTCTTCTATGTTGAAGCGTTCATTTCCAGTAACAGTTTGAATTTTTAGGTTTCACTCTGTTTTCTCCTATATTGATAGATGTATTTGGAACTTTAAATCCAACACGGTTTGTGCTAGCTTCTTGAAACTTGACACAGTAAAGTAGTTTCAAGTTCTATCTCTATGTTTTGTTTCCACTTGATGTAGCCCTATGCAGTGACTGGCGAGAAACACTTTCATGGAAAGGGGTTGCCAAGCTTCCAAAAATTACGAATCTCCAGAAATCTCAGCAAATATTTTTTCACCCAAACTGGATGATACTTTCAGGTAATGATCAGTACACTAAGGCGACTTGGTTCCCCAAATGTCGTTCTTCTATGTTGAAGCGTTCATTTCCTGTAACAGTTTGAATTTTTAGGTTTCACTCTGTTTTCTCCTATATTGATAGATGTTTTGGAACTCTAAATCCAACACGGTTTGTGCTAGCTTCTTGAAACTTGACACAGTAAAGTAGTTTCACGTTCTATCTCTATGTTTTGTTTCCTCTTGCTGTAGCCCTAAGCAGTGACTGGAGAGAACCACTTTCATGGAGAGGGGTTGCCAAGCTTCCAAAAATTACGAATCTCCAGAAATCTCAGCAAATATTTTTTCACCCAAACTGGATGATACTTTCAGGCAATGATCAGTACACTAAGGCGACTTGGTTCCCCAAATGTCGTTCTTCTATGTTGAAGCGTTCATTTCCTGTAACAGTTTGAATTTTTAGGTTTCACTCTGTTTTCTCCTATATTGATACATGTATTTGGAACTCTAAATCCAACACGGTTTGTACTAGCTTCTTGAAACTTGACACAGTAAAGTAGTTTCACGTTCTGTCTCTATGTTTTGTTTCCTCTTGCTGTAGCCCTAAGCAGTGACTGGCGAGAAACACTTTCATGGAAAGGGGTTGCCAAGCTTCCAAAAATTACGAATCTCCAGAAATCTCAGCAAATATTTTTTCACCCAAACTGGATGATACTTTCAGGTAATGATCAGTACACTAAGGCGACTTCGTTCCCCAAAGTTCGTTCTTCTATGTTGAAGCGTTCATTTCCAGAAACAGTTTGAATTTTTAGGTTTCACTCTGTTTTCTCCTATATTGATAGATGTATTTGGAACTCTAAATCCAACACGGTTTGTGCTAGCTTCTTGAAACTTGACACAGTAAAGTAGTTTCACGTTCTATCTCTATGTTTTGTTTCCTCTTGATGTAGCCCTAAGCAGTGACTGGCGAGAAACACTTTCATTGAAAGGGGTTGCCAAGCTTCCAAAAATTACGAATCTCCAGAAATCTCAGCAAATATTTTTTCACCCAAACTGGATGATACTTTCAGATAATGATCCGTACACTAAGGCGACTTGGTTCCCCAAAGTTCGTTCTTCTATGTTGAAGCGTTCATTTCCAGTAACAGTTTGAATTTTTAGGTTTCACTCTGTTTTCTCCTATATTGATAGATGTATTTGGAACTCTAAATCCAACACGGTTTGTGCTAGCTTCTTGAAACTTGACACAGTAAAGTAGTTTCAAGTTCTATCTCTATGTTTTGTTTCCACTTGATGTAGCCCTAAGCAGTGACTGGCGAGAAACACTTTCATGGAAAGGTGTTGCCAAGCTTCCAAAAATTACGAATCTCCAGAAATCTCAGCAAATATTTTTTCACCCAAACTGGATATTACTTTCAGGTAATGATCAGTACACTAAGGCGACTTGGTTCCCCAAATGTCATTCTTCTATGTTGAAGCGTTCATTTCCTGTAACAGTTTGAATTTTTAGGTTTCACTCTGTTTTCTCCTATATTGATAGATATATTTGGAACTCTAAATCCAACACGGTTTGTGCTAGCTTCTTGAAACTTGACACAGTAAAGTAGTTTCACGTTCTATCTCTATGTTTTGTTTCCTCTTGCTGTAGCCCTAAGCAGTGACTGGCGAGAACCACTTTCATGGAGAGGGGTTGCCAAGCTTCCAAAAATTACGAATCTCCAGAAATCTCAGCAAATATTTTTTCACCCAAACTGGATGATACTTTCAGGCAATGATCAGTACACTAAGGCGACTTAGTTCCCCAAATTTCGTTCTTCTATGTTGAAGCGTTCATTTCCAATAACAGTTTGAATTTTTAGGTTTCACTCTGTTTTCTCCTATATTGATACATGTATTTGGAACTCTAAATCCAACACGGTTTGTGCTAGCTTCTTGAAGCTTGACACAGTAAAGTAGTTTCACGTTCTATCTCTATGTTTTGTTTCCTCTTCATGTCGCCCTAAGCAGTGACTGGCGAGAAACACTTTCATGGAAAGGGGTTGCCAAGCTTCCAAAAATTACGAATCTCCAGAAATCTCAGCAAATATTTTTTCACCCAAACTGGATGATACTTTCAGGTAATGATCAGTACACTAAGGCGACTTGGTTCCCCAAAGTTCGTTCTTCTATGTTGAAGCGTTCATTTCCAGTAACAGTTTGAATTTTTAGGTTTCACTCTGTTTTCTCCTATATTGATAGATGTATTTGGAACTCTAAATCCAACACGGTTTGTGCTAGCTTCTTGAAACTTGACACAGTAATGTAGTTTCAAGTTCAATCTCTATGTTTTGTTTCCACTTGATGTAGCCCTAAGCAGTGACTGGCGAGAAACACTTTCATGGAAAGGTGTTGCCAAGCTTCCAAAAATTACGAATCTCCAGAAATCTCAGCAAATATTTTTTCACCCAAACTGGATATTACTTTCAGGTAATGATCAGTACACTAAGGCGACTTGGTTCCCCAAATGTCGTTCTTCTATGTTGAAGCGTTCATTTCCTGTAACAGTTTGAATTTTTAGGTTTCACTCTGTTTTCTCCTATATTGATAGATGTATTTGGAACTCTAAATCCAACACGGTTTGTGCTAGCTTCTTGAAACTTGACACAGTAAAGTAGTTTCACGTTCTATCTCTATGTTTTGTTTCCTCTTGCTGTAGCCCTAAGCAGTGACTGGCGAGAACCACTTTCATGGAGAGGGGTTGCCAAGCTTCCAAAAATTACGAATCTCCAGAAATCTCAGCAAATATTTTTTCACCCAAACTGGATGATACTTTCAGGCAATGATCAGTACACTAAGGCGACTTAGTTCCCCAAATTTCGTTCTTCTATGTTGAAGCGTTCATTTCCAATAACAGTTTGAATTTTTAGGTTTCACTCTGTTTTCTCCTATATTGATACATGTATTTGGAACTCTAAATCCAACACGGTTTGTGCTAGCTTCTTGAAGCTTGACACAGTAAAGTAGTTTCACGTTCTATCTCTATGTTTTGTTTCCTCTTGATGTCGCCCTAAGCAGTGACTGGCGAGAAACACTTTCATGGAAAGGGGTTGCCAAGCTTCCAAAAATTACGAATCTCCAGAAATCTCAGCAAATATTTTTTCACCCAAACTGGATGATACTTTCAGGTAATGATGAGTACACGAAGGCGACTTGGTTCCCCAAATTTCGTTCTTCTATGTTGAAGCGTTCATTTCCAGTAACAGTTTGAATTTTTAGGTTTCACTCTGTTTTCTCCTATATTGATAGATGTATTTGGAACTCTAAATCCAACACGGTTTGTGCTAGCTTCTTGAAACTTGACACAGTAAAGTAGTTTCACGTTCTCTCTCTAGGTTTTGTTTCCTCTTGATGTAGCCCTAAGCAGTGACTGGCGAGAAACACTTTCATGGAAAGGGGTTGCCAAGCTTCCAAAAATTACGAATCTCCAGAAATATCAGCAAATATTTTTTCACCCAAACTGGATGATACTTTCAGGTAATGATCAGTACACTAAGGCGACTTGGTTCCCCAAATGTCGTTCTACTATGTTGAAGCGTTCATTTCCTGTAACAGTTTGAATTTTTAGGTTTCACTCTGTTTTCTCCTATATTGATAGATGTATTTGGAACTCTAAATCCAACACGGTTTGTGCTAGCTTCTTGAAACTTGACACAGTAAAGTAGTTTCACGTTCTATCTCTATGTTTTGTTTCCTCTTGCTGTAGCCCTAAGCACTGACTGGCGAGAACCACTTTCATGGAGAGGGGTTGCCAAGCTTCCAAAAATTACGAATCTCCAGAAATCTCAGCAAATATTTTTTCACCCAAACTGGATGATACTTTCAAGCAATGATCAGTACACTAAGGCGACTTGGTTCCCCAAATGTCGTTCTTCTATGTTGAAGCGTTCATTTCCTGTAACAGTTTGAATTTTTAGGTTTCACTCTGTTTTCTCCTATATTGTTACATGTATTTGGAACTCTAAAACCAACACGGTTTGTGCTAGCTTCTTGAAACTTGACACAGTAAAGTACTTTCACGTTCTATCTCTATGTTTTGTTTCCTCTTGATGTAGCCCTAAGCAGTGACTGGCGAGAAACACTTTCATGGAAAGGGGTTGCCAAGCTTCCAAAAATTACGAATCTCCAGAAATCTCAGCAAATATTTTTTCACCCAAACTGGATGATACTTTCAGGTAATGATCCGTACACTAAGGCGACTTGGTTCCCCAAAGTTCGTTCTTCTATGTTGAAGCGTTCATTTCCAGTAACAGTTTGAATTTTCAGGTTTCACTCTGTTTTCTCCTATACTGATAGATGTATTTGGAACTCTAAATCCAACACGGTTTGTGCTAGCTTCTTGAAACTTGACACAGTAAAGTAGTTTCAAGTTCTATCTCTATGTTTTGTTTCCACTTGATGTAGCCCTAAGCAGTGACTGGCGAGAAACACTTTCATGGAAAGGTGTTGCCAAGCTTCCAAAAATTACGAATCTCCAGAAATCTCAGCAAATATTTTTTCACCCAAACTGGATATTACTTTCAGGTAATGATCAGTACACTAAGGCGACTTGGTTCCCCAAATGTTGTTCTTCTATGTTGAAGCGTTCATTTCCTGTAACAGTTTGAATTTTTAGGTTTCACTCTGTTTTCTCCTATATTGATAGATGTATTTGGAACTCTAAATCCAACACGGTTTGTGCTAGCTTCTTGAAACTTGACACAGTAAAGTAGTTTCACGTTCTATCTCTATGTTTTGTTTCCTCTTGCTGTAGCCCTAAGCAGTGACTGGCGAGAACCACTTTCATGGAGAGGGGTTGCCAAGCTTCCAAAAATTACGAATCTCCAGAAATCTCAGCAAATATTTTTTCACCCAAACTGGATGATACTTTCAGGCAATGATCAGTACACTAAGGCGACTTGGTTCCCCAAATGTCGTTCTTCTATGTTGAAGCGTTCATTTCCTGTAACAGTTTGAATTTTTAGGTTTCAATCTGTTATCTCCTATATTGATACATGTATTTGGAACTCTAAATCCAATACGGTTTGTGCTAGATTCTTGAAACTTGACACAGTAAAGTAGTTTCACGTTCTATCTCTATGTTTTGTTTCCTCTTGATGTAGCCCTAAGCAGTGACTGGCGAGAACCACTTTCATGGAGAGGGGTTGCCAAGCTTCCAAAAATTACGAATCTCCAGAAATCTCAGCAAATATTTTTTCACCCAAACTGGATGATACTTTCAGGTAATGATCAGTACACGATGGCGACTTGGTTCCCCAAATGTCGTTCTTCTATGTTGAAGCGTTCATTTCCAGTAACAGTTTGAATATTTAGGTTTCACTCTGTTTTCTCCTATATTGATACATGTATTTGGAACTCTAAATCCAACATGGTTTGTGATAGCTTCTTGAAGCTTGACACAGTAAAGTAGTTTCACGTTCTATCTCTATGTTTTGTTTCCTCTTGATGTCGCCCTAAGCAGTGACTGGCGAGAAACACTTTCATGGAAAGGGGTAGCCAAGCTTCCAAAAATTACGAATCTCCAGAAATCTCAGCAAATATTTTTTCACCCAAACTGGATGATACTTTCAGGTAATGATCAGTACACTAAGGCGACTTGGTTCCCCAAAGTTCGTTCTTCTATGTTGAAGCGTTCATTTCCAGTAACAGTTTGAATTTTTAGGTTTCACTCTGTTTTCTCCTATATTGATAGATGTATTTGGAACTCTAAATCCAACACGGTTTGTGCTAGCTTCTTGAAACTTGACACAGTAAAGTAGTTTCACGTTCTCTCTCTAGGTTTTGTTTCCTCTTGATGTAGCCCTAAGCAGTGACTGGCGAGAAACACTTTCATGGAAAGGGGTTGCCAAGCTTCCAAAAATTACGAATCTCCAGAAATCTCAGCAAATATTTTTTCACCCAAACTGGATGATACTTTCAGGTAATGATCCGTACACTAAGGCGACTTGGTTACCCAAAGTTCTTTCTTCTATGTTGAAGCGTTCATTTCCAGTAACAGTTTGAATTTTTAGGTTTCACTCTGTTTTCTCCTATATTGATAGATGTATTTGGAACTTTAAATCCAACACGGTTTGTGCTAGCTTCTTGAAACTTGACACAGTAAAGTAGTTTCAAGTTCTATCTCTATGTTTTGTTTCCACTTGATGTAGCCCTATGCAGTGACTGGCGAGAAACACTTTCATGGAAAGGGGTTGCCAAGCTTCCAAAAATTACGAATCTCCAGAAATCTCAGCAAATATTTTTTCACCCAAACTGGATGATACTTTCAGGTAATGATCAGTACACTAAGGCGACTTGGTTCCCCAAATGTCGTTCTTCTATGTTGAAGCGTTCATTTCCTGTAACAGTTTGAATTTTTAGGTTTCACTCTGTTTTCTCCTATATTGATAGATGTATTTGGAACTCTAAATCCAACACGGTTTGTGCTAGCTTCTTGAAACTTGACACAGTAAAGTAGTTTCACGTTCTATCTCTATGTTTTGTTTCCTCTTGCTGTAGCCCTAAGCAGTGACTGGAGAGAACCACTTTCATGGAGAGGGGTTGCCAAGCTTCCAAAAATTACGAATCTCCAGAAATCTCAGCAAATATTTTTTCACCCAAACTGGATGATACTTTCAGGCAATGATCAGTACACTAAGGCGACTTGGTTCCCCAAATGTCGTTCTTCTATGTTGAAGCGTTCATTTCCTGTAACAGTTTGAATTTTTAGGTTTCACTCTGTTTTCTCCTATATTGATACATGTATTTGGAACTCTAAGTCCAACACGGTTTGTACTAGCTTCTTGAAACTTGACACAGTAAAGTAGTTTCACGTTCTGTCTCTATGTTTTGTTTCCTCTTGCTGTAGCCCTAAGCAGTGACTGGCGAGAAACACTTTCATGGAAAGGGGTTGCCAAGCTTCCAAAAATTACGAATCTCCAGAAATCTCAGCAAATATTTTTTCACCCAAACTGGATGATACTTTCAGGTAATGATCAGTACACTAAGGCGACTTGGTTCCCCAAAGTTCGTTCTTCTATGTTGAAGCGTTCATTTCCAGAAACAGTTTGAATTTTTAGGTTTCACTCTGTATTCTCCTATATTGATAGATGTACTTGGAACTCTAAATCCAACACGGTTTGTGCTAGCTTCTTGAAACTTGACACAGTAAAGTAGTTTCACGTTCTATCTCTATGTTTTGTTTCCTCTTGATGTAGCCCTAAGCAGTGACTGGCGAGAAACACTTTCATTGAAAGGGGTTGCCAAGCTTCCAAAAATTACGAATCTCCAGAAATCTCAGCAAATATTTTTTCACCCAAACTGGATGATACTTTCAGGTAATGATCCGTACACTAAGGCGACTTGGTTCCCCAAAGTTCGTTCTTCTATGTTGAAGCGTTCATTTCCAGTAACAGTTTGAATTTTTAGGTTTCACTCTGTTTTCTCCTATATTGATAGATGTATTTGGAACTCTAAATCCAACACGGTTTGTGCTAGCTTCTTGAAACTTGACACAGTAAAGTAGTTTCAAGTTCTATCTCTATGTTTTGTTTCCACTTGATGTAGCCCTAAGCAGTGACTGGCGAGAAACACTTTCATGGAAAGGTGTTGCCAAGCTTCCAAAAATTACGAATCTCCAGAAATCTCAGCAAATATTTTTTCACCCAAACTGGATATTACTTTCAGGTAATGATCAGTACACTAAGGCGACTTGGTTCCCCAAATGTCATTCTTCTATGTTGAAGCGTTCATTTCCTGTAACACTTTGAATTTTTAGGTTTCACTCTGTTTTCTCCTATATTGATAGATATATTTGGAACTCTAAATCCAACACGGTTTGTGCTAGCTTCTTGAAACTTGACACAGTAAAGTAGTTTCACGTTCTATCTCTATGTTTTGTTTCCTCTTGCTGTAGCCCTAAGCAGTGACTGGCGAGAACCACTTTCATGGAGAGGGGTTGCCAAGCTTCCAAAAATTACGAATCTCCAGAAATCTCAGCAAATATTTTTTCACCCAAACTGGATGATACTTTCAGGCAATGATCAGTACACTAAGGCGACTTAGTTCCCCAAATTTCGTTCTTCTATGTTGAAGCGTTCATTTCCAATAACAATTTGAATTTTTAGGTTTCACTCTGTTTTCTCCTATATTGATACATGTATTTGGAACTCTAAATCCAACACGGTTTGTGCTAGCTTCTTGAAGCTTGACACAGTAAAGTAGTTTCACGTTCTATCTCTATGTTTTGTTTCCTCTTCATGTCGCCCTAAGCAGTGACTGGCGAGAAACACTTTCATGGAAAGGGGTTGCCAAGCTTCCAAAAATTACGAATCTCCAGAAATCTCAGCAAATATTTTTTCACCCAAACTGGATGATACTTTCAGGTAATGATCAGTACACTAAGGCGACTTGGTTCCCCAAAGTTCGTTCTTCTACGTTGAAGCGTTCATTTCCAGTAACAGTTTGAATTTTTAGGTTTCACTCTGTTTTCTCCTACATTGATAGATGTATTTGGAACTCTAAATCCAACACGGTTTGTGCTAGCTTCTTGAAACTTGACACAGTAATGTAGTTTCAAGTTCAATCTCTATGTTTTGTTTCCACTTGATGTAGCCCTAAGCAGTGACTGGCGAGAAACACTTTCATGGAAAGGTGTTGCCAAGCTTCCAAAAATTACGAATCTCCAGAAATCTCAGCAAATATTTTTTCACCCAAACTGGATATTACTTTCAGGTAATGATCAGTACACTAAGGCGACTTGGTTCCCCAAATGTCGTTCTTCTATGTTGAAGCGTTCATTTCCTGTAACAGTTTGAATTTTTAGGTTTCACTCTGTTTTCTCCTATATTGATAGATGTATTTGGAACTCTAAATCCAACACGGTTTGTGGTAGCTTCTTGAAACTTGACACAGTAAAGTAGTTTCACGTTCTATCTCTATGTTTTGTTTCCTCTTGCTGTAGCCCTAAGCAGTGACTGGCGAGAACCACTTTCATGGAGAGGGGTTGCCAAGCTTCCAAAAATTACGAATCTCCAGAAATCTCAGCAAATATTTTTTCACCCAAACTGGATGATACTTTCAGGCAATGATCAGTACACTAAGGCGACTTAGTTCCCCAAATTTCATTCTTCTATGTTGAAGCGTTCATTTCCAATAACAGTTTGAATTTTTAGGTTTCACTCTGTTTTCTCCTATATTGATACATGTATTTGGAACTCTAAATCCAACACGGTTTGTGCTAGCTTCTTGAAGCTTGACACAGTAAAGTAGTTTCACGTTCTATCTCTATGTTTTGTTTCCTCTTGATGTCGCCCTAAGCAGTGACTGGCGAGAAACACTTTCATGGAAAGGGGTTGCCAAGCTTCCAAAAATTACGAATCTCCAGAAATCTCAGCAAATATTTTTTCACCCAAACTGGATGATACTTTCAGGTAATGATCAGTACACTAAGGCGACTTGGTTCCCCAAATGTCGTTCTTCTATGTTGAAGCGTTCATTTCCTGTAACAGTTTGAATTTTTAGGTTTCAATCTGTTATCTCCTATATTGATACATGTATTTGGAACTCTAAATCCAACACGGTTTGTGATAGCTTCTTGAAGCTTGACACAGTAAAGTAGTTTCACGTTCTATCACTATGTTTTGTTTCCTCTTGATGTAGCCCTAAGCAGTGACTGGCGAGAACCACTTTCATGGAGAGGGGTTGCCAAGCTTCCAAAAATTACGAATCTCCAGAAATCTCAGCAAATATTTTTTCACCCAAACTGGATGATACTTTCAGGTAATGATCAGTACACTAAGGCGACTTGGTTCCCCAAAGTTCGTTCTTCTATGTTGAAGCGTTCATTTCCAGTAACAGTTTGAATTTTTAGGTTTCACTCTGTTTTCTCCTATATTGATAGATGTATTTGGAACTCTAAATCCAACACGGTTTGTGCTAGCTTCTTGAAACTTGACACAGTAAAGTAGTTTCAAGTTCTATCTCTATGTTTTGTTTCCACTTGATGTAGCCCTAAGCAGTGACTGGCGAGAAACACTTTCATGGAAAGGTGTTGCCAAGCTTCCAAAAATTACGAATCTCCAGAAATCTCAGCAAATATTTTTTCACCCAAACTGGATATTACTTTCAGGTAATGATCAGTACACTAAGGCGACTTGGTTCCCCAAATGTCATTCTTCTATGTTGAAGCGTTCATTTCCTGTAACAGTTTGAATTTTTAGGTTTCACTCTGTTTTCTCCTATATTGATAGATATATTTGGAACTCTAAATCCAACACGGTTTGTGCTAGCTTCTTGAAACTTGACACAGTAAAGTAGTTTCACGTTCTATCTCTATGTTTTGTTTCCTCTTGCTGTAGCCCTAAGCAGTGACTGGCGAGAACCACTTTCATGGAGAGGGGTTGCCAAGCTTCCAAAAATTACGAATCTCCAGAAATCTCAGCAAATATTTTTTCACCCAAACTGGATGATACTTTCAGGCAATGATCAGTACACTAAGGCGACTTAGTTCCCCAAATTTCGTTCTTCTATGTTGAAGCGTTCATTTCCAATAACAGTTTGAATTTTTAGGTTTCACTCTGTTTTCTCCTATATTGATACATGTATTTGGAACTCTAAATCCAACACGGTTTGTGCTAGCTTCTTGAAGCTTGACACAGTAAAGTAGTTTCACGTTCTATCTCTATGTTTTGTTTCCTCTTCATGTCGCCCTAAGCAGTGACTGGCGAGAAACACTTTCATGGAAAGGGGTTGCCAAGCTTCCAAAAATTACGAATCTCCAGAAATCTCAGCAAATATTTTTTCACCCAAACTGGATGATACTTTCAGGTAATGATCAGTACACTAAGGCGACTTGGTTCCCCAAATGTCGTTCTTCTATGTTGAAGCATTCATTTCCTGTAACAGTTTGAATTTTTAGGTTTCACTCTGTTTTCTCCTATATTGATAGATGTATTTGGAACTCTAAATCCAACACGGTTTGTGCTAGCTTCTTGAAACTTGACACAGTAAAGTAGTTTCACGTTCTATCTCTATGTTTTGTTTCCTCTTGCTGTAGCCCTAAGCAGTGACTGGCGAGAACCACTTTCATGGAGAGGGGTTGCCAAGCTTCCAAAAATTACGAATCTCCAGAAATCTCAGCAAATATTTTTTCACCCAAACTGGATGATACTTTCAGGCAATGATCAGTACACTAAGGCGACTTGGTTCCCCAAATGTCGTTCTTCTATGTTGAAGCGTTCATTTCCTGTAACAGTTTGAATTTTTAGGTTTCAATCTGTTATCTCCTATATTGATACATGTATTTGGAACTCTAAATCCAATACGGTTTGTGCTAGATTCTTGAAACTTGACACAGTAAAGTAGTTTCACGTTCTATCTCTATGTTTTGTTTCCTCTTGATGTAGCCCTAAGCAGTGACTGGCGAGAACCACTTTCATGGAGAGGGGTTGCCAAGCTTCCAAAAATTACGAATCTCCAGAAATCTCAGCAAATATTTTTTCACCCAAACTGGATGATACTTTCAGGTAATGATCAGTACACGATGGCGACTTGGTTCCCCAAATGTCGTTCTTCTATGTTGAAGCGTTCATTTCCAGTAACAGTTTGAATATTTAGGTTTCACTCTGTTTTCTCCTATATTGATACATGTATTTGGAACTCTAAATCCAACATGGTTTGTGATAGCTTCTTGAAGCTTGACACAGTAAAGTAGTTTCACGTTCTATCTCTATGTTTTGTTTCCTCTTGATGTCGCCCTAAGCAGTGACTGGCGAGAAACACTTTCATGGAAAGGGGTAGCCAAGCTTCCAAAAATTACGAATCTCCAGAAATCTCAGCAAATATTTTTTCACCCAAACTGGATGATACTTTCAGGTAATGATCAGTACACTAAGGCGACTTGGTTCCCCAAAGTTCGTTCTTCTATGTTGAAGCGTTCATTTCCAGTAACAGTTTGAATTTTTAGGTTTCACTCTGTTTTCTCCTATATTGATAGATGTATTTGGAACTCTAAATCCAACACGGTTTGTGCTAGCTTCTTGAAACTTGACACAGTAAAGTAGTTTCACGTTCTCTCTCTAGGTTTTGTTTCCTCTTGATGTAGCCCTAAGCAGTGACTGGCGAGAAACACTTTCATGGAAAGGGGTTGCCAAGCTTCCAAAAATTACGAATCTCCAGAAATCTCAGCAAATATTTTTTCACCCAAACTGGATGATACTTTCAGGTAATGATCCGTACACTAAGGCGACTTGGTTACCCAAAGTTCTTTCTTCTATGTTGAAGCGTTCATTTCCAGTAACAGTTTGAATTTTTAGGTTTCACTCTGTTTTCTCCTATATTGATAGATGTATTTGGAACTTTAAATCCAACACGGTTTGTGCTAGCTTCTTGAAACTTGACACAGTAAAGTAGTTTCAAGTTCTATCTCTATGTTTTGTTTCCACTTGATGTAGCCCTATGCAGTGACTGGCGAGAAACACTTTCATGGAAAGGGGTTGCCAAGCTTCCAAAAATTACGAATCTCCAGAAATCTCAGCAAATATTTTTTCACCCAAACTGGATGATACTTTCAGGTAATGATCAGTACACTAAGGCGACTTGGTTCCCCAAATGTCGTTCTTCTATGTTGAAGCGTTCATTTCCTGTAACAGTTTGAATTTTTAGGTTTCACTCTGTTTTCTCCTATATTGATAGATGTATTTGGAACTCTAAATCCAACACGGTTTGTGCTAGCTTCTTGAAACTTGACACAGTAAAGTAGTTTCACGTTCTATCTCTATGTTTTGTTTCCTCTTGCTGTAGCCCTAAGCAGTGACTGGAGAGAACCACTTTCATGGAGAGGGGTTGCCAAGCTTCCAAAAATTACGAATCTCCAGAAATCTCAGCAAATATTTTTTCACCCAAACTGGATGATACTTTCAGGTAATGATCAGTACACTAAGGCGACTTGGTTCCCCAAAGTTCGTTCTTCTATGTTGAAGCGTTCATTTCCAGAAACAGTTTGAATTTTTAGGTTTCACTCTGTATTCTCCTATATTGATAGATGTACTTGGAACTCTAAATCCAACACGGTTTGTGCTAGCTTCTTGAAACTTGACACAGTAAAGTAGTTTCACGTTCTATCTCTATGTTTTGTTTCCTCTTGATGTAGCCCTAAGCAGTGACTGGCGAGAAACACTTTCATTGAAAGGGGTTGCCAAGCTTCCAAAAATTACGAATCTCCAGAAATCTCAGCAAATATTTTTTCACCCAAACTGGATGATACTTTCAGGTAATGATCCGTACACTAAGGCGACTTGGTTCCCCAAAGTTCGTTCTTCTATGTTGAAGCGTTCATTTCCAGTAACAGTTTGAATTTTTAGGTTTCACTCTGTTTTCTCCTATATTGATAGATGTATTTGGAACTCTAAATCCAACACGGTTTGTGCTAGCTTCTTGAAACTTGACACAGTAAAGTAGTTTCAAGTTCTATCTCTATGTTTTGTTTCCACTTGATGTAGCCCTAAGCAGTGACTGGCGAGAAACACTTTCATGGAAAGGTATTGCCAAGCTTCCAAAAATTACGAATCTCCAGAAATCTCAGCAAATATTTTTTCACCCAAACTGGATATTACTTTCAGGTAATGATCAGTACACTAAGGCGACTTGGTTCCCCAAATGTCATTCTTCTATGTTGAAGCGTTCATTTCCTGTAACACTTTGAATTTTTAGGTTTCACTCTGTTTTCTCCTATATTGATAGATATATTTGGAACTCTAAATCCAACACGGTTTGTGCTAGCTTCTTGAAACTTGACACAGTAAAGTAGTTTCACGTTCTATCTCTATGTTTTGTTTCCTCTTGCTGTAGCCCTAAGCAGTGACTGGCGAGAACCACTTTCATGGAGAGGGGTTGCCAAGCTTCCAAAAATTACGAATCTCCAGAAATCTCAGCAAATATTTTTTCACCCAAACTGGATGATACTTTCAGGCAATGATCAGTACACTAAGGCGACTTAGTTCCCCAAATTTCGTTCTTCTATGTTGAAGCGTTCATTTCCAATAACAATTTGAATTTTTAGGTTTCACTCTGTTTTCTCCTATATTGATACATGTATTTGGAACTCTAAATCCAACACGGTTTGTGCTAGCTTCTTGAAGCTTGACACAGTAAAGTAGTTTCACGTTCTATCTCTATGTTTTGTTTCCTCTTCATGTCGCCCTAAGCAGTGACTGGCGAGAAACACTTTCATGGAAAGGGGTTGCCAAGCTTCCAAAAATTACGAATCTCCAGAAATCTCAGCAAATATTTTTTCACCCAAACTGGATGATACTTTCAGGTAATGATCAGTACACTAAGGCGACTTGGTTCCCCAAAGTTCGTTCTTCTACGTTGAAGCGTTCATTTCCAGTAACAGTTTGAATTTTTAGGTTTCACTCTGTTTTCTCCTACATTGATAGATGTATTTGGAACTCTAAATCCAACACGGTTTGTGCTAGCTTCTTGAAACTTGACACAGTAATGTAGTTTCAAGTTCAATCTCTATGTTTTGTTTCCACTTGATGTAGCCCTAAGCAGTGACTGGCGAGAAACACTTTCATGGAAAGGGGTTGCCAAGCTTCCAAAAATTACGAATCTCCAGAAATCTCAGCAAATATTTTTTCACCCAAACTGGATGATACTTTCAGGTAATGATCCGTACACTAAGGCGACTTGGTTACCCAAAGTTCTTTCTTCTATGTTGAAGCGTTCATTTCCAGTAACAGTTTGAATTTTTAGGTTTCACTCTGTTTTCTCCTATATTGATAGATGTATTTGGAACTTTAAATCCAACACGGTTTGTGCTAGCTTCTTGAAACTTGACACAGTAAAGTAGTTTCAAGTTCTATCTCTATGTTTTGTTTCCACTTGATGTAGCCCTATGCAGTGACTGGCGAGAAACACTTTCATGGAAAGGGGTTGCCAAGCTTCCAAAAATTACGAATCTCCAGAAATCTCAGCAAATATTTTTTCACCCAAACTGGATGATACTTTCAGGTAATGATCAGTACACTAAGGCGACTTGGTTCCCCAAATGTCGTTCTTCTATGTTGAAGCGTTCATTTCCTGTAACAGTTTGAATTTTTAGGTTTCACTCTGTTTTCTCCTATATTGATAGATGTATTTGGAACTCTAAATCCAACACGGTTTGTGCTAGCTTCTTGAAACTTGACACAGTAAAGTAGTTTCACGTTCTATCTCTATGTTTTGTTTCCTCTTGCTGTAGCCCTAAGCAGTGACTGGAGAGAACCACTTTCATGGAGAGGGGTTGCCAAGCTTCCAAAAATTACGAATCTCCAGAAATCTCAGCAAATATTTTTTCACCCAAACTGGATGATACTTTCAGGTAATGATCAGTACACTAAGGCGACTTGGTTCCCCAAAGTTCGTTCTTCTATGTTGAAGCGTTCATTTCCAGAAACAGTTTGAATTTTTAGGTTTCACTCTGTATTCTCCTATATTGATAGATGTACTTGGAACTCTAAATCCAACACGGTTTGTGCTAGCTTCTTGAAACTTGACACAGTAAAGTAGTTTCACGTTCTATCTCTATGTTTTGTTTCCTCTTGATGTAGCCCTAAGCAGTGACTGGCGAGAAACACTTTCATTGAAAGGGGTTGCCAAGCTTCCAAAAATTACGAATCTCCAGAAATCTCAGCAAATATTTTTTCACCCAAACTGGATGATACTTTCAGGTAATGATCCGTACACTAAGGCGACTTGGTTCCCCAAAGTTCGTTCTTCTATGTTGAAGCGTTCATTTCCAGTAACAGTTTGAATTTTTAGGTTTCACTCTGTTTTCTCCTATATTGATAGATGTATTTGGAACTCTAAATCCAACACGGTTTGTGCTAGCTTCTTGAAACTTGACACAGTAAAGTAGTTTCAAGTTCTATCTCTATGTTTTGTTTCCACTTGATGTAGCCCTAAGCAGTGACTGGCGAGAAACACTTTCATGGAAAGGTATTGCCAAGCTTCCAAAAATTACGAATCTCCAGAAATCTCAGCAAATATTTTTTCACCCAAACTGGATATTACTTTCAGGTAATGATCAGTACACTAAGGCGACTTGGTTCCCCAAATGTCATTCTTCTATGTTGAAGCGTTCATTTCCTGTAACACTTTGAATTTTTAGGTTTCACTCTGTTTTCTCCTATATTGATAGATATATTTGGAACTCTAAATCCAACACGGTTTGTGCTAGCTTCTTGAAACTTGACACAGTAAAGTAGTTTCACGTTCTATCTCTATGTTTTGTTTCCTCTTGCTGTAGCCCTAAGCAGTGACTGGCGAGAACCACTTTCATGGAGAGGGGTTGCCAAGCTTCCAAAAATTACGAATCTCCAGAAATCTCAGCAAATATTTTTTCACCCAAACTGGATGATACTTTCAGGCAATGATCAGTACACTAAGGCGACTTAGTTCCCCAAATTTCGTTCTTCTATGTTGAAGCGTTCATTTCCAATAACAATTTGAATTTTTAGGTTTCACTCTGTTTTCTCCTATATTGATACATGTATTTGGAACTCTAAATCCAACACGGTTTGTGCTAGCTTCTTGAAGCTTGACACAGTAAAGTAGTTTCACGTTCTATCTCTATGTTTTGTTTCCTCTTCATGTCGCCCTAAGCAGTGACTGGCGAGAAACACTTTCATGGAAAGGGGTTGCCAAGCTTCCAAAAATTACGAATCTCCAGAAATCTCAGCAAATATTTTTTCACCCAAACTGGATGATACTTTCAGGTAATGATCAGTACACTAAGGCGACTTGGTTCCCCAAAGTTCGTTCTTCTACGTTGAAGCGTTCATTTCCAGTAACAGTTTGAATTTTTAGGTTTCACTCTGTTTTCTCCTACATTGATAGATGTATTTGGAACTCTAAATCCAACACGGTTTGTGCTAGCTTCTTGAAACTTGACACAGTAATGTAGTTTCAAGTTCAATCTCTATGTTTTGTTTCCACTTGATGTAGCCCTAAGCAGTGACTGGCGAGAAACACTTTCATGGAAAGGTGTTGCCAAGCTTCCAAAAATTACGAATCTCCAGAAATCTCAGCAAATATTTTTTCACCCAAACTGGATATTACTTTCAGGTAATGATCAGTACACTAAGGCGACTTGGTTCCCCAAATGTCGTTCTTCTATGTTGAAGCGTTCATTTCCTGTAACAGTTTGAATTTTTAGGTTTCACTCTGTTTTCTCCTATATTGATAGATGTATTTGGAACTCTAAATCCAACACGGTTTGTGCTAGCTTCTTGAAACTTGACACAGTAAAGTAGTTTCACGTTCTATCTCTATGTTTTGTTTCCTCTTGCTGTAGCCCTAAGCAGTGACTGGCGAGAACCACTTTCATGGAGAGGGGTTGCCAAGCTTCCAAAAATTACGAATCTCCAGAAATCTCAGCAAATATTTTTTCACCCAAACTGGATGATACTTTCAGGCAATGATCAGTACACTAAGGCGACTTAGTTCCCCAAATTTCGTTCTTCTATGTTGAAGCGTTCATTTCCAATAACAGTTTGAATTTTTAGGTTTCACTCTGTTTTCTCCTATATTGATACATGTATTTGGAACTCTAAATCCAACACGGTTTGTGCTAGCTTCTTGAAGCTTGACACAGTAAAGTAGTTTCACGTTCTATCTCTATGTTTTGTTTCCTCTTGATGTCGCCCTAAGCAGTGACTGGCGAGAAACACTTTCATGGAAAGGGGTTGCCAAGCTTCCAAAAATTACGAATCTCCAGAAATCTCAGCAAATATTTTTTCACCCAAACTGGATGATACTTTCAGGTAATGATCAGTACACTAAGGCGACTTGGTTCCCCAAATGTCGTTCTTCTATGTTGAAGCGTTCATTTCCTGTAACAGTTTGAATTTTTAGGTTTCAATCTGTTATCTCCTATATTGATACATGTATTTGGAACTCTAAATCCAACACGGTTTGTGATAGCTTCTTGAAGCTTGACACAGTAAAGTAGTTTCACGTTCTATCACTATGTTTTGTTTCCTCTTGATGTAGCCCTAAGCAGTGACTGGCGAGAACCACTTTCATGGAGAGGGGTTGCCAAGCTTCCAAAAATTACGAATCTCCAGAAATCTCAGCAAATATTTTTTCACCCAAACTGGATGATACTTTCAGGTAATGATCAGTACACTAAGGCGACTTGGTTCCCCAAATTTCGTTCTTCTATGTTGAAGCGTTCATTTCCATTAACAGTTTGAATTTTTAGGTTTCACTCTGTTTTCTCCTATATTGATACATGTATTTGGAACTCTAAATCCAACACGGTTTGTGATAGCTTCTTGAAGCTTGACACAGTAAAGTAGTTTCACGTTCTATCTCTATGTTTTGTTTCCTCTTGATGTCGCCCTAAGCAGTGACTGGCGAGAAACACTTTCATGGAAAGGGGTTGCCAAGCTTCCAAAAATTACGAATCTCCAGAAATCTCAGCAAATATTTTTTCACCCAAACTGGATGATACTTTCAGGTAATGATCAGTACACTAAGGCGACTTGGTTCCCCAAATGTCGTTCTTCTATGTTGAAGCATTCATTTCCTGTAACAGTTTGAATTTTTAGGTTTCACTCTGTTTTCTCCTATATTGATAGATGTATTTGGAACTCTAAATCCAACACGGTTTGTGCTAGCTTCTTGAAACTTGACACAGTAAAGTAGTTTCACGTTCTATCTCTATGTTTTGTTTCCTCTTGGTGTAGCCCTAAGCAGTGACTGGCGAGAAACACTTTCATGGAAAGGGGTTGCCAAGCTTCCAAAAATTACGAATCTCCAGAAATCTCAGCAAATATTTTTTCACCCAAACTGGATGATACTTTCAGGTAATGATCAGTACACTAAGGCGACTTGGTTCCCCAAAGTTCGTTCTTCTATGTTGAAGCGTTCATTTCCAGTAACAGTTTGAATTTTTAGGTTTCACTCTGTTTTCTCCTATATTGATAGATGTATTTGGAACTCTAAATCCAACACGGTTTGTGCTAGCTTCTTGAAACTTGACACAGTAAAGTACTTTCACGTTCTATCTCTATGTTTTGTTTCCTCTTGATGTAGCCCTAAGCAGTGACTGGCGAGAAACACTTTCATGGAAAGGGGTTGCCAAGCTTCCAAAAATTACGAATCTCCAGAAATCTCAGCAAATATTTTTTCACCCAAACTGGATGATACTTTCAGGTAATGATCAGTACACTAAGGCGACTTGGTTCCCCAAAGTTCGTTCTTCTATGTTGAAGCGTTCATTTCCAGTAACAGTTTGAATTTTTAGGTTTCACTCTGTTTTCTCCTATATTGATAGATGTATTTGGAACTCTAAATCCAACACGGTTTGTGCTAGCTTCTTGAAACTTGACACAGTAAAGTAGTTTCAAGTTCTATCTCTATGTTTTGTTTCCTCTTGATGTAGCCCTAAGCAGTGACTGGCGAGAAACACTTTCATGGAAAGGGGTTGCCAAGCTTCCAAAAATTACGAATCTCCAGAAATCTCAGCAAATATTTTTTCACCCAAACTGGATGATACTTTCAGGTAATGATCAGTACACTAAGGCGACTTGGTTCCTCAAATGTCGTTCTTCTATGTTGAAGCGTTCATTTCCAGTAACAGTTTGAATTTTTAGGTTTCACTCTGTTTTCTCCTATATTGATAGATGTATTTGGAACTCTAAATCCAACACGGTTTGTGCTAGCTTCTTGAAATTTGACACAGTAAAGTAGTTTCAAGTTCTATCTCTATGTTTTGTTTCCTCTTGATGTAGCCCTAAGCAGTGACTGGCGAGAAACACTTTCATGGAAAGGGGTTGCCAAGCTTCCAAAAATTACGAATCTCCAGAAATCTCAGCAAATATTTTTTCACCCAAACTGGATGATACTTTCAGGTAATGATCAGTACACTAAGGCGACTTGGTTCCTCAAATGTCGTTCTTCTATGTTGAAGCGTTCATTTCCAGTAACAGTTTGAATTTTTAGGTTTCACTCTGTTTTCTCCTATATTGATAGATGTATTTGGAACTCTAAATCCAACACGGTTTGTGCTAGCTTCTTGAAATTTGACACAGTAAAGTAGTTTCAAGTTCTATCTCTATGTTTTGTTTCCTCTTGATGTAGCCCTAAGCAGTGACTGGCGAGAAACACTTTCATGGAAAGGGGTTGCCAAGCTTCCAAAAATTACGAATCTCCAGAAATCTCAGCAAATATTTTTTCACCCAAACTGGATGATACTTTCAGGTAATGATCAGTACACTAAGGCGACTTGGTTCCCCAAATGTCGTTCTTCTATGTTGAAGCGTTCATTTCCTGTAACAGTTTGAATTTTTAGGTTTCATTCTGTTTTCTCCTATATTGATACATGTATTTGGAACTCTAAATCCAACACGGTTTGTGCTAGCTTCTTGAAACTTGACACAATAAAGTAGTTTCACGTTCTATCTCTATGTTTTGTTTCCTCTTGATGTAGCCCTAAGCAGTGACTGGCGAGAAACACTTTCATGGAAAGGGGTTGCCAAGCTTCCAAAAATTACGAATCTCCAGAAATCTCAGCAAATATTTTTTCACCCAAACTGGATGATACTTTCAGGTAATGATCAGTAAACTAAGGCGACTTGGTTCTCCAAATTTCGTTCTTCTATGTTGAAGCGTTCATTTCCAGTAACAGTTTGAATTTTTAGGTTTCACTCTGTTTTCTCCTATATTCATAGATGTATTTGGAACTCTAAATCCAACACGGTTTGTGCTAGCTTCTTGAAACTTGACACAGTAAAGTAGTTTCACGTTCTATCTCTAGGTTTTGTTTCCTCTTGATGTAGCCCTAAGCAGTGACTGGCGAGAACCACTTTCATGGAGAGGGGTTGCCAAGCTTCCAAAAATTACGAATCTCCAGAAATCTCAGCAAATATTTTTTCACCCAAACTGGATGATACTTTCAGGTAATGATCAGTACACTAAGGCGACTTGGTTCCCCAAATGTCGTTCTTCTATGTTGAAGCGTTAATTTCCTGTAACAGTTTGAATTTTTAGGTTTCACTCTGTTTTCTCCTATATTGATAGATGTATTTGGAACTCTAAATCCAACACGGTTTGTGCTAGCTTCTTGAAACTTGACACAGTAAAGTAGTTTCACGTTCTCTCTCTAGGTTTTGTTTCCTCTTGATGTAGCCCTAAGCAGTGACTGGCGAGAAACACTTTCATGGAAAGGGGTTGCCAAGCTTCCAAAAATTACGAATCTCCAGAAATCTCAGCAAATATTTTTTCACACAAAACTGGATGATACTTTCAGGTAATGATCAGTACACTAAGGCGACTTGGTTCCCCATATTACGTTCTTCTATGTTGAAGCGTTCATTTCCAGTAACAGTTTGAATTTTTAGGTTTCACTCTGTTTTCTCCTATATTGATAGATGTATTTGGAACTCTAAATCCAACACGGTTTGTGCTAGCTTCTTGAAACTTGACACAGTAAAGTAGTTTCACGTTCTATCTCTATGTTTTGTTTCCTCTTGCTGTAGCCCTAAGCACTGACTGGCGAGAACCACTTTCATGGAGAGGGGTTGCCAAGCTTCCAAAAATTACGAATCTCCAGAAATCTCAGCAAATATTTTTTCACCCAAACTGGATGATACTTTCAGGTAATGATCCGTACACTAAGGCGACTTGGTTCCCCAAAGTTCGTTCTTCTAAGTTGAAGCGTTCATTTCCAGTAACAGTTTGAATTTTCAGGTTTCACTCTGTTTTCTCCTATACTGATAGATGTATTTGGAACTCTAAATCCAACACGGTTTGTGCTAGCTTCTTGAAACTTGACACAGTAAAGTAGTTTCAAGTTCTATCTCTATGTTTTGTTTCCACTTGATGTAGCCCTAAGCAGTGACTGGCGAGAAACACTTTCATGGAAAGGTGTTGCCAAGCTTCCAAAAATTACGAATCTCCAGAAATCTCAGCAAATATTTTTTCACCCAAACTGGATATTACTTTCAGGTAATGATCAGTACACTAAGGCGACTTGGTTCCCCAAATGTCGTTCTTCTATGTTGAAGCGTTCATTTCCTGTAACAGTTTGAATTTTTAGGTTTCAATCTGTTATCTCCTATATTGATACATGTATTTGGAACTCTAAATCCAACACGGTTTGTGATAGCTTCTTGAAGCTTGACACAGTAAAGTAGTTTCACGTTCTATCACTATGTTTTGTTTCCTCTTGATGTAGCCCTAAGCAGTGACTGGCGAGAACCACTTTCATGGAGAGGGGTTGCCAAGCTTCCAAAAATTACGAATCTCCAGAAATCTCAGCAAATATTTTTTCACCCAAACTGGATGATACTTTCAGGTAATGATCAGTACACTAAGGCGACTTGGTTCCCCAAATTTCGTTCTTCTATGTTGAAGCGTTCATTTCCAGTAACAGTTTGAATTTTTAGGTTTCACTCTGTTTTCTCCTATATTGATACATGTATTTGGAACTCTAAATCCAACACGGTTTGTGATAGCTTCTTGAAGCTTGACACAGTAAAGTAGTTTCACGTTCTATCTCTATGTTTTGTTTCCTCTTGATGTCGCCCTAAGCAGTGACTGGCGAGAAACACTTTCATGGAAAGGGGTTGCCAAGCTTCCAAAAATTACGAATCTCCAGAAATCTCAGCAAATATTTTTTCACCCAAACTGGATGATACTTTCAGGTAATGATCAGTACACTAAGGCGACTTGGTTCCCCAAATGTCGTTCTTCTATGTTGAAGCGTTCATTTCCTGTAACAGTTTGAATTTTTAGGTTTCACTCTGTTTTCTCCTATATTGATAGATGTATTTGGAACTCTAAATCCAACACGGTTTGAGCTAGCTTCTTGAAACTTGACACAGTAAAGTAGTTTCACGTTCTATCTCTATGTTTTGTTTCCTCTTGGTGTAGCCCTAAGCAGTGACTGGCGAGAAACACTTTCATGGAAAGGGGTTGCCAAGCTTCCAAAAATTACGAATCTCCAGAAATCTCAGCAAATATTTTTTCACCCAAACTGGATGATACTTTCAGGTAATGATCAGTACACTAAGGCGACTTGGTTCCCCAAAGTTCGTTCTTCTATGTTGAAGCGTTCATTTCCAGTAACAGTTTGAATTTTTAGGTTTCACTCTGTTTTCTCCTATATTGATAGATGTATTTGGAACTCTAAATCCAACACGGTTTGTGCTAGCTTCTTGAAACTTGACACAGTAAAGTACTTTCACGTTCTATCTCTATGTTTTGTTTCCTCTTGATGTAGCCCTAAGCAGTGACTGGCGAGAAACACTTTCATGGAAAGGGGTTGCCAAGCTTCCAAAAATTACGAATCTCCAGAAATCTCAGCAAATATTTTTTCACCCAAACTGGATGATACTTTCAGGTAATGATCAGTACACTAAGGCGACTTGGTTCCCCAAATGTCGTTCTTCTATGTTGAAGCGTTCATTTCCTGTAACAGTTTGAATTTTTAGGTTTCACTCTGTTTTCTCCTATATTGATAGATGTATTTGGAACTCTAAATCCAACACGGTTTGTGCTAGCTTCTTGAAACTTGACACAGTAAAGTAGTTTCACGTTCTATCTCTATGTTTTGTTTCCTCTTGGTGTAGCCCTAAGCAGTGACTGGCGAGAAACACTTTCATGGAGAGGGGTTGCCAAGCTTCCAAAAATTACGAATCTCCAGAAATCTCAGCAAATATTTTTTCACCCAAACTGGATGATACTTTCAGGTAATGATCAGTACACTAAGGCGACTTGGTTCCCCAAAGTTCGTTCTTCTATGTTGAAGCGTTCATTTCCAGTAACAGTTTGAATTTTTAGGTTTCACTCTGTTTTCTCCTATATTGATAGATGTATTTGGAACTCTAAATCCAACACGGTTTGTGCTAGCTTCTTGAAACTTGACACAGTAAAGTAGTTTCAAGTTCTATCTCTATGTTTTGTTTCCTCTTGATGTAGCCCTAAGCAGTGACTGGCGAGAAACACTTTCATGGAAAGGGGTTGCCAAGCTTCCAAAAATTACGAATCTCCAGAAATCTCAGCAAATATTTTTTCACCCAAACTGGATGATACTTTCAGGTAATGATCAGTACACTAAGGCGACTTGGTTCCTCAAATGTCGTTCTTCTATGTTGAAGCGTTCATTTCCAGTAACAGTTTGAATTTTTAGGTTTCACTCTGTTTTCTCCTATATTGATAGATGTATTTGGAACTCTAAATCCAACACGGTTTGTGCTAGCTTCTTGAAATTTGACACAGTAAAGTAGTTTCAAGTTCTATCTCTATGTTTTGTTTCCTCTTGATGTAGCCCTAAGCAGTGACTGGCGAGAAACACTTTCATGGAAAGGGGTTGCCAAGCTTCCAAAAATTACGAATCTCCAGAAATCTCAGCAAATATTTTTTCACCCAAACTGGATGATACTTTCAGGTAATGATCAGTACACTAAGGCGACTTGGTTCCCCAAATGTCGTTCTTCTATGTTGAAGCGTTCATTTCCTGTAACAGTTTGAATTTTTAGGTTTCATTCTGTTTTCTCCTATATTGATACATGTATTTGGAACTCTAAATCCAACACGGTTTGTGCTAGCTTCTTGAAACTTGACACAATAAAGTAGTTTCACGTTCTATCTCTATGTTTTGTTTCCTCTTGATGTAGCCCTAAGCAGTGACTGGCGAGAAACACTTTCATGGAAAGGGGTTGCCAAGCTTCCAAAAATTACGAATCTCCAGAAATCTCAGCAAATATTTTTTCACCCAAACTGGATGATACTTTCAGGTAATGATCAGTAAACTAAGGCGACTTGGTTCTCCAAATTTCGTTCTTCTATGTTGAAGCGTTCATTTCCAGTAACAGTTTGAATTTTTAGGTTTCACTCTGTTTTCTCCTATATTCATAGATGTATTTGGAACTCTAAATCCAACACGGTTTGTGCTAGCTTCTTGAAACTTGACACAGTAAAGTAGTTTCACGTTCTATCTCTAGGTTTTGTTTCCTCTTGATGTAGCCCTAAGCAGTGACTGGCGAGAACCACTTTCATGGAGAGGGGTTGCCAAGCTTCCAAAAATTACGAATCTCCAGAAATCTCAGCAAATATTTTTTCACCCAAACTGGATGATACTTTCAGGTAATGATCAGTACACTAAGGCGACTTGGTTCCCCAAATGTCGTTCTTCTATGTTGAAGCGTTAATTTCCTGTAACAGTTTGAATTTTTAGGTTTCACTCTGTTTTCTCCTATATTGATAGATGTATTTGGAACTCTAAATCCAACACGGTTTGTGCTAGCTTCTTGAAACTTGACACAGTAAAGTAGTTTCACGTTCTCTCTCTAGGTTTTGTTTCCTCTTGATGTAGCCCTAAGCAGTGACTGGCGAGAAACACTTTCATGGAAAGGGGTTGCCAAGCTTCCAAAAATTACGAATCTCCAGAAATCTCAGCAAATATTTTTTCACACAAAACTGGATGATACTTTCAGGTAATGATCAGTACACTAAGGCGACTTGGTTCCCCATATTACGTTCTTCTATGTTGAAGCGTTCATTTCCAGTAACAGTTTGAATTTTTAGGTTTCACTCTGTTTTCTCCTATATTGATAGATGTATTTGGAACTCTAAATCCAACACGGTTTGTGCTAGCTTCTTGAAACTTGACACAGTAAAGTAGTTTCACGTTCTATCTCTATGTTTTGTTTCCTCTTGCTGTAGCCCTAAGCACTGACTGGCGAGAACCACTTTCATGGAGAGGGGTTGCCAAGCTTCCAAAAATTACGAATCTCCAGAAATCTCAGCAAATATTTTTTCACCCAAACTGGATGATACTTTCAAGCAATGATCAGTACACTAAGGCGACTTGGTTCCCCAAATGTTGTTCTTCTATGTTGAAGCGTTCATTTCCTGTAACAGTTTGAATTTTTAGGTTTCACTCTGTTTTCTCCTATATTGATACATGTATTTGGAACTCTAAAACCAACACGGTTTGTGCTAGCTTCTTGAAACTTGACACAGTAAAGTACTTTCACGTTCTATCTCTATGTTTTGTTTCCTCTTGATGTAGCCCTAAGCAGTGACTGGCGAGAAACACTTTCATGGAAAGGGGTTGCCAAGCTTCCAAAAATTACGAATCTCCAGAAATCTCAGCAAATATTTTTTCACCCAAACTGGATGATACTTTCAGGTAATGATCCGTACACTAAGGCGACTTGGTTCCCCAAAGTTCGTTCTTCTATGTTGAAGCGTTCATTTCCAGTAACAGTTTGAATTTTCAGGTTTCACTCTGTTTTCTCCTATACTGATAGATGTATTTGGAACTCTAAATCCAACACGGTTTGTGCTAGCTTCTTGAAACTTGACACAGTAAAGTAGTTTCACGTTCTATCTCTATGTTTTGTTTCCTCTTGATGTAGCCCTAAGCAGTGACTGGCGAGAAACACTTTCATTGAAAGGGGTTGCCAAGCTTCCAAAAATTACGAATCTCCAGAAATCTCAGCAAATATTTTTTCACCCAAACTGGATGATACTTTCAGGTAATGATCCGTACACTAAGGCGACTTGGTTCCCCAAAGTTCGTTCTTCTATGTTGAAGCGTTCATTTCCAGTAACAGTTTGAATTTTTAGGTTTCACTCTGTTTTCTCCTATATTGATAGATGTATTTGGAACTCTAAATCCAACACGGTTTGTGCTAGCTTCTTGAAACTTGACACAGTAAAGTAGTTTCAAGTTCTATCTCTATGTTTTGTTTCCACTTGATGTAGCCCTAAGCAGTGACTGGCGAGAAACACTTTCATGGAAAGGTGTTGCCAAGCTTCCAAAAATTACGAATCTCCAGAAATCTCAGCAAATATTTTTTCACCCAAACTGGATATTACTTTCAGGTAATGATCAGTACACTAAGGCGACTTGGTTCCCCAAATGTCATTCTTCTATGTTGAAGCGTTCATTTCCTGTAACAGTTTGAATTTTTAGGTTTCACTCTGTTTTCTCCTATATTGATAGATATATTTGGAACTCTAAATCCAACACGGTTTGTGCTAGCTTCTTGAAACTTGACACAGTAAAGTAGTTTCACGTTCTATCTCTATGTTTTGTTTCCTCTTGCTGTAGCCCTAAGCAGTGACTGGCGAGAACCACTTTCATGGAGAGGGGTTGCCAAGCTTCCAAAAATTACGAATCTCCAGAAATCTCAGCAAATATTTTTTCACCCAAACTGGATGATACTTTCAGGCAATGATCAGTACACTAAGGCGACTTAGTTCCCCAAATTTCGTTCTTCTATGTTGAAGCGTTCATTTCCAATAACAATTTGAATTTTTAGGTTTCACTCTGTTTTCTCCTATATTGATACATGTATTTGGAACTCTAAATCCAACACGGTTTGTGCTAGCTTCTTGAAGCTTGACACAGTAAAGTAGTTTCACGTTCTATCTCTATGTTTTGTTTCCTCTTCATGTCGCCCTAAGCAGTGACTGGCGAGAAACACTTTCATGGAAAGGGGTTGCCAAGCTTCCAAAAATTACGAATCTCCAGAAATCTCAGCAAATATTTTTTCACCCAAACTGGATGATACTTTCAGGTAATGATCAGTACACTAAGGCGACATGGTTCCCCAAAGTTCGTTCTTCTACGTTGAAGCGTTCATTTCCAGTAACAGTTTGAATTTTTAGGTTTCACTCTGTTTTCTCCTATATTGATAGATGTATTTGGAACTCTAAATCCAACACGGTTTGTGCTAGCTTCTTGAAACTTGACACAGTAATGTAGTTTCAAGTTCAATCTCTATGTTTTGTTTCCACTTGATGTAGCCCTAAGCAGTGACTGGCGAGAAACACTTTCATGGAAAGGTGTTGCCAAGCTTCCAAAAATTACGAATCTCCAGAAATCTCAGCAAATATTTTTTCACCCAAACTGGATATTACTTTCAGGTAATGATCAGTACACTAAGGCGACTTGGTTCCCCAAATGTCGTTCTTCTATGTTGAAGCGTTCATTTCCTGTAACAGTTTGAATTTTTAGGTTTCACTCTGTTTTCTCCTATATTGATAGATGTATTTGGAACTCTAAATCCAACACGGTTTGTGGTAGCTTCTTGAAACTTGACACAGTAAAGTAGTTTCACGTTCTATCTCTATGTTTTGTTTCCTCTTGCTGTAGCCCTAAGCAGTGACTGGCGAGAACCACTTTCATGGAGAGGGGTTGCCAAGCTTCCAAAAATTACGAATCTCCAGAAATCTCAGCAAATATTTTTTCACCCAAACTGGATGATACTTTCAGGCAATGATCAGTACACTAAGGCGACTTAGTTCCCCAAATTTCGTTCTTCTATGTTGAAGCGTTCATTTCCAATAACAGTTTGAATTTTTAGGTTTCACTCTGTTTTCTCCTATATTGATACATGTATTTGGAACTCTAAATCCAACACGGTTTGTGCTAGCTTCTTGAAGCTTGACACAGTAAAGTAGTTTCACGTTCTATCTCTATGTTTTGTTTCCTCTTGATGTCGCCCTAAGCAGTGACTGGCGAGAAACACTTTCATGGAAAGGGGTTGCCAAGCTTCCAAAAATTACGAATCTCCAGAAATCTCAGCAAATATTTTTTCACCCAAACTGGATGATACTTTCAGGTAATGATCAGTACACTAAGGCGACTTGGTTCCCCAAATGTCGTTCTTCTATGTTGAAGCGTTCATTTCCTGTAACAGTTTGAATTTTTAGGTTTCAATCTGTTATCTCCTATATTGATACATGTATTTGGAACTCTAAATCCAACACGGTTTGTGATAGCTTCTTGAAGCTTGACACAGTAAAGTAGTTTCACGTTCTATCACTATGTTTTGTTTCCTCTTGATGTAGCCCTAAGCAGTGACTGGCGAGAACCACTTTCATGGAGAGGGGTTGCCAAGCTTCCAAAAATTACGAATCTCCAGAAATCTCAGCAAATATTTTTTCACCCAAACTGGATGATACTCTCAGGTAATGATCAGTACACTAAGGCGACTTGGTTCCCCAAATTTCGTTCTTCTATGTTGAAGCGTTCATTTCCAGTAACAGTTTGAATTTTTAGGTTTCACTCTGTTTTCTCCTATATTGATACATGTATTTGGAACTCTAAATCCAACACGGTTTGTGATAGCTTCTTGAAGCTTGACACAGTAAAGTAGTTTCACGTTCTATCTCTATGTTTTGTTTCCTCTTGATGTCGCCCTAAGCAGTGACTGGCGAGAAACACTTTCATGGAAAGGGGTTGCCAAGCTTCCAAAAATTACGAATCTCCAGAAATCTCAGCAAATATTTTTTCACCCAAACTGGATGATACTTTCAGGTAATGATCAGTACACTAAGGCGACTTGGTTCCCCAAATGTCGTTCTTCTATGTTGAAGCGTTCATTTCCTGTAACAGTTTGAATTTTTAGGTTTCACTCTGTTTTCTCCTATATTGATAGATGTATTTGGAACTCTAAATCCAACACGGTTTGTGCTAGCTTCTTGAAACTTGACACAGTAAAGTAGTTTCACGTTCTATCTCTATGTTTTGTTTCCTCTTGGTGTAGCCCTAAGCAGTGACTGGCGAGAAACACTTTCATGGAAAGGGGTTGCCAAGCTGCCAAAAATTACGAATCTCCAGAAATCTCAGCAAATATTTTTTCACCCAAACTGGATGATACTTTCAGGTAATGATCAGTACACTAAGGCGACTTGGTTCCCCAAAGTTCGTTCTTCTATGTTGAAGCGTTCATTTCCAGTAACAGTTTGAATTTTTAGGTTTCACTCTGTTTTCTCCTATATTGATAGATGTATTTGGAACTCTAAATCCAACACGGATTGTGCTAGCTTCTTGAAACTTGACACAGTAAAGTACTTTCACGTTCTATCTCTATGTTTTGTTTCCTCTTGATGTAGCCCTAAGCAGTGACTAGCGAGAAACACTTTCATGGAAAGGGATTGCCAAGCTTCCAAAAATTACGAATCTCCAGAAATCTCAGCAAATATTTTTTCACCCAAACTGGATGATACTTTCAGGTAATGATCAGTACACTAAGGCGACTTGGTTCCCCAAATGTCGTTCTTCTATGTTGAAGCGTTCATTTCCTGTAACAGTTTGAATTTTTAGGTTTCACTCTGTTTTCTCCTATATTGATACATGTATTTGGAACTCTAAATCCAACACGGTTTGTGCTAGCTTCTTGAAACTTGACACAGTAAAGTAGTTTCACGTTCTATCTCTATGTTTTGTTTCCTCTTGGTGTAGCCCTAAGCAGTGACTGGCGAGAAACACTTTCATGGAAAGGGGTTGCCAAGCTTCCAAAAATTACGAATCTCCAGAAATCTCAGCAAATATTTTTTCACCCAAACTGGATGATACTTTCAGGTAATGATCAGTACACTAAGGCGACTTGGTTCCCCAAATGTCGTTCTTCTATGTTGAAGCGTTCATTTCCTGTAACAGTTTGAATTTTTAGGTTTCACTCTGTTTTCTCCTATATAGATAGATGTATTTGGAACTCTAAATCCAACACGGTTTGTGCTAGCTTCTTGAAACTTGACACAGTAAAGTAGTTTCACGTTCTATCTCTATGTTTTGTTTCCTCTTGATGTAGCCCTAAGCAGTGACTGGCGAGAAACACTTTCATTGAAAGGGGTTGCCAAGCTTCCAAAAATTACGAATCTCCAGAAATCTCAGCAAATATTTTTTCACCCAAACTGGATGATACTTTCAGGTAATGATCCGTACACTAAGGCGACTTGGTTCCCCAAAGTTCGTTCTTCTATGTTGAAGCGTTCATTTCCAGTAACAGTTTGAATTTTTAGGTTTCACTCTGTTTTCTCCTATATTGATAGATGTATTTGGAACTCTAAATCCAACACGGTTTGTGCTAGCTTCTTGAAACTTGACACAGTAAAGTAGTTTCAAGTTCTATCTCTATGTTTTGTTTCCACTTGATGTAGCCCTAAGCAGTGACTGGCGAGAAACACTTTCATGGAAAGGTGTTGCCAAGCTTCCAAAAATTACGAATCTCCAGAAATCTCAGCAAATATTTTTTCACCCAAACTGGATATTACTTTCAGGTAATGATCAGTACACTAAGGCGACTTGGTTCCCCAAATGTCGTTCTTCTATGTTGAAGCGTTCATTTCCTGTAACAGTTTGAATTTTTAGGTTTCACTCTGTTTTCTCCTATATTGATAGATATATTTGGAACTCTAAATCCAACACGGTTTGTGCTAGCTTCTTGAAACTTGACACAGTAAAGTAGTTTCACGTTCTATCTCTATGTTTTGTTTCCTCTTGCTGTAGCCCTAAGCAGTGACTGGCGAGAACCACTTTCATGGAGAGGGGTTGCCAAGCTTCCAAAAATTACGAATCTCCAGAAATCTCAGCAAATATTTTTTCACCCAAACTGGATGATACTTTCAGGCAATGATCAGTACACTAAGGCGACTTAGTTCCCCAAATTTCGTTCTTCTATGTTGAAGCGTTCATTTCCAATAACAGTTTGAATTTTTAGGTTTCACTCTGTTTTCTCCTATATTGATACATGTATTTGGAACTCTAAATCCAACACGGTTTGTGCTAGCTTCTTGAAGCTTGACACAGTAAAGTAGTTTCACGTTCTATCTCTATGTTTTGTTTCCTCTTCATGTCGCCCTAAGCAGTGACTGGCGAGAAACACTTTCATGGAAAGGGGTTGCCAAGCTTCCAAAAATTACGAATCTCCAGAAATCTCAGCAAATATTTTTTCACCCAAACTGGATGATACTTTCAGGTAATGATCAGTACACTAAGGCGACTTGGTTCCCCAAAGTTCGTTCTTCTATGTTGAAGCGTTGATTTCCAGTAACAGTTTGAATTTTTAGGTTTCACTCTGTTTTCTCCTATATTGATAGATGTATTTGGAACTCTAAATCCAACACGGTTTGTGCTAGCTTCTTGAAACTTGACACAGTAATGTAGTTTCAAGTTCAATCTCTATGTTTTGTTTCCACTTGATGTAGCCCTAAGCAGTGACTGGCGAGAAACACTTTCATGGAAAGGTGTTGCCAAGCTTCCAAAAATTACGAATCTCCAGAAATCTCAGCAAATATTTTTTCACCCAAACTGGATATTACTTTCAGGTAATGATCAGTACACTAAGGCGACTTGGTTCCCCAAATGTCGTTCTTCTATGTTGAAGCGTTCATTTCCTGTAACAGTTTGAATTTTTAGGTTTCACTCTGTTTTCTCCTATATTGATAGATGTATTTGGAACTCTAAATCCAACACGGTTTGTGCTAGCTTCTTGAAATTTGACAGAGTAAAGTAGTTTCACGTTCTATCTCTATATTTTGTTTCCTCTTGCTGTAGCCCTAAGCAGTGACTGGCGAGAACCACTTTCATGGAGAGGGGTTGCCAAGCTTCCAAAAATTACGAATCTCCAGAAATCTCAGCAAATATTTTTTCACCCAAACTGGATGATACTTTCAGGCAATGATCAGTACACTAAGGCGACTTAGTTCCCCAAATTTCGTTCTTCTATGTTGAAGCGTTCATTTCCAATAACAGTTTGAATTTTTAGGTTTCACTCTGTTTTCTCCTATATTGATACATGTATTTGGAACTCTAAATCCAACACGGTTTGTGCTAGCTTCTTGAAGCTTGACACAGTAAAGTAGTTTCACGTTCTATCTCTATGTTTTGTTTCCTCTTCATGTCGCCCTAAGCAGTGACTGGCGAGAAACACTTTCATGGAAAGGGGTTGCCAAGCTTCCAAAAATTACGAATCTCCAGAAATCTCAGCAAATATTTTTTCACCCAAACTGGATGATACTTTCAGGTAATGATCAGTACACTAAGGCGACTTGGTTCCCCAAATGTCGTTCTTCTATGTTGAAGCGTTCATTTCCTGTAACAGTTTGAATTTTTAGGTTTCACTCTGTTTTCTCCTATATTGATACATGTATTTGGAACTCTAAATCCAACACGGTTTGTGATAGCTTCTTGAAGCTTGACACAGTAAAGTAGTTTCACGTTCTATCACTATGTTTTGTTTCCTCTTGATGTAGCCCTAAGCAGTGACTGGCGAGAACCACTTTCATGGAGAGGGGTTGCCAAGCTTCCAAAAATTACGAATCTCCAGAAATCTCAGCAAATATTTTTTCACCCAAACTGGATGATACTTTCAGGTAATGATCAGTACACTAAGGCGACTTGGTTCCCCAAATTTCGTTCTTCTATGTTGAAGCGTTCATTTCCAGTAACAGTTTGAATTTTTAGGTTTCACTCTGTTTTCTCCTATATTGATACATGTATTTGGAACTCTAAATCCAACACGGTTTGTGATAGCTTCTTGAAGCTTGACACAGTAAAGTAGTTTCACGTTCTATCTCTATGTTTTGTTTCCTCTTGATGTCGCCCTAAGCAGTGACTGGCGAGAAACACTTTCATGGAAAGGGGTTGCCAAGCTTCCAAAAATTACGAATCTCCAGAAATCTCAGCAAATATTTTTTCACCCAAACTGGATGATACTTTCAGGTAATGATCAGTACACTAAGGCGACTTGGTTTCCCAAATGTCGTTCTTCTATGTTGAAGCGTTCATTTCCTGTAACAGTTTGAATTTTTAGGTTTCACTCTGTTTTCTCCTATATTGATAGATGTATTTGGAACTCTAAATCCAACACGGTTTGTGCTATCTTCTTGAAACTTGACACAGTAAAGTAGTTTCACGTTCTATCTCTATGTTTTGTTTCCTCTTGGTGTAGCCCTAAGCAGTGACTGGCGAGAAACACTTTCATGGAAAGGGGTTGCCAAGCTTCCAAAAATTACGAATCTCCAGAAATCTCAGCAAATATTTTTTCACCCAAACTGGATGATACTTTCAGGTAATGATCAGTACACTAAGGCGACTTGGTTCCCCAAAGTTCGTTCTTCTATGTTGAAGCGTTCATTTCCAGTAACAGTTTGAATTTTTAGGTTTCACTCTGTTTTCTCCTATATTGATAGATGTATTTGGAACTCTAAATCCAACACGGTTTGTGCTAGCTTCTTGAAACTTGACACAGTAAAGTACTTTCACGTTCTATCTCTATGTTTTGTTTCCTCTTGATGTAGCCCTAAGCAGTGACTAGCGAGAAACACTTTCATGGAAAGGGGTTGCCAAGCTTCCAAAAATTACGAATCTCCAGAAATCTCAGCAAATATTTTTTCACCCAAACTGGATGATACTTTCAGGTAATGATCAGTACACTAAGGCGACTTGGTTCCCCAAATGTCGTTCTTCTATGTTGAAGCGTTCATTTCCTGTAACAGTTTGAATTTTTAGGTTTCACTCTGTTTTCTCCTATATTGATACATGTATTTGGAACTCTAAATCCAACACGGTTTGTGCTAGCTTCTTGAAACTTGACACAGTAAAGTAGTTTCACGTTCTATCTCTATGTTTTGTTTCCTCTTGGTGTAGCCCTAAGCAGTGACTGGCGAGAAACACTTTCATGGAAAGGGGTTGCCAAGCTTCCAAAAATTACGAATCTCCAGAAATCTCAGCAAATATTTTTTCACCCAAACTGGATGATACTTTCAGGTAATGATCAGTACACTAAGGCGACTTGGTTCCTCAAATGTCGTTCTTCTATGTTGAAGCGTTCATTTCCAGTAACAGTTTGAATTTTTAGGTTTCACTCTGTTTTCTCCTATATTGATAGATGTATTTGGAACTCTAAATCCAACACGGTTTGTGCTAGCTTCTTGAAATTTGACACAGTAAAGTAGTTTCAAGTTCTATCTCTATGTTTTGTTTCCTCTTGATGTAGCCCTAAGCAGTGACTGGCGAGAAACACTTTCATGGAAAGGGGTTGCCAAGCTTCCAAAAATTACGAATCTCCAGAAATCTCAGCAAATATTTTTTCACCCAAACTGGATGATACTTTCAGGTAATGATCAGTACACTAAGGCGACTTGGTTCCCCAAATGTCGTTCTTCTATGTTGAAGCGTTCATTTCCTGTAACAGTTTGAATTTTTAGGTTTCATTCTGTTTTCTCCTATATTGATACATGTATTTGGAACTCTAAATCCAACACGGTTTGTGCTAGCTTCTTGAAACTTGACACAATAAAGTAGTTTCACGTTCTATCTCTATGTTTTGTTTCCTCTTGATGTAGCCCTAAGCAGTGACTGGCGAGAAACACTTTCATGGAAAGGGGTTGCCAAGCTTCCAAAAATTACGAATCTCCAGAAATCTCAGCAAATATTTTTTCACCCAAACTGGATGATACTTTCAGGTAATGATCAGTAAACTAAGGCGACTTGGTTCTCCAAATTTCGTTCTTCTATGTTGAAGCGTTCATTTCCAGTAACAGTTTGAATTTTTAGGTTTCACTCTGTTTTCTCCTATATTCATAGATGTATTTGGAACTCTAAATCCAACACGGTTTGTGCTAGCTTCTTGAAACTTGACACAGTAAAGTAGTTTCACGTTCTATCTCTAGGTTTTGTTTCCTCTTGATGTAGCCCTAAGCAGTGACTGGCGAGAACCACTTTCATGGAGAGGGGTTGCCAAGCTTCCAAAAATTACGAATCTCCAGAAATCTCAGCAAATATTTTTTCACCCAAACTGGATGATACTTTCAGGTAATGATCAGTACACTAAGGCGACTTGGTTCCCCAAATGTCGTTCTTCTATGTTGAAGCGTTAATTTCCTGTAACAGTTTGAATTTTTAGGTTTCACTCTGTTTTCTCCTATATTGATAGATGTATTTGGAACTCTAAATCCAACACGGTTTGTGCTAGCTTCTTGAAACTTGACACAGTAAAGTAGTTTCAAGTTCTATCTCTATCTTTTGTTTCCTCTTGATGTAGCCCTAAGCAGTGACTGGCGAGAACCACTTTCATGGAGAGGTTTTGCCAAGCTTCCAAAAATTACGAATCTCCAGAAATCTCAGCAAATATTTTTTCACCCAAACTGGATGATACTTTCAGGTAATGATCAGTACACTAAGGCGACTTGGTTCCCCAAATTTCGTTCTTCTATGTTGAAGCGTTCATTTCCAGTAACAGTTTGAATTTTTAGGTTTCACTCTGTTTTCTCCTATATTGATACATGTATTTGGAACTCTAAATCCAACACGGTTTGTGCTAGCTTCTTGAAACTTGACACAGAAAAGTAGTTTCACGTTCTCTCTCTATGTTTTGTTTCCTCTTGCTGTAGCCCTAAGCAGTGACTGGCGAGAACCACTTTCATGGAGAGGGGTTGCCAAGCTTCCAAAAATTACGAATCTCCAGAAATCTCAGCAAATATTTTTTCACCCACACTGGATGATTCTTTCATGTAATGATCAGTACACTAAGGCGACTTGGTTCCCCAAATTTCGTTCTTCTATGTTGAAGCGTTCATTTCCAGTAACAGTTTGAATTTTTAGGTTTCACTCTGTTTTCTCCTATATTGATACATGTATTTGGAACTCTAAATCCAACACGGTTTGTGATAGCTTCTTGAAGCTTGACACAGTAAAGTAGTTTCACGTTCTATCTCTATGTTTTGTTTCCTCTTGATGTCGCCCTAAGCAGTGACTGGCGAGAAACACTTTCATGGAAAGGGGTTGCCAAGCTTCCAAAAATTACGAATCTCCAGAAATCTCAGCAAATATTTTTTCACCCAAACTGGATGATACTTTCAGGTAATGATCAGTACACTAAGGCGACTTGGTTCCCCAAATGTCGTTCTTCTATGTTGAAGCGTTCATTTCCAGTAACACTTTGAATTTTTAGGTTTCACTCTGTTTTCTCCTATATTGATAGATGTATTTGGAACTCTAAATCCAACACGGTTTGTGCTATCTTCTTGAAACTTGACACAGTAAAGTAGTTTCAAGTTCTATCTCTATGTTTTGTTTCCTCTTGATGTAGCCCTAAGCAGTGACTGGCGAGAAACACTTTCATGGAAAGGGGTTGCCAAGCTTCCAAAAATTACGAATCTCCAGAAATCTCAGCAAATATTTTTTCACCCAAACTGGATGATACTTTCAGGTAATGATCAGTACACTAAGGCGACTTGGTTCCCCAAATGTCGTTCTTCTATGTTGAAGCGTTCATTTCCTGTAACAGTTTGAATTTTTAGGTTTCACTCTGTTTTCTCCTATATTGATACATGTATTTGGAACTCTAAATCCAACACGGTTTGTGCTAGCTTCTTGAAACTTGACACAATAAAGTAGTTTCACGTTCTATCTCTATGTTTTGTTTCCTCTTGATGTAGCCCTAAGCAGTGACTGGCGAGAACCACTTTCATTTAGAGGGGTTGCCAAGCTTCCAAAAATTACGAATCTCCAGAAATCTCAGCAAATATTTTTTCACCCAAACTGGATGATACTTTCAGGTAATGATCAGTACACTAAGGCGACTTGGTTCCCCAAATGTCGTTCTTCTATGTTGAAGCGTTCATTTCCAGTAACAGTTTGAATTTTTAGGTTTCACTCTGTTTTCTCCTATATTGATAGATGTATTTGGAACTCTAAATCCAACACGGTTTGTGCTAGCTTCTTGAAACTTGACACAATAAAGTAGTTTCACGTTCTATCTCTATGTTTTGTTTCCTCTTGATGTAGCCCTAAGCAGTGACTGGCGAGAACCACTTTCATGGAGAGGGGTTGCCAAGCTTCCAAAAATTACGAATCTCCAGAAATCTCAGCAAATATTTTTTCACCCAAACTGGATGATACTTTCAGGTAATGATCAGTACACTAAGGCGACTTGGTTCCCCAAATGTCGTTCTTCTATGTTGAAGCGTTCATTTCCAGTAACAGTTTGAATTTTTAGGTTTCACTCTGTTTTCTCCTATATTGATAGATGTATTTGGAACTCTAAATCCAACACGGTTTGTGCTAGCTTCTTGAAACTTGACACAGTAAAGTAGTTTCAAGTTCTATCTCTATGTTTTGTTTCCTCTTGATGTAGCCCTAAGCAGTGACTGGCGAGAAACACTTTCATGGAAAGGGGTTGCCAAGCTTCCAAAAATTACGAATCTCCAGAAATCTCAGCAAATATTTTTTCACCCAAACTGGATGATACTTTCAGGTAATGATCAGTACACTAAGGCGACTTGGTTCCCCAAATTTCGTTCTTCTATGTTGAAGCGTTCATTTCCAGTAACAGTTTGAATTTTTAGGTTTCACTCTGTTTTCTCCTATATTGATACATGTATTTGGAACTCTAAATCCAACACGGTTTGTGCTAGCTTCTTGAAACTTGACACAGTAAAGTAGTCTCAAGTTCTATCTCTATCTTTTGTTTCCTCTTGATGTAGCCCTAAGCAGTGACTGGCGAGAACCACTTTCATGGAGAGGGGTTGCCAAGCTTCCAAAAATTACGAATCTCCAGAAATCTCAGCAAATATTTTTTCACCCACACTGGATGATTCTTTCATGTAATGATCAGTACACTAAGGCGACTTGGTTCCCCAAATTTGTTTCTTCTATGTTGACGCGTTCATTTCCAGTAACAGTTTGAATTTTTAGGTTTCACTCTGTTTTCTCCTATATTGATAGATGTATTTGGAACTCTAAATCCAACACGGTTTGTGCTAGCTTCTTGAAACTTGACACAGTAAAGTAGTTTCACGTTCTATCTCTAGGATTTGTTTCCTCTTGATGTAGCCCTAAGCAGTGACTGGCGAGAACCACTTTCATGGAGAGGGGTTGCCAAGCTTCCAAAAATTACGAATCTCCAGAAATCTCAGCAAATATTTTTTCACCCAAACTGGATGATACTTTCAGGTAATGATCAGTACACTAAGGCGACTTGGTTCCCCAAATGTCGTTATTCTATGTTGAAGCGTTCATTTCCAGTAACAGTTTGAATTTTTAGGTTTCACTCTGTTTTCTCCTATATTGATACATGTATTTGGAACTCTAAATCCAACACGGTTTGTGCTAGCTTCTTGAAACTTGACACAGAAAAGTAGTTTCATGTTCTATCTCTATGTTTTGTTTCCTCTTGCTGTAGCCCTAAGCAGTGACTGGCGAGAACCACTTTCATGGAGAGGGGTTGCCAAGCTTCCAAAAATTACGAATCTCCAGAAATCTCAGCAAATATTTTTTCACCCACACTGGATGATTCTTTCAGGTAATGATCAGTACACTAAGGCGACTTGGTTCACCAAATTTCGTTCTTCCATGTTGAAGCGTTCATTTCCAGTAACAGTTTGAATTTTTAGGTTTCACTCTGTTTTCTCCTATATTGATAGATGTATTTGGAACTCTAAATCCAACACGGTTTGTGCTAGCTTCTTGAAACTTGACACAGTAAAGTAGTTTCAAGTTCTATCTCTATGTTTTGTTTCCTCTTGATGTAGCCCTAAGCAGTGACTGGCGAGAAACACTTTCATGGAAAGGGGTTGCCAAGCTTCCAAAAATTACGAATCTCCAGAAATCTCAGCAAATATTTTTTCACCCAAACTGGATGATACTTTCAGGTAATGATCAGTACACTAAGGCGACTTGGTTCCCCAAATGTCGTTCTTCTATGTTGAAGCGTTCATTTCCAGTAACAGTTTGAATTTTTAGGTTTCACTCTGTTTTCTCCTATATTGATACATGTATTTGGAACTCTAAATCCAACACGGTTTGTGCTAGCTTCTTGAAACTTGACACAGTAAAGTAGTTTCAAGTTCTATCTCTATGTTTTGTTTCCTCTTGATGTAGCCCTAAGCAGTGACTGGCGAGAAACACTTTCATGGAAAGGGGTTGCCAAGCTTCCAAAAATTACGAATCTCCAGAAATCTCAGCAAATATTTTTTCACCCAAACTGGATGATACTTTCAGGTAATGATCAGTACACTAAGGCGACTGGTTCCCCAAATGTCGTTCTTCTATGTTGAAGCGTTCATTTCCAGTAACAGTTTGAATTTTTAGGTTTCACTCTGTTTTCTCCTATATTGATAGATGTATTTGGAACTCTAAATCCAACACGGTTTGTGCTAGCTTCTTGAAACTTGACACAGTAAAGTAGTTTCACGTTCTATCTCTAGGTTTTGTTTCCTCTTGATGTAGCCCTAAGCAGTGACTGGCGAGAACCACTTTCATGGAGAGGGGTTGCCAAGCTTCCAAAAATTACGAATCTCCAGAAATCTCAGCAAATATTTTTTCACCCAAACTGGATGATACTTTCAGGTAATGATCAGTACACTAAGGCGACTTGGTTCCCCAAATGTCGTTCTTCTATGTTGAAGCGTTCATTTCCAGTAACAGTTTGAATTTTTAGGTTTCACTCTGTTTTCTCCTATATTGATAGATATATTTGGAACTCTAAATCCAACACGGTTTGTGCTAGCTTCTTGAAACTTGACACAGTAAAGTAGTTTCACGTTCTATCTCTATGTTTTGTTTCCTCTTGATGTAGCCCTAAGCAGTGACTGGCGAGAACCACTTTCATGGATAGGGGTTGCCAAGCTTCCAAAAATTACGAATCTCCAGAAATCTCAGCAAATATTTTTTCACCCAAACTGGATGATACTTTCAGGTAATGATCAGTACACTAAGGCGACTTGGTTCCCCAAATGTCGTTCTTCTATGTTGAAGCGTTCATTTCCAGTAACAGTTTGAATTTTTAGGTTTCACTCTGTTTTCTCCTATATTGATAGATATATTTGGAACTCTAAATCCAACACGGTTTGTGCTAGCTTCTTGAAACTTGACACAGTAAAGTAGTTTCACGTTCTATCTCTATGTTTTGTTTCCTCTTGATGTAGCCCTAAGCAGTGACTGGCGAGAAACACTTTCATGGAAAGGGGTTGCCAAGCTTCCAAAAATTACGAATCTCCAGAAATCTCAGCAAATATTTTTTCACCCAAACTGGATGATACTTTCAGGTAATGATCAGTACACGTAGGCGACTTGGTTCCCCAAATGTCGTTCTTCTATGTTGAAGCGTTCATTTCCTGTAACATTTTGAATTTTTAGGTTTCACTCTGTTTTCTCCTATATTGATACATGTATTTGGAACTCTAAATCCAACACGGTTTGTGCTAGCTTCTTGAAACCTGACACAATAAAGTAGTTTCACGTTCTATCTCTATGTTTTGTTTCCTCTTGATGTAGCCCTAAGCAGTGACTGGCGAGAAACACTTTCATGGAAAGGGGTTGCCAAGCTTCCAAAAATTACGAATCTCCAGAAATCTCAGCAAATATTTTTTCACCCAAACTGGATGATACTTTCAGGTAATGATCAGTACACTAAGGCGACTTGGTTCCCTAAATGTCGTTCTTCTATGTTGAAGCGTTCATTTCCTGTAACAGTTTGAATTTTTAGGTTTCACTCTGTTTTCTCCTATATTGATACATGTATTTGGAACTCTAAATCCAACACGGTTTGTGCTAGCTTCTTGAAACTTGACACAGTAGTTTCACGTTCTGTCTCTATGTTTTGTTTCCTCTTGATGTAGCCCTAAGCAGTGACTGGCGAGAAACACTTTCATGGAAAGGGGTTGCCAAGCTTCCAAAAATTATGAATCTCCAGAAATCTCAGCAAATATTTTTTCACCCAAACTGGATAATACTTTCAGGTAATGATCAGTACACTAAGGCGACTTGGTTCCAAAAGTTCGTTCTTCTATGTTGAAGCGTTCATTTCCAGTAACAGTTTGAATTTTTAGGTTTCACTCTGTTTTCTCCTATATTGATAGATGTATTTGGAACTCTAAATCCAACACGGTTTGTGCTAGCTTAATGAAACTTGACAAAGTAAAGTAGTTTCACGTTCTATCTCTATATTCTGTTTCCTCTTGATGTAGCCCTAAGCAGTGACTGGCGAGAACCACTTTCATGGAGAGGGGTTGCCAAGCTTCCAAAAATTACGAATCTCCAGAAATCTCAGCGAATATTTTTTCACCCAAACTGGATGATACTTTCAGGTAATGATCAGTACACTAAGGCGACTTGGTTCCCCAAATGTCGTTCTTCTATGTTGAAGCGTTCATTTCCAGAAACAGTTTGAATTTTAGGTTTCACTCTGTTTTCTCCTATATTGATAGATGTATTTGGAACTCTAAATCCAACACGGTTTGTGCTAGCTTCTTGAAACTTGACACAGTAAAGTACTTTCACGTTCTATATCTATGTTTTGTTTCCTCTTGATGTAGCCCTAAGCAGTGACTGGCGAGAAACACTTTCATGGAAAGGGGTTGCCAAGCTTCCAAAAATTACGAATCTCCAGAAATCTCAGCAAATATTTTTTCACCCAAACTGGATAATACTTTCAGGTAATGATCCGTACACTAAGGCGACTTGGTTCCCCAAAGTTCGTTCTTCTATGTTGAAGTGTTCATTTCCAGTAACAGTTTGAATTTTTAGGTTTCACTCTGTTTTCTCCTATATTGATAGATGTATTTGGAACTCTAAATCCAACACGGTTTGTGCTAGCTTCTTGAAACTTGACACAGTAAAGTAGTTTCAAGTTCTATCTCTATGTTTTGTTTCCACTTGATGTAGCCCTAAGCAGTGACTGGCGAGAACCACTTTCATGGAGAGGGGTTGCCAAGCTTCCAAAAATTACGAATCTCCAGAAATCTCAGCAAATATTTTTTCACCCAAACTGGATGATACTTTCAGGTAATGATCAGTACACTAAGGCGACTTGGTTCCCCAAATGTCGTTCTTCTATGTTGAAGCGTTCATTTCCAGTAACACTTTGAATTTTTAGGTTTCACTCTGTTTTCTCCTATATTGATAGATGTATTTGGAACTCTAAATCCAACACGGTTTGTGCTAGCTTCATGAAACTTGACAAAGTAAAGTAGTTTCACGTTCTATCTCTATATTCTGTTTCCTCTTGATGTAGCCCTAAGCAGTGACTGGTGAGAAACACTTTCATGGAAAAAGGTTGCCAAGCTTCCAAAAGTTACGAATCTCCAGAAATCTCAGCAAATATTTTTTCACCCAAACTGGATGATACTTTCAGGTAATGATGAGTACACGAAGGCGACTTGGTTCCCCAAATTTCGTTCTTCTATGTTGAAGCGTTCATTTCCAGTAACAGTTTGAATTTTTAGGTTTCACTCTGTTTTCTCCTATATTGATAGATGTATTTGGAACTCTAAATCCAACACGGTTTGTGCTAGCTTCTTGAAACTTGACACAGTAAAGTAGTTTCACGTTCTCTCTCTAGGTTTTGTTTCCTCTTGATGTAGCCCTAAGCAGTGACTGGCGAGAAACACTTTCATGGAAAGGGGTTGCCAAGCTTCCAAAAATTACGAATCTCCAGAAATCTCAGCAAATATTTTTTCACCCAAACTGGATGATTCTTTCAGGTAATGATCAGTACACTAAGGCGACTTGGTTCTCCAAATTTCGTTCTTCTATGTTGAAGCGTTCATTTCCAGTAACAGTTTGAATTTTTAGGTTTCACTCTGTTTTCTCCTATATTGATAGATGTATTTGGAACTCTAAATCCAACACGGTTTGTGCTAGCTTCTTGAAACTTGACACAATAAAGTAGTTTCACGTTCTATCTCTATGTTTTGTTTCCTCTTGATGTAGCCCTAAGCAGTGACTGGCGAGAACCACTTTCATGGAGAGGGGTTGCCAAGCTTCCAAAAATTACGAATCTCCAGAAATCTCAGCAAATATTTTTTCACCCAAACTGGATGATACTTTCAGGTAATGATCAGTACACTAAGGCGACTTGGTTCCCCAAATGTCGTTCTTCTATGTTGAAGCGTTCATTTCCAGTAACAGTTTGAATTTTTAGGTTTCACTCTGTTTTCTCCTATATTGATAGATGTATTTGGAACTCTAAATCCAACACGGTTTGTGCTAGCTTCTTGAAACTTGACACAGTAAAGTAGTTTCAAGTTCTATCTCTATGTTTTGTTTCCTCTTGATGTAGCCCTAAGCAGTGACTGGCGAGAAACACTTTCATGGAAAGGGGTTGCCAAGCTTCCAAAAATTACGAATCTCCAGAAATCTCAGCAAATATTTTTTCACCCAAACTGGATGATACTTTCAGGTAATGATCAGTACACTAAGGCGACTTGGTTCCCCAAATTTCGTTCTTCTATGTTGAAGCGTTCATTTCCAGTAACAGTTTGAATTTTTAGGTTTCACTCTGTTTTCTCCTATATTGATACATGTATTTGGAACTCTAAATCCAACACGGTTTGTGCTAGCTTCTTGAAACTTGACACAGTAAAGTAGTCTCAAGTTCTATCTCTATCTTTTGTTTCCTCTTGATGTAGCCCTAAGCAGTGACTGGCGAGAACCACTTTCATGGAGAGGGGTTGCCAAGCTTCCAAAAATTACGAATCTCCAGAAATCTCAGCAAATATTTTTTCACCCACACTGGATGATTCTTTCATGTAATGATCAGTACACTAAGGCGACTTGGTTCCCCAAATTTGTTTCTTCTATGTTGACGCGTTCATTTCCAGTAACAGTTTGAATTTTTAGGTTTCACTCTGTTTTCTCCTATATTGATAGATGTATTTGGAACTCTAAATCCAACACGGTTTGTGCTAGCTTCTTGAAACTTGACACAGTAAAGTAGTTTCACGTTCTATCTCTAGGTTTTGTTTCCTCTTGATGTAGCCCTAAGCAGTGACTGGCGAGAAACACTTTCATGGAAAGGGGTTGCCAAGCTTCCAAATATTACGAATCTCCAGAAATCTCAGCAAATATTTTTTCACCCAAACTGGATGATACTTTCAGGTAATGATCAGTACACGTAGGCGACTTGGTTCCCCAAATGTCGTTCTTCTATGTTGAAGCGTTCATTTCCTGTAACATTTTGAATTTTTAGGTTTCACTCTGTTTTCTCCTATATTGATACATGTATTTGGAACTCTAAATCCAACACGGTTTGTGCTAGCTTAATGAAACTTGACAAAGTAAAGTAGTTTCACGTTCTATCTCTATATTCTGTTTCCTCTTGATGTAGCCCTAAGCAGTGACTGGCGAGAACCACTTTCATGGAGAGGGGTTGCCAAGCTTCCAAAAATTACGAATCTCCAGAAATCTCAGCGAATATTTTTTCACCCAAACTGGATGATACTTTCAGGTAATGATCAGTACACTAAGGCGACTTGGTTCCCCAAATGTCGTTCTTCTATGTTGAAGCGTTCATTTCCAGAAACAGTTTGAATTTTTAGGTTTCACTCTGTTTTCTCCTATATTGATAGATGTATTTGGAACTCTAAATCCAACACGGTTTGTGCTAGCTTCTTGAAACTTGACACAGTAAAGTACTTTCACGTTCTATATCTATGTTTTGTTTCCTCTTGATGTAGCCCTAAGCAGTGACTGGCGAGAAACACTTTCATGGAAAGGGGTTGCCAAGCTTCCAAAAATTACGAATCTCCAGAAATCTCAGCAAATATTTTTTCACCCAAACTGGATAATACTTTCAGGTAATGATCCGTACACTAAGGCGACTTGGTTCCCCAAAGTTCGTTCTTCTATGTTGAAGTGTTCATTTCCAGTAACAGTTTGAATTTTTAGGTTTCACTCTGTTTTCTCCTATATTGATAGATGTATTTGGAACTCTAAATCCAACACGGTTTGTGCTAGCTTCTTGAAACTTGACACAGTAAAGTAGTTTCAAGTTCTATCTCTATGTTTTGTTTCCACTTGATGTAGCCCTAAGCAGTGACTGGCGAGAACCACTTTCATGGAGAGGGGTTGCCAAGCTTCCAAAAATTACGAATCTCCAGAAATCTCAGCAAATATTTTTTCACCCAAACTGGATGATACTTTCAGGTAATGATCAGTACACTAAGGCGACTTGGTTCCCCAAATGTCGTTCTTCTATGTTGAAGCGTTCATTTCCAGTAACACTTTGAATTTTTAGGTTTCACTCTGTTTTCTCCTATATTGATAGATGTATTTGGAACTCTAAATCCAACACGGTTTGTGCTAGCTTCATGAAACTTGACAAAGTAAAGTAGTTTCACGTTCTATCTCTATATTCTGTTTCCTCTTGATGTAGCCCTAAGCAGTGACTGGTGAGAAACACTTTCATGGAAAAAGGTTGCCAAGCTTCCAAAAGTTACGAATCTCCAGAAATCTCAGCAAATATTTTTTCACCCAAACTGGATGATACTTTCAGGTAATGATGAGTACACGAAGGCGACTTGGTTCCCCAAATTTCGTTCTTCTATGTTGAAGCGTTCATTTCCAGTAACAGTTTGAATTTTTAGGTTTCACTCTGTTTTCTCCTATATTGATAGATGTATTTGGAACTCTAAATCCAACACGGTTTGTGCTAGCTTCTTGAAACTTGACACAGTAAAGTAGTTTCACGTTCTCTCTCTAGGTTTTGTTTCCTCTTGATGTAGCCCTAAGCAGTGACTGGCGAGAAACACTTTCATGGAAAGGGGTTGCCAAGCTTCCAAAAATTACGAATCTCCAGAAATCTCAGCAAATATTTTTTCACCCAAACTGGATGATACTTTCAGGTAATGATCAGTACACTAAGGCGACTTGGTTCCCCAAATGTCGTTCTTCTATGTTGAAGCGTTCATTTCCTGTAACAGTTTGAATTTTTAGGTTTCACTCTGTTTTCTCCTATATTGATAGATGTATTTGGAACTCTAAATCCAACACGGTTTGTGCTAGCTTCTTGAAACTTGACACAGTAAAGTAGTTTCACGTTCTATCTCTATGTTTTGTTTCCTCTTGCTGTAGCCCTAAGCACTGACTGGCGAGAACCACTTTCATGGAGAGGGGTTGCCAAGCTTCCAAAAATTACGAATCTCCAGAAATCTCAGCAAAGATTTTTTCACCCAAACTGGATGATACTTTCAAGCAATGATCAGTACACTAAGGCGACTTGGTTCCCCAAATGTCGTTCTTCTATGTTGAAGCGTTCATTTCCTGTAACAGTTTGAATTTTTAGGTTTCACTCTGTTTTCTCCTATATTGATACATGTATTTGGAACTCTAAAACCAACACGGTTTGTGCTAGCTTCTTGAAACTTGACACAGTAAAGTACTTTCACGTTCTATCTCTATGTTTTGTTTCCTCTTGATGTAGCCCTAAGCAGTGACTGGCGAGAACCACTTTCATGGAAAGGGGTTGCCAAGCTTCCAAAAATTACGAATCTCCAGAAATCTCAGCAAATATTTTTTCACCCAAACTGGATGATACTTTCAGGTAATGATCCGTACACTAAGGCGACTTGGTTCCCCAAAGTTCGTTCTTCTATGTTGAAGCGTTCATTTCCAGTAACAGTTTGAATTTTCAGGTTTCACTCTGTTTTCTCCTATACTGATAGATGTATTTGGAACTCTAAATCCAACACGGTTTGTGCTAGCTTCTTGAAACTTGACACAGTAAAGTAGTTTCAAGTTCTATCTCTATGTTTTGTTTCCACTTGATGTAGCCCTAAGCAGTGACTGGCGAGAAACACTTTCATGGAAAGGTGTTGCCAAGCTTCCAAAAATTACGAATCTCCAGAAATCTCAGCAAATATTTTTTCACCCAAACTGGATATTACTTTCAGGTAATGATCAGTACACTAAGGCGACTTGGTTCCCCAAATGTTGTTCTTCTATGTTGAAGCGTTCATTTCCTGTAACAGTTTGAATTTTTAGGTTTCACTCTGTTTTCTCCTATATTGATAGATGTATTTGGAACTCTAAATCCAACACGGTTTGTGCTAGCTTCTTGAAACTTGACACAGTAGTTTCACGTTCTGTCTCTATGTTTTGTTTCCTCTTGATGTAGCCCTAAGCAGTGACTGGCGAGAAACACTTTCATGGAAAGGGGTTGCCAAGCTTCCAAAAATTATGAATCTCCAGAAATCTCAGCAAATATTTTTTCACCCAAACTGGATAATACTTTCAGGTAATGATCAGTACACTAAGGCGACTTGGTTCCAAAAGTTCGTTCTTCTATGTTGAAGCGTTCATTTCCAGTAACAGTTTGAATTTTTAGGTTTCACTCTGTTTTCTCCTATATTGATAGATGTATTTGGAACTCTAAATCCAACACGGTTTGTGCTAGCTTAATGAAACTTGACAAAGTAAAGTAGTTTCACGTTCTATCTCTATATTCTGTTTCCTCTTGATGTAGCCCTAAGCAGTGACTGGCGAGAACCACTTTCATGGAGAGGGGTTGCCAAGCTTCCAAAAATTACGAATCTCCAGAAATCTCAGCGAATATTTTTTCACCCAAACTGGATGATACTTTCAGGTAATGATCAGTACACTAAGGCGACTTGGTTCCCCAAATGTCGTTCTTCTATGTTGAAGCGTTCATTTCCAGAAACAGTTTGAATTTTAAGGTTTCACTCTGTTTTCTCCTATATTGATAGATGTATTTGGAACTCTAAATCCAACACGGTTTGTGCTAGCTTCTTGAAACTTGACACAGTAAAGTACTTTCACGTTCTATATCTATGTTTTGTTTCCTCTTGATGTAGCCCTAAGCAGTGACTGGCGAGAAACACTTTCATGGAAAGGGGTTGCCAAGCTTCCAAAAATTACGAATCTCCAGAAATCTCAGCAAATATTTTTTCACCCAAACTGGATAATACTTTCAGGTAATGATCCGTACACTAAGGCGACTTGGTTCCCCAAAGTTCGTTCTTCTATGTTGAAGTGTTCATTTCCAGTAACAGTTTGAATTTTTAGGTTTCACTCTGTTTTCTCCTATATTGATAGATGTATTTGGAACTCTAAATCCAACACGGTTTGTGCTAGCTTCTTGAAACTTGACACAGTAAAGTAGTTTCAAGTTCTATCTCTATGTTTTGTTTCCACTTGATGTAGCCCTAAGCAGTGACTGGCGAGAACCACTTTCATGGAGAGGGGTTGCCAAGCTTCCAAAAATTACGAATCTCCAGAAATCTCAGCAAATATTTTTTCACCCAAACTGGATGATACTTTCAGGTAATGATGAGTACACGAAGGCGACTTGGTTCCCCAAAGTTCGTTCTTCTATGTTGAAGCGTTCATTTCCAGTAAAACTTTGAATTTTTAGGTTTCACTCTGTTTTCTCCTATATTGATAGATGTATTTGGAACTCTAAATCCAACACGGTTTGTGCTAGCTTCATGAAACTTGACAAAGTAAAGTAGTTTCACGTTCTATCTCTATATTCTGTTTCCTCTTGATGTAGCCCTAAGCAGTGACTGGTGAGAAACACTTTCATGGAAAAAGGTTGCCAAGCTTCCAAAAGTTACGAATCTCCAGAAATCTCAGCAAATATTTTTTCACCCAAACTGGATGATACTTTCAGGTAATGATGAGTACACGAAGGCGACTTGGTTCCCCAAATTTCGTTCTTCTATGTTGAAGCGTTCATTTCCAGTAACAGTTTGAATTTTTAGGTTTCACTCTGTTTTCTCCTATATTGATAGATGTATTTGGAACTCTAAATCCAACACGGTTTGTGCTAGCTTCTTGAAACTTGACACAGTAAAGTAGTTTCACGTTCTCTCTCTAGGTTTTGTTTCCTCTTGATGTAGCCCTAAGCAGTGACTGGCGAGAAACACTTTCATGGAAAGGGGTTGCCAAGCTTCCAAAAATTACGAATCTCCAGAAATCTCAGCAAATATTTTTTCACCCAAACTGGATGATACTTTCAGGTAATGATCAGTACACTAAGGCGACTTGGTTCCCCAAATGTCGTTCTTCTATGTTGAAGCGTTCATTTCCTGTAACAGTTTGAATTTTTAGGTTTCACTCTGTTTTCTCCTATATTGATAGATGTATTTGGAACTCTAAATCCAACACGGTTTGTGCTAGCTTCTTGAAACTTGACACAGTAAAGTAGTTTCACGTTCTATCTCTATGTTTTGTTTCCTCTTGCTGTAGCCCTAAGCACTGACTGGCGAGAACCACTTTCATGGAGAGGGGTTGCCAAGCTTCCAAAAATTACGAATCTCCAGAAATCTCAGCAAAGATTTTTTCACCCAAACTGGATGATACTTTCAAGCAATGATCAGTACACTAAGGCGACTTGGTTCCCCAAATGTCGTTCTTCTATGTTGAAGCGTTCATTTCCTGTAACAGTTTGAATTTTTAGGTTTCACTCTGTTTTCTCCTATATTGATACATGTATTTGGAACTCTAAAACCAACACGGTTTGTGCTAGCTTCTTGAAACTTGACACAGTAAAGTACTTTCACGTTCTATCTCTATGTTTTGTTTCCTCTTGATGTAGCCCTAAGCAGTGACTGGCGAGAAACACTTTCATGGAAAGGGGTTGCCAAGCTTCCAAAAATTACGAATCTCCAGAAATCTCAGCAAATATTTTTTCACCCAAACTGGATGATACTTTCAGGTAATGATCCGTACACTAAGGCGACTTGGTTCCCCAAAGTTCGTTCTTCTATGTTGAAGCGTTCATTTCCAGTAACAGTTTGAATTTTCAGGTTTCACTCTGTTTTCTCCTATACTGATAGATGTATTTGGAACTCTAAATCCAACACGGTTTGTGCTAGCTTCTTGAAACTTGACACAGTAAAGTAGTTTCAAGTTCTATCTCTATGTTTTGTTTCCACTTGATGTAGCCCTAAGCAGTGACTGGCGAGAAACACTTTCATGGAAAGGTGTTGCCAAGCTTCCAAAAATTACGAATCTCCAGAAATCTCAGCAAATATTTTTTCACCCAAACTGGATATTACTTTCAGGTAATGATCAGTACACTAAGGCGACTTGGTTCCCCAAATGTTGTTCTTCTATGTTGAAGCGTTCATTTCCTGTAACAGTTTGAATTTTTAGGTTTCACTCTGTTTTCTCCTATATTGATAGATGTATTTGGAACTCTAAATCCAACACGGTTTGTGCTAGCTTCTTGAAACTTGACACAGTAAAGTAGTTTCACGTTCTATCTCTATGTTTTGTTTCCTCTTGCTGTAGCCCTAAGCAGTGACTGGCGAGAACCACTTTCATGGAGAGGGGTTGCCAAGCTTCCAAAAATTACGAATCTCCAGAAATCTCAGCAAATATTTTTTCACCCAAACTGGATGATACTTTCAGGCAATGATCAGTACACTAAGGCGACTTGGTTCCCCAAATGTCGTTCTTCTATGTTGAAGCGTTCATTTCCTGTAACAGTTTGAATTTTTAGGTTTCAATCTGTTATCTCCTATATTGATACATGTATTTGGAACTCTAAATCCAATACGGTTTGTGCTAGATTCTTGAAACTTGACACAGTAAAGTAGATTCACGTTCTATCTCTATGTTTTGTTTCCTCTTGATGTAGCCCTAAGCAGTGACTGGCGAGAACCACTTTCATGGAGAGGGGTTGCCAAGCTTCCAAAAATTACGAATCTCCAGAAATCTCAGCAAATATTTTTTCACCCAAACTGGATGATACTTTCAGGTAATGATCAGTACACGATGGCGACTTGGTTCCCCAAATGTCGTTCTTCTATGTTGAAGCGTTCATTTCCAGTAACAGTTTGAATTTTTAGGTTTCACTCTGTTTTCTCCTATATTGATACATGTATTTGGAACTCTAAATCCAACACGGTTTGTGATAGCTTCTTGAAGCTTGACACAGTAAAGTAGTTTCACGTTCTATCTCTATGTTTTGTTTCCTCTTGATGTCGCCCTAAGCAGTGACTGGCGAGAAACACTTTCATGGAAAGGGGTTGCCAAGCTTCCAAAAATTACGAATCTCCAGAAATCTCAGCAAATATTTTTTCACCCAAACTGGATGATACTTTCAGGTAATGATCAGTACACTAAGGCGACTTGGTTCCCCAAAGTTCGTTCTTCTATGTTGAAGCGTTCATTTCCAGTAACAGTTTGAATTTTTAGGTTTCACTCTGTTTTCTCCTATATTGATAGATGTATTTGGAACTCTAAATCCAACACCGTTTGTGCTAGCTTCTTGAAACTTGACACAGTAAAGTACTTTCACGTTCTATCTCTATGTTTTGTGTCCTCTTGATGTAGCCCTAAGCAGTGACTGGCGAGAAACACTTTCATGGAAAGGGGTTGCCAAGCTTCCAAAAATTACGAATCTCCAGAAATCTCAGCAAATATTTTTTCACCCAAACTGGATGATACTTTCAGGTAATGATCCGTACACTAAGGCGACTTGGTTACCCAAAGTTCTTTCTTCTATGTTGAAGCGTTCATTTCCAGTAACAGTTTGAATTTTTAGGTTTCACTCTGTTTTCTCCTATATTGATAGATGTATTTGGAACTTTAAATCCAACACGGTTTGTGCTAGCTTCTTGAAACTTGACACAGTAAAGTAGTTTCAAGTTCTATCTCTATGTTTTGTTTCCACTTGATGTAGCCCTATGCAGTGACTGGCGAGAAACACTTTCATGGAAAGGGGTTGCCAAGCTTCCAAAAATTACGAATCTCCAGAAATCTCAGCAAATATTTTTTCACCCAAACTGGATGATACTTTCAGGTAATGATCAGTACACTAAGGCGACTTGGTTCCCCAAATGTCGTTCTTCTATGTTGAAGCGTTCATTTCCTGTAACAGTTTGAATTTTTAGGTTTCACTCTGTTTTCTCCTATATTGATAGATGTATTTGGAACTCTAAATCCAACACGGTTTGTGCTAGCTTCTTGAAACTTGACACAGTAAAGTAGTTTCACGTTCTATCTCTATGTTTTGTTTCCTCTTGCTGTAGCCCTAAGCAGTGACTGGAGAGAACCACTTTCATGGAGAGGGGTTGCCAAGCTTCCAAAAATTACGAATCTCCAGAAATCTCAGCAAATATTTTTTCACCCAAACTGGATGATACTTTCAGGCAATGATCAGTACACTAAGGCGACTTGGTTCACCAAATGTCGTTCTTCTATGTTGAAGCGTTCATTTCCTGTAACAGTTTGAATTTTTAGGTTTCACTCTGTTTTCTCCTATATTGATACATGTATTTGGAACTCTAAATCCAACACGGTTTGTGCTAGATTCTTGAAACTTGACACAGTAAAGTAGTTTCACGTTCTATCTCTATGTTTTGTTTCCTCTTGATGTAGCCCTAAGCAGTGACTGGCGAGAAACACTTTCATTGAAAGGGGTTGCCAAGCTTCCAAAAATTACGAATCTCCAGAAATCTCAGCAAATATTTTTTCACCCAAACTGGATGATACTTTCAGGTAATGATCAGTACACTAAGGCGACTTGGTTCCCCAAATGTCGTTCTTCTATGTTGAAGCGTTCATTTCCAGTAACACTTTGAATTTTTAGGTTTCACTCTGTTTTCTCCTATATTGATAGATGTATTTGGAACTCTAAATCCAACACGGTTTGTGCTATCTTCTTGAAACTTGACACAGTAAAGTAGTTTCAAGTTCTATCTCTATGTTTTGTTTCCTCTTGCTGTAGCCCTAAGCACTGACTGGCGAGAACCACTTTCATGGAGAGGGGTTGCCAAGCTTCCAAAAATTACGAATCTCCAGAAATCAGCAAATATTTTTTCACCCAAACTGGATGATACTTTCAAGCAATGATCAGTACACTAAGGCGACTTGGTTCCCCAAATGTCGTTCTTCTATGTTGAAGCGTTCATTTCCTGTAACAGTTTGAATTTTTAGGTTTCACTCTGTTTTCTCCTATATTGATACATGTATTTGGAACTCTAAAACCAACACGGTTTGTGCTAGCTTCTTGAAACTTGACACAGTAAAGTACTTTCACGTTCTATCTCTATGTTTTGTTTCCTCTTGATGTAGCCCTAAGCAGTGACTGGCGAGAAACACTTTCATGGAAAGGGGTTGCCAAGCTTCCAAAAATTACGAATCTCCAGAAATCTCAGCAAATATTTTTTCACCCAAACTGGATGATACTTTCAGGTAATGATCCGTACACTAAGGCGACTTGGTTCCCCAAAGTTCGTTCTTCTATGTTGAAGCGTTCATTTCCAGTAACAGTTTGAATTTTCAGGTTTCACTCTGTTTTCTCCTATACTGATAGATGTATTTGGAACTCTAAATCCAACACGGTTTGTGCTAGCTTCTTGAAACTTGACACAGTAAAGTAGTTTCAAGTTCTATCTCTATGTTTTGTTTCCACTTGATGTAGCCCTAAGCAGTGACTGGCGAGAAACACTTTCATGGAAAGGTGTTGCCAAGCTTCCAAAAATTACGAATCTCCAGAAATCTCAGCAAATATTTTTTCACCCAAACTGGATATTACTTTCAGGTAATGATCAGTACACTAAGGCGACTTGGTTCCCCAAATGTTGTTCTTCTATGTTGAAGCGTTCATTTCCTGTAACAGTTTGAATTTTTAGGTTTCACTCTGTTTTCTCCTATATTGATAGATGTATTTGGAACTCTAAATCCAACACGGTTTGTGCTAGCTTCTTGAAACTTGACACAGTAAAGTAGTTTCACGTTCTATCTCTATGTTTTGTTTCCTCTTGCTGTAGCCCTAAGCAGTGACTGGCGAGAACCACTTTCATGGAGAGGGGTTGCCAAGCTTCCAAAAATTACGAATCTCCAGAAATCTCAGCAAATATTTTTTCACCCAAACTGGATGATACTTTCAGGCAATGATCAGTACACTAAGGCGACTTGGTTCCCCAAATGTCGTTCTTCTATGTTGAAGCGTTCATTTCCTGTAACAGTTTGAATTTTTAGGTTTCAATCTGTTATCTCCTATATTGATACATGTATTTGGAACTCTAAATCCAATACGGTTTGTGCTAGATTCTTGAAACTTGACACAGTAAAGTAGTTTCACGTTCTATCTCTATGTTTTGTTTCCTCTTGATGTAGCCCTAAGCAGTGACTGGCGAGAACCACTTTCATGGAGAGGGGTTGCCAAGCTTCCAAAAATTACGAATCTCCAGAAATCTCAGCAAATATTTTTTCACCCAAACTGGATGATACTTTCAGGTAATGATCAGTACACGATGGCGACTTGGTTCCCCAAATGTCGTTCTTCTATGTTGAAGCGTTCATTTCCAGTAACAGTTTGAATTTTTAGGTTTCACTCTGTTTTCTCCTATATTGATACATGTATTTGGAACTCTAAATCCAACACGGTTTGTGATAGCTTCTTGAAGCTTGACACAGTAAAGTAGTTTCACGTTCTATCACTATGTTTTGTTTCCTCTTGATGTCGCCCTAAGCAGTGACTGGCGAGAAACACTTTCATGGAAAGGGGTTGCCAAGCTTCCAAAAATTACGAATCTCCAGAAATCTCAGCAAATATTTTTTCACCCAAACTGGATGATACTTTCAGGTAATGATCAGTACACTAAGGCGACTTGGTTCCCCAAAGTTCGTTCTTCTATGTTGAAGCGTTCATTTCCAGTAACAGTTTGAATTTTTAGGTTTCACTCTGTTTTCTCCTATATTGATAGATGTATTTGGAACTCTAAATCCAACACGGTTTGTGCTAGCTTCTTGAAACTTGACACAGTAAAGTACTTTCACGTTCTATCTCTATGTTTTGTTTCCTCTTGATGTAGCCCTAAGCAGTGACTGGCGAGAAACACTTTCATGGAAAGGGGTTGCCAAGCTTCCAAAAATTACGAATCTCCAGAAATCTCAGCAAATATTTTTTCACCCAAACTGGATGATACTTTCAGGTAATGATCCGTACACTAAGGCGACTTGGTTACCCAAAGTTCTTTCTTCTATGTTGAAGCGTTCATTTCCAGTAACAGTTTGAATTTTTAGGTTTCACTCTGTTTTCTCCTATATTGATAGATTTATTTGGAACTTTAAATCCAACACGGTTTGTGCTAGCTTCTTGAAACTTGACACAGTAAAGTAGTTTCAAGTTCTATCTCTATGTTTTGTTTCCACTTGATGTAGCCCTATGCAGTGACTGGCGAGAAACACTTTCATGGAAAGGGGTTGCCAAGCTTCCAAAAATTACGAATCTCCAGAAATCTCAGCAAATATTTTTTCACCCAAACTGGATGATACTTTCAGGTAATGATCAGTACACTAAGGCGACTTGGTTCCCCAAATGTCGTTCTTCTATGTTGAAGCGTTCATTTCCTGTAACAGTTTGAATTTTTAGGTTTCACTCTGTTTTCTCCTATATTGATAGATGTATTTGGAACTCTAAATCCAACACGGTTTGTGCTAGCTTCTTGAAACTTGACACAGTAAAGTAGTTTCACGATCTATCTCTATGTTTTGTTTCCTCTTGCAGTAGCCCTAAGCAGTGACTGGAGAGAACCACTTTCATGGAGAGGGGTTGCCAAGCTTCCAAAAATTACGAATCTCCAGAAATCTCAGCAAATATTTTTTCACCCAAACTGGATGATACTTTCAGGCAATGATCAGTACACTAAGGCGACTTGGTTCCCCAAATGTCGTTCTTCTATGTTGAAGCGTTCATTTCCTGTAACAGTTTGAATTTTTAGGTTTCACTCTGTTTTCTCCTATATTGATACATGTATTTGGAACTCTAAATCCAACACGGTTTGTACTAGCTTCTTGAAACTTGACACAGTAAAGTAGTTTCACGTTCTGTCTCTATGTTTTGTTTCCTCTTGCTGTAGCCCTAAGCAGTGACTGGCGAGAAACACTTTCATGGAAAGGGGTTGCCAAGCTTCCAAAAATTACGAATCTCCAGAAATCTCAGCAAATATTTTTTCACCCAAACTGGATATTACTTTCAGGTAATGATCAGTACACTAAGGCAACTTGGTTCCCCAAATGTCGTTCTTCTATGTTGAAGCGTTCATTTCCTGTAACAGTTTGAATTTTTAGGTTTCACTCTGTTTTCTCCTATATTGATAGATATATTTGGAACTCTAAATCCAACACGGTTTGTGCTAGCTTCTTGAAACTTGACACAGTAAAGTAGTTTCACGTTCTATCTCTATGTTTTGTTTCCTCTTGATGTAGCCCTAAGCAGTGACTGGCGAGAAACACTTTCATGGAAAGGGGTTGCCAAGCTTCCAAATATTACGAATCTCCAGAAATCTCAGCAAATATTTTTTCACCCAAACTGGATGATACTTTCAGGTAATGATCCGTACACTAAGGCGACTTGGTTCCCCAAATGTCGTTCTTCTATGTTGAAGCGTTCATTTCCAGAAACAGTTTGAATTTTTAGGTTTCACTCTGTTTTCTCCTATATTGATAGATGTATTTGGAACTCTAAATCCAACACGGTTTGTGCTAGCTTCTTGAAACTTGACACAGTAAAGTAGTTTCACGTTCTATCTCTATGTTTTGTTTCCTCTTGATGTAGCCCTAAGCAGTGACTGGCGAGAAACACTTTCATTGAAAGGGGTTGCCAAGCTTCCAAAAATTACGAATCTCCAGAAATCTCAGCAAATATTTTTTCACCCAAACTGGATGATACTTTCAGGTAATGATCCATACACTAAGGCGACTTGGTTCCCCAAAGTTCGTTCTTCTATGTTGAAGCGTTCATTTCCAGTAACAGTTTGAATTTTTAGGTTTCACTCTGTTTTCTCCTATATTGATAGATGTATTTGGAACTCTAAATCCAACACGGTTTGTGCTAGCTTCTTGAAACTTGACACAGTAATGTAGTTTCAAGTTCTATCTCTATGTTTTGTTTCCACTTGATGTAGCCCTAAGCAGTGACTGGCGAGAAACACTTTCATGGAAAGGTGTTGCCAAGCTTCCAAAAATTACGAATCTCCAGAAATCTCAGCAAATATTTTTTCACCCAAACTGGATATTACTTTCAGGTAATGATCAGTACACTAAGGCAACTTGGTTCCCCAAATGTCGTTCTTCTATGTTGAAGCGTTCATTTCCTGTAACAGTTTGAATTTTTAGGTTTCACTCTGTTTTCTCCTATATTGATAGATGTATTTGGAACTCTAAATCCAACACGGTTTGTGCTAGCTTCTTGAAACTTGACACAGTAAAGTAGTTTCACGTTCTATCTCTATGTTTTGTTTCCTCTTGATGTAGCCCTAAGCAGTGACTGGCGAGAAACACTTTCATGGAAAGGGGTTGCCAAGCTTCCAAATATTACGAATCTCCAGAAATCTCAGCAAATATTTTTTCACCCAAACTGGATGATACTTTCAGGTAATGATCAGTACACGTAGGCGACTTGGTTCCCCAAATGTCGTTCTTCTATGTTGAAGCGTTCATTTCCTGTAACAGTTTGAATTTTTAGGTTTCACTCTGTTTTCTCCTATATTGATACATGTATTTGGAACTCTAAATCCAACACGGTTTGTGCTAGCTTCTTGAAACCTGACACAATAAAGTAGTTTCACGTTCTATCTCTATGTTTTGTTTCCTCTTGATGTAGCCCTAAGCAGTGACTGGCGAGAAACACTTTCATGGAAAGGGGTTGCCAAGCTTCCAAAAATTACGAATCTCCAGAAATCTCAGCAAATATTTTTTCACCCAAACTGGATGATACTTTCAGGTAATGATCAGTACACTAAGGCGACTTGGTTCCCTAAATGTCGTTCTTCTATGTTGAAGCGTTCATTTCCTGTAACAGTTTGAATTTTTAGGTTTCACTCTGTTTTCTCCTATATTGATACATGTATTTGGAACTCTAAATCCAACACGGTTTGTGCTAGCTTCTTGAAACTTGACACAGTAGTTTCACGTTCTGTCTCTATGTTTTGTTTCCTCTTGATGTAGCCCTAAGCAGTGACTGGCGAGAAACACTTTCATGGAAAGGGGTTGCCAAGCTTCCAAAAATTATGAATCTCCAGAAATCTCAGCAAATATTTTTTCACCCAAACTGGATAATACTTTCAGGTAATGATCAGTACACTAAGGCGACTTGGTTCCAAAAGTTCGTTCTTCTATGTTGAAGCGTTCATTTCCAGTAACAGTTTGAATTTTTAGGTTTCACTCTGTTTTCTCCTATATTGATAGATGTATTTGGAACTCTAAATCCAATACGGTTTGTGCTAGATTCTTGAAACTTGACACAGTAAAGTAGTTTCACGTTCTATCTCTATGTTTTGTTTCCTCTTGATGTAGCCCTAAGCAGTGACTGGCGAGAACCACTTTCATGGAGAGGGGTTGCCAAGCTTCCAAAAATTACGAATCTCCAGAAATCTCAGCAAATATTTTTTCACCCAAACTGGATGATACTTTCAGGCAATGATCAGTACACTAAGGCGACTTGGTTCCCCAAATGTCGTTCTTCTATGTTGAAGCGTTCATTTCCTGTAACAGTTTGAATTTTTAGGTTTCAATCTGTTATCTCCTATATTGATACATGTATTTGGAACTCTAAATCCAATACGGTTTGTGCTAGATTCTTGAAACTTGACACAGTAAAGTAGTTTCACGTTCTATCTCTATGTTTTGTTTCCTCTTGATGTAGCCCTAAGCAGTGACTGGCGAGAACCACTTTCATGGAGAGGGGTTGCCAAGCTTCCAAAAATTACGAATCTCCAGAAATCTCAGCAAATATTTTTTCACCCAAACTGGATGATACTTTCAGGTAATGATCAGTACACGATGGCGACTTGGTTCCCCAAATGTCGTTCTTCTATGTTGAAGCGTTCATTTCCAGTAACAGTTTGAATTTTTAGGTTTCACTCTGTTTTCTCCTATATTGATACATGTATTTGGAACTCTAAATCCAACACGGTTTGTGATAGCTTCTTGAAGCTTGACACAGTAAAGTAGTTTCACGTTCTATCTCTATGTTTTGTTTCCTCTTGATGTCGCCCTAAGCAGTGACTGGCGAGAAACACTTTCATGGAAAGGGGTTGCCAAGCTTCCAAAAATTACGAATCTCCAGAAATCTCAGCAAATATTTTTTCACCCAAACTGGATGATACTTTCAGGTAATGATCAGTACACTAAGGCGACTTGGTTCCCCAAATTTCGTTCTTCTATGTTGAAGCGTTCATTTCCAGTAACAGTTTGAATTTTTAGGTTTCACTCTGTTTTCTCCTATATTGATACATGTATTTGGAACTCTAAATCCAACACGGTTTGTGATAGCTTCTTGAAGCTTGACACAGTAAAGTAGTTTCACGTTCTATCTCTATGTTTTGTTTCCTCTTGATGTCGCCCTAAGCAGTGACTGGCGAGAAACACTTTCATGGAAAGGGGTTGCCAAGCTTCCAAAAATTACGAATCTCCAGAAATCTCAGCAAATATTTTTTCACCCAAACTGGATGATACTTTCAGGTAATGATCAGTACACTAAGGCGACTTGGTTCCCCAAATGTCGTTCTTCTATGTTGAAGCGTTCATTTCCTGTAACAGTTTGAATTTTTAGGTTTCACTCTGTTTTCTCCTATATTGATAGATGTATTTGGAACTCTAAATCCAACACGGTTTGTGCTAGCTTCTTGAAACTTGACACAGTAAAGTAGTTTCACGTTCTATCTCTATGTTTTGTTTCCTCTTGGTGTAGCCCTAAGCAGTGACTGGCGAGAAACACTTTCATGGAAAGGGGTTGCCAAGCTTCCAAAAATTACGAATCTCCAGAAATCTCAGCAAATATTTTTTCACCCAAACTGGATGATACTTTCAGGTAATGATCAGTACACTAAGGCGACTTGGTTCCCCAAAGTTCGTTCTTCTATGTTGAAGCGTTCATTTCCAGTAACAGTTTGAATTTTTAGGTTTCACTCTGTTTTCTCCTATATTGATAGATGTATTTGGAACTCTAAATCCAACACGGTTTGTGCTAGCTTCTTGAAACTTGACACAGTAAAGTACTTTCACGTTCTATCTCTATGTTTTGTTTCCTCTTGATGTAGCCCTAAGCAGTGACTGGCGAGAAACACTTTCATGGAAAGGGGTTGCCAAGCTTCCAAAAATTACGAACCTCCAGAAATCTCAGCAAATATTTTTTCACCCAAACTGGATGATACTTTCAGGTAATGATCCGTACACTAAGGCGACTTGGTTCCCCAAAGTTCTTTCTTCTATGTTGAAGCGTTCATTTCCAGTAACAGTTTGAATTTTTAGGTTTCACTCTGTTTTCTCCTATATTGATAGATGTATTTGGAAATTTAAATCCAACACGGTTTTTGCTAGCTTCTTGAAACTTGACACAGTAAAGTAGTTTCAAGTTCTATCTCTATGTTTTGTTTCCACTTGATGTAGCCCTAAGCAGTGACTGGCGAGAAACACTTTCATGGAAAGGGGTTGCCAAGCTTCCAAAAATTACGAATCTCCAGAAATCTCAGCAAATATTTTTTCACCCAAACTGGATGATACTTTCAGGTAATGATCAGTACACTAAGGCGACTTGGTTCCCCAAATGTCGTTCTTCTATGTTGAAGCGTTCATTTCCTGTAACAGTTTGAATTTTTAGGTTTCACTCTGTTTTCTCCTATATTGATAGATGTATTTGGAACTCTAAATCCAACACGGTTTGTGCTAGCTTCTTGAAACTTGACACAGTAAAGTGCTTTCACGTTCTATCTCTATGTTTTGTTTCCTCTTGATGTAGCCCTAAGCAGTGACTGGCGAGAAACACTTTCATGGAAAGGGGTTGCCAAGCTTCCAAAAATTACGAATCTCCAGAAATCTCAGCAAATATTTTTTCACCCAAACTGGATGATACTTTCAGGTAATGATCAGTACACTAAGGCGACTTGGTTCCCCAAATGTCGTTCTTCTATGTTGAAGCGTTCATTTCCTGTAACAGTTTGAATTTTTAGGTTTCACTCTGTTTTCTCCTATATTGATAGATGTATTTGGAACTCTAAATCCAACACGGTTTGTGCTAGCTTCTTGAAACTTGACACAGTAAAGTAGTTTCACGTTCTATCTCTATGTATTGTTTCCTCTTGCTGTAGCCCAAAGCAGTGACTGGAGAGAACCACTTTCATGGAGAGGGGTTGCCAAGCTTCCAAAAATTACGAATCTCCAGAAATCTCAGCAAATATTTTTTCACCCAAACTGGATGATACTTTCAGGCAATGATCAGTACACTAAGGCGACTTGGTTCCCCAAATGTCGTTCTTCTATGTTGAAGCGTTCATTTCCTGTAACAGTTTGAATTTTTAGGTTTCACTCTGTTTTCTCCTATATTGATACATGTATTTGGAACTCTAAATCCAACACGGTTTGTACTAGCTTCTTGAAACTTGACACAGTAAAGTAGTTTCACGTTCTGTCTCTATGTTTTGTTTCCTCTTGCTGTAGCCCTAAGCAGTGACTGGCGAGAAACACTTTCATGGAAAGGGGTTGCCAAGCTTCCAAAAATTACGAATCTCCAGAAATCTCAGCAAATATTTTTTCACCCAAACTGGATGATACTTTCAGGTAATGATCAGTACACTAAGGCGACTTGGTTCCCCAAAGTTCGTTCTTCTATGTTGAAGCGTTCATTTCCAGAAACAGTTTGAATTTTTAGGTTTCACTCTGTTTTCTCCTATATTGATAGATGTATTTGGAACTCTAAATCCAACACGGTTTGTGCTAGCTTCTTGAAACTTGACACAGTAAAGTAGTTTCACGTTCTATCTCTATGTTTTGTTTCCTCTTGATGTAGCCCTAAGCAGTGACTGGCGAGAAACACTTTCATGGAAAGGGGTTGCCAAGCTTCCAAAAATTACGAATCTCCAGAAATCTCAGCAAATATTTTTTCACCCAAACTGGATGATACTTTCAGGTAATGATCCGTACACTAAGGCGACTTGGTTCCCCAAAGTTCGTTCTTCTATGTTGAAGCGTTCATTTCCAGTAACAGTTTGAATTTTTAGGTTTCACTCTGTTTTCTCCTATATTGATAGATGTATTTGGAACTCTAAATCCAACACGGTTTGTGCTAGCTTCTTGAAACTTGACACAGTAAAGTAGTTTCAAGTTCTATCTCTATGTTTTGTTTCCACTTGATGTAGCCCTAAGCAGTGACTGGCGAGAAACACTTTCATGGAAAGGTGTTGCCAAGCTTCCAAAAATTACGAATCTCCAGAAATCTCAGCAAATATTTTTTCACCCAAACTGGATATTACTTTCAGGTAATGATCAGTACACTAAGGCGACTTGGTTCCCCAAATGTCGTTCTTCTATGTTGAAGCGTTCATTTCCTGTGACAGTTTGAATTTTTAGGTTTCACTCTGTTTTCTCCTATATTGATAGATGTATTTGGAACTCTAAATCCAACACGGTTTGTGCTAGCTTCTTGAAACTTGACACAGTAAAGTAGTTTCACGTTCTATCTCTATATTTTGTTTCCTCTTGCTGTAGCCCTAAGCAGTGACTGGCGAGAACCACTTTCATGGAGAGGGGTTGCCAAGCTTCCAAAAATTACGAATCTCCAGAAATCTCAGCAAATATTTTTTCACCCAAACTGGATGATGCTTTCAGGCAATGATCAGTACACTAAGGCGACTTAGTTCCCCAAATTTCGTTCTTCTATGTTGAAGCGTTCATTTCCAATAACAGTTTGAATTTTTAGGTTTCACTCTGTTTTCTCCTATATTGATACATGTATTTGGAACTCTAAATCCAACACGGTTTGTGCTAGCTCCTTGAAGCTTGACACAGTAAAGTAGTTTCACGTTCTATCTCTATGTTTTGTTTCCTCTTGATGTCGCCCTAAGCAGTGACTGGCGAGAAACACTTTCATGGAAAGGGGTTGCCAAGCTTCCAAAAATTACGAATCTCCAGAAATCTCAGCAAATATTTTTTCACCCAAACTGGATGATACTTTCAGGTAATGATCAGTACACTAAGGCGACTTGGTTCCCCAAAGTTCGTTCTTCTATGTTGAAGCGTTCATTTCCAGTAACAGTTTGAATTTTTAGGTTTAACTCTGTTTTCTCCTATATTGATAGATGTATTTGGAACTCTAAATCCAACACGGTTTGTGCTAGCTTCTTGAAACTTGACACAGAAAAGTAGTTTCAAGTTCTATCTCTATGTTTTGTTTCCACTTGATGTAGCCCTAAGCAGTGACTGGCGAGAAACACTTTCATGGAAAGGGGTTGCCAAGCTTCCAAAAATTACGAATCTCCAGAAATCTCAGCAAATATTTTTTCACCCAAACTGGATGATACTTTCAGGTAATGATCAGTACACTAAGGCGACTTGGTTCCCCAAATGTCGTTCTTCTATGTTGAAGCGTTCATTTCCTGTAACAGTTTGAATTTTTAGGTTTCACTCTGTTTTCTCCTATATTGATAGATGTATTTGGAACTCTAAATCCAACATGGTTTGTGCTAGCTTCTTGAAACTTGACACAGTAAAGTAGTTTCACGTTCTTTCTCTATGTATTGTTTCCTCTTGCTGTAGCCCAAAGCAGTGACTGGAGAGAACCACTTTCATGGAGAGGGGTTGCCAAGCTTCCAAAAATTACGAATCTCCAGAAATCTCAGCAAATATTTTTTCACCCAAACTGGATGATACTTTCAGGCAATGATCAGTACACTAAGGCGACTTGGTTCCCCAAATGTCGTTCTTCTATGTTGAAGCGTTCATTTCCTGTAACAGTTTGAATTTTTAGGTTTCACTCTGTTTTCTCCTATATTGATACATGTATTTGGAACTCTAAATCCAACTGGTTTGTACTAGCTTCTTGAAACTTGACACAGTAAAGTAGTTTCACGTTCTGTCTCTATGTTTTGTTTCCTCTTGCTGTAGCCCTAAGCAGTGACTGGCGAGAAACACTTTCATGGAAAGGGGTTGCCAAGCTTCCAAAAATTACGAATCTCCAGAAATCTCAGCAAATATTTTTTCACCCAAACTGGATGATACTTTCAGGTAATGATCAGTACACTAAGGCGACTTGGTTCCCCAAAGTTCGTTCTTCTATGTTGAAGCGTTCATTTCCAGAAACAGTTTGAATTTTTAGGTTTCACTCTGTTTTCTCCTATATTGATAGATGTATTTGGAACTCTAAATCCAACACGGTTTGTGCTAGCTTCTTGTAACTTGACACAGTAAAGTAGTTTCAAGTTCTATCTCTATGTTTTGTTTCCACTTGATGTAGCCCTAAGCAGTGACTGGCGAGAAACACTTTCATGGAAAGGTGTTGCCAAGCTTCCAAAAATTACGAATCTCCAGAAATCTCAGCAAATATTTTTTCACCCAAACTGGATATTACTTTCAGGTAATGATCAGTACACTAAGGCAACTTGGTTCCCCAAATGTCGTTCTTCTATGTTGAAGCGTTCATTTCCTGTAACAGTTTGAATTTTTAGGTTTCACTCTGTTTTCTCCTATATTGATAGATGTATTTGGAACTCTAAATCCAACACGGTTTGTGCTATCTTCTTGAAACTTGACACAGTAAAGTAGTTTCACGTTCTATCTCTATGTTTTGTTTCCTCTTGCTGTAGCCCTAAGCAGTGACTGGCGAGAACCACTTTCATGGAGAGGGGTTGCCAAGCTTCCAAAAATTACGAATCTCCAGAAATCTCAGCAAATATTTTTTCACCCAAACTGGATGATACTTTCAGGCAATGATCAGTACACTAAGGCGACTTAGTTCCCCAAATTTCGTTCTTCTATGTTGAAGCGTTCATTTCCAATAACAGTTTGAATTTTTAGGTTTCACTCTGTTTTCTCCTATATTGATACATGTATTTGGAACTCTAAATCCAACACGGTTTGTGCTAGCTTCTTGAAGCTTGACACAGTAAAGTAGTTTCACGTTCTATCTCTATGTTTTGTTTCCTCTTGATGTCGCCCTAAGCAGTGACTGGCGAGAAACACTTTCATGGAAAGGGGTTGCCAAGCTTCCAAAAATTACGAATCTCCAGAAATCTCAGCAAATATTTTTTCACCCAAACTGGATGATACTTTCAGGTAATGATCAGTACACTAAGGCGACTTGGTTCCCCAAATGTCGTTCTTCTATGTTGAAGCGTTCATTTCCTGTAACAGTTTGAATTTTTAGGTTTCAATCTGTTATCTCCTATATTGATACATGTATTTGGAACTCTAAATCCAACACGGTTTGTGCTAGCTTCTTGAAACTTGACACAGTAAAGTAGTTTCACGTTCTATCACTATGTTTTGTTTCCTCTTGATGTAGCCCTAAGCAGTGACTGGCGAGAACCACTTTCATGGAGAGGGGTTGCCAAGCTTCCAAAAATTACGAATCTCCAGAAATCTCAGCAAATATTTTTTCACCCAAACTGGATGATACTTTCAGGTAATGATCAGTTCACGAAGGCAACTTGGTTCCCCAAATGTCGTTCTTCTATGTTGAAGCGTTCATTTCCAGTAACACTTTGAATTTTTAGGTTTCACTCTGTTTTCTCCTATATTGATAGATGTATTTGGAACTCTAAATCCAACACGGTTTGTGCTAGCTTCATAAAACTTGACAAAGTAAAGTAGTTTCACGTTCTATCTCTATATTCTGTTTCCTCTTGATGTAGCCCTAAGCAGTGACTGGTGAGAAACACTTTCATGGAAAAAGGTTGCCAAGCTTCCAAAAGTTACGAATCTCCAGAAATCTCAGCAAATATTTTTTCACCCAAACTGGATGATACTTTCAGGTAATGATCAGTACACTAAGGCGACTTGGTTCCCCAAATTTCGTTCTTCTATGTTGAAGCGTTCATTTCCAGTAACATTTTGAATTTTTAGGTTTCACTCTGTTTTCTCCTATATTGATACATGTATTTGGAACTCTAAATCCAACACGGTTTGTGCTAGCTTCTTGAAACTTGACACAGTAAAGTAGTTTCACGTTCTATCTGTATGTTTTGTTTCCTCTTGATGTAGCCGTAAGCAGTGACTGGCGAGAAACACTTTCATGGAAAGGGGTTGCCAAGCTTCCAAAAATTACGAATCTCCAGAAATCTCAGCAAATATTTTTTCACCCAAACTGGATGATACTTTCAGGTAATGATCAGTACACGAAGGCGACTTGGTTCCCCAAATGTCGTTCTTCTATGTTGAAGCGTTCATTTCCAGTAACAGTTTGAATTTTTAGGTTTCACTCTGTTTTCTCCTATATTGATAGATGTATTTGGAACTCTAAATCCAACACGGTTTGTGCTAGCTTCTTGAAACTTGACACAGTAAAGTAGTTTCACGTTCTATCTCTATATTCTGTTTCCTCTTGATGTAGCCCTAAGCAGTGACTGGTGAGAAACACTTTCATGGAAAAAGGTTGCCAAGCTTCCAAAAGTTACGAATCTCCAGAAATCTCAGCAAATATTTTTTCACCCAAACTGGATGATACTTTCAGGTAATGATCAGTACACGAAGGCGACTTGGTTCCCCAAATGTCGTTCTTCTATGTTGAAGCGTTCATTTCCAGTAACAGTTTGAATTTTTAGGTTTCACTCTGTTTTCTCCTATATTGATAGATGTATTTGGAACTCTAAATCCAACACGGTTTGTGCTAGCTTCTTGAAACTTGACACAGTAAAGTAGTTTCAAGTTCTATCTCTATATTCTGTTTCCTCTTGATGTAGCCCTAAGCAGTGACTGGCGAGAAACACTTTCATGGAAAGGTGTTGCCAAGCTTCCAAAAATTACGAATCTCCAGAAATCTCAGCAAATATTTTTTTCACCCAAACTGGATATTACTTTCAGGTAATGATCAGTACACTAAGGCGACTTGGTTCCCCAAATGTCATTCTTCTATGTTGAAGCGTTCATTTCCTGTAACAGTTTGAATTTTTAGGTTTCACTCTGTTTTCTCCTATATTGATAGATGTATTTGGAACTCTAAATCCAACACGGTTTGTGCTAGCTTCTTGAAACTTGACACAGTAAAGTAGTTTCACATTCTATCTCTATGTTTTGTTTCCTCTTGCTGTAGCCCTAAGCAGTGACTGGCGAGAACCACTTTCATGGAGAGGGGTTGCCAAGCTTCCAAAAATTACGAATCTCCAGAAATCTCAGCAAATATTTTTTCACCCAAACTGGATGATACTTTCAGGTAATGATCAGTACACTAAGGCGACTTGGTTCCCCAAATGTCGTTCTTCTATGTTGAAGCGTTCATTTCCTGTAACAGTTTGAATTTTTAGGTTTCACTCTGTTTTCTCCTATATTGATACATGTATTTGGAACTCTAAATCCAACACGGTTTGTGCTAGCTTCTTGAAACTTGACACAGTAAAGTAGTTTCACGTTCTGTCTCTATGTTTTGTTTCCTCTTGCTGTAGCCCTAAGCAGTGACTGGCGAGAACCACTTTCATGGAGAGGGTTTGCCAAGCTTCCAAAAATTACGAATCTCCAGAAATCTCAGCAAATATTTTTTCACCCAAACTGGATGATACTTTCAGGTAATGATCAGTACACGAAGGCGACTTGGTTCCCCAAATGTCGTTCTTCTATGTTGAAGCGTTCATTTCCAGTAACAGTTTGAATTTTTAGGTTTCACTCTGTTTTCTCCTATATTGATACATGTATTTGGAACTCTAAATCCAACACGGTTTGTGCTAGCTTCATGAAACTTGACAAAGTAAAGTAGTTTCACGTTCTATCTCTATATTCTGTTTTTCTTGATGTAGCCCTAAGCAGTGACTGGTGAGAAACACTTTCATGGAAAAAGGTTGCCAAGCTTCCAAAAGTTACGAATCTCCAGAAATCTCAGCAAATATTTTTTCACCCAAACTGGATGATACTTTCAGGTAATGATCAGTACACGAAGGCGACTTGGTTCCCCAAATTTCGTTCTTCTATGTTGAAGCGTTCATTTCCAGTAACAGTTTGAATTTTTAGGTTTCACTCTGTTTTCTCCTATATTGATAGATGTATTTGGAACTCTAAATCCAACACGGTTTGTGCTAGCTTCATGAAACTTGACAAAGTAAAGTAGTTTCACGTTCTATCTCTATATTCTGTTTCCTCTTGATGTAGCCCTAAGCAGTGACTGGCGAGAAACACTTTCATGGAAAAAGGTTGCCAAGCTTCCAAAAGTTACGAATCTGCAGAAATCTCAGCAAATATTTTTTCACCCAAACTGGATGATACTTTCAGGTAATGATCAGTACACTAAGGCGACTTGGTTCCCCAAATGTCGTTCTTCTATGTTGAAGCGTTCATTTCCTGTAACAGTTTGAATTTTTAGGTTTCACTCTGTTTTCTCCTATATTGATACATGTATTTGGAACTCTAAATCCAACACGGTTTGTGCTAGCTTCTTGAAACTTGACACAGTAAAGTAGTTTCACGTTCTATCTCTATGTTTTGTTTCCTCTTGATGTAGCCCTAAGCAGTGACTGGCGAGAAACACTTTCATGGAAAGGGGTTGCCAAGCTTCCAAAAATTACGAATCTCCAGAAATCTCAGCAAATATTTTTTCACCCAAACTGGATGATACTTTCAGGTAATGATCAGTACACGAAGGCGACTTGGTTCCCCAAATGTCGTTCTTCTATGTTGAAGCGTTCATTTCCAGTAACAGTTTGAATTTTTAGGTTTCACTCTGTTTTCTCCTATATTGATAGATGTATTTGGAACTCTAAATCCAACACGGTTTGTGCTAGCTTCTTGAAACTTGACACAGTAAAGTAGTTTCACGTTCTATCTCTATATTCTGTTTCCTCTTGATGTAGCCCTAAGCAGTGACTGGTGAGAAACACTTTCATGGAAAAAGGTTGCCAAGCTTCCAAAAGTTACGAATCTCCAGAAATCTCAGCAAATATTTTTTCACCCAAACTGGATGATACTTTCAGGTAATGATCAGTACACGAAGGCGACTTGGTTCCCCAAATGTCGTTCTTCTATGTTGAAGCGTTCATTTCCAGTAACAGTTTGAATTTTTAGGTTTCACTCTGTTTTCTCCTATATTGATAGATGTATTTGGAACTCTAAATCCAACACGGTTTGTGCTAGCTTCTTGAAACTTGACACAGTAAAGTAGTTTCAAGTTCTATCTCTATATTCTGTTTCCTCTTGATGTAGCCCTAAGCAGTGACTGGCGAGAAACACTTTCATGGAAAGGTGTTGCCAAGCTTCCAAAAATTACGAATCTCCAGAAATCTCAGCAAATATTTTTTTCACCCAAACTGGATATTACTTTCAGGTAATGATCAGTACACTAAGGCGACTTGGTTCCCCAAATGTCATTCTTCTATGTTGAAGCGTTCATTTCCTGTAACAGTTTGAATTTTTAGGTTTCACTCTGTTTTCTCCTATATTGATAGATGTATTTGGAACTCTAAATCCAACACGGTTTGTGCTAGCTTCTTGAAACTTGACACAGTAAAGTAGTTTCACATTCTATCTCTATGTTTTGTTTCCTCTTGCTGTAGCCCTAAGCAGTGACTGGCGAGAACCACTTTCATGGAGAGGGGTTGCCAAGCTTCCAAAAATTACGAATCTCCAGAAATCTCAGCAAATATTTTTTCACCCAAACTGGATGATACTTTCAGGTAATGATCAGTACACTAAGGCGACTTGGTTCCCCAAATGTCGTTCTTCTATGTTGAAGCGTTCATTTCCTGTAACAGTTTGAATTTTTAGGTTTCACTCTGTTTTCTCCTATATTGATACATGTATTTGGAACTCTAAATCCAACACGGTTTGTGCTAGCTTCTTGAAACTTGACACAGTAAAGTAGTTTCACGTTCTGTCTCTATGTTTTGTTTCCTCTTGCTGTAGCCCTAAGCAGTGACTGGCGAGAACCACTTTCATGGAGAGGGTTTGCCAAGCTTCCAAAAATTACGAATCTCCAGAAATCTCAGCAAATATTTTTTCACCCAAACTGGATGATACTTTCAGGTAATGATCAGTACACGAAGGCGACTTGGTTCCCCAAATGTCGTTCTTCTATGTTGAAGCGTTCATTTCCAGTAACAGTTTGAATTTTTAGGTTTCACTCTGTTTTCTCCTATATTGATACATGTATTTGGAACTCTAAATCCAACACGGTTTGTGCTAGCTTCATGAAACTTGACAAAGTAAAGTAGTTTCACGTTCTATCTCTATATTCTGTTTTTCTTGATGTAGCCCTAAGCAGTGACTGGTGAGAAACACTTTCATGGAAAAAGGTTGCCAAGCTTCCAAAAGTTACGAATCTCCAGAAATCTCAGCAAATATTTTTTCACCCAAACTGGATGATACTTTCAGGTAATGATCAGTACACGAAGGCGACTTGGTTCCCCAAATTTCGTTCTTCTATGTTGAAGCGTTCATTTCCAGTAACAGTTTGAATTTTTAGGTTTCACTCTGTTTTCTCCTATATTGATAGATGTATTTGGAACTCTAAATCCAACACGGTTTGTGCTAGCTTCATGAAACTTGACAAAGTAAAGTAGTTTCACGTTCTATCTCTATATTCTGTTTCCTCTTGATGTAGCCCTAAGCAGTGACTGGCGAGAAACACTTTCATGGAAAAAGGTTGCCAAGCTTCCAAAAGTTACGAATCTGCAGAAATCTCAGCAAATATTTTTTCACCCAAACTGGATGATACTTTCAGGTAATGATCAGTACACTAAGGCGACTTGGTTCCCCAAATGTCGTTCTTCTATGTTGAAGCGTTCATTTCCTGTAACAGTTTGAATTTTTAGGTTTCACTCTGTTTTCTCCTATATTGATACATGTATTTGGAACTCTAAATCCAACACGGTTTGTGCTAGCTTCTTGAAACTTGACACAGTAAAGTAGTTTCACGTTCTATCTCTATGTTTTGTTTCCTCTTGATGTAGCCCTAAGCAGTGACTGGCGAGAAACACTTTCATGGAAAGGGGTTGCCAAGCTTCCAAAAATTACGAATCTCCAGAAATCTCAGCAAATATTTTTTCACCCAAACTGGATGATACTTTCAGGTAATGATCAGTACACTAAGGCGACTTGGTTCCCCAAAGTTCGTTCTTCTATGTTGAAGCGTTCATTTCCAGTAACAGTTTGAATTTTTAGGTTTCACTCTGTTTTCTCCTATATTGATACATGTATTTGGAACTCTAAATCCAACACGGTTTGTGCTAGCTTCTTGAAACTTGATACAGTAAAGTAGTTTCACGTTCTATCTCTATGTTTTGTTTCCTCTTGCTGTAGCCCTAAGCAGTGACTGGCGAGAACCACTTTCATGGAGAGGGGTTGCCAAGCTTCCAAAAATTACGAATCTCCAAAAATCTCAGCAAATATTTTTTCACCCAAACTGGATGATACTTTCAGGTAATGATCAGTACACGTAGGCGACTTGGTTCCCCAAATGTCGTTCTTCTATGTTGAAGCGTTCATTTCCAGTAACAGTTTGAATTTTTAGGTTTCACTCTGTTTTCTCCTATATTGATAGATGTGTTTGGAACTCTAAATCCAACACGGTTTGTGCTAGCTTCTTGAAACTTGACACAGTAAAGTAGTTTCAAGTTCATTCTCTATGTTTTGTTTCCTCTTGATGGAGCCCTAAGCAGTGACTGGCGAGAAACACTTTCATGGAAAGGGGTTGCCAAGCTTCCAAAAATTACGAATCTCCAGAAATCTCAGCAAATATTTTTTCACCCAAACTGGATGATACTTTCAGGTAATGATCAGTACACTAAGCCGACTTGGTTCCCCAAATGTCGTTCTTCTATGTTGAAGCGTTCATTTCCTGTAACAGTTTGAATTTTTAGGTTTCACTCTGTTTTCTCCTATATTGATACATGTATTTGGAACTCTAAATCCAACACGGTTTGTGCTAGCTTCTTGAAACTTGACACAGTAAAGTAGTTTCACGTTCTATCTCTATGTTTTGTTTCCTCTTGATGTAGCCCTAAGCAGTGACTTTCGAGAAACACTTTCATGGAAAGGGGTTGCCAAGCTTCCAAAAATTACGAATCTCCAGAAATCTCAGCAAATATTTTTTCACCCAAACTGGATGATACTTTCAGGTAATGATCAGTACACTAAGGCGACTTGGTTCCCCAAATGTCGTTCTTCTATGTTGAAGCGTTCATTTCCTGTAACAGTTTGAATTTTTAGGTTTCACTCTGTTTTCTCCTATATTGATACATGTATTTGGAACTCTAAATCCAACACGGTTTGTGCTAGCTTCTTGAAACTTGACACAGTAAAGTAGTTTCACGTTCTGTCTCTATGTTTTGTTTCCTCTTGCTGTAGCCCTAAGCAGTGACTGGCGAGAACCACTTTCATGGAGAGGGGTTGCCAAGCTTCCAAAAATTACGAATCTCCAGAAATCTCAGCAAATATTTTTTCACCCAAACTGGATGATACTTTCAGGTAATGATCAGTACACGAAGGCGACTTGGTTCCCCAAATGTCGTTCTTCTATGTTGAAGCGTTCATTTCCAGTAACAGTTTGAATTTTTAGGTTTCACTCTGTTTTCTCCTATATTGATACATGTATTTGGAACTCTAAATCCAACACGGTTTGTGCTAGCTTCTTGAAACTTGATACAGTAAAATAGTTTCACCTTCTATCTCTATGTTTTGTTTCCTCTTGCTGTAGCCCTAAGCAGTGAATGGCAAGAACCACTTTCATGGAGAGGGGTTGCCAAGCTTCCAAAAATTACGAATCTCCAGAAATCTCAGCAAATATTTTTTCACCCAAACTGGATGATACTTTCAGGTAATGATCAGTACATGAAGGCGACTTGGTTCCCCAAATGTCGTTCTTCTATGTTGAAGCGTTCATTTCCTGGAACAGTTTGAATTTTTAGGTTTCACTCTGTTTTCTCCTATATTGATAGATGTATTTGGAACTCTAAATCCAACACGGTTTGTGCTAGCTTCATGAAACTTGACAAAGTAAAGTAGTTTCACGTTCTATCTCTATATTCTGTTTTTCTTGATGTAGCCCTAAGCAGTGACTGGTGAGAAACACTTTCATGGAAAAAGGTTGCCAAGCTTCCAAAAGTTACGAATCTCCAGAAATCTCAGCAAATATTTTTTCACCCAAACTGGATGATACTTTCAGGTAATGATCAGTACACGAAGGCGACTTGGTTCCCCAAATTTCGTTCTTCTATGTTGAAGCGTTCATTTCCAGTAACAGTTTGAATTTTTAGGTTTCACTCTGTTTTCTCCTATATTGATAGATGTATTTGGAACTCTAAATCCAACACGGTTTGTGATAGCTTCATGAAACTTGACAAAGTAAAGTAGTTTCACGTTCTATCTCTATATTCTGTTTCCTCTTGATGTAGCCCTAAGCAGTGACTGGCGAGAAACACTTTCATGGAAAAAGGTTGCCAAGCTTCCAAAAGTTACGAATCTGCAGAAATCTCAGCAAATATTTTTTCACCCAAACTGGATGATACTTTCAGGTAATGATCAGTACACTAAGGCGACTTGGTTCCCCAAATGTCGTTCTTCTATGTTGAAGCGTTCATTTCCTGTAACAGTTTGAATTTTTAGGTTTCACTCTGTTTTCTCCTATATTGATACATGTATTTGGAACTCTAAATACAACACGGTTTGTGCTAGCTTCTTGAAACTTGACACAGTAAAGTAGTTTCACGTTCTATCTCTATGTTTTGTTTCCTCTTGATGTAGCCCTAAGCAGTGACTGGCGAGAAACACTTTCATGGAAAGGGGTTGCCAAGCTTCCAAAAATTACGAATCTCCAGAAATCTCAGCAAATATTTTTTCACCCAAACTGGATGATACTTTCAGGTAATGATCAGTACACTAAGGCGACTTGGTTCCCCAAAGTTCGTTCTTCTATGTTGAAGCGTTCATTTCCAGTAACAGTTTGAATTTTTAGGTTTCACTCTGTTTTCTCCTATATTGATACATGTATTTGGAACTCTAAATCCAACACGGTTTGTGCTAGCTTCTTGAAACTTGATACAGTAAAGTAGTTTCACGTTCTATCTCTATGTTTTGTTTCCTCTTGATGTAGCCCTAAGCAGTGACTGGCGAGAAACACTTTCATGGAAAGGGGATGACAAGCTTCCAAAAATTACGAATCTCCAGAAATCTCAGCAAATATTTTTTCACCCAAACTGGATGATACTTTCAGGTAATGATCAGTACACTAAGGCGACTTGGTTCCCCAAATGTCGTTCTTCTATGTTGAAGCGTTCATTTCCTGTAACAGTTTGAATTTTTAGGTTTCACTCTGTTTTCTCCTATATTGATACATGTATTTGGAACTCTAAATCCAACACGGTTTGTGCCATCTTCTTGAAACTTGACACAGTAAAGTAGTTTCACGTTGTGTCTCTATGTTTTGTTTCCTCTTGCTGTAGCCCTAAGCAGTGACTGGCGAGAACCACTTTCATGGAGAGGGGTTGCCAAGCTTCCAAAAATTACGAATCTCCAGAAATCTCAGCAAATATTTTTTCACCCAAACTGGATGATACTTTCAGGTAATGATCAGTACACTAAGGCGACTTGGTTCCCCAAAGTTCGTTCTTCTATGTTGAAGCGTTCATTTCCAGTAACAGTTTGAATTTTTAGGTTTCACTCTGTTTTCTCCTATATTGAAACATGTATTTGGAACTCTAAATCCAACACGGTTTGTGCTAGCTTCTTGAAACTTGATACAGTAAAGTAGTTTCACGTTCTATCTCTATGTTTTGTTTCCTCTTGATGTAGCCCTAAGCAGTGACTGGCGAGAAACACTTTCATGGAAAGGGGATGACAAGCTTCCAAAAATTACGAATCTCCAGAAATCTCAGCAAATATTTTTTCACCCAAACTGGATGATACTTTCAGGTAATGATCAGTACACTAAGGCGACTTGGTTCCCCAAATGTCGTTCTTCTATGTTGAAGCGTTCATTTCCTGTAACAGTTTGAATTTTTAGGTTTCACTCTGTTTTCTCCTATATTGATACATGTATTTGGAACTCTAAATCCAACACGGTTTGTGCCATCTTCTTGAAACTTGACACAGTAAAGTAGTTTCACGTTGTGTCTCTATGTTTTGTTTCCTCTTGCTGTAGCCCTAAGCAGTGACTGGCGAGAACCACTTTCATGGAGAGGGGTTGCCAAGCTTCCAAAAATTACGAATCTCCAGAAATCTCAGCAAATATTTTTTCACCCAAACTGGATGATACTTTCAGGTAATGATCAGTACACGAAGGCGACTTGGTTCCCCAAATGTCGTTCTTCTATGTTGAAGCGTTCATTTCCAATAACAGTTTGAATTTTTAGGTTTCACTCTGTTTTCTCCTATATTGATAGATGTATTTGGAACTCTAAATCCAACAGGGTTTGTGCTAGCTTCATGAAACTTGATACAGTAAAGTAGTTTCACGTTCTATCTCTATATTCTGTTTTTCTTGATGTAGCCCTAAGCAGTGACTGGTGAGAAACACTTTCATGGAAAAAGGTTGCCAAGCTTCCAAAAGTCACGAATCTCCAGAAATCTCAGCAAATATTTTTTCACCCAAACTGGATGATACTTTCAGGTAATGATCAGTACACGAAGGCGACTTGGTTCCCCAAATTTCATTCTTCTATGTTAAAGCGTTCATTTCCAGTAACAGTTTGAATTTTTAGGTTTCACTCTGTTTTCTCCTATATTGATAGATGTATTTGGAACTCTAAATCCAACACGGTTTGTGCTAGCTTCATGAAACTTGACAAAGTAAAGTAGTTTCACGTTCTATCTCTATATTCTGTTACCTCTTGATGTAGCCCTAAGCAGTGACTGGCGAGAAACACTTTCATGGAAAAAGGTTGCCAAGCTTCCAAAAGTTACGAATCTGCAGAAATCTCAGCAAATATTTTTTCACCCAAACTGGATGATACTTTCAGGTAATGATCAGTACACTAAGGCGACTTGGTTCCCCAAATGTCGTTCTTCTATGTTGAAGCGTTCATTTCCTGTAACAGTTTGAATTTTTAGGTTTCACTCTGTTTTCTCCTATATTGATAGATGTATTTGGAACTCTAAATCCAACACGGTTTGTGCTAGCTTCTTGAAACTTGACACAGTAAAGTAGTTTCACGTTCTATCTCTATGTTTTGTTTCCTCTTGATGTAGCCCTAATCAGTGACTTTCGAGAAACACTTTCATGGAAAGGGGTTGCCAAGCTTCCAAAAATTACGAATCTCCAGAAATCTCAGCAAATATTTTTTCACCCAAACTGGATGATACTTTCAGGTAATGATCAGTACACTAAGGCGACTTGGTTCCCCAAATGTCGTTCTTCTATGTTGAAGCGTTCATTTCCTGTAACAGTGTGAATTTTTAGGTTTCACTCTGTTTTCTCCTATATTGATACATGTATTTGGAACTCTAAATCCAACACGGTTTGTGCTAGCTTCTTGAAACTTGACACAGTAAAGTAGTTTCACGTTCTGTCTCTATGTTTTGTTTCCTCTTGCTGTAGCCCTAAGCAGTGACTGGCGAGAACCACTTTCATGGAGAGGGGTTGCCAAGCTTCCAAAAATTACGAATCTCCAGAAATCTCAGCAAATATTTTTTCACCCAAACTGGATGATACTTTCAGGTAATGATCAGTACACGAAGGCGACTTGGTTCCCCAAATGTCGTTCTTCTATGTTGAAGCGTTCATTTCCAGTAACAGTTTGAATTTTTAGGTTTCACTCTGTTTTCTCCTATATTGATACATGTATTTGGAACTCTAAATCCAACACGGTTTGTGCTAGCTTCTTGAAACTTGATACAGTAAAGTAGTTTCACGTTCTATCTCTATGTTTTGTTTCCTCTTGCTGTAGCCCTAAGCAGTGACTGGCGAGAACCACTTTCATGGAGAGGGGTTGCCAAGCTTCCAAAAATTACGAATCTCCAGAAATCTCAGCAAATATTTTTTCACCCAAACTGGATGATACTTTCAGGTAATGATCAGTACATGAAGGCGACTTGGTTCCCCAAATGTCGTTCTTCTATGTTGAAGCGTTTTTTTCCAATAACAGTTTGAATTTTTAGGTTTCACTCTGTTTTCTCCTATATTGATAGATGTATTTGGAACTCTAAATCCAACACGGTTTGTGCTAGCTTCATGAAACTTGACAAAGTAAAGTAGTTTCACGTTCTATCTCTATATTCTGTTTTTCTTGATGTAGCCCTAAGCAGTGACTGGTGAGAAACACTTTCATGGAAAAAGGTTGCCAAGCTTCCAAAAGTTACGAATCTCCAGAAATCTCAGCAAATATTTTTTCACCCAAACTGGATGATACTTTCAGGCAATGATCAGTACACTAAGGCAACTTAGTTCCCCAAATTTCGTTCTTCTATGTTGAAGCGTTCATTTCCAATAACAGTTTGAATTTTTAGGTTTCACTCTGTTTTCTCCTATATTGATACATGTATTTGGAACTCTAAATCCAACACGGTTTGTGCTAGCTTCTTGAAACTTGACACAGTAAAGTAGTTTCACATTCTATCTCTATGTTTTGTTTCCTCTTGATGTAGCCCTAAGCAGTGACTGGCGAGAACCACTTTCATGGAGAGGGGTTGCCAAGCTTCCAAAAATTACGAATCTCCAGAAATCTCAGCAAATATTTTTTCACCCAAACTGGATGATACTTTCAGGTAATGATCAGTACACGAAGGCGACTTGGTTCCCCAAATGTCGTTCTTCTATGTTGAAGCGTTCATTTCCAGTAACATTTGAATTTTTAGGTTTCACTCTGTTTTCTCCTATATTGATAGATGTATTTGGAACTCTAAATCCAACACGGTTTGTGCTAGCTTCTTGAAACTTGACACAGTAAAGTAGTTTCACGTTCTATCTCTATATTCTGTTTCCTCTTGATGTAGTCCTAAGCAGTGACTGGTGAGAAACACTTTCATGGAAAAAGGTTGCCAAGCTTCCAAAAGTTACGAATCTCCAGAAATCTCAGCAAATATTTTTTCACCCAAACTGGATGATACTTTCAGGTAATGATCAGTACACGAAGGCGACTTGGTTCCCCAACGTTCGTTCTTCTATGTTGAAGCGTTCATTTCCAGTAACAGTTTGAATTTTTAGGTTTCACTCTGTTTTCTCCTATATTGATAGACGTATTTGGAACTCTAAATCCAACACGGTTTGTGCTAGCTTCTTGAACCTTGACACAGTAAAGTAGTTTCACGTTCTATCTCTATGTTTTGTTTCCTCTTGATGTAGCCCTAAGCAGTGACTGGCGAGAAACACTTTCATGGAAAGGGGTTGCCAAGCTTCCAAAAATTACGAATCTCCAGAAATCTCAGCAAATATTTTTTCACCCAAACTGGATGATACTTTCAGGTAATGATCAGTACACTAAGGCGACTTGGTTCCCCAAATGTCGTTCTTCTATTTTGAAGCGTTCATTTCCTGTAACAGTTTGAATTTTTAGGTTTCACTCTGTTTTCTCCTATATTGATACATGTATTTGGAACTCTAAATCCAACACGGTTTGTGCTAGCTTCTTGAAACTTGACACAGTAAAGTAGTTTTAAGTTCTATCTCTATGTTTTGTTTCCTCTTGATGTAGCCCTAAGCAGTGACTGGCGAGAAACACTTTCATGGAAAGTGGTTGCCAAGCTTCCAAAAATTACGAATCTCCAGAAATCTCAGCAAATATTTTTTCACCCAAACTGGATGATACTTTCAGGTAATGATCAGTACACTAAGGCGACTTGGTTCCCCAAATTTCGTTCTTCTATGTTGAAGCGTTCATTTCCTGTAACAGTTTGAATTTTTAGGTTTCACTCTGTTTTCTCCTATATTGATAGATGTATTTGGAACTCTAAATCCAACACGGTTTGTGCTAGCTTCTTGAAACTTGACACAATAAAGTAGTTTCACGTTCTATCTCTATGTTTTGTTTCCTCTTGATGTAGCCCTAAGCAGTGACTGGCGAGAATCACTTTCATGGAAAGGGGTTGCCAAGCTTCCAAAAATTACGAATCTCCAGAAATCTCAGCAAATATTTTTTCACCCAAACTGGATGATACTTTCAGGTAATGATCAGTACACTAAGGCGACTTGGTTCCCCAAATTTCGTTCTTCTATGTTGAAGCGTTCATTTCCTGTAACAGTTTGAATTTTTAGGTTTCACTCTGTTTTCTCCTATATTGATACATGTATTTGGAACTCTAAATCCAACACGGTTTGTGCTAGCTTCTTGAAACTTGACACAGTAAAGTAGTTTCACGTTCTATCACTATGTTTTGTTTCCTCTTGCTGTAGCCCTAAGCAGTGACTGGCGAGAACCACTTTCATGGAGAGGGGTTGCCAAGCTTCCAAAAATTACGAATCTCCAGAAATCTCAGCAAATATTTTTTCACCCAAACTGGATGATACTTTCAGGTAATGATCAGTACACTAAGGCGACTTGGTTCCCCAAATGTCGTTCTTCTATGTTGAAGCGTTCATTTCCAGTAACACTTTGAATTTTTAGGTTTCACTCTGTTTTCTCCTATATTGATAGATGTATTTGGAACTCTAAATCCAACACGGTTTGTGCTAGCTTCATGAACCTTGACAAAGTAAAGTAGTTTCACGTTCTATCTCTATATTCTGTTTCCTCTTGATGTAGCCCTAAGCAGTGACTGGTGAGAAACACTTTCATGGAAAAAGGTTGCCAAGCTTCCAAAAGTTACGAATCTCCAGAAATCTCAGCAAATATTTTTTCACCCAAACTGGATGATACTTTCAGGTAATGATCAGTACACTAAGGCGACTTGGTTCCCCAAATGTCGTTCTTCTATGTTGAAGCGTTCATTTCCAGTAACAGTTTGAATTTTTAGGTTTCACTCTGTTTTCTCCTATATTGATAGATGTATTTGGAACTCTAAATCCAACACGGTTTGTGCTAGCTTCTTGAAACTTGACACAGTAAAGTAGTTTCAAGTTCTATCTCTATGTTTTGTTTCCTCTTGATGTAGCCCTAAGCAGTGACTGGCGAGAAAACTTTCATGGAAAGGGGTTACCAAGCTTCCAAAAATTACGAATCTCCAGAAATCTCAGCAAATATTTTTTCACCCAAACTGGATGATACTTTCAGGTAATAATCAGTACACTAAGGCGACTTGGTTCCCCAAATGTCGTTCTTCTATGTTGAAGCATTCATTTCCTGTAACAGTTTGAATTTTTAGGTTTCACTCTGTTTTCTCCTATATTGATACATGTATTTGGAACTCTAAATCCAACACGGTTTGTGCTAGCTTCTTGAAACTTGACACAATAAAGTAGTTTCACGTTCTATCTCTATGTTTTGTTTCCTCTTGATGTAGCCCTAAGCAGTGACTGGCGAGAAACACTTACATGGAAAGGGGTTGCCAAGCTTCCAAAAATTACGAATCTCCAGAAATCTCAGCAAATATTTTTTCACCCAAACTGGATGATACTTTCAGGTAATGATCAGGACACTAAGGCGACTTGGTTCCCCAAATTTCGTTCTTCTATGTTGAAGCGTTCATTTCCAGTAACATTTTGAATTTTTAGGTTTCACTCTGTTTTCTCCTATATTGATACATGTATTTGGAACTCTAAATCCAACACGGTTTGTGATAGCTTCTTGAAACTTGACACAGTAAAGTAGTTTCACGTTCTATCTCTATGTTTTGTTTCCTCTTGATGTAGCCCTAAGCAGTGACTGGCGAGAAACCCTTTCATGGAACGGGGTTGCCAAGCTTCCAAAAATTAGAAATCTCCAGAAATCTCAGCAAATATTTTTTCACCCAAACTGGATGATACTTTCAGGTAATGATCAGTACACTAAGGCGACTTGGTTCCCCAAATGTTGTTCTTCTATGTTGAAGCGTTCATTTCCTGTAACAGTTTGAATTTTTAGGTTTCACTCTGTTTTCTCCTATATTGATACATGTATTTGGAACTCTAAATCCAACACGGTTTGTGCTAGCTTCTTGAAACTTGATATAGTAAAGTAGTTTCACGTTCTATCTCTAGGTTTTGTTTCCTCTTGATGTAGCCCTAAGCAGTGACTGGCGAGAAACACTTTCATGGAAAGGGGTTGCCAAGCTTCCAAAAATTACGAATCTCCAGAAATCTCAGCAAATATTTTTTCACCCAAACTGGATGATACTTTCAGGTAATGATCAGTACACTAAGGCGACTTGGTTCCCCAAAGTTCGTTCTTCTATGTTGAAGCGTTCATTTCCAGTAACAGTTTGAATTTTTAGGTTTCACTCTGTTTTCTCCTATATTGATACATGTATTTGGAACTCTAAATCCAACACGGTTTGTGCTAGCTTCTTGAAACTTGATACAGTAAAGTAGTATCACGTTCTATCTCTATGTTTTGTTTCCTCTTGATGTAGCCCTAAGCAGTGACTGGCGAGAACCACTTTCATGGAAAGGGGTTGCCAAGCTTCCAAAAATTACGAATCTCCAGAAATCTCAGCAAATATTTTTTCACCCAAACTGGATGATACTTTCAGGTAATGATCAGTACACTAAGGCGACTTGGTTCCCCAAATGTCATTCTTCTACGTCGAAGCGTTCATTTCCAGTAACAGTTTGAATTTTTAGGTTTCACTCTGTTTTCTCCTATATTGATAGATGTATTTGGAACTCTAAATCCAACACGGTTTGTGCTAGCTTCTTGAAACTTGACACAGTAAAGTAGTTTCACGTTCTATCACTATGTTTTGTTTCCTTTGCTGTAGCCCTAAGCAGTGACTGGCGAAAACCACTTTCATGGAGAGGGGTTGCCAAGTTTCCAAAAATTACGAATCTCCAGAAATCTCAGCAAATATTTTTTCACCCAAACTGGATGATACTTTCAGGTAATGATCAGTACACTAAGGCGACTTGGTTCCCCAAATTTCGTTCTTCTATGTTGAAGCGTTCATTTCCAGTAACAGTTTGAATTTTTAGGTTTCACTCTGTTTTCTCCTAAATTGATACATGTATTTGGAACTCTAAATCCAACACGGTTTGTGCTAGCTTCTTGAAACTTGACACAGTAAAGTAGTTTCACGTTCTATCTCTATGTTTTGTTTCCTCTTGATGTAGCCCTAAGCAGTGACTGGCGAGAACCACTTTCATGGAAAGGGGTTGCCAAGCTTCCAAAAATTACGAATCTCCAGAAATCTCAGCAAATATTTTTTCACCCAAACTGGATGATACTTTCAGGTAATGATCAGTACACTAAGGCGACTTGGTTCCCCAAATGTCATTCTTCTATGTTGAAGCGTTCATTTCAAGTAACAGTTTGAATTTTTAGGTTTCACTCTGTTTTCTCCTATATTGATAGATGTATTTGGAACTCTAAATCCAACACGGTTTGTGCTAGCTTCTTGAAACTTGACACAGTAAAGTAGTTTCACGTTCTATCACTATGTTTTGTTTCCTTTGCTGTAGCCCTAAGCAGTGACTGGCGAAAACCACTTTCATGGAGAGGGGTTGCCAAATTCCAAAAATTACGAATCTCCAGAAATCTCAGCAAATATTTTTTCACCCAAACTGGATGATACTTTCAGGTAATGATCAGTACACTAAGGCGACTTGGTTCCCCAAATGTCGTTCTTCTATGTTGAAGCGTTCATTTCCAGTAACAGTTTGAATTTTTAGGTTTCACTCTGTTTTCTCCTAAATTGATACATGTATTTGGAACTCTAAATCCAACACGGTTTGTGCTAGCTTCTTGAAACTTGACACAGTAAAGTAGTTTCACGTTCTATCTCTATGTTTTGTTTCCCCTTGATGTAGCCCTAAGCAGTGACTGGCGAGAAACACTTTCATGGAAAGGGGTTGCCAAGCTTCCAAAAATTACGAATCTCCAGAAATCTCAGCAAATATTTTTTCACCCAAACTGGATGATACTTTCAGGTAATGATCAGTACACTAAGGCGACTTGGTTCCCCAAATGTCGTTCTTCTATGTTGAAGCGTTCATTTCCTGTAACAGTTTGAATTTTTAGGTTTCACTCTGTTTTCTCCTATATTGATACATGTATTTGGAACTCTAAATCCAACACGGTTTGTGCTAGCTTCTTGAAACTTGACACAGTAAAGTAGTTTCACGTTCTATCTCTATGTTTTGTTTCCTCTTGCTGTAGCCCTAAGCAGTGACTGGCGAGAACCACTTTCATGGAGAGGGGTTGCCAAGCTTCCAAAAATTACGAATCTCCAGAAAACTCAGCAAATATTTTTTCACCCAAACTGGATGATACTTTCAGGTAATGATCAGTACACTAAGGCGACTTGGTTCCCCAAATGTCGTTCTTCTATGTTGAAGCGTTCATTTCCTGTAACAGTTTGAATTTTTAGGTTTCACTCTGTTTTCTCCTATATTGATACATGTATTTGGAACTCTAAATCCAACACGGTTTGTGCTAGCTTCTTGAAACTTGACACAGTAAAGTAGTTTCACGTTCTATCTCTATGTTTTGTTTCCTCTTGATGTAGCCCTAAGCAGTGACTGGCGAGAACCACTTTCATGGAGAGGGGTTGCCAAGCTTCCAAAAATTACGAATCTCCAGAAATCTCAGCAAATATTTTTTCACCCAAACTGGATGATACTTTCAGGTAATGATCAGTACACTAAGGCGACTTGGTTCCCCAAATGTCGTTCTTCTATGTTGAAGCGTTCATTTCCAGTAACAGTTTGAATTTTTAGGTTTCACTTTCTTTTCTCCTATATTGATACATGTATTTGGAACTCTAAATCCAACACGGTTTGTGCTAGCTTCTTGAAATTGATACAGTAAAGTAGTTTCACGTTCTATCTCTATGTTTTGTTTCCTCTTGCTGTAGCCCTAAGCAGTGACTGGCGAGAACCACTTTCATGGAGAGGGGTTGCCAAGCTTCCAAAAATTACGAATCTCCAAAAATCTCAGCAAATATTTTTTCACCCAAACTGGATGATACTTTCAGGTAATGATCAGTACACGAAGGCGACTTGGTTCCCCAAATTTCGTTCTTCTATGTTGAAGCGTTCATTTCCAGTAACAGTTTGAATTTTTAGGTTTCACTCTGTTTTCTCCTATATTGATAGATGTATTTGGAACTCTAAATCCAACACGGTTTGTGCTAGCTTCTTGAAACTTGACACAGTAAAGTAGTTTCACGTTCTATCTCTATGTTTTGTTTCCTCTTGATGTAGCCCTAAGCAGTGACTGGCGAGAAACACTTTCATGGAATGGGGTTGCCAAGCTTCCAAAAATTACGAATCTCCAGAAATCTCAGCAAATATTTTTTCACCCAAACTGGATGATACTTTCAGGTAATGATCAGTACACTAAGGCGACTTGGTTCCCCAAATGTCGTTCTTCTATGTTGAAGCGTTCATTTCCTGTAACAGTTTGAATTTTTAGGTTTCACTCTGTTTTCTCCTATATTGATACATGTATTTGGAACTCTAAATCCAACACGGTTTGTGCTAGCTTCTTGAAAATTGACACAATAAAGTAGTTTCACGTTCTATCTCTATGTTTTGTTTCCTCTTGATGTAGCCCTAAGCAGTGTCTGGCGAGAAACACTTTCATGGAAAGGGGTTGCCAAGCTTCCAAAAATTATGAATCTCCAGAAATCTCAGCAAATATTTTTTCACCCAAACTGGACGATACTTTCAGGTAATGATCAGTACACTAAGGCGACTTGGTTCCCCAAATGTCGTTCTTCTATGTTGAAGCGTTCATTTCCTGTAACAGTTTGAATTTTTAGGTTTCACTCTGTTTTCTCCTATATTGATACATGTATTTGGAACTCTAAATCCAACAGGGTTTGTGCTAGCTTCTTGAAACTTGACACAGTAAAGTAGTTTCACGTTCTGTCTCTATGTTTTGTTTCCTCTTGATGTAGCCCTAAGCAGTGACTGGCGAAAACCACTTTCATGGAGAGGGGTTGCCAAGCTTCCAAAAATTACGAATCTCCAGAAATCTCAGCAAATATTTTTTCACCCAAACTGGATGATACCTTCAGGTAATGATCAGTACACTAAGGCGACTTGGTTCCCCAAATGTCGTTCTTCTATGTTGAAGCGTTCATTTCCAGTAACACTTTGAATTTTTAGGTTTCACTCTGTTTTCTCCTATATTGATAGATGTATTTGGAACTCTAAATCCAACACGGTTTGTGCTAGCTTCATGAAACTTGACAAAGTAAAGTAGTTTCACGTTCTATCTCTATATTCTGTTTCCTCTTGATGTAGCCCTAAGCAGTGACTGGTGAGAAACACTTTCATGGAAAAAGGTTGCCAAGCTTCCAAAAGTTACGAATCTCCAGAAATCTCAGCAAATATTTTTTCACCCAAACTGGATGATACTTTCAGGTAATGATCAGTACACTAAGGCGACTTGGTTCCCCAAATGTCGTTCTTCTATGTTGAAGCATTCATTTCCTGTAACAGTTTGAATTTTTAGGTTTCACTCTGTTTTCTCCTATATTGATACATGTATTTGGAACTCTAAATCCAACACGGTTTGTGCTAGCTTCTTGAAACTTGACACAGTAAAGTAGTTTCAAGTTCTATCTCTATGTTTTGTTTCCTCTTGATGTAGCCCTAAGCAGTGACTGGCGAGAAACACTTTCATGGAAAGGGGTTACCAAGCTTCCAAAAATTACGAATCTCCAGAAATCTCAGCAAATATTTTTTCACCCAAACTGGATGATACTTTCAGGTAATGATCAGTACACTAAGGCGACTTGGTTCCCCAAATGTCGTTCTTCTATGTTGAAGCGTTCATTTCCTGTAAGTGTTTGAATTTTTAGGTTTCACTCTGTTTTCTCCTATATTGATACATGTATTTGGAACTCTAAATCCAACACGGTTTGTGCTAGCTTCTTGAAACTTGACACAATAAAGTAGTTTCACGTACTATCTCTATGTTTTGTTTCCTCTTGATGTAGCCCTAAGCAGTGACTGGCGAGAAACACTTTCATGGAAAGGGGTTGCCAAGCTTCCAAAAATTACGAATCTCCAGAAATCTCAGCAAATATTTTTTCACCCACACTGGATGATACTTTCAGGTAATGATCAGTACACTAAGGCGACTTGGTTCCCCAAAGTTCGTTCTTCTATGTTGAAGCGTTCATTTCCAGTAACATTTTGAATTTTTAGGTTTCACTCTGTTTTCTCCTATATTGATACATGTATTTGGAACTCTAAATCCAACACGGTTTGTGCTAGCTTCTTGAAACTTGACACAGTAAAGTAGTTTCACGTTCTATCTCTATGTTTTGTTTCCTCTTGATGGAGCCCTAAGCAGTGACTGGCGAGAACCACTTTCATGGAAAGTGGTTGCCAAGCTTCCAAAAATTACGAATCTCCAGAAATCTCAGCAAATATTTTTTCACCCAAACTGGATGATACTTTCAGGTAATGATCAGTACACTAAGGCGACTTGGTTCCCCAAATGTCATTCTTCTACGTCGAAGCGTTCATTTCCAGTAACAGTTTGAATTTTTAGGTTTCACTCTGTTTTCTCCTATATTGATAGATGTATTTGGAACTCTAAATCCAACACGGTTTGTGCTAGCTTCTTGAAACTTGACACAGTAAAGTAGTTTCACGTTCTATCACTATGTTTTGTTTCCTTTGCTGTAGCCCTAAGCAGTGACTGGCGAAAACCACTTTCATGGAGAGGGGTTGCCAAGTTTCCAAAAATTACGAATCTCCAGAAATCTCAGCAAATATTTTTTCACCCAAACTGGATGATACTTTCAGGTAATGATCAGTACACTAAGGCGACTTGGTTCCCCAAATGTCGTTCTTCTATGTTGAAGCGTTCATTTCCAGTAACAGTTTGAATTTTTAGGTTTCACTCTGTTTTCTCCTAAATTGATACATGTATTTGGAACTCTAAATCCAACACGGTTTGTGCTAGCTTCTTGAAACTTGACACAGTAAAGTAGTTTCACGTTCTATCTCTATGTTTTGTTTCCTCTTGATGTAGCCCTAAGCAGTGACTGGCGAGAACCACTTTCATGGAAAGGGGTTGCCAAGCTTCCAAAAATTACGAATCTCCAGAAATCTCAGCAAATATTTTTTCACCCAAACTGGATGATACTTTCAGGTAATGATCAGTACACTAAGGCGACTTGGTTCCCCAAATGTCATTCTTCTATGTTGAAGCGTTCATTTCAAGTAACAGTTTGAATTTTTAGGTTTCACTCTGTTTTCTCCTATATTGATAGATGTATTTGGAACTCTAAATCCAACACGGTTTGTGCTAGCTTCTTGAAACTTGACACAGTAAAGTAGTTTCACGTTCTATCACTATGTTTTGTTTCCTTTGCTGTAGCCCTAAGCAGTGACTGGCGAAAACCACTTTCATGGAGAGGGGTTGCCAAGTTTCCAAAAATTACGAATCTCCAGAAATCTCAGCAAATATTTTTTCACCCAAACTGGATGATACTTTCAGGTAATGATCAGTACACTAAGGCGACTTGGATCCCCAAATGTCGTTCTTCTATGTTGAAGCGTTCATTTCCAGTAACAGTTTGAATTTTTAGGTTTCACTCTGTTTTCTCCTGAATTGATACATGTATTTGGAACTCTAAATCCAACACGGTTTGTGCTAGCTTCTTGAAACTTGACACAGTAAAGTAGTTTCACGTTCTATCTCTATGTTTTGTTTCCCCTTGATGTAGCCCTAAGCAGTGACTGGCGAGAAACACTTTCATGGAAAGGGGTTGCCAAGCTTCCAAAAATTACGAATCTCCAGAAATCTCAGCAAATATTTTTTCACCCAAACTGGATGATACTTTCAGGTAATGATCAGTACACTAAGGCGACTTGGTTCCCCAAATGTCGTTCTTCTATGTTGAAGCGTTCATTTCCTGTAACAGTTTGAATTTTTAGGTTTCACTCTGTTTTCTCCTATATTGATACATGTATTTGGAACTCTAAATCCAACACGGTTTGTGCTAGCTTCTTGAAACTTGACACAGTAAAGTAGTTTCACGTTCTATCTCTATGTTTTGTTTCCTCTTGATGTAGCCCTAAGCAGTGACTGGCGAGAAACACTTTCATGGAAAGGGGTTGCCAAGCTTCCAAAAATTACGAATCTCCAGAAATCTCAGCAAATATTTTTTCACCCAAACTGGATGATACTTTCAGGTAATGATCAGTACACTAAGGCGACTTGGTTCCCCAAAGTTCGTTCTTCTATGTTGAAGCGTTCATTTCCAGTAACAGTTTGAATTTTTAGGTTTCACTTTCTTTTCTCCTATATTGATACATGTATTTGGAACTCTAAATCCAACACGGTTTGTGCTAGCTTCTTGAAACTTGATACAGTAAAGTAGTTTCACGTTCTATCTCTATGTTTTGTTTCCTCTTGCTGTAGCCCTAAGCAGTGACTGGCGAGAACCACTTTCATGCAGAGGGGTTGCCAAGCTTCCAAAAATTACGAATCTCCAGAAATCTCAGCAAATATATTTTCACCCAAACTGGATGATACTTTCAGGTAATGATCAGTACATGAAGGCGACTTGGTTCCCCAAATGTCGTTCTTCTATGTTGAAGCGTTCATTTCCAGTAACACTTTGAATTTTTAGGTTTCACTCTGTTTTCTCCTATATTGATAGATGTATTTGGAACTCTAAATCCAACACGGTTTGTGCTAGCTTCATGAAACTTGACAAAGTAAAGTAGTTTCAGGTTCTATCTCTATATTCTGTTTCCTCTTGATGTAGCCCTAAGCAGTGACTGGTGAGAAACACTTTCATGGAAAAAGGTTGCCAAGCTTCCAAAAGTTACGAATCTCCAGAAATCTCAGCAAATATTTTTTCATCCAAACTGGATGATACTTTCAGGTAATGATCAGTACACGAAGGCGACTTGGTTCCCCAACGTTCGTTCTTCTATGTTGAAGCGTTCATTTCCAGTAACAGTTTGAATTTTTAGGTTTCACTCTGTTTTCTCCTATATTGATACATGTATTTGGAACTCTAAATCCAACACGGTTTGTGCTAGCTTCTTGAAACTTGACACAGTAAAGTAGTTTCAAGTTCTATCTCTATGTTTTGTTTCCTCTTGATGTAGCCCTAAGCAGTGACTGGCGAGAACCACTTTCATGGAGAGGGGTTGCCAAGCTTCCAAAAATTACGAATCTCCAAAAATCTCAGCAAATATTTTTTCACCCAAACTGGATGATACTTTCAGGTAATGATCAGTACACGAAGGCGACTTGGTTCCCCAAATTTCGTTCTTCTATGTTGAAGCGTTCATTTCCAGTAACAGTTTGAATTTTTAGGTTTCACTCTGTTTTCTCCTATATTGATAGATGTATTTGGAACTCTAAATCCAACACGGTTTGTGCTAGCTTCTTGAAACTTGACACAGTAAAGTAGTTTCACGTTCTATCTCTAAGTTTTGTTTCCTCTTGATGTAGCCCTAAGCAGTGCATGGCGAGAAACACTTTCATGGTAAGGGGTTGCCAAGCTTCCAAAAATTACGAATCTCCAGAAATCTCAGCAAATATTTTTTCACCCAAACTGGATGATACTTTCAGGTAATGATCAGTACACTAAGTCGACTTGGTTCCCCAAATGTCGTTCTTCTATGTTGAAGCGTTCATTTCCTGTAACAGTTTGAATTTTTAGGTTTCACTCTGTTTTCTCCTATATTGATACATGTATTTGGAACTCTAAATCCAACACGGTTTGTGCTAGCTTCTTGAAACTTGACACACTAAAGTAGTTTCATGTTCTATCTCTATGTTTTGTTTCCTCTTGATGTAGCCCTAAGCAGTGACTGGCGAGAAACACTTTCATGGAAAGGGGTTGCCAAGCTTCCAAAAATTACGAATCTCCAGAAATCTCAGCAAATATTTTTTCACCCAAACTGGATGATACTTTCAGGTAATGATCAGTACACTAAGGCGACTTGGTTCCCCAAAGTTCGTTCTTCTATGTTGAAGCGTTCATTTCCAGTAACAGTTTGAATTTTTAGGTTTCACTCTGTTTTCTCCTATATTGATACATGTATTTGGAACTCGAAATCCAACACGGTTTGTGCTAGCTTCTTGAAACTTGACACAGTAAAGTAGTTTCACGTTCTATCTCTATGTTTTGTTTCCTCTTGCTGTAGCCCTAAGCATTGACTGGCGAGAACCACTTTCATGGAGAGGGGTTGCCAAGCTTCCAAAAATTACGAATCTCCAGAAATTTCAGCAAATATTTTTTCACCCAAACTGGATGATACTTTCAGGTAATGATCAGTACACTAAGGCGACTTGGTTCCCCAAATGTCGTTCTTCTATGTTGAAGCGTTCATTTCCAGTAACACTTTGAATTTTTAGGTTTCACTCTGTTTTCTCCTATATTGATACATGTATTTGGAACTCTAAATCCAACACGGTTTGTGCTAGCTTCTTGAAACTTGACACAGTAAAGTAGTTTCACGTTCTATCTCTATGTTTTGTTTCCTCTTGATGTAGCCCTAAGCAGTGACTGGCGAGAAACACTTTCATGGAAAGGGGTTGCCAAGCTTCCAAAAATTACGAATCTCCAGAAATCTCAGCAAATATTTTTTCACCCAAACTGGATGATACTTTCAGGTAATGATCAGTACACTAAGGCGACTTGGTTCCCCAAAGTTCGTTCTTCTATGTTGAAGCGTTCATTTCCAGTAACAGTTTGAATTTTTAGGTTTCACTCTGTTTTCTCCTATATTGATACATGTATTTGGAACTCTAAATCCAACACGGTTTGTGCTAGCTTCTTGAAACTTGATACAGTAAAGTAGTATCACGTTCTATCTCTATGTTTTGTTTCCTCTTGATGTAGCCCTAAGCAGTGACTGGCGAGAACCACTTTCATGGAAAGGGGTTGCCAAGCTTCCAAAAATTACGAATCTCCAGTAATCTCAGCAAATATTTTTTCACCCAAACTGGATGATACTTTCAGGTAATGATCAGTACACTAAGGCGACTTGGTTCCCCAAATGTCATTCTTCTATGTCGAAGCGTTCATTTCCAGTAACAGTTTCAATTTTTAGGTTTCACTCTGTTTTCTCCTATATTGATAGATGTATTTGGAACTCTAAATCCAACACGGTTTGTGCTAGCTTCTTGAAACTTGACACAGTAAAGTAGTTTCACGTTCTATCACTATGTTTTGTTTCCTTTGCTGTAGCCCTAAGCAGTGACTGGCGAAAACTACTTTCATGGAGAGGGGTTGCCAAGTTTCCAAAAATTACGAATCTCCAGAAATCTCAGCAAATATTTTTTCACCCAAACTGGATGATACTTTCAGGTAATGATCAGTACACTAAGGCGACTTGGTTCCCCAAATGTCGTTCTTCTATGTTGAAGCGTTCATTTCCAGTAACAGTTTGAATTTTTAGGTTTCACTCTGTTTTCTCCTAAATTGATACATGTATTTGGAACTCTAAATCCAACACGGTTTGTGCTAGCTTCTTGAAACTTGACACAGTAAAGTAGTTTCACGTTCTATCTCTATGTTTTGTTTCCTCTTGATGTAGCCCTAAGCAGTGACTGGCGAGAACCACTTTCATGGAAAGGGGTTGCCAAGCTTCCAAAAATTACGAATCTCCAGTAATCTCAGCAAATATTTTTTCACCCAAACTGGATGATACTTTCAGGTAATGATCAGTACACTAAGGCGACTTGGTTCCCCAAATGTCATTCTTCTATGTTGAAGCGTTCATTTCCAGTAACAGTTTGAATTTTTAGGTTTCACTCTGTTTTCTCCTATATTGATAGACGTATTTGGAACTCTAAATCCAACACGGTTTGTGCTAGCTTCTTGAAACTTGACACAGTAAAGTAGTTTCACGTTCTATCACTATGTTTTGTTTCCTTTGCTGTAGCCCTAAGCAGTGACTGGCGAAAACTACTTTCATGGAGAGGGGTTGCCAAGTTTCCAAAAATTACGAATCTCCAGAAATCTCAGCAAATATTTTTTCACCCAAACTGGATGATACTTTCAGGTAATGATCAGTACACTAAGGCGACTTGGTTCCCCAAATGTCGTTCTTCTATGTTGAAGCGTTCATTTCCTGTAACAGTTTGAATTTTTAGGTTTCACTTTCTTTTCTCCTATATTGATACATGTATTTGGAACTCTAAATCCAACACGGTTTGTGCTAGCTTCTTGAAACTTGATACAGTAAAGTAGTTTCACGTTCTATCTCTATGTTTTGTTTCCTCTTGCTGTAGCCCTAAGCAGTGACTGGCGAGAACCACTTTCATGCAGAGGGGTTGCCAAGCTTCCAAAAATTACGAATCTCCAGAAATCTCAGCAAATATATTTTCACCCAAACTGGATGATACTTTCAGGTAATGATCAGTACATGAAGGCGACTTGGTTCCCCAAATGTCGTTCTTCTATGTTGAAGCGTTCATTTCCAGTAACAGTTTGAATTTTTAGGTTTCACTCTGTTTTCTCCTATATTGATAGATGTATTTGGAACTCTAAATCCAACACGGTTTGTGCTAGCTTCTTGACACTTGACAAAGTAAAGTAGTTTCAGGTTCTATCTCTATATTCTGTTTCCTCTTGATGTAGCCCTAAGCAGTGACTGGTGAGAAACACTTTCATGGAAAAAGGTTGCCAAGCTTCCAAAAGTTACGAATCTCCAGAAATCTCAGCAAATATTTTTTCACCCAAACTGGATGATACTTTCAGGTAATGATCAGTACACGAAGGCGACTTGGTTCCCCAACGTTCGTTCTTCTATGTTGAAGCGTTCATTTCCAGTAACAGTTTGAATTTTTAGGTTTCACTCTGTTTTCTCCTATATTGATACATGTATTTGGAACTCTAAATCCAACACGGTTTGTGCTAGCTTCTTGAAACTTGACACAGTAAAGTAGTTTCAAGTTCTATCTCTATGTTTTGTTTCCTCTTGATGTAGCCCTAAGCAGTGACTGGCGAGAACCACTTTCATGGAGAGGGGTTGCCAAGCTTCCAAAAATTACGAATCTCCAAAAATCTCAGCAAATATTTTTTCACCCAAACTGGATGATACTTTCAGGTAATGATCAGTACACGAAGGCGACTTGGTTCCCCAAATTTCGTTCTTCTATGTTGAAGCGTTCATTTCCAGTAACAGTTTGAATTTTTAGGTTTCACTCTGTTTTCTCCTATATTGATAGATGTATTTGGAACTCTAAATCCAACACGGTTTGTGCTAGCTTCTTGAAACTTGACACAGTAAAGTAGTTTCACGTTCTATCTCTATGTTTTGTTTCCTCTTGCTGTAGCCCTAAGCAGTGACTGGCGAGAACCACTTTCATGGAGAGGGGTTGCCAAGCTTCCAAAAATTACGAATCTCCAAAAATCTCAGCAAATATTTTTTCACCCAAACTGGATGATACTTTCAGGTAATGATCAGTACACTAAGGCGACTTGGTTCCCCAAAGTTCGTTCTTCTATGTTGAAGCGTTCATTTCCAGTAACAGTTTGAATTTTTAGGTTTCACTCTGTTTTCTCCTATATTGATACATGTATTTGGAACTCTAAATCCAACACGGTTTGTGCTAGCTTCTTGAAACTTGACACAGTAAAGTAGTTTCACGTTCTATCTCTATGTTTTGTTTCCTCTTGATGTAGCCCTAAGCAGTGACTGGCGAGAAACACTTTCATGGAAAGGGGTTGCCAAGCTTCCAAAAATTACGAATCTCCAGAAATCTCAGCAAATATTTTTTCACCCAAACTGGATGATACTTTCAGGTAATGATCAGTACACTAAGGCGACTTGGTTCCCCAAATGTCGTTCTTCTATGTTGAAGCGTTCATTTCCAGTAACAGTTTGAATTTTTAGGTTTCACTCTGTTTTCTCCTATATTGATACATGTATTTGGAACTCTAAATCCAACACGGTTTGTGCTAGCTTCTTGAAACTTGACACAGTAAAGTATTTTCACGTTCTATCTCTATGTTTTGTTTCCTCTTGCTGTAGCCCTAAGCAGTGACTGGCGAGAACCACTTTCATGGAGAGGGGTTGCCAAGCTTCCAAAAATTACGAATCTCCAGCAATCTCAGCAAATATTTTTTCACCCAAACTGGATGATACTTTCAGGTAATGATCAGTACACTAAGGCGACTTGGTTCCCCAAAGTTCGTTCTTCTATGTTGAAGCGTTCATTTCCAGTAACAGTTTGAATTTTTAGGTTTCACTCTGTTTTCTCCTATATTGATACATGTATTTGGAACTCTAAATCCAACACGGTTTGTGCTAGCTTCTTGAAACTTGATACAGTAAAGTAGTTTCACATTCTATCTCTATGTTTTGTTTCCTCTTGCTGTAGCCCTAAGCAGTGACTGGCGAGAACCACTTTCATGGAGAGGGGTTGCCAAGCTTCCAAAAATTACGAATCTCCAGAAAGCTCAGCAAATATTTTTTCACCCAAACTGGATGATACTTTCAGGAAATGATCAGTACACGAAGGCGACTTGGTTCCCCAAATGTCGTTCTTCTATGTTCAAGCGTTCATTTCCAGTAACACTTTGAATTTTTAGGTTTCACTCTGTTTTCTCCTATATTGATAGATGTATTTGGAACTCTAAATCCAACACGGTTTGTGCTAGCTTCTTGAAACTTGACACAGTAAAGTAGTTTCACGTTCTATCTCTAGGTTTTGTTTCCTCTTGATGTAGCCCTAAGCAGTGACTGGCGAGAACCACTTTCATGGAGAGGGGTTGCCAAGCTTCCAAAAATTACGAATCTCCAAAAATCTCAGCAAATATTTTTTCACCCAAACTGGATGATACTTTCAGGTAATGATCAGTACACTAAGGCGACTTGGTTCCCCAAAGTTCGTTCTTCTATGTTGAAGCGTTCATTTCCAGTAACAGTTTGAATTTTTAGGTTTCACTCTGTTTTCTCCTATATTGATACATGTATTTGGAACTCTAAATCCAACACGGTTTGTGCTAGCTTCTTGAAACTTGATACAGTAAAGTAGTTTCACGTTCTATCTCTATGTTTTGTTTCCTCTTGCTGTAGCCCTAAGCAGTGACTGGCGAGAACCACTTTAATGGAGAGGGGTTGCCAAGCTTCAAAAAATTACGAATCTCCAGAAATCTCAGCAAATATTTTTTCACCCAAACTGGATGATACTTTCAGGTAATGATCAGTACACTAAGGCGACTTGGTTCCCCAAAGTTCGTTCTTCTATGTTGAAGCGTTCATTTCCAGTAACAGTTTGAATTTTTAGGTTTCACTCTGTTTTCTCCTATATTGATACATGTATTTGGAACTCTAAATCCAACACGGTTTGTGCTAGCTTCTTGAAACTTGATACAGTAAAGTAGTTTCACGTTCTATCTCTATGTTTTGTTTCCCCTTGCTGTAGCCCTAAGCAGTGACTGGCGAGAACCACTTTCATGGAGAGGGGTTGCCAAGCTTCCAAAAATTACGAATCTCCAGAAATCTCAGCAAATATTTTTTCACCCAAACTGGATGATACTTTCAGGTAATGATCAGTACACGAAGGCGACTTGGTTCCCCAAATGTCGTTCTTCTATGTTGAAGCGTTCATTTCCAGTAACACTTTGAATTTTTAGGTTTCACTCTGTTTTCTCCTATATTGATAGATGTATTTGGAACTCTAAATCCAACACGGTTTGTGCTAGCTTCTTGAAACTTGACACAGTAAAGTAGTTTCACGTTCTATCTCTATGTTTTGTTTCCTCTTGCTGTAGCCCTAAGCAGTGACTGGCGAGAACCACTTTCATGGAGAGGGGTTGCAAAGCTTCCAAAAATTACGAATCTCCAAAAATCTCAGCAAATATTTTTTCACCCAAACTGGATGATACTTTCAGGTAATGATCAGTACACTAAGGCGACTTGGTTCCCCAAATTTCGTTCTTCTATGTTGAAGCGTTCATTTCCAGTAACAGTTTGAATTTTTAGGTTTCACTCTGTTTTCTCCTATATTGATACATGTATTTGGAACTCTAAATCCAACACGGTTTGTGCTAGCTTCTTGAAACTTGACACAGTAAAGTAGTTTCACGTTCTATCTCTATGTTTTGTTTCCCCTTGATGTAGCCCTAAGCAGTGACTGGCGAGAAACACTTTCATGGAAAGGGGTTGCCAAGCTTCCAAAAATTACGAATCTCCAGAAATCTCAGCAAATATTTTTTCACCCAAACTGGATGATACTTTCAGGTAATGATCAGTACACTAAGGCGACTTGGTTCCCCAAATGTCGTTCTTCTATGTTGAAGCGTTCATTTCCTGTAACAGTTTGAATTTTTAGGTTTCACTCTGTTTTCTCCTATATTGATACATGTATTTGGAACTCAAAATCCAACACGGTTTGTGCTAGCTTCTTGAAACTTGACACAGTAAAGTAGTTTCACGTTCTATCTCTATGTTTTGTTTCCTCTTGATGTAGCCCTAAGCAGTGACTGGCGAGAAACACTTTCATGGAAAGGGGTTGCCAAGCTTCCAAAAATTACGAATCTCCAGAAATGTCAGCAAATATTTTTTCACCCAAACTGGATGATACTTTCAGGTAATGATCAGTACACTAAGGCGACTTGGTTCCCCAAAGTTCGTTCTTCTATGTTGAAGCGTTCATTTCCAGTAACAGTTTGAATTTTTAGGTTTCACTTTCTTTTCTCCTATATTGATACATGTATTTGGAACTCTAAATCCAACACGGTTTGTGCTAGCTTCTTGAAACTTGATACAGTAAAGTAGTTTCACGTTCTATCTCTATGTTTTGTTTCCTCTTGCTGTAGCCCTAAGCAGTGACTGGCGAGAACCACTTTCATGCAGAGGGGTTGCCAAGCTTCCAAAAATTACGAATCTCCAGAAATCTCAGCAAATATATTTTCACCCAAACTGGATGATACTTTCAGGTAATGATCAGTACATGAAGGCGACTTGGTTCCCCAAATGTCGTTCTTCTATGTTGAAGCGTTCATTTCCAGTAACACTTTGAATTTTTAGGTTTCACTCTGTTTTCTCCTATATTGATAGATGTATTTGGAACTCTAAATCCAACACGGTTTGTGCTAGCTTCATGAAACTTGACAAAGTAAAGTAGTTTCAGGTTCTATCTCTATATTCTGTTTCCTCTTGATGTAGCCCTAAGCAGTGACTGGTGAGAAACACTTTCATGGAAAAAGGTTGCCAAGCTTCCAAAAGTTACGAATCTCCAGAAATCTCAGCAAATATTTTTTCATCCAAACTGGATGATACTTTCAGGTAATGATCAGTACACGAAGGCGACTTGGTTCCCCAACGTTCGTTCTTCTATGTTGAAGCGTTCATTTCCAGTAACAGTTTGAATTTTTAGGTTTCACTCTGTTTTCTCCTATATTGATACATGTATTTGGAACTCTAAATCCAACACGGTTTGTGCTAGCTTCTTGAAACTTGACACAGTAAAGTAGTTTCAAGTTCTATCTCTATGTTTTGTTTCCTCTTGATGTAGCCCTAAGCAGTGACTGGCGAGAACCACTTTCATGGAGAGGGGTTGCCAAGCTTCCAAAAATTACGAATCTCCAAAAATCTCAGCAAATATTTTTTCACCCAAACTGGATGATACTTTCAGGTAATGATCAGTACACGAAGGCGACTTGGTTCCCCAAATTTCGTTCTTCTATGTTGAAGCGTTCATTTCCAGTAACAGTTTGAATTTTTAGGTTTCACTCTGTTTTCTCCTATATTGATACATGTATTTGGAACTCTAAATCCAACACGGTTTGTGCTAGCTTCTTGAAACTTGACACAGTAAAGTAGTTTCACGTTCTATCTCTAAGTTTTGTTTCCTCTTGATGTAGCCCTAAGCAGTGCATGGCGAGAAACACTTTCATGGTAAGGGGTTGCCAAGCTTCCAAAAATTACGAATCTCCAGAAATCTCAGCAAATATTTTTTCACCCAAACTGGATGATACTTTCAGGTAATGATCAGTACACTAAGTCGACTTGGTTCCCCAAATGTCGTTCTTCTATGTTGAAGCGTTCATTTCCTGTAACAGTTTGAATTTTTAGGTTTCACTCTGTTTTCTCCTATATTGATACATGTATTTGGAACTCTAAATCCAACACGGTTTGTGCTAGCTTCTTGAAACTTGACACACTAAAGTAGTTTCATGTTCTATCTCTATGTTTTGTTTCCTCTTGATGTAGCCCTAAGCAGTGACTGGCGAGAAACACTTTCATGGAAAGGGGTTGCCAAGCTTCCAAAAATTACGAATCTCCAGAAATCTCAGCAAATATTTTTTCACCCAAACTGGATGATACTTTCAGGTAATGATCAGTACACTAAGGCGACTTGGTTCCCCAAAGTTCGTTCTTCTATGTTGAAGCGTTCATTTCCAGTAACAGTTTGAATTTTTAGGTTTCACTCTGTTTTCTCCTATATTGATACATGTATTTGGAACTCGAAATCCAACACGGTTTGTGCTAGCTTCTTGAAACTTGACACAGTAAAGTAGTTTCACGTTCTATCTCTATGTTTTGTTTCCTCTTGCTGTAGCCCTAAGCATTGACTGGCGAGAACCACTTTCATGGAGAGGGGTTGCCAAGCTTCCAAAAATTACGAATCTCCAGAAATTTCAGCAAATATTTTTTCACCCAAACTGGATGATACTTTCAGGTAATGATCAGTACACTAAGGCGACTTGGTTCCCCAAATGTCATTCTTCTATGTTGAAGCGTTAATTTCCTGTAAGAGTTTGAATTTTTAGGTTTCACTCTGTTTTCTCCTATATTGATACATGTATTTGGAACTCTAAATCCAACACGGTTTGTGCTAGCTTCTTGAAAATTGACACAATAAAGTAGTTTCACGTTCTATCTCTATGTTTTGTTTCCTCTTGATGTAGCCCTAAGCAGTGTCTGGCGAGAAACACTTTCATGGAAAGGGGTTGCCAAGCTTCCAAAAATTATGAATCTCCAGAAATCTCAGCAAATATTTTTTCACCCAAACTGGATGATACTTTCAGGTAATGATCAGTACACTAAGGCGACTTGGTTCCCCAAATGTCGTTCTTCGATGTTGAAGCGTTCATTTCCTGTAACAGTTTGAATTTTTAGGTTTCACTCTGTTTTCTCCTATATTGATACATGTATTTGGAACTCTAAATCCAACAGGGTTTGTGCTAGCTTCTTGAAACTTGACACAGTAAAGTAGTTTCACGTTCTGTCTCTATGTTTTGTTTCCTCTTGATGTAGCCCTAAGCAGTGACTGGCGAGAAAAACTTTCATGGAAAGGGGTTGCCAAGCTTCCAAAAATTACGAATCTCCAGAAATCTCAGCAAATATTTTTTCACCCAAACTGGATGATACCTTCAGGTAATGATCAGTACACTAAGGCGACTTGGTTCCCCATATGTCGTTCTTCTATGTTGAAGCGTTCATTTCCAGTAACACTTTGAATTTTTAGGTTTCACTCTGTTTTCTCCTATATTGATAGATGTATTTGGAACTCTAAATCCAACACGGTTTGTGCTAGCTTCATGAAACTTGACAAAGTAAAGTAGTTTCACGTTCTATCTCTATATTCTGTTTCCTCTTGATGTAGCCCTAAGCAGTGACTGGTGAGAAACACTTTCATGGAAAAAGGTTGCCAAGCTTCCAAAAGTTACGAATCTCCAGAAATCTCAGCAAATATTTTTTCACCCAAACTGGATGATACTTTCAGGTAATGATCAGTACACTAAGGCGACTTGGTTCCCCAAATGTCGTTCTTCTATGTTGAAGCATTCATTTGCTGTAACAGTTTGAATTTTTAGGTTTCACTCTGTTTTCTCCTATATTGATACATATATTTGGAACTCTAAATCCAACACGGTTTGTGCTAGCTTCTTGAAACTTGACACAGTAAAATAGTTTCAAGTTCTATCTCTATGTTTTGTTTCCTCTTGATGTAGCCCTAAGCAGTGACTGGCGAGAAACACTTTCATGGAAAGGGGTTGCCAAGCTTCCAAAAATTACGAATCTCCAGAAATCTCAGCAAATATTTTTTCACCCAAACTGGATGATACTTTCAGGTAATGATCAGTACACTAAGGCGACTTGGTTCCCCAAATGTCGTTCTTCTATGTTGAAGCGTTCATTTCCTGTAACAGTTTGAATTTTTAGGTTTCACTCTGTTTTCTCCTATATTGATACATGTATTTGGAACTCTAAATCCAACACGGTTTGTGCTAGCTTCTTGAAACTTGACACAGTAAAGTAGTTTCACGTTCTATCTCTATGTTTTTTTTCCTCTTGATGGAGCCCTAAGCAGTGACTGGCGAGAAACACTTTCATGGAAAGGGGTTGCCAAGCTTCCAAAAATTACAAATCTCCAGAAATCTCAGCAAATATTTTTTCACCCAAACTGGATGATACTTTCAGGTAATGATCAGTACACTAAGGCGACTTGGTTCCCCAAATATTGTTCTTCTATGTTGAAGCGTTCATTTCCTGTAACAGTTTGAATTTTTAGGTTTCACTCTGTTTTCTCCTATATTGATACATGTATTTGGAACTCTAAATCCAACACGGTTTGTGCTAGCTTCTTGAACCTTGACACAGTAAAGTAGTTTCACGTTCTATCTCTATGTTTTGTTTCCTCTTGATGTAGCCCTAAGCAGTGACTGGCGAGAAACACTTTCATGGAAAGGGGTTGCCAAGCTTCCAAAAATTACGAATCTCCAGAAATCTCAGCAAATATTTTTTCACCCAAACTGGATGATACTTTCAGGTAATGATCAGTACACTAAGGCGACTTGGTTCCCCAAAGTTCGTTCTTCTATGTTGAAGCGTTCATTTCCAGTAACAGTTTGAATTTTTAGGTTTCACTCTGTTTTCTCCTATATTGATACATGTATTTGGAACTCTAAATCCAACACGGTTTGTGCTAGCTTCTTGAAACTTGATACAGTAAAGTAGTATCACGTTCTATCTCTATGTTTTGTTTCCTCTTGATGTAGCCCTAAGCAGTGACTGGCGAGAACCACTTTCATGGAAAGGGGTTGCCAAGCTTCCAAAAATTACGAATCTCCAGAAATCTCAGCAAATATTTTTTCACCCAAACTGGATGATACTTTCAGGTAATGATCAGTACACTAAGGCGACTTGGTTCCCCAAAGTTCGTTCTTCTATGTCGAAGCGTTCATTTCCAGTAACAGTTTCAATTTTTAGGTTTCACTCTGTTTTCTCCTATATTGATAGATGTATTTGGAACTCTAAATCCAACACGGTTTGTGCTAGCTTCTTGAAACTTGACACAGTAAAGTAGTTTCACGTTCTATCACTATGTTTTGTTTCCTTTGCTGTAGCCCTAAGCAGTGACTGGCGAAAACTACTTTCATGGAGAGGGGTTGCCAAGTTTCCAAAAATTACGAATCTCCAGAAATCTCAGCAAATATTTTTTCACCCAAACTGGATGATACTTTCAGGTAATGATCAGTACACTAAGGCGACTTGGTTCCCCAAATATTGTTCTTCTATGTTGAAGCGTTCATTTCCTGTAACAGTTTGAATTTTTAGGTTTCACTCTGTTTTCTCCTATATTGATACATGTATTTGGAACTCTAAATCCAACACGGTTTGTGCTAGCTTCTTGAACCTTGACACAGTAAAGTAGTTTCACGTTCTATCTCTATGTTTTGTTTCCTCTTGATGTAGCCCTAAGCAGTGACTGGCGAGAAACACTTTCATGGAAAGGGGTTGCCAAGCTTCCAAAAATTACGAATCTCCAGAAATCTCAGCAAATATTTTTTCACCCAAACTGGATGATACTTTCAGGTAATGATCAGTACACTAAGGCGACTTGGTTCCCCAAAGTTCGTTCTTCTATGTTGAAGCGTTCATTTCCAGTAACAGTTTGAATTTTTAGGTTTCACTCTGTTTTCTCCTATATTGATACATGTATTTGGAACTCTAAATCCAACACGGTTTGTGCTAGCTTCTTGAAACTTGATACAGTAAAGTAGTATCACGTTCTATGTCTATGTTTTGTTTCCTCTTGATGTAGCCCTAAGCAGTGACTGGCGAGAACCACTTTCATGGAAAGGGGTTGCCAAGCTTCCAAAAATTACGAATCTCCAGAAATCTCAGCAAATATTTTTTCACCCAAACTGGATGATACTTTCAGGTAATGATCAGTACACTAAGGCGACTTGGTTCCCCAAATGTCATTCTTCTTTGTCGAAGCGTTCATTTCCAGTAACAGTTTCAATTTTTAGGTTTCACTCTGTTTTCTCCTATATTGATAGATGTATTTGGAACTCTAAATCCAACACGGTTTGTGCTAGCTTCTTGAAACTTGACACAGTAAAGTAGTTTCACGTTCTATCACTATGTTTTGTTTCCTTTGCTGTAGCCCTAAGCAGTGACTGGCGAAAACTACTTTCATGGAGAGGGGTTGCCAAGTTTCCAAAAATTACGAATCTCCAGAAATCTCAGCAAATATTTTTTCACCCAAACTGGATGATACTTTCAGGTAATGATCAGTACACTAAGGCGACTTGGTTCCCCAAATGTCGTTCTTCTATGTTGAAGCGTTCATTTCCAGTAACAGTTTGAATTTTTAGGTTTCACTCTGTTTTCTCCTAAATTGATACATGTATTTGGAACTCTAAATCCAACACGGTTTGTGCTAGCTTCTTGAAACTTGACACAGTAAAGTAGTTTCACGTTCTATCTCTATGTTTTGTTTCCTCTTGATGTAGCCCTAAGCAGTGACTGGCGAGAACCACTTTCATGGAAAGGGGTTGCCAAGCTTCCAAAAATTACGAATCTCCAGTAATCTCAGCAAATATTTTTTCACCCAAACTGGATGATACTTTCAGGTAATGATCAGTACACTAAGGCGACTTGGTTCCCCAAATGTCATTCTTCTATGTTGAAGCGTTCATTTCCAGTAACAGTTTGAATTTTTAGGTTTCACTCTGTTTTCTCCTATATTGATAGATGTATTTGGAACTCTAAATCCAACACGGTTTGTGCTAGCTTCTTGAAACTTGACACAGTAAAGTAGTTTCATGTTCTATCACTATGTTTTTTTTCCTTTGCTGTAGCCCTAAGCAGTGACTGGCGAAAACCACTTTCATGGAGAGGGGTTGCCAAGTTTCCAAAAATTACGAATCTCCAGAAATCTCAGCAAATATTTTTTCACCCAAACAGGATGATACTTTCAGGTAATGATCAGTACACTAAGGCGACTTGGTTCCCCAAATGTCGTTCTTCTATGTTGAAGCGTTCATTTCCAGTAACAGTTTGAATTTTTAGGTTTCACTCTGTTTTCTCCTAAATTGATACATGTATTTGGAACTCTAAATCCAACACGGTTTGTGCTAGCTTCTTGAAACTTGACACAGTAAAGTAGTTTCACGTTCTATCTCTATGTTTTGTTTCCCCTTGATGTAGCCCTAAACAGTGACTGGCGAGAAACACTTTCATGGAAAGGGGTTGCCAAGCTTCCAAAAATTACGAATCTCCAGAAATCTCAGCAAATATTTTTTCACCCAAACTGGATGATACTTTCAGGTAATGATCAGTACACTAAGGCGACTTGGTTCCCCAAATGTCGTTCTTCTATGTTGAAGCGTTCATTTCCTGTAACAGTTTGAATTTTTAGGTTTCACTCTGTTTTCTCCTATATTGATACATGTATTTGGAACTCTAAATCCAACACGGTTTGTGCTAGCTTCTTGAAACTTGACACAGTAAAGTAGTTTCACGTTCTATCTCTATGTTTTGTTTCCCCTTGATGTAGCCCTAAGCAGTGACTGGCGAGAAACACTTTCATGGAAAGGGGTTGCCAAGCTTCCAAAAATTACGAATCTCCAGAAATCTCAGCAAATATTTTTTCACCCAAACTGGATGATACTTTCAGGTAATGATCAGTACACTAAGGCGACTTGGTTCCCCAAAGTTCGTTCTTCTATGTTGAAGCGTTCATTTCCTGTAACAGTTTGAATTTTTAGGTTTCACTCTGTTTTCTCCTATATTGATACATGTATTTGGAACTCTAAATCCAACACGGTTTGTGCTAGCTTCTTGAAACTTGACACAGTAAAGTAGTTTCACGTTCTATCTCTATGTTTTGTTTCCTCTTGATGTAGCCATAAGCAGTGACTGGCGAGAAACACTTTCATGGAAAGGGGTTGCCAAGCTTCCAAAAATTACGAATCTCCAGAAATCTCAGCAAATATTTTTTCACCCAAACTGGATGATACTTTCAGGTAATGATCAGTACACTAAGGCGACTTGGTTCCCCAAATGTCGTTCTTCTATGTTGAAGCGTTCATTTCCAGTAACAGTTTCAATTTTTAGGTTTCACTCTGTTTTCTCCTATATTGATAGATGTATTTGGAACTCTAAATCCAACACGGTTTGTGCTAGCTTCTTGAAACTTGACACAGTAAAGTAGTTTCACGTTCTATCACTATGTTTTGTTTCCTTTGCTGTAGCCCTAAGCAGTGACTGGCGAAAACTACTTTCATGGAGAGGGGTTGCCAAGTTTCCAAAAATTACGAATCTCCAGAAATCTCAGCAAATATTTTTTCACCCAAACTGGATGATACTTTCAGGTAATGATCAGTACACTAAGGCGACTTGGTTCCCCAAATGTCGTTCTTCTATGTTGAAGCGTTCATTTCCAGTAACAGTTTGAATTTTTAGGTTTCACTCTGTTTTCTCCTAAATTGATACATGTATTTGGAACTCTAAATCCAACACGGTTTGTGCTAGCTTCTTGAAACTTGACACAGTAAAGTAGTTTCACGTTCTATCTCTATGTTTTGTTTCCTCTTGATGTAGCCCTAAGCAGTGACTGGCGAGAACCACTTTCATGGAAAGGGGTTGCCAAGCTTCCAAAAATTACGAATCTCCAGTAATCTCAGCAAATATTTTTTCACCCAAACTGGATGATACTTTCAGGTAATGATCAGTACACTAAGGCGACTTGGTTCCCCAAATGTCATTCTTCTATGTTGAAGCGTTCATTTCCAGTAACAGTTTGAATTTTTAGGTTTCACTCTGTTTTCTCCTATATTGATAGATGTATTTGGAACTCTAAATCCAACACGGTTTGTGCTAGCTTCTTGAAACTTGACACAGTAAAGTAGTTTCATGTTCTATCACTATGTTTTTTTTCCTTTGCTGTAGCCCTAAGCAGTGACTGGCGAAAACCACTTTCATGGAGAGGGGTTGCCAAGTTTCCAAAAATTACGAATCTCCAGAAATCTCAGCAAATATTTTTTCACCCAAACTGGATGATACTTTCAGGTAATGATCAGTACACTAAGGCGACTTGGTTCCCCAAATGTCGTTCTTCTATGTTGAAGCGTTCATTTCCAGTAACAGTTTGAATTTTTAGGTTTCACTCTGTTTTCTCCTAAATTGATACATGTATTTGGAACTCTAAATCCAACACGGTTTGTGCTAGCTTCTTGAAACTTGACACAGTAAAGTAGTTTCACGTTCTATCTCTATGTTTTGTTTCCCCTTGATGTAGCCCTAAGCAGTGACTGGCGAGAAACACTTTCATGGAAAGGGGTTGCCAAGCTTCCAAAAATTACGAATCTCCAGAAATCTCAGCAAATATTTTTTCACCCAAACTGGATGATACTTTCAGGTAATGATCAGTACACTAAGGCGACTTGGTTCCCCAAATGTCGTTCTTCTATGTTGAAGCGTTCATTTCCTGTAACAGTTTGAATTTTTAGGTTTCACTCTGTTTTCTCCTATATTGATACATGTATTTGGAACTCTAAATCCAACACGGTTTGTGCTAGCTTCTTGAAACTTGACACAGTAAAGTAGTTTCACGTTCTATCTCTATGTTTTGTTTCCCCTTGATGTAGCCCTAAGCAGTGACTGGCGAGAAACACTTTCATGGAAAGGGGTTGCCAAGCTTCCAAAAATTACGAATCTCCAGAAATCTCAGCAAATATTTTTTCACCCAAACTGGATGATACTTTCAGGGAATGATCAGTACACTAAGGCGACTTGGTTCCCCAAAGTTCGTTCTTCTATGTTGAAGCGTTCATTTCCTGTAACAGTTTGAATTTTTAGGTTTCACTCTGTTTTCTCCTATATTGATACATGTATTTGGAACTCTAAATCCAACACGGTTTGTGCTAGCTTCTTGAAACTTGACACAGTAAAGTAGTTTCACGTTCTATCTCTATGTTTTGTTTCCTCTTGATGTAGCCATAAGCAGTGACTGGCGAGAAACACTTTCATGGAAAGGGGTTGCCAAGCTTCCAAAAATTACGAATCTCCAGAAATCTCAGCAAATATTTTTTCACCCAAACTGGATGATACTTTCAGGTAATGATCAGTACACTAAGGCGACTTGGTTCCCCAAATGTCGTTCTTCTATGTTGAAGCGTTCATTTCCTGTAACAGTTTGAATTTTTAGGTTTCACTCTGTTTTCTCCTATATTGATACATGTATTTGGAACTCTAAATCCAACACGGTTTGTGCTAGCTTCTTGAAACTTGACACAGTAAAGTAGTTTCACGTTCTATCTCTATGTTTTGTTTCCTCTTGCTGTAGCCCTAAGCAGTGACTGGCGAGAACCACTTTCATGCAGAGGGGTTGCCAAGCTTCCAAAAATTACGAATCTCCAGAAATCTCAGCAAATATATTTTCACCCAAACTGGATGATACTTTCAGGTAATGATCAGTACATGAAGGCGACTTGGTTCCCCAAATGTCGTTCTTCTATGTTGAAGCGTTCATTTCCAGTAACAGTTTGAATTTTTAGGTTTCACTCTGTTTTCTCCTATATTGATAGATGTATTTGGAACTCTAAATCCAACACGGTTTGTGCTAGCTTCTTGACACTTGACAAAGTAAAGTAGTTTCAGGTTCTATCTCTATATTCTGTTTCCTCTTGATGTAGCCCTAAGCAGTGACTGGTGAGAAACACTTTCATGGAAAAAGGTTGCCAAGCTTCCAAAAGTTACGAATCTCCAGAAATCTCAGCAAATATTTTTTCACCCAAACTGGATGATACTTTCAGGTAATGATCAGTACACGAAGGCGACTTGGTTCCCCAACGTTCGTTCTTCTATGTTGAAGCGTTCATTTCCAGTAACAGTTTGAATTTTTAGGTTTCACTCTGTTTTCTCCTATATTGATACATGTATTTGGAACTCTAAATCCAACACGGTTTGTGCTAGCTTCTTGAAACTTGACACAGTAAAGTAGTTTCAAGTTCTATCTCTATGTTTTGTTTCCTCTTGATGTAGCCCTAAGCAGTGACTGGCGAGAACCACTTTCATGGAGAGGGGTTGCCAAGCTTCCAAAAATTACGAATCTCCAAAAATCTCAGCAAATATTTTTTCACCCAAACTGGATGATACTTTCAGGTAATGATCAGTACACGAAGGCGACTTGGTTCCCCAAATTTCGTTCTTCTATGTTGAAGCGTTCATTTCCAGTAACAGTTTGAATTTTTAGGTTTCACTCTGTTTTCTCCTATATTGATAGATGTATTTGGAATTCTAAATCCAACACGGTTTGTGCTAGCTTCTTGAAACTTGACACAGTAAAGTAGTTTCACGTTCTATCTCTATGTTTTGTTTCCTCTTGCTGTAGCCCTAAGCAGTGACTGGCGAGAACCACTTTCATGGAGAGGGGTTGCCAAGCATCCAAAAATTACGAATCTCCAAAAATCTCAGCAAATATTTTTTCACCCAAACTGGATGATACTTTCAGGTAATGATCAGTACACTAAGGCGACTTGGTTCCCCAAAGTTCGTTCTTCTATGTTGAAGCGTTCATTTCCAGTAACAGTTTGAATTTTTAGGTTTCACTCTGTTTTCTCCTATATTGATACATGTATTTGGAACTCTAAATCCAACACGGTTTGTGCTAGCTTCTTGAAACTTGACACAGTAAAGTAGTTTCACGTTCTATCTTCTCTATGTTTTGTTTCCTCTTGATGTAGCCCTAAGCAGTGACTGGCGAGAAACACTTTCATGGAAAGGGGTTGCCAAGCTTCCAAAAATTACGAATCTCCAGAAATCTCAGCAAATATTTTTTCACCCAAACTGGATGATACTTTCAGGTAATGATCAGTACACTAAGGCGACTTGGTTCCCCAAATGTCGTTCTTCTATGTTGAAGCGTTCATTTCCAGTAACAGTTTGAATTTTTAGGTTTCACTCTGTTTTCTCCTATATTGATACATGTATTTGGAACTCTAAATCCAACACGGTTTGTGCTAGCTTCTTGAAACTTGACACAGTAAAGTATTTTCACGTTCTATCTCTATGTTTTGTTTCCTCTTGCTGTAGCCCTAAGCAGTGACTGGCGAGAACCACTTTCATGGAGAGGGGTTGCCAAGCTTCCAAAAATTACGAATCTCCAGAAATCTCAGCAAATATTTTTTCACCCAAACTGGATGATACTTTCAGGTAATGATCAGTACACTAAGGCGACTTGGTTCCCCAAAGTTCGTTCTTCTATGTTGAAGCGTTCATTTCCAGTAACAGTTTGAATTTTTAGGTTTCACTCTGTTTTCTCCTATATTGATACATGTATTTGGAACTCTAAATCCAACACGGTTTGTGCTAGCTTCTTGAAACTTGATACAGTAAAGTAGTTTCACATTCTATCTCTATGTTTTGTTTCCTCTTGCTGTAGCCCTAAGCAGTGACTGGCGAGAACCACTTTCATGGAGAGGGGTTGCCAAGCTTCCAAAAATTACGAATCTCCAGAAAGCTCAGCAAATATTTTTTCACCCAAACTGGATGATACTTTCAGGAAATGATCAGTACACGAAGGCGACTTGGTTCCCCAAATGTCGTTCTTCTATGTTCAAGCGTTCATTTCCAGTAACACTTTGAATTTTTAGGTTTCACTCTGTTTTCTCCTATATTGATAGATGTATTTGGAACTCTAAATCCAACACGGTTTGTGCTAGCTTCATGAGACTTGACAAAGTAAAGTAGTTTCACGTTCTATCTCTATATTCTGTTTCCTCTTGATGTAGCCCTAAGCAGTGACTGGCGAGAAACACTTTCATGGAAAAAGGTTGCCAAGCTTCCAAAAGTTACGAATCTCCAGAAATCTCAGCAAATATTTTTTCACCCAAACTGGATGATACTTTCAGGTAATGATCAGTACACGAAGGCGACTTGGTTCCCCAAATTTCGTTCTTCTATGTTGAAGCGTTCATTTCCAGTAACAGTTTGAATTTTTAGGTTTCACTCTGTTTTCTCCTATATTGATAGATGTATTTGGAACTCTAAATCCAACACGGTTTGTGCTAGCTTCTTGAAACTTGACACAGTAAAGTAGTTTCACGTTCTATCTCTAGGTTTTGTTTCCTCTTGATGTAGCCCTAAGCAGTGACTGGCGAGAACCACTTTCATGGAGAGGGGTTGCCAAGCTTCCAAAAATTACGAATCTCCAAAAATCTCAGCAAATATTTTTTCACCCAAACTGGATGATACTTTCAGGTAATGATCAGTACACTAAGGCGACTTGGTTCCCCAAAGTTCGTTCTTCTATGTTGAAGCGTTCATTTCCAGTAACAGTTTGAATTTTTAGGTTTCACTCTGTTTTCTCCTATATTGATACATGTATTTGGAACTCTAAATCCAACACGGTTTGTGCTAGCTTCTTGAAACTTGATACAGTAAAGTAGTTTCACGTTCTATCTCTATGTTTTGTTTCCTCTTGCTGTAGCCCTAAGCAGTGACTGGCGAGAACCACTTTAATGGAGAGGGGTTGCCAAGCTTCAAAAAATTACGAATCTCCAGAAATCTCAGCAAATATTTTTTCACCCAAACTGGATGATACTTTCAGGTAATGATCAGTACACTAAGGCGACTTGGTTCCCCAAAGTTTGTTCTTCTATGTTGAAGCGTTCATTTCCAGTAACAGTTTGAATTTTTAGGTTTCACTCTGTTTTCTCCTATATTGATACATGTATTTGGAACTCTAAATCCAACACGGTTTGTGCTAGCTTCTTGAAACTTGATACAGTAAAGTAGTTTCACGTTCTATCTCTATGTTTTGTTTCCCCTTGCTGTAGCCCTAAGCAGTGACTGGCGAGAACCACTTTCATGGAGAGGGGTTGCCAAGCTTCCAAAAATTACGAATCTCCAGAAATCTCAGCAAATATTTTTTCACCCAAACTGGATGATACTTTCAGGTAATGATCAGCACACGAAGGCGACTTGGTTCCCCAAATGTCGTTCTTCTATGTTGAAGCGTTCATTTCCAGTAACACTTTGAATTTTTAGGTTTCACTCTGTTTTCTCCTATATTGATAGATGTATTTGGAACTCTAAATCCAACACGGTTTGTGCTAGCTTCTTGAAACTTGACACAGTAAAGTAGTTTCACGTTCTATCTCTATGTTTTGTTTCCTCTTGCTGTAGCCCTAAGCAGTGACTGGCGAGAACCACTTTCATGGAGAGGGGTTGCCAAGCTTCCAAAAATTACGAATCTCCAAAAATCTCAGCAAATATTTTTTCACCCAAACTGGATGATACTTTCAGGTAATGATCAGTACACTAAGGCGACTTGGTTCCCCAAATTTCGTTCTTCTATGTTGAAGCGTTCATTTCCAGTAACAGTTTGAATTTTTAGGTTTCACTCTGTTTTCTCTTATATAGATAGATGTATTTGGAACTCTAAATCCAACACGGTTTGTGCTAGCTTCTTGAAACTTGACACAGTAAAGTAGTTTCAAGTTCTATCTCTATGTTTTGTTTCCTCTTGATGTAGCCCTAAGCAGTGACTGGCGAGAAACACTTTCATGGAAAGGGGTTGCCAAGCTTCCAAAAATTACGAATCTCCAGAAATCTCAGCAAATATTTTTTCACCCAAACTGGATGATACTTTCAGGTAATGATCAGTACACTAAGGCGACTTGGTTCCCCAAATGTCGTTCTTCTATGTTGAAGCGTTCATTTCCTGTAACAGTTTCAATTTTTAGGTTTCACTCTGTTTTCTCCTATATTGATACATGTATTTGGAACTCTAAATCCAACACGGTTTGTGCTAGCTTCTTGAAACTTGATACAGTAAAGTAGTTTCACGTTCTATCTCTATGTTTTGTTTCTTCTTGCTGTAGCCCTAAGCAGTGACTGGCGAGAACCACTTTCATGGAGAGGGGTTGCCAAGCTTCCAAAAATTACGAATCTTCAGAAATCTCAGCAAATATTTTTTCACCCAAACTGGATGATACTTTCAGGTAATGATCAGTACACTAAGGCGACTTGGTTCCCCAAAGTTCGTTCTTCTATGTTGAAGCGTTCATTTCCAGTAACAGTTTGAATTTTTAGGTTTCACTCTGTTTTCTCCTATATTGATACATGTATTTGGAACTCTAAATCCAACACGGTTTGTGCTAGCTTCTTGAAACTTGACACAGTAAAGTAGTTTCACGTTCTATCTCTATGTTTTGTTTCCTCTTGCTGTAGCCCTAAGCAGTGACTGGCGAGAACCACTTTCATGGAGAGGGGTTGCCAAGCTTCCAAAAATTACGAATCTCCAGAAAGCTCAGCAAATATTTTTTCACCCAAACTGGATGATACTTTCAGGTAGTGATCAGTACACGAAGGCGACTTGGTTCCCCAAATGTCGTTCTTCTATGTTCAAGCGTTCATTTCCAGTAGCACTTTTAATTTTTAGGTTTCACTCTGTTTTCTCCTATATTGATAGATGTATTTGGAACTCTAAATCCAACACGGTTTGTGCTAGCTTCATGAAACTTGACAAAGTAAAGTAGTTTCACGTTCTATCTCTATATTCTGTTTCCTCTTGATGTAGCCCTAAGCAGTGACTGGCGAGAAACACTTTCATGGAAAAAGGTTGCCAAGCTTCCAAAAGTTACGAATCTCCAGAAATCTCAGCAAATATTTTTTCACCCAAACTGGATGATACTTTCAGGTAATGATCAGTACACGAAGGCAACTTGGTTCCCCAAATTTCGTTCTTCTATGTTGAAGCGTTCATTTCCAGTAACAGTTTGAATTTTTAGGTTTCACTCTGTTTTCTCCTATATTGATACATGTATTTGGAACTCTAAATCCAACACGGTTTGTGCTAGCTTCTTGAAACTTGATACAGTAAAGTAGTTTCACGTTCTATCTCTATGTTTTGTTTCCTCTTGCTGTAGCCCTAAGCAGTGACTGGCGAGAACCACTTTAATGGAGAGGGGTTGCCAAGCTTTAAAAAATTACGAATCTCCAGAAATCTCAGCAAATATTTTTTCACCCAAACTGGATGATACTTTCAGGTAATGATCAGTACACTAAGGCGACTTGGTTCCCCAAAGTTCGTTCTTCTATGTTGAAGCGTTCATTTCCACTAACAGTTTGAATTTTTAGGTTTCACTCTGTTTTCTCCTATATTGATACATGTATTTGGAACTCTAAATCCAACACGGTTTGTGCTAGCTTCTTGAAACTTGATACAGTAAAGTAGTTTCACGTTCTATCTCTATGTTTTGTTTCCTCTTGCTGTAGCCCTAAGCAGTGACTGGCGAGAACCACTTTCATGGAGAGGGGTTGCCAAGCTTCCAAAAATTACGAATCTCCAGAAATCTCAGCAAATATTTTTTCACCCAAACTGGATGATACTTTCAGGTAATGATCAGCACACGAAGGCGACTTGGTTCCCCAAATGTCGTTCTTCTATGTTGAAGCGTTCATTTCCAGTAACACTTTGAATTTTTAGGTTTCACTCTGTTTTCTCCTATATTGATAGATGTATTTGGAACTCTAAATCCAACACGGTTTGTGCTAGCTTCTTGAAACTTGACACAGTAAAGTAGTTTCACGTTCTATCTCTATGTTTTGTTTCCTCTTGCTGTAGCCCTAAGCAGTGACTGGCGAGAACCACTTTCATGGAGAGGGGTTGCCAAGCTTCCAAAAATTACGAATCTCCAAAAATCTCAGCAAATATTTTTTCACCCAAACTGGATGATACTTTCAGGTAATGATCAGTACACTAAGGCGACTTGGTTCCCCAAAGTTCGTTCTTCTATGTTGAAGCGTTCATTTCCAGTAACAGTTTGAATTTTTAGGTTTCACTCTGTTTTCTCCTATATTGATACATGTATTTGGAACTCTAAATCCAACACGGTTTGTGCTAGCTTCTTGAAACTTGATACAGTAAAGTAGTTTCACATTCTATCTCTATGTTTTGTTTCCTCTTGCTGTAGCCCTAAGCAGTGACTGGCGAGAACCACTTTCATGGAGAGGGGTTGCCAAGCTTCCAAAAATTACGAATCTCCAGAAAGCTCAGCAAATATTTTTTCACCCAAACTGGATGATACTTTCAGGTAATGATCAGTACACGAAGGCGACTTGGTTCCCCAAATGTCGTTCTTCTATGTTGAAGCGTTCATTTCCAGTAACACTTTGAATTTTTAGGTTTCACTCTGTTTTCTCCTATATTGATAGATGTATTTGGAACTCTAAATCCAACACGGTTTGTGCTAGCTTCATGAAACTTGACAAAGTAAAGTAGTTTCACGTTCTATCTCTATATTCTGTTTCCTCTTGATGTAGCCCTAAGCAGTGACTGGCGAGAAACACTTTCATGGAAAAAGGTTGCCAAGCTTCCAAAAGTTACGAATCTCCAGAAATCTCAGCAAATATTTTTGCACCCAAACTGGATGATACTTTCAGGTAATGATCAGTACACGAAGGCGACTTGGTTCCCCAAATTTCGTTCTTCTATGTTGAAGCGTTCATTTCCAGTAACAGTTTGAATTTTTAGGTTTCACTCTGTTTTCTCCTATATTGATAGATGTATTTGGAACTCTAAATCCAACACGGTTTGTGCTAGCTTCTTGAAACTTGACACAGTAAAGTAGTTTCACGTTCTATCTCTATGTTTTGTTTCCTCTTGATGTAGCCATAAGCAGTGACTGGCGAGAAACACTTTCATGGAAAGGGGTTGCCAAGCTTCCAAAAATTACGAATCTCCAGAAATCTCAGCAAATAATTTTTCACCAAAACTGGATGATACTTTCAGGTAATGATCAGTACACGAAGGCGACTTGGTTCCCCAAATTTCGTTCTTCTATGTTGAAGCGTTCATTTCCAGTAACAGTTTGAATTTTTAGGTTTCACTCTGTTTTCTCCTATATTGATAGATGTATTTGGAACTCTAAATCCAACACGGTTTGTGCTAGCTTCTTGAAACTTGATACAGTAAAGTAGTTTCACGTTCTATCTCTATGTTTTGTTTCCTCTTGCTGTAGCCCTAAGCAGTGACTGGCGAGAACCACTTTCATGCAGAGGGGTTGCCAAGCTTCCAAAAATTACGAATCTCCAATAATCTCAGCAAATATATTTTCACCCAAACTGGATGATACTTTCAGGTAATGATCAGTACATGAAGGCGACTTGGTTCCCCAAATGTCGTTCTTCTATGTTGAAGCGTTCATTTCCAGTAACAGTTTGAATTTTTAGGTTTCACTCTGTTTTCTCCTATATTGATAGATGTATTTGGAACTCTAAATCCAACACGGTTTGTGCTAGCTTCTTGACACTTGACAAAGTAAAGTAGTTTCAGGTTCTATCTCTATATTCTGTTTCCTCTTGATGTAGCCCTAAGCAGTGACTGGTGAGAAACACTTTCATGGAAAAAGGTTGCCAAGCTTCCAAAAGTTACGAATCTCCAGAAATCTCAGCAAATATTTTTTCACCCAAACTGGATGATACTTTCAGGTAATGATCAGTACACGAAGGCGACTTGGTTCCCCAACGTTCGTTCTTCTATGTTGAAGCGTTCATTTCCAGTAACAGTTTGAATTTTTAGGTTTCACTCTGTTTTCTCCTATATTGATACATGTATTTGGAACTCTAAATCCAACACGGTTTGTGCTAGCTTCTTGAAACTTGACACAGTAAAGTAGTTTCAAGTTCTATCTCTATGTTTTGTTTCCTCTTGATGTAGCCCTAAGCAGTGACTGGCGAGAACCACTTTCATGGAGAGGGGTTGCCAAGCTTCCAAAAATTACGAATCTCCAAAAATCTCAGCAAATATTTTTTCACCCAAACTGGATGATACTTTCAGGTAATGATCAGTACACGAAGGCGACTTGGTTCCCCAAATTTCGTTCTTCTATGTTGAAGCGTTCATTTCCAGTAACAGTTTGAATTTTTAGGTTTCACTCTGTTTTCTCCTATATTGATAGATGTATTTGGAATTCTAAATCCAACACGGTTTGTGCTAGCTTCTTGAAACTTGACACAGTAAAGTAGTTTCACGTTCTATCTCTATGTTTTGTTTCCTCTTGCTGTAGCCCTAAGCAGTGACTGGCGAGAACCACTTTCATGGAGAGGGGTTGCCAAGCTTCCAAAAATTACGAATCTCCAAAAATCTCAGCAAATATTTTTTCACCCAAACTGGATGATACTTTCAGGTAATGATCAGTACACTAAGGCGACTTGGTTCCCCAAAGTTCGTTCTTCTATGTTGAAGCGTTCATTTCCAGTAACAGTTTGAATTTTTAGGTTTCACTCTGTTTTCTCCTATATTGATACATGTATTTGGAACTCTAAATCCAACACGGTTTGTGCTAGCTTCTTGAAACTTGACACAGTAAAGTAGTTTCACGTTCTATCTCTATGTTTTGTTTCCTCTTGATGTAGCCCTAAGCAGTGACTGGCGAGAAACACTTTCATGGAAAGGGGTTGCCAAGCTTCCAAAAATTACGAATCTCCAGAAATCTCAGCAAATATTTTTTCACCCAAACTGGATGATACTTTCAGGTAATGATCAGTACACTAAGGCGACTTGGTTCCCCAAATGTCGTTCTTCTATGTTGAAGCGTTCATTTCCAGTAACAGTTTGAATTTTAAGGTTTCACTCTGTTTTCTCCTATATTGATACATGTATTTGGAACTCTAAATCCAACACGGTTTGTGCTAGCTTCTTGAAACTTGACACAGTAAAGTATTTTCACGTTCTATCTCTATGTTTTGTTTCCTCTTGCTGTAGCCCTAAGCAGTGACTGGCGAGAACCACTTTCATGGAGAGGGGTTGCCAAGCTTCCAAAAATTACGAATCTCCAGAAATCTCAGCAAATATTTTTTCACCCAAACTGGATGATACTTTCAGTTAATGATCAGTACACTAAGGCGACTTGGTTCCCCAAAGTTTGTTCTTCTATGTTGAAGCGTTCATTTCCAGTAACAGTTTGAATTTTTAGGTTTCACTCTGTTTTCTCCTATATTGATACATGTATTTGGAACTCTAAATCCAACACGGTTTGTGCTAGCTTCTTGAAACTTGATACAGTAAAGTAGTTTCACATTCTATCTCTATGTTTTGTTTCCTCTTGCTGTAGCCCTAAGCAGTGACTGGCGAGAACCACTTTCATGGAGAGGGGTTGCCAAGCTTCCAAAAATTACGAATCTCCAGAAAGCTCAGCAAATATTTTTTCACCCAAACTGGATGATACTTTCAGGAAATGATCAGTACACGAAGGCGACTTGGTTCCCCAAATGTCGTTCTTCTATGTTCAAGCGTTCATTTCCAGTAACACTTTGAATTTTTAGGTTTCACTCTGTTTTCTCCTATATTGATAGATGTATTTGGAACTCTAAATCCAACACGGTTTGTGCTAGCTTCATGAGACTTGACAAAGTAAAGTAGTTTCACGTTCTATCTCTATATTCTGTTTCCTCTTGATGTAGCCCTAAGCAGTGACTGGCGAGAAACACTTTCATGGAAAAAGGTTGCCAAGCTTCCAAAAGTTACGAATCTCCAGAAATCTCAGCAAATATTTTTTCACCCAAACTGGATGATACTTTCAGGTAATGATCAGTACACGAAGGCGACTTGGTTCCCCAAATTTCGTTCTTCTATGTTGAAGCGTTCATTTCCAGTAACAGTTTGAATTTTTAGGTTTCACTCTGTTTTCTCCTATATTGATAGATGTATTTGGAACTCTAAATCCAACACGGTTTGTGCTAGCTTCTTGAAACTTGACACAGTAAAGTAGTTTCACGTTCTATCTCTAGGTTTTGTTTCCTCTTGATGTAGCCCTAAGCAGTGACTGGCGAGAACCACTTTCATGGAGAGGGGTTGCCAAGCTTCCAAAAATTACGAATCTCCAAAAATCTCAGCAAATATTTTTTCACCCAAACTGGATGATACTTTCAGGTAATGATCAGTACACTAAGGCGACTTGGTTCCCCAAAGTTCGTTCTTCTATGTTGAAGCGTTCATTTCCAGTAACAGTTTGAATTTTTAGGTTTCACTCTGTTTTCTCCTATATTGATACATGTATTTGGAACTCTAAATCCAACACGGTTTGTGCTAGCTTCTTGAAACTTGATACAGTAAAGTAGTTTCACGTTCTATCTCTATGTTTTGTTTCCTCTTGCTGTAGCCCTAAGCAGTGACTGGCGAGAACCACTTTAATGGAGAGGGGTTGCCAAGCTTCAAAAAATTACGAATCTCCAGAAATCTCAGCAAATATTTTTTCACCCAAACTGGATGATACTTTCAGGTAATGATCAGTACACTAAGGCGACTTGGTTCCCCAAAGTTCGTTCTTCTATGTTGAAGCGTTCATTTCCAGTAACAGTTTGAATTTTTAGGTTTCACTCTGTTTTCTCCTATATTGATACATGTATTTGGAACTCTAAATCCAACACGGTTTGTGCTAGCTTCTTGAAACTTGATACAGTAAAGTAGTTTCACGTTCTATCTCTATGTTTTGTTTCCCCTTGCTGTAGCCCTAAGCAGTGACTGGCGAGAACCACTTTCATGGAGAGGGGTTGCCAAGCTTCCAAAAATTACGAATCTCCAGAAATCTCAGCAAATATTTTTTCACCCAAACTGGATGATACTTTCAGGTAATGATCAGCACACGAAGGCGACTTGGTTCCCCAAATGTCGTTCTTCTATGTTGAAGCGTTCATTTCCAGTAACACTTTGAATTTTTAGGTTTCACTCTGTTTTCTCCTATATTGATAGATGTATTTGGAACTCTAAATCCAACACGGTTTGTGCTAGCTTCTTGAAACTTGACACAGTAAAGTAGTTTCACGTTCTATCTCTATGTTTTGTTTCCTCTTGCTGTAGCCCTAAGCAGTGACTGGCGAGAACCACTTTCATGGAGAGGGGTTGCCAAGCTTCCAAAAATTACGAATCTCCAAAAATCTCAGCAAATATTTTTTCACCCAAACTGGATGATACTTTCAGGTGATGATCAGTACACTAAGGCGACTTGGTTCCCCAAATTTCGTTCTTCTATGTTGAAGCGTTCATTTCCAGTAACAGTTTGAATTTTTAGGTTTCACTCTGTTTTCTCTTATATAGATAGATGTATTTGGAACTCTAAATCCAACACGGTTTGTGCTAGCTTCTTGAAACTTGACACAGTAAAGTAGTTTCAAGTTCTATCTCTATGTTTTGTTTCCTCTTGATGTAGCCCTAAGCAGTGACTGGCGAGAAACACTTTCATGGAAAGGGGTTGCCAAGCTTCCAAAAATTACGAATCTCCAGAAATCTCACCAAATATTTTTTCACCCAAACTGGATGATACTTTCAGGTAATGATCAGTACACTAAGGCGACTTGGTTCCCCAAATGTCGTTCTTCTATGTTGAAGCGTTCATTTCCTGTAACAGTTTCAATTTTTAGGTTTCACTCTGTTTTCTCCTATATTGATACATGTATTTGGAACTCTAAATCCAACACGGTTTGTGCTAGCTTCTTGAAACTTGATACAGTAAAGTAGTTTCACGTTCTATCTCTATGTTTTGTTTCTTCTTGCTGTAGCCCTAAGCAGTGACTGGCGAGAACCACTTTCATGGAGAGGGGTTGCCAAGCTTCCAAAAATTACGAATCTTCAGAAATCTCAGCAAATATTTTTTCACCCAAACTGGATGATACTTTCAGGTAATGATCAGTACACTAAGGCGACTTGGTTCCCCAAAGTTCGTTCTTCTATGTTGAAGCGTTCATTTCCAGTAACAGTTTGAATTTTTAGGTTTCACTCTGTTTTCTCCTATATTGATACATGTATTTGGAACTCTAAATCCAACACGGTTTGTGCTAGCTTCTTGAAACTTGACACAGTAAAGTAGTTTCACGTTCTATCTCTATGTTTTGTTTCCTCTTGCTGTAGCCCTAAGCAGTGACTGGCGAGAACCACTTTCATGGAGAGGGGTTGCCAAGCTTCCAAAAATTACGAATCTCCAGAAAGCTCAGCAAATATTTTTTCACCCAAACTGGATGATACTTTCAGGTAGTGATCAGTACACGAAGGCGACTTGGTTCCCCAAATGTCGTTCTTCTATGTTCAAGCGTTCATTTCCAGTAGCACTTTTAATTTTTAGGTTTCACTCTGTTTTCTCCTATATTGATAGATGTATTTGGAACTCTAAATCCAACACGGTTTGTGCTAGCTTCATGAAACTTGACAAAGTAAAGTAGTTTCACGTTCTATCTCTATATTCTGTTTCCTCTTGATGTAGCCCTAAGCAGTGACTGGCGAGAAACATTTTCATGGAAAAAGGTTGCCAAGCTTCCAAAAGTTACGAATCTCCAGAAATCTCAGCAAATATTTTTTCACCCAAACTGGATGATACTTTCAGGTAATGATCAGTACACGAAGGCAACTTGGTTCCCCAAATTTCGTTCTTCTATGTTGAAGCGTTCATTTCCAGTAACAGTTTGAATTTTTAGGTTTCACTCTGTTTTCTCCTATATTGATACATGTATTTGGAACTCTAAATCCAACACGGTTTGTGCTAGCTTCTTGAAACTTGATACAGTAAAGTAGTTTCACGTTCTATCTCTATGTTTTGTTTCCTCTTGCTGTAGCCCTAAGCAGTGACTGGCGAGAACCACTTTAATGGAGAGGGGTTGCCAAGCTTTAAAAAATTACGAATCTCCAGAAATCTCAGCAAATATTTTTTCACCCAAACTGGATGATACTTTCAGGTAATGATCAGTACACGAAGGCGACTTGGTTCCCCAAATTTCGTTCTTCTATGTTGAAGCGTTCATTTCCAGTAACAGTTTGAATTTTTAGGTTTCACTCTGTTTTCTCCTATATTGATACATGTATTTGGAACTCTAAATCCAACACGGTTTGTGCTAGCTTCTTGAAACTTGATACAGTAAAGTAGTTTCACGTTCTATCTCTATGTTTTGTTTCCTCTTGCTGTAGCCCTAAGCAGTGACTGGCGAGAACCACTTTAATGGAGAGGGGTTGCCAAGCTTCAAAAAATTACGAATCTCCAGAAATCTCAGCAAATATTTTTTCACCCAAACTGGATGATACTTTCAGGTAATGATCAGTACACTAAGGCGACTTGGTTCCCCAAAGTTCGTTCTTCTATGTTGAAGCGTTCATTTCCAGTAACAGTTTGAATTTTTAGGTTTCACTCTGTTTTCTCCTATATTGATACATGTATTTGGAACTCTAAATCCAACACGGTTTGTGCTAGCTTCTTGAAACTTGATACAGTAAAGTAGTTTCACGTTCTATCTCTATGTTTTGGTTCCTCTTGCTGTAGCCCTAAGCAGTGACTGGCGAGAACCACTTTCATGGAAAAAGGTTGCCAAGCTTCCAAAAGTTACGAATCTCCAGAAATCTCAGCAAATATTTTTTCACCCAAACTGGATGATACTTTCAGGTAATGAGCAGTACACGAAGGCGACTTGGTTCCCCAAATTTCGTTCTTCTATGTTGAAGCGTTCATTTCCAGTAACAGTTTGAATTTTTAGGTTTCACTCTGTTTTCTCCTATATTGATACATGTATTTGGAACTCTAAATCCAACACGGTTTGTGCTAGCTTCTTGAAACTTGATACAGTAAAGTAGTTTCAAGTTCTATCTCTATGTTTTGTTTCCTCTTGCTGTAGCCCTAAGCAGTGACTGGCGAGAACCACTTTCATGGAGAGGGGTTGCCAAGCTTCCAAAAATTACGAATCTCCAAAAATCTCAGCAAATATTTTTTCACCCAAACTGGATGATACTTTCAGGTAATGATCAGTACACTAAGGCGACTTGGTTCCCCAAATGTCGTTCTTCTATGTTGAAGCATTCATTTCCAGTAACAGTTTGAATTTTTAGGTTTCACTCTGTTTTCTCCTATATTGATAGATGTATTTGGAACTCTAAATCCAACACGGTTTGTGCTAGCTTCTTGAAACTTGACACAGTAAAGTAGTTTCAAGTTCTATCTCTATGTTTTGTTTCCTCTTGATGTAGCCCTAAGCAGTGACTGGCGAGAAACACTTTCATGGAAAGGGGTTGCCAAGCTTCCAAAAATTACGAATCTCCAGAAATCTCAGCAAATATTTTTTCACCCAAACTGGATGATACTTTCAGGTAATGATCAGTACACTAAGGCGACTTGGTTCCCCAAATTTTGTTCTTCTATGTTGAAGCGTTCATTTCCAGTAACAGTGTGAATTTTTAGGTTTCACTCTGTTTTCTCCTATATTGATACATGTATTTGGAACTCTAAATCCAACACGGTTTGTGCTAGCTTCTTGAAACTTGACACAGTAAAGTAGTTTCACGTTCTAACTCTAGGTTTTGTTTCCTCTTGATGTAGCCCTAAGCAGTGACTGGCGAGAAACACTTTCATGGAAAGGGGTTGCCAAGCTTCCAAAAATTACGAATCTCCAGAAATCTCAGCAAATATTTTTTCACCCAAACTGGATGATACTTTCAGGTAATGATCAGTACACTAAGGCGACTTGGTTCCCCAAATTTCGTTCTTCGATGTTGAAGCGTTCATTTCCAGTAACAGTTTGAATTTTTAGGTTTCACTCTGTTTTCTCTTATATTGATACATGTATTTGGAACTCTAAATCCAACACGGTTTGTGCTAGCTTCTTGAAACTTGATACAGTAAAGTAGTTTCACGTTCTATCTCTATGTTTTGTTTCCTCTTGATGTAGCCCTAAGCAGTGACTGGCGAGAACCACTTTCATGGAGAGGGGTTGCCAAGCTTCCAAAAATTACGAATCTCCAAATATCTCAGCAAATATTTTTTCACCCAAACTGGATGATACTTTCAGGTAATGATCAGTACACGAAGGCGACTTGGTTCCCCAAATGTCGTTCTTCTATGTTGAAGCGTTCATTTCCAGTAACACTTTGAAATTTTAGGTTTCACTCTGTTTTCTCCTATATTGATAGATGTATTTGGAACTCTAAATCCAACACGGTTTGTGCTAGCTTCATGAAACTTGACAAAGTAAAGTAGTTTCACGTTCTATCTCTATATTCTGTTTCCTCTTGATGTAGCCCTAAGCAGTGACTGGCGAGAAACACTTTCATGGAAAAAGGTTGCCAAGCTTCCAAAAGTTACGAATCTCCAGAAATCTCAGCAAATATTTTTCCACCCAAACTGGATGATACTTTCAGGTAATGATCAGTACACGAAGGCGACTTGGTTCCCCAAATTTCGTTCTTCTACGTTGAAGCGTTCATTTCCAGTAACAGTTTGAATTTTTAGGTTTCACTCTGTTTTCTCCTATATTGATACATGTATTTGGAACTCTAAATTCAACACGGTTTGTGCTAGCTTCATGAAACTTGACAAAGTAAAGTAGTTTCACGTTCTATCTCTATATTCTGTTTCCTCTTGATGTAGCCCTAAGCAGTGACTGGCGAGAAACACTTTCATGGAAAAAGGTTGCCAAGCTTCCAAAAGTTACGAATCTCCAGAAATCTCAGCAAATATTTTTTCACCCAAACTGGATGATACTTCCAGGTAATGATCAGTACACGTAGGCGACTTGGTTCCCCAAATTTCGTTCTTCTATGTTGAAGCGATCATTTCCAGTAACAGTTTGAATTTTTAGGTTTCACTCTGTTTTCTCCTATATAGATAGATGTATTTGGAACTCTAAATCCAACACGGTTTGTGCTAGCTTCTTGAAACTTGACACAGTAAAGTAGTTTCAAGTTCTATCTCTATGTTTTGTTTCCTCTTGATGTAGCCCTAAGCAGTGACTGGCAAAAACACTTTCATGGAAAGGGGTTGCCAAGCTTCCAAAAATTACGAATCTCCAGATATCTCAGCAAATATTTTTTCACCCAAACTGGATGATACTTTCAGGTAATGATCAGTACACTAAGGCGACTTGGTTCCCCAAAGTTCGTTGTTCTATGTTGAAGCGTTCATTTCCAGTAACAGTTTGAATTTTTAGGTTTCACTCTGTTTTCTCCTATATTGATACATGTATTTGGAACACTAAATCCAACACGGTATGTGCTAGCTTCTTGAAACTTGATACAGTAAAGTAGTTTCACGTTCTATCTCTATGTTTTGTTTCCTCTTGCTGTAGCCCTAAGCAGTGACTGGCGAGAACCACTTTCATGGAGAGGGGTTGCCAAGCTTCCAAAAATTACGAATCTCCAGAAATCTCAGCAAATATTTTTTCACCCAAACTGGATGATACTTTCAGGTAATGATCAGTACACGAAGGCGACTTGGTTCCCCAAATGTCGTTCTTCTATGTTGAAGCGTTCATTTCCAGTAACACTTTGAATTTTTAGGTTTCACTCTGTTTTCTCCTATATTGATAGATGTATTTGGAACTCTAAATCCAACACGGTTTGTGGTAGCTTCATGAACCTTGACAAAGTAAAGTAGTTTCACGTTCTATCTCTGTATTCTGTTTCCTCTTGATGTAGCCCTAAGCAGTGACTGGCGAGAAACACTTTCATGGAAAAAGGTTGCCAAGCTTCCAAAAGTTACGAATCTCCAGAAATCTCAGCAAATATTTTTTCACCCAAACTGGATGATACTTTCAGGTAATGATCAGTACACGAAGGCGACTTGGTTCCCCAAATTTCGTTCTTCTATGTTGAAGCGTTCATTTCCAGTAACAGGTTGAGTTTTTAGGTTTCACTCTGTTTTCTCCTATATAGATAGATGTATTTGGAACTCTAAATCCAACACGGTTTGTGCTAGCTTCTTGAAACTTGACACAGTAAAGTAGTTTCATGTTCTATCTCTATGTTTTGTTTCCTCTTGATGTAGCCCTAAGCAGTGACTGGCGAGAAACACTTTAATGGAAAGGGGTTGCCAAGCTTCCAAAAATTACGAATCTCCAGAAATCTCAGCAAATATTTTTTCACCCAAACTGGATGATACTTTCAGGTAATGATCAGTACACGAAGGCAACTTGGCTCCCCAAATTTCGTTCTTCTATGTTGAAGCGTTAATTTCCAGTAACAGTTTGAATTTTTAGGTTTCACTCTGTCTTCTCCTATATTGATACATGTATTTGGAACTCTAAATCCAACACGGTTTGTGCTAGCTTCTTGAAACTTGATACAGTAAAGTAGTTTCACGTTCTATCTCTGTTTTGTTTCCTCTTGCTGTAGCCCTAAGCAGTGACTGGCGAGAACCACTTTCATGGAGAGGGGTTGCCAAGCTTCCAAAAATTACGAATCTCCAAAAATCTCAGCAAATATTTTTTCACCCAAACTGGATGATACTTTCAGGTAATGATCAGTACACGAAGGCGACTTGGTTCCCCAAAGTTCGTTCTTCTATGTTGAAGCGTTCATTTCCAGTAACAGTGTGAATATTTAGGTTTCACTCTGTTTTCTCCTATATTGATACATGTATTTGGAACTCTGAATCCAACACGGTTTGTGCTAGCTTCTTGAAACTTGACACAGTAAAGTAGTTTCACGTTCTAACTCTAGGTTTTGTTTCCTCTTGATGTAGCCCTAAGCAGTGACTGGCGAGAAACACTTTCATGGAAAGGGGTTGCCAAGCTTCCAAAAATTACGAATCTCCAGAAATCTCAGCAAATATTTTTTCACCCAAACTGGATGATACTTTCAGGTAATGATCAGTACACTAAGGCGACTTGGTTCCCCAAATTTTGTTTTTCTATTTTGAAGCGTTCATTTCCAGTAACAGTTTGAATTTTTAGGTTTCACTCTGTTTTCTCCTATATTGATACATGTATTTGGAACTCTAAATCCAACACGGTTTGTGCTAGCTTCTTGAAACTTGATACAGTAAAGTAGTTTCACGTTGTATCTCTATGTTTTGTTTCCTCTTGATGTAGCACTAAGCAGTACTGGCGAGAACCACTTTCATGTAGAGGGGTTGCCAACATTCCAAAAATTACGAATCTCCAGAAATCTCAGCAAATATTTTTTCACCCAAACTGGATGATACTTTCAGGTAATGATCAGTACACTAAGGCGACTTGGTTCCCCAAATTTCGTTCTTCTATGTTGAAGCGTTCATTTCCAGTAACAGTTTGAATTTTTAGGTTTCACTCTGTTTTCTCCTATATAGATAGATGTATTTGGAACTCTAAATCCAACACGGTTTGTGCTAGCTTCTTGAAACTTGACACAGTAAAGTAGTTTCAAATTCTATCTCTATGTTTTGTTTCCTCTTGATGTAGCCCTAAGCAGTGACTGGCGAGAAACACTTTCATGGAAAGGGGTTGCCAAGCTTCCAAAAATTACGAATCTCCAGAAATCTCAGCAAATATTTTTTCACCCAAACTGGATGATACTTTCAGGTAATGATCAGTACACTAAGGCGACTTGGTTCCCCAAATTTCGTTCTTCTATGTTGAAGCGTTAATTTCCAGTAACAGTGTGAATTTTTAGGTTTCACTCTGTTTTCTCCTGTATTGATACATGTATTTGGAACTCTAAATCCAACACGGTTTGTGCTAGCTTCTTGAAACTTGACACAGTAAAGTAGTTTCACGTTCTAACTCTAGGTTTTGTTTCCTCTTGATGATGTAGCCCTAAGCAGTGACTGGCGAGAAACACTTTCATGGAAAGGGGTTGCCAAGCTTCCAAAAATTACGAATCTCCAGAAATCTCAGCAAATATTTTTTCACCCAAACTGGATGATACTTTCAGGTAATGATCAGTACACTAAGGCGACTTGGTTCCCCAAAGTTCGTTCTTCTATGTTGAAGCGTTCATTTCCAGTAACAGTTTGAATTTTTAGGTTTCACTCTGTTTTCTCCTATATTGATACATGTATTTGGAACTCTAAATCCAACACGGTATGTGCTAGCTTCTTGAAACTTGATACAGTAAAGTAGTTTCACGTTCTATCTCTATGTTTTGTTTCCTCTTGCTGTAGCCCTAAGCAGTGACTGGCGAGAACCACTTTCATGGAGAGGGGTTGCCAAGCTTCCAAAAATTACGAATCTCTCAGAAATCTCAGCAAATATTTTTTCACCCAAACTGGATGATACTTTCAGGTAATGATCAGTACACGAAGGCGACTTGGTTCCCCAAATGTCGTTCTTCTATGTTGAAGCGTTCATTTCCAGTAACACTTTGAATTTTTAGGTTTCACTCTGTTTTCTCCTATATTGATAGATGTATTTGGAACTCTAAATCCAACACGGTTTGTGCTAGCTTCATGAAACTTGACAAAGTAAAGTAGTTTCACGTTCTATCTCTATATTCTGTTTCCTCTTGATGTAGCCCTAATCAGTGACTGGCGAGAAACACTTTCATGGAAAAAGGTTGCCAAGCTTCCAAAAGTTACGAATCTCCAGAAATCTCAGCAAATATTTTTTCACCCAAACTGGATGATACTTTCAGGTAATGATCAGTACACGAAGGCGACTTGGTTCCCCAATTTCGTTCTTCTATGTTGAAGCGTTCATTTCCAGTAACAGTTTGAATTTTTAGGTTTCACTCTGTTTTCTCCTATATAGATAGATGTATTTGGAACTCTAAATCCAACACGGTTTGTGCTAGCTTCTTGAAACTTGATACAGTAAAGTAGTTTCACGTTCTATCTCTATGTTTTGTTTCTTCTTGCTGTAGCCCTAAGCAGTGACTGGCGAGAAACACTTTCATGGAAAGGGGTTGCCAAGCTTCCAAAAATTACGAATCTTCAGAAATCTCAGCAAATATTTTTTCACCCAAACTGGATGATACTTTCAGGTAATGATCAGTACACTAAGGCGACTTGGTTCCCCAAAGTTCGTTCTTCTATGTTGAAGCGTTCATTTCCAGTAACAGTTTGAATTTTTAGGTTTCACTCTGTTTTCTCCTATATTGATACATGTATTTGGAACTCTAAATCCAACACGGTTTGTGCTAGCTTCTTGAAACTTGACACAGTAAAGTAGTTTCACGTTCTATCTCTATGTTTTGTTTCCTCTTGATGTAGCCCTAAGCAGTGACTGGCGAGAAACACTTTCATGGAAAGGGGTTGCCAAGCTTCCAAAAATTACGAATCTCCAGAAATCTCAGCAAATATTTTTTCACCCAAACTGGATGATACTTTCAGGTAATGATCAGTACACTAAGGCGACTTGGTTCCCCAAAGTTCGTTCTTCTATGTTGAAGCGTTCATTTCCAGTAACAGTTTGAATTTTTAGGTTTCACTCTGTTTTCTCCTATATTGATACATGTATTTGGAACTCTAAATCCAACACGGTTTGTGCTAGCTTCTTGAAACTTGATACAGTAAAGTAGTTTCACATTCTATCTCTATGTTTTGTTTCCTCTTGCTGTAGCCCTAAGCAGTGACTGGCGAGAACCACTTTCATGGAGAGGGGTTGCCAAGCTTCCAAAAATTACGAATCTCCAGAAAGCTCAGCAAATATTTTTTCACCCAAACTGGATGATACTTTCAGGTAATGATCAGTACACGAAGGCGACTTGGTTCCCCAAATGTCGTTCTTCTATGTTGAAGCGTTCATTTCCAGTAACACTTTGAATTTTTAGGTTTCACTCTGTTTTCTCCTATATTGATAGATGTATTTGGAACTCTAAATCCAACACGGTTTGTGCTAGCTTCATGAAACTTGACAAAGTAAAGTAGTTTCACGTTCTATCTCTATATTCTGTTTCCTCTTGATGTAGCCCTAAGCAGTGACTGGCGAGAAACACTTTCATGGAAAAAGGTTGCCAAGCTTCCAAAAGTTACGAATCTCCAGAAATCTCAGCAAATATTTTTGCACCCAAACTGGATGATACTTTCAGGTAATGATCAGTACACGAAGGCGACTTGGTTCCCCAAATTTCGTTCTTCTATGTTGAAGCGTTCATTTCCAGTAACAGTTTGAATTTTTAGGTTTCACTCTGTTTTCTCCTTTATTGATAGATGTATTTGGAACTCTAAATCCAACACGGTTTGTGCTAGCTTCTTGAAACTTGACACAGTAAAGTAGTTTCACGTTCTATCTCTATGTTTTGTTTCCTCTTGATGTAGCCCTAAGCAGTGACTGGCGAGAAACACTTTCATGGAAAGGGGTTGCCAAGCTTCCAAAAATTACGAATCTCCAGAAATCTCAGCAAATATTTTTTCACCCAAACTGGATGATACTTTCAGGTAATGATCAGTACACTAAGGCGACTTGGTTCCCCAAAGTTCGTTCTTCTATGTTGAAGCGTTCATTTCCAGTAACAGTTTGAATTTTTAGGTTTCACTCTGTTTTCTCCTATATTGATACATGTATTTGGAACTCTAAATCCAACACGGTTTGTGCTAGCTTCTTGAAACTTGATACAGTAAAGTAGTTTCACGTTCTATCTCTATGTTTTGGTTCCTCTTGCTGTAGCCCTAAGCAGTGACTGGTGAGAACCACTTTCATGGAAAAAGGTTGCCAAGCTTCCAAAAGTTACGAATCTCCAGAAATCTCAGCAAATATTTTTTCACCCAAACTGGATGATACTTTCAGGTAATGATCAGTACACGAAGGCGACTTGGTTCCCCAAATTTCGTTCTTCTATGTTGAAGCGTTCATTTCCAGTAACAGTTTGAATTTTTAGGTTTCACTCTGTTTTCTCCTATATTGATACATGTATTTGGAACTCTAAATCCAACACGGTTTGTGCTAGCTTCTTGAAACTTGATACAGTAAAGTAGTTTCAAGTTCTATCTCTATGTTTTGTTTCCTCTTGCTGTAGCCCTAAGCAGTGACTGGCGAGAACCACTTTCATGGAGAGGGGTTGCCAAGCTTCCAAAAATTACGAATCTCCAAAAATCTCAGCAAATATTTTTTCACCCAAACTGGATGATACTTTCAGGTAATGATCAGTACACTAAGGCGACTTGGTTCCCCAAATGTCGTTTTTCTATGTTGAAGCATTCATTTCCAGTAACAGTTTGAATTTTTAGGTTTCACTCTGTTTTCTCCTATATTGATAGATGTATTTGGAACTCTAAATCCAACACGGTTTGTGCTAGCTTCTTGAAACTTGACACAGTAAAGTAGTTTCAAGTTCTATCTCTATGTTTTGTTTCCTCTTGATGTAGCCCTAAGCAGTGACTGGCGAGAAACACTTTCATGGAAAGGGGTTGCCAAGCTTCCAAAAATTACGAATCTCCAGAAATCTCAGCAAATATTTTTTCACCCAAACTGGATGATACTTTCAGGTAATGATCAGTACACTAAGGCGACTTGGTTCCCCAAATTTCGTTCTCCTATGTTGAAGCGTTCATTTCCAGTAACAGTGTGAATTTTTAGGTTTCACTCTGTTTTCTCCTATATTGATACATGTATTTGGAACTCTAAATCCAACACGGTTTGTGCTAGCTTCTTGAAACTTGACACAGTAAGTAGTTTCACGTTCTAACTCTAGGTTTTGTTTCCTCTTGATTTAGCCCTAAGCAGTGACTGGCGAGAAACACTTTCATGGAAAGGGGTTGCCAAGCTTCCAAAAATTACGAATCTCCAGAAATCTCAGCAAATATTTTTTCACCCAAACTGGATGATACTTTCAGGTAATGATCAGTACACTAAGGCGACTTGGTTCCCCAAATTTCGTTCTTCTATGTTGAAGCGTTCATTTCCAGTAACAGTTTGAATTTTTAGGTTTCACTCTGTTTTCTCCTATATTGATACATGTATTTGGAACTCTAAATCCAACACGGTTTGTGCTAGCTTCTTGAAACTTGATACAGTAAAGTAGTTTCAAGTTCTATCTCTATGTTTTGTTTCCTCTTGCTGTAGCCCTAAGCAGTGACTGGCGAGAACCACTTTCATGGAGAGGGGTTGCCAAGCTTCCAAAAATTACGAATCTCCAGAAATCTCAGCAAATATTTTTTCACCCAAACTGGATGATACTTTCAGGTAATGATCAGTACACGAAGGCGACTTGGTTCCCCAAATGTCGTTCTTCTATGTTGAAGCGTTCATTTCCAGTAACACTTTGAATTTTTAGGTTTCACTCTGTTTTCTCCTATATTGATAGATGTATTTGGAACTCTAAATCCAACACGGTTTGTGCTAGCTTCATGAAACTTGACAAAGTAAAGTAGTTTCACGTTCTATCTCTATATTCTGTTTCCTCTTGATGTAGCCCTAAGCAGTGACTGGCGAGAAACACTTTCATGGAAAAAGGTTGCCAAGCTTCCAAAAGTTACAAATCTCCAGAAATCTCAGCAAATATTTTTTCACCCAAACTGGATGATACTTTCAGGTAATGATCAGTACACGAAGGCGACTTGGTTCCCCAAATTTCGTTCTTCTACGTTGAAGCGTTCATTTCCAGTAACAGTTTGAATTTTTAGGTTTCACTCTGTTTTCTCCTATATTGATACATGTATTTGGAACTCTAAATTCAACACGGTTTGTGCTAGCTTCATGAAACTTGACAAAGTAAAGTAGTTTCACGTTCCATCTCTATATTCTGTTTCCTCTTGATGTAGCCCTAAGCAGTGACTGGCGAGAAACACTTTCATGGAAAAAGGTTGCCAAGCTTCCAAAAGTTACGAATCTCCAGAAATCTCAGCAAATATTTTTTCACCCAAACTGGATGATACTTCCAGGTAATGATCAGTACACGTAGGCGACTTGGTTCCCCAAATTTCGTTCTTCTATGTTGAAGCGATCATTTCCAGTAACAGTTTGAATTTTTAGGTTTCACTCTGTTTTCTCCTATATAGATAGATGTATTTGGAACTCTAAATCCAACACGGTTTGTGCTAGCTTCTTGAAACTTGACACAGTAAAGTAGTTTCAAGTTCTATCACTATGTTTTGTTTCCTCTTGATGTAGCCCTAAGCAGTGACTGGCAAAAACACTTTCATGGAAAGGGGTTGCCAAGCTTCCAAAAATTACGAATCTCCAGATATCTCAGCAAATATTTTTTCACCCAAACTGGATGATACTTTCAGGTAATGATCAGTACACTAAGGCGACTTGGTTCCCCAAAGTTCGTTGTTCTATGTTGAAGCGTTCATTTCCAGTAACAGTTTGAATTTTTAGGTTTCACTCTGTTTTCTCCTATATTGATACATGTATTTGGAACTCTAAATCCAACACGGTATGTGCTAGCTTCTTGAAACTTGATACAGTAAAGTAGTTTCACGTTCTATCTCTATGTTTTGTTTCCTCTTGCTGTAGCCCTAAGCAGTGACTGGCGAGAACCACTTTCATGGAGAGGGGTTGCCAAGCTTCCAAAAATTACGAATGTCCAGAAATCTCAGCAAATATTTTTTCACCCAAACTGGATGATACTTTCAGGTAATGATCAGTACACGAAGGCGACTTGGTTCCCCAAATGTCGTTCTTCTATGTTGAAGCGTTCATTTCCAGTAACACTTTGAATTTTTAGGTTTCACTCTGTTTTCTCCTATATTGATAGATGTATTTGGAACTCTAAATCCAACACGGTTTGTGCTAGCTTCATGAAACTTGACAAAGTAAAGTAGTTTCACGTTCTATCTCTATATTCTGTTTCCTCTTGATGTAGCCCTAAGCAGTGACTGGCGAGAAACACTTTCATGGAAAAAGGTTGCCAAGCTTCCAAAAGTTACGAATCTCCAGAAATCTCAGCAAATATTTTTTCACCCAAACTGGATGATACTTTCAGGTAATGATCAGTACACGAAGGCGACTTGGTTCCCCAAATTTCGTTCTTCTATGTTGAAGCGTTCATTTCCAGTAACAGGTTGAGTTTTTAGGTTTCACTCTGTTTTCTCCTATATAGATAGATGTATTTGGAACTCTAAATCCAACACGGTTTGTGCTAGCTTCTTGAAACTTGACACAGTAAAGTAGTTTCACGTTCTAACTCTAGGTTTTGTTTCCTCTTGATGTAGCCCTAAGCAGTGACTGGCGAGAAACACTTTCATGGAAAGGGGTTGCCAAGCTTCCAAAAATTACGAATCTCCAGAAATCTCAGCAAATATTTTTTCACCCAAACTGGATGATACTTTCAGGTAATGATCAGTACACGAAGGCAACTTGGCTCCCCAAATTTCGTTCTTCTATGTTGAAGCGTTCATTTCCAGTAACAGTTTGAATTTTTAGGTTTCACTCTGTCTTCTCCTATATTGATACATGTATTTGGAACTCTAAATCCAACACGGTTTGTGCTAGCTTCTTGAAACTTGATACAGTAAAGTAGTTTCACGTTCTATCTCTGTTTTGTTTCCTCTTGCTGTAGCCCTAAGCAGTGACTGGCGAGAACCACATTCATGGAGAGGGGTTGCCAAGCTTCCAAAAATTACGAATCTCCAAAAATCTCAGCAAATATTTTTTCACCCAAACTGGATGATACTTTCAGGTAATGATCAGTACACGAAGGCGACTTGGTTCCCCAAAGTTCGTTCTTCTATGTTGAAGCGTTCATTTCCAGTAACAGTGTGAATATTTAGGTTTCACTCTGTTTTCTCCTATATTGATACATGTATTTGGAACTCTAAATCCAACACGGTTTGTGCTAGCTTCTTGAAACTTGACACAGTAAAGTAGTTTCACGTTCTAACTCTAGGTTTTGTTTCCTCTTGATGTAGCCCTAAGCAGTGACTGGCGAGAAACACTTTCATGGAAAGGGGTTGCCAAGCTTCCAAAAATTACGAATCTCCAGAAATCTCAGCAAATATTTTTTCACCCAAACTGGATGATACTTTCAGGTAATGATCAGTACACTAAGGCGACTTGGTTCCCCAAATGTCGTTCTTCTATGTTGAAGCGTTCATTTCCTGTAACAGTTTGAATTTTTAGGTTTCACTCTGTTTTCTCCTATATTGATACATGTATTTGGAACTCTAAATCCAACACGGTTTGTGCTAGCTTCTTGAAACTTGATACAGTAAAGTAGTTTCACGTTCTATCTCTATGTTTTGTTTCCTCTTGCTGTAGCCCTAAGCAGTGACTGGCGAGAACCACTTTCATGGAGAGGGGTTGCCAAGCTTCCAAAAATTACGAATCTCCAGAAATCTCAGCAAATATTTTTTCACCCAAACTGGATGATACTTTCAGGTAATGATCAGTACACGAAGGCGACTTGGTTCCCCAAATGTCGTTCTTCTAAGTTGAAGCGTTCATTTCCAGTAACACTTTGAATTTTTTGGTTTCACTCTGTTTTCTCCTATATTGATAGATGTATTTGGAACTCTAAATCCATCACGGTTTGTGCTAGCTTCATGAAACTTGACAAAGTAAAGTAGTTTCACGTTCTATCTCTATATTCTGTTTCCTCTTGATGTAGCCCTAAGCAGTGACTGGCGAGAAACACTTTCATGGAAAAAGGTTGCCAAGCTTCCAAAAGTTACGAATCTCCAGAAATCTCAGCAAATATTTTTTCACCCAAACTGGATGATACTTTCAGGTAATGATCAGTACACGAAGGCGACTTGGTTCCCCAAATTTCGTTCTTCTATGTTGAAGCGTTCATTTCCAGTAACAGTTTGAATTTTTAGGTTTCACTCTGTTTTCTCCTATATTGATAGATGTATTTGGAACTCTAAATCCAACACGGTTTGTGCTAGCTTCTTGAAATTTGACACAGTAAAGTAGTTTCACATTCTATCTCTAGGTTTTGTTTCCTCTTGATGTAGCCCTAAGCAGTGACTGGCGAGAAACACTTTCATGGAAAGGGGTTGCCAAGCTTCCAAAAATTACGAATCTCCAGAAATCTCAGCAAATATTTTTTCACCCAAACTGGATGATACTTTCAGGTAATGATCAGTACACGAAGGCGACTTGGCTCCCCAAATTTCGTTCTTCTATGTTGAAGCGTTCATTTCCAGTAACAGTTTGAATTTTTAGGTTTCACTCTGTCTTCTCCTATATTGATACATGTATTTGGAACTCTAAATCCAACACGGTTTGTGCTAGCTTCTTGAAACTTGATACAGTAAAGTAGTTTCACGTTCTATCTCTGTTTTGTTTCCTCTTGCTGTAGCCCTAAGCAGTGACTGGCGAGAACCACTTTCATGGAGAGGGGTTGCCAAGCTTCCAAAAATTACGAATCTCCAAAAATCTCAGCAAATATATTTTCACCCAAACTGGATGATACTTTCAGGTAATGATCAGTACACGAAGGCGACTTGGTTCCCCAAATTTCGTTCTTCTATGTTGAAGCGTTCATTTCCAGTAACAGTTTGAATTTTTAGGTTTCACTCTGTTTTCTCCTATATTGATACATGTATTTGGAACTCTAAATCCAACACGGTTTGTGCTAGCTTCTTGAAACTTGACACAGTAAAGTAGTTTCATGTTCTATCTCTATGTTTTGTTTCCTCTTGATGTAGCCCTAAGCAGTGACTGGCGAGAAACACTTTCATGGAAAGGGGTTGCCAAGCTTCCAAAAATTACGAGTCTCCAGAAATCTCAGCAAATATTTTTTCACCCAAACTGGATGATACTTTCAGGTAATGATCAGTACACTAAGGCGACTTGGTTCCCCAAATTTCGATCTTCTATGTTGAAGCGTTCATTTCCAGTAACAGTTTGAATTTTTAGGTTTCACTCTGTTTTCTCCTATATTGATACATGTATTTGGAACTCTAAATCCAACAGGGTTTGTGCTAGCTTCTTGAAACTTGATACAGTAAAGTAGTTTCACGTTGTATCTCTATGTTTTGTTTCCTCTTGATGTAGCACTAAGCAGTACTGGCGAGAACCACTTTCATGGAGAGGGGTTGCCAACATTCCAAAAATTACGAATCTCCAAATATCTCAGCAAATATTTTTTCACCCAAACTGGATGATACTTTCAGGTAATGATCAGTACACTAAGGCGACTTGGTTCCCCAAATTTCGTTCTTCTATGTTGAAGCGTTCATTTCCAGTAACAGTTTGAATTTTTAGGTTTCACTCTGTTTTCTCCTATATTGATACATGTATTTTGAACTCTAAATCCAACACGGTTTGTGCTAGCTTCTTGAAACTTGATACAGTAAAGTAGTTTCACGTTCTATCTCTGTTTTGTTTCCTGTTGCTGTAGCCCTAAGCAGTGACTGGCGAGAACCACTTTCATGGAGAGGGGTTGCCAAGCTTTTAAAAATTACGAATCTCCAAAAATCTCAGCAAACATTTTTTCACCCAAACTGGATGATACTTTCAGGTAATGATCAGTACACGAAGGCGACTTGGTTCCCCAAATTTCGTTCTTCTATGTTGAAGCGTTCATTTCCAGTAACAGTTTGAATGTTTAGGTTTCACTCTGTTTTCTCCTATATTGATACATGTATTTGGAACTCTAAATCCAACACGGTTTGTGCTAGCTTCTTGAAACTTGACACAGTAAAGTAGTTTCAAATTCTATCTCTATGTTTTGTTTCCTCTTGATGTAGCCCTAAGCAGTGACTGGCGAGAAACACTTTCATGGAAAGGGGTTGCCAAGCTTCCAAAAATTACGAATCTCCAGAAATCTCAGCAAATATTTTTTCACCCAAACTGGATGATACTTTCAGGTAATGATCAGTACACTAAGGCGACTTGGTTCCCCAAATGTCGTTCTTCTATGTTGAAGCGTTCATTTCCTGTAACAGTTTGAATTTTTAGGTTTCACTCTGTTTTCTCCTATATTGATACATGTATTTGGAACTCTAAATCCAACACGGTTTGTGCTAGCTTCTTGAAACTTGATACAGTAAAGTAGTTTCACGTTCTATCTCTATGTTTTGTTTCCTCTTGCTGTAGCCCTAAGCAGTGACTGGCGAGAACCACTTTCATGGAGAGGGGTTGCCAAGCTTCCAGAAATTACGAATCTCCAGAAATCTCAGCAAATATTTTTTCACCCAAACTGGATGATACTTTCAGGTAATGATCAGTACACGAAGGCGACTTGGTTCCCCAAATGTCGTTCTTCTAAGTTGAAGCGTTCATTTCCAGTAACACTTTGAATTTTTTGGTTTCACTCTGTTTTCTCCTATATTGATAGATGTATTTGGAACTCTAAATCCAACACGGTTTGTGCTAGCTTCATGAAACTTGACAAAGTAAAGTAGTTTCACGTTCTATCTCTATATTCTGTTTTCTCTTGATGTAGCCCTAAGCAGTGACTGGCGAGAAACACTTTCATGGAAAAAGGTTGCCAAGCTTCCAAAAGTTACGAATCTCCAGAAATCTCAGCAAATATTTTTTCACCCAAACTGGATGATACTTTCAGGTAATGATCAGTACACGAAGGCGACTTGGCTCCCCAAATTTCGTTCTTCTATGTTGAAGCGTTCATTTCCAGTAACAGTTTGAATTTTTAGGTTTCACTCTGTCTTCTCCTATATTGATACATGTATTTGGAACTCTAAATCCAACACGGTTTGTGCTAGCTTCTTGAAACTTGATACAGTAAAGTAGTTTCACGTTCTATCTCTATGTTTTGTTTCCTCTTGCTGTAGCCCTAAGCAGTGACTGGCGAGAACCACTTTCATGGAGAGGGGTTGCCAAGCTTCCAGAAATTACGAATCTCCAGAAATCTCAGCAAATATTTTTTCACCCAAACTGGATGATACTTTCAGGTAATGATCAGTACACGAAGGCGACTTGGTTCCCCAAATGTCGTTCTTCTAAGTTGAAGCGTTCATTTCCAGTAACACTTTGAATTTTTTGGTTTCACTCTGTTTTCTCCTATATTGATAGATGTATTTGGAACTCTAAATCCAACACGGTTTGTGCTAGCTTCATGAAACTTGACAAAGTAAAGTAGTTTCACGTTCTATCTTTATATTCTGTTTCCTCTTGATGTAGCCCTAAGCAGTGACTGGCGAGAAACACTTTCATGGAAAAAGGTTGCCAAGCTTCCAAAAGTTACGAATCTCCAGAAATCTCAGCAAATATTTTTTCACCCAAACTGGATGATACTTTCAGGTAATGATCAGTACACGAAGGCGACTTGGTTCCCCAAATTTCGTTCTTCTATGTTGAAGCGTTCATTTCCAGTAACAGTTTGAATTTTTAGGTTTCACTCTGTTTTCTCCTATATTGATAGATGTATTTGGAACTCTAAATCCAACACGGTTTGTGCTAGCTTCTTGAAACTTGACACAGTAAAGTAGTTTCACGTTCTATCTCTAGGTTTTGTTTCCTCTTGATGTAGCCCTAAGCAGTGACTGGCGAGAAACACTTTCATGGAAAGGGGTTGCCAAGCTTCCAAAAATTACGAATATCCAGAAATCTCAGCAAATATTTTTTCACCCAAACTGGATGATACTTTCAGGTAATGATCAGTACACGAAGGCGACTTGGCTCCCCAAATTTCGTTCTTCTATGTTGAAGCGTTCATTTCCAGTAACAGTTTGAATTTTTAGGTTTCACTCTGTCTTCTCCTATATTGATACATGTATTTGGAACTCTAAATCCAACACGGTTTGTGCTAGCTTCTTGAAACTTGATACAGTAAAGTAGTTTCACGTTCTATCTCTATGTTTTGTTTCCTCTTGCTGTAGCCCTAAGCAGTGACTGGCGAGAACCACTTTCATGGAGAGGGGTTGCCAAGCTTCCAAAAATTACGAATCTCCAAAAATCTCAGCAAATATTTTTTCACCCAAACTGGATGATACTTTCAGGTAATGATCAGTACACTAAGGCGACTTGGTTCCCCAAATTTCGTTCTTCTATGTTGAAGCGTTCATTTCCAGTAACAGTGTGAATTTTTAGGTTTCACTCTGTTTTCTCCTGTATTGATACATGTATTTGGAACTCTAAATCCAACACGGTTTGTGCTAGCTTCTTGAAACTTGACACAGTAAAGTAGTTTCACGTTCTAACTCTAGGTTTTGTTTCCTCTTGATGTAGCCCTAAGCAGTGACTGGCGAGAAACACTTTCATGGAAAGGGGTTGCCAAGCTTCCAAAAATTACGAATCTCCAGAAATCTCAGCAAATATTTTTTCACCCAAACTGGATGATACTTTCAGGTAATGATCAGTACACTAAGGCGACTTGGTTCCCCAAATTTTGTTCTTCTATGTTGAAGCGTTCATTTCCAGTAACACTTTGAATTTTTAGGTTTCACTCTGTTTTCTCCTATATTGATAGATGTATTTGGAACTCTAAATCCAACACGGTTTGTGCTAGCTTCTTGAAACTTGATACAGTAAAGTAGTTTCACGTTCTATCTCTATATTCTGTTTCCTCTTGATGTAGCCCTAAGCAGTACTGGCGAGAACCACTTTCATGGAAAGGGGTTGCCAAGCTTCCAAAAGTTACGAATCTCCAGAAATCTCAGCAAATATTTTTTCACCCAAACTGGATGATACTTTCAGGTAATGATCAGTACACTAAGGCGACTTGGTTCCCCAAATTTCGTTCTTCTATGTTGAAGCGTTCATTTCCAGTAACAGTTTGAATTTTTAGGTTTCACTCTGTTTTCTCCTATATAGATAGATGTATTTGGAACTCTAAATCCAACACGGTTTGTGCTAGCTTCTTGAAACTTGACACAGTAAAGTAGTTTCAAGTTCTATCTCTATGTTTTGTTTCCTCTTGATGTAGCCCTAAGCAGTGACTGGCGAGAAACACTTTCATGGAAAGGGGTTGCCAAGCTTCCAAAAATTACGAATCTCCAGAAATCTCAGCAAATATTTTTTCACCCAAACTGGATGATACTTTCAGGTAATGATCAGTACACTAAGGCGACTTGGTTCCCCAAAGTTCGTTCTTCTATGTTGAAGCGTTCATTTCCAGTAACAGTTTGAATTTTTAGGTTTCACTCTGTTTTCTCCTATATTGATACATGTATTTGGAACTCTAAATCCAACACGGTTTGTGCTAGCTTCTTGAAACTTGATACAGTAAAGTAGTTTCACGTTCTATCTCTATGTTTTGTTTCCTCTTGCTGTAGCCCTAAGCAGTGACTGGCGAGAACCACTTTCATGGAGAGGGGTTGCCAAGCTTCCAAAAATTACGAATCTCCAGAAATCTCAGCAAATATTTTTTCACCCAAACTGGATGATACTTTCAGGTAATGATCAGTACACGAAGGCGACTTGGTTCCCCAAATGTCGTTCTTCTATGTTGAAGCGTTCATTTCCAGTAACACTTTGAATTTTTAGGTTTCACTCTGTTTTCTCCTATATTGATAGATGTATTTGGAACTCTAAATCCAACACGGTTTGTGCTAGCTTCATGAAACTTGACAAAGTAAAGTAGTTTCACGTTCTATCTCTATATTCTGTTTCCTCTTGATGTAGCCCTAAGCAGTGACTGGCGAGAAACACTTTCATGGAAAAAGGTTGCCAAGCTTCCAAAAGTTACGAATCTCCAGAAATCTCAGCAAATATTTTTTCACCCAAACTGGATGATACTTTCAGGTAATGATCAGTACACGAAGGCGACTTGGTTCCCCAAATTTCGTTCTTCTATGTTGAAGCGTTCATTTCCAGTAACAGTTTGAATTTTTAGGTTTCACTCTGTTTTCTCCTATATAGATAGATGTATTTGGAACTCTAAATCCAACACGGTTTGTGCTAGCTTCTTGAAACTTGACACAGTAAAGTAGTTTCAAGTTCTATCTCTATGTTTTGTTTCCTCTTGATGTAGCCCTAAGCAGTGACTGGCGAGAAACACTTTCATGGAAAGGGGTTGCCAAGCTTCCAAAAATTACGAATCTCCAGAAATCTCAGCAAATATTTTTTCACCCAAACTGGATGATACTTTCAGGTAATGATCAGTACACTAAGGCGACTTGGTTCCCCAAAGTTCGTTCTTCTATGTTGAAGCGTTCATTTCCAGTAACAGTTTGAATTTTTAGGTTTCACTCTGTTTTCTCCTATATTGATACATGTATTTGGAACTCTAAATCCAACACGGTTTGTGCTAGCTTCTTGAAACTTGATACAGTAAAGTAGTTTCACGTTCTATCTCTATGTTTTGTTTCCTCTTGCTGTAGACCTAAGCAGTGACTGGCGAGAACCACTTTCATGGAGAGGGGTTGCCAAGCTTCCAAAAATTACGAATCTCCAGAAATCTCAGCAAATATTTTTTCACCCAAACTGGATGATACTTTCAGGTAATGATCAGTACACGAAGGCGACTTGGTTCCCCAAATGTCGTTCTTCTAAGTTGAAGTGTTCATTTCCAGTAACACTTTGAATTTTTTGGTTTCACTCTGTTTTCTCCTATATTGATAGATGTATTTGGAACTCTAAATCCAACACGGTTTGTGCTAGCTTCATGAAACTTGACAAAGTAAAGTAGTTTCAAGTTCTATCTCTATGTTTTGTTTCCTCTTGATGTAGCCCTAAGCAGTGACTGGCGAGAAACACTTTCATGGAAAAAGGTTGCCAAGCTTCCAAAAGTTACGAATCTCCAGAAATCTCAGCAAATATTTTTTCACCCAAACTGGATGATACTTTCAGGTAATGATCAGTACACGAAGGCGACTTGGTTCCCCAAATTTCGTTCTTCTATGTTGAAGCGTTCATTTCCAGTAACAGTTTGAATTTTTAGGTTTCACTCTGTTTTCTCCTATATTGATAGATGTATTTGGAACTCTAAATCCAACACGGTTTGTGCTAGCTTCTTGAAACTTGACACAGTAAAGTAGTTTCACGTTCTATCTCTAGGTTTTGTTTCCTCTTGATGTAGCCCTAAGCATTGACTGGCGAGAAACACTTTCATGGAAAGGGGTTGCCAAGCTTATAAAATTACGAATCTCCAGAAATCTCAGCAAATATTTTTTCACCCAAACTGGATGATACTTTCAGGTAATGATCAGTACACGAAGGCGACTTGGCTCCCCAAATTTCGTTCTTCTATGTTGAAGCGTTCATTTCCAGTAACAGTTTGAATTTTTAGGTTTCACTCTGTCTTCTCCTATATTGATACATGTATTTGGAACTCTAAATCCAACACGGTTTGTGCTAGCTTCTTGAAACTTGATACAGTAAAGTAGTTTCACGTTCTATCTCTATGTTTTGTTTCCTCTTGATGTAGCCCTAAGCAGTGACTGGCGAGAACCACTTTCATGGAGAGGGGTTGCCAAGCTTCCAAAAATTACGAATCTCCAAATATCTCAGCAAATATTTTTTCAACCAAACTGGATGATACTTTCAGGTAATGATCAGTACACTAAGGCGACTTGGTTCCCCAAATTTCGTTCTTCTATGTTGAAGCGTTCATTTCCAGTAACAGTTTGAATTTTTAGGTTTCACTCTGTTTTCTCCTATATAGATAGATGTATTTGGAACTCTAAATCCAACACGGTTTGTGCTAGCTTCTTGAAACTTGACACAGTAAAGTAGTTTCAAGTTCTATCTCTATGTTTTGTTTCCTCTTGATGTAGCCCTAAGCAGTGACTGGCGAGAAACACTTTCATGGAAAGGGGTTGCCAAGCTTCCAAAAATTACGAATCTCCAGAAATCTCAGCAAATATTTTTTCACCCAAACTGGATGATACTTTCAGGTAATGATCAGTACACTATGGCGACTTGGTTCCCCAAATGTCGTTCTTCTATGTTGAAGCGTTCATTTCCTGTAACAGTTTGAATTTTTAGGTTTCACTCTGTTTTCTCCTATATTGATACATGTATTTGGAACTCTAAATCCAACACGGTTTGTGCTAGCTTCTTGAAACTTGACACAGTAAAGTAGTTTCACGTTCTATCTCTATGTTTTGTTTCCTCTTGCTGTAGCCCTAAGCAGTGACTGGCGAGAACCACTTTCATGGAGAGGGGTTGCCAAGCTTCCAAAAATTACGAATCTCCAGAAATCTCAGCAAATATTTTTTCACCCAAACTGGATGATACTTTCAGGTAATGATCAGTACACTAAGGCGACTTGGTTCCCCAAAGTTCGTTCTTCTATGTTGAAGCGTTCATTTCCAGTAACAGTTTGAATTTTTAGGTTTCACTCTGTTTTCTCCTATATTGATACATGTATTTGGAACTCTAAATCCAACACGGTTTGTGCTAGCTTCTTGAAACTTGACACAGTAAAGTAGTTTCACGTTCTATCTCTATGTTTTGTTTCCTCTTGCTGTAGCCCTAAGCAGTGACTGGCGAGAAACACTTTCATGGAAAGGGGTTGCCAAGCTTCCAAAAATTACGAATCTCCAGAAATCTCAGCAAATATTTTTTCACCCAAACTGGATGATACTTTCAGGTAATGATCAGTACACTAAGGCGACTTGGTTCCCCAAATGTCGTTCTTCTATGTTGAAGCGTTCATTTCCAGAAACAGTTTGAATTTTTAGGTTTCACTCTGTTTTCTCCTATATTGATACATGTATTTGGAACTCTAAATCCAACACGGTTTGTGCTAGCTTCATGAAACTTGACAAAGTAAACAAGTTTCACGTTCTATCTCTATATTCTGTTTCCTCTTGATGTAGCCCTAAGCAGTGACTGGCGAGAAACACTTTCATGGAAAAAGGTTGCCAAGCTTCCAAAAGTTACGAATCTCCAGAAATCTCAGCAAATATTTTTTCACCCAAACTGGATGATACTTTCAGGTAATGATCAGTACACGTAGGCGACTTGGTTCCCCAAATTTCGTTCTTCTATGTTGAAGCGTTCATTTCCAGTAACAGTTTGAATTTTTAGGTTTCACTCTGTTTTCTCCTATATAGATAGATGTATTTGGAACTCTAAATCCAACACGGTTTGTGCTAGCTTCTTGAAACTTGACACAGTAAAGTAGTTTCACGTTCTATCTCTATGTTTTGTTTCCTCTTGATGTAGCCCTAAGCAGTGACTGGCAAAAACACTTTCATGGAAAGGGGTTGCCAAGCTTCCAAAAATTACGAATCTCCAGAAATCTCAGCAAATATTTTTTCACCCAAACTGGATGATACTTTCAGGTAATGATCAGTACAATAAGGCGACTTGGTTCCCCAAAGTTCGTTCTTCTATGTTGAAGCGTTCATTTCCAGTAACAGTTTGAATTTTTAGGTTTCACTCTGTTTTCTCCTATATTGATACATGTATTTGGAACTCTAAATCCAACACGGTTTGTGCTAGCTTCTTGAAACTTGATACAGTAAAGTAGTTTCACGTTCTATCTCTATGTTTTGTTTCCTCTTGCTGTAGCCCTAAGCAGTGACTGGCGAGAACCACTTTCATGGAGAGGGGTTGCCAAGCTTCCAAAAATTATGAATCTCCAGAAATCTCAGCAAATATTTTTTCACCCAAACTGGATGATACTTTCAGGTAATGATCAGTACACGAAGGCGACTTGGTTCCCCAAATGTCGTTCTTCTATGTTGAAGCGTTCATTTCCAGTAACACTTTGAATTTTTAGGTTTCACTCTGTTTTCTCCTATATAGATAGATGTATTTTGAACTCTAAATCCAACACGGTTTGTGCTAGCTTCATGAAACTTGACAAAGTAAAGTAGTTTCACGTTCTATCTCTATATTCTGTTTCCTCTTGATGTAGCCCTAAGCAGTGACTGGCGAGAAACACTTTCATGGAAAAAGGTTGCCAAGCTTCCAAAAGTTACGAATCTCCAGAAATCTCAGCAAATATTTTTTCACCCAAACTGGATGATACTTTCAGGTAATGATCAGTACACGAAGGCGACTTGGTTCCCCAAATTTCGTTCTTCTATGTTGAAGCGTTCATTTCCAGTAACAGTGTGAATTTTTAGGTTTCACTCTGTTTTCTCCTATATTGATAGATGTATTTGGAACTCTAAATCCAACACGGTTTGTGCTAGCTTCTTGAAACTTGACACAGTAAAGTAGTTTCACGTTCTAACTCTAGGTTTTGTTTCCTCTTGATGTAGCCCTAAGCAGTGACTGGCGAGAAACACTTTCATGGAAAGGGGTTGCCAAGCTTCCAAAAATTACGAATCTCCAGAAATCTCAGCAAATATTTTTTCACCCAAACTGGATGATACTTTCAGGTAATGATCAGTACACTAAGGCGACTTGGTTCCCCATATTTCGTTCTTCTATGTTGAAGCGTTCATTTCCAGTAACAGTTTGAATTTTTAGGTTTCACTCTGTTTTCTCCTATATAGATAGATGTATTTGGAACTCTAAATCCAACACGGTTTGTGCTAGCTTCTTGAAACTTGACACAGTAAAGTAGTTTCAAGTTCTATCTCTATGTTTTGTTTCCTCTTGATGTAGCCCTAAGCAGTGACTGGCAAAAACACTTTCATGGAAAGGGGTTGCCAAGCTTCCAAAAATTACGAATCTCCAGAAATCTCAGCAAATATTTTTCACCCAAACTGGATGATACTTTCAGGTAATGATCAGTACACTAAGGCGACTTGGTTCCCCAAAGTTCGTTCTTCTATGTTGAAGCGTTCATTTCCAGTAACAGTTTGAATTTTTAGGTTTCACTCTGTTTTCTCCTATATTGATACATGTATTTGGAACTCTAAATCCAACACGGTTTGTGCTAGCTTCTTGAAACTTGATACAGTAAAGTAGTTTCACGTTCTATCTCTATGTTTTGTTTCCTCTTGCTGTAGCCCTAAGCAGTGACTGGCGAGAACCACTTTCATGGAGAGGGGTTGCCAAGCTTCCAAAAATTACGAATCTCCAGAAATCTCAGCAAATATTTTTTCACCCAAACTGGATGATACTTTCAGGTAATGATCAGTACACTAAGGCGACTTGGTTCCCCAAATGTCGTTCTTCTATGTTGAAGCGTTCATTTCCAGTAACACTTTGAATTTTTAGGTTTCACTCTGTTTTCTCCTATATAGATAGATGTATTTGGAACTCTAAATCCAACACGGTTTGTGCTAGCTTCATGAAACTTGACAAAGTAAAGTAGTTTCACGTTCTATCTCTATATTCTGTTTCCTCTTGATGTAGCCCTAAGCAGTGACTGGCGAGAAACACTTTCATGGAAAAAGGTTGCCAAGCTTCCAAAAGTTACGAATCTCCAGAAATCTCAGCAAATATTTTTTCACCCAAACTGGATGATACTTTCAGGTAATGATCAGTACACGAAGGCGACTTGGTTCCCCAAATTTCGTTCTTCTATGTTGAAGCGTTCATTTCCAGTAACAGTTTGAATTTTTAGGTTTCACTCTGTTTTCTCCTATATTGATAGATGTATTTGGAACTCTAAATCCAACACGGTTTGTGCTAGCTTCTTGAAACTTGACACAGTAAAGTAGTTTCACGTTCTATCTCTAGGTTTTGTTTCCTCTTGATGTAGCCCTAAGCAGTGACTGGCGAGAAACACTTTCATGGAAAGGGGTTGCCAAGCTTCCAAAAATTACGAATCTCCAGAAATCTCAGCAAATATTTTTTCACCCAAACTGGATGATACTTTCAGGTAATGATCAGTACACTATGGCGACTTGGTTCCCCAAATGTCGTTCTTCTATGTTGAAGCGTTCATTTCCTGTAACAGTTTGAATTTTTAGGTTTCACTCTGTTTTCTCCTATATTGATACATGTATTTGGAACTCTAAATCCAACACGGTTTGTGCTAGCTTCTTGAAACTTGACACAGTAAAGTAGTTTCACGTTCTATCTCTATGTTTTGTTTCCTCTTGCTGTAGCCCTAAGCAGTGACTGGCGAGAACCACTTTCATGGAGAGGGGTTGCCAAGCTTCCAAAAATTACGAATCTCCAGAAATCTCAGCAAATATTTTTTCACCCAAACTGGATGATACTTTCAGGTAATGATCAGTACACTAAGGCGACTTGGTTCCCCAAAGTTCGTTCTTCTATGTTGAAGCGTTCATTTCCAGTAACAGTTTGAATTTTTAGGTTTCACTCTGTTTTCTCCTATATTGATACATGTATTTGGAACTCTAAATCCAACACGGTTTGTGCTAGCTTCTTGAAAATTGACACAGTAAAGTAGTTTCACGTTCTATCTCTATGTTTTGTTTCCTCTTGCTGTAGCCCTAAGCAGTGACTGGCGAGAAACACTTTCATGGAAAGGGGTTGCCAAGCTTCCAAAAATTACGAATCTCCAGAAATCTCAGCAAATATTTTTTCACCCAAACTGGATGATACTTTCAGGTAATGATCAGTACACTAAGGCGACTTGGTTCCCCAAATGTCGTTCTTCTATGTTGAAGCGTTCATTTCCAGAAACAGTTTGAATTTTTAGGTTTCACTCTGTTTTCTCCTATATTGATACATGTATTTGGAACTCTAAATCCAACACGGTTTGTGCTACCTTCATGAAACTTGACAAAGTAAACAAGTTTCACGTTCTATCTCTATATTCTGTTTCCTCTTGATGTAGCCCTAAGCAGTGACTGGCGAGAAACACTTTCATGGAAAAAGGTTGCCAAGCTTCCAAAAGTTACGAATCTCCAGAAATCTCAGCAAATATTTTTTCACCCAAACTGGATGATACTTTCAGGTAATGATCAGTACACGTAGGCGACTTGGTTCCCAAAATTTCGTTCTTCTATGTTGAAGCGTTCATTTCCAGTAACAGTTTGAATTTTTAGGTTTCACTCTGTTTTCTCCTATATAGATAGATGTATTTGGAACTCTAAATCCAACACGGTTTGTGCTAGCTTCTTGAAACTTGACACAGTAAAGTAGTTTCACGTTCTATCTCTATGTTTTGTTTCCTCTTGATGTAGCCCTAAGCAGTGACTGGCAAAAACACTTTCATGGAAAGGGGTTGCCAAGCTTCCAAAAATTACGAATCTCCAGAAATCTCAGCAAATATTTTTTCACCCAAACTGGATGATACTTTCAGGTAATGATCACTACACTAAGGCGACTTGGTTCCCCAAAGTTCGTTCTTCTATGTTGAAGCGTTCATTTCCAGTAACAGTTTGAATTTTTAGGTTTCACTCTGTTTTCTCCTATATTGATACATGTATTTGGAACTCTAAATCCAACACGGTTTGTGCTAGCTTCTTGAAACTTGACACAGTAAAGTAGTTTCACGTTCTATCTCTATGTTTTGTTTCCTCTTGCTGTAGCCCTAAGCAGTGACTGGCGAGAAACACTTTCATGGAAAGGGGTTGCCAAGCTTCCAAAAATTACGAATCTCCAGAAATCTCAGCAAATATTTTTTCACCCAAACTGGATGATACTTTCAGGTAATGATCAGTACACTAAGGCGACTTGGTTCCCCAAATGTCGTTCTTCTATGTTGAAGCGTTCATTTCCAGAAACAGTTTGAATTTTTAGGTTTCACTCTGTTTTCTCCTATATTGATACATGTATTTGGAACTCTAAATCCAACACGGTTTGTGCTACCTTCATGAAACTTGACAAAGTAAACAAGTTTCACGTTCTATCTCTATATTCTGTTTCCTCTTGATGTAGCCCTAAGCAGTGACTGGCGAGAAACACTTTCATGGAAAAAGGTTGCCAAGCTTCCAAAAGTTACGAATCTCCAGAAATCTCAGCAAATATTTTTTCACCCAAACTGGATGATACTTTCAGGTAATGATCAGTACACGTAGGCGACTTGGTTCCCAAAATTTCGTTCTTCTATGTTGAAGCGTTCATTTCCAGTAACAGTTTGAATTTTTAGGTTTCACTCTGTTTTCTCCTATATAGATAGATGTATTTGGAACTCTAAATCCAACACGGTTTGTGCTAGCTTCTTGAAACTTGACACAGTAAAGTAGTTTCACGTTCTATCTCTATGTTTTGTTTCCTCTTGATGTAGCCCTAAGCAGTGACTGGCAAAAACACTTTCATGGAAAGGGGTTGCCAAGCTTCCAAAAATTACGAATCTCCAGAAATCTCAGCAAATATTTTTTCACCCAAACTGGATGATACTTTCAGGTAATGATCACTACACTAAGGCGACTTGGTTCCCCAAAGTTCGTTCTTCTATGTTGAAGCGTTCATTTCCAGTAACAGTTTGAATTTTTAGGTTTCACTCTGTTTTCTCCTATATTGATACATGTATTTGGAACTCTAAATCCAACACGGTTTGTGCTAGCTTCTTGAAACTTGATACAGTAAAGTAGTTTCATGTTCTATCTCTATGTTTTGTTTCCTCTTGCTGTAGCCCTAAGCAGTGACTGGCGAGAACCACTTTCATGGAGAGGGGTTGCCAAGCTTCCAAAAATTACGAATCTCCAGAAATCTCAGCAAATATTTTTTCACCCAAACTGGATGATACTTTCAGGTAATGATCAGTACACGAAGGCGACTTGGTTCCCCAAATGTCTTTCTTCTATGTTGAAGCGTTCATTTCCAGTAACACTTTGAATTTTTAGGTTTCACTCTGTTTTCTCCTATATAGATAGATGTATTTGGAACTCTAAATCCAACACGGTTTGTGCTAGCTTCATGAAACTTGACAAAGTAAAGTAGTTTCACGTTCTATCTCTATATTCTGTTTCCTCTTGATGTAGCCCTAAGCAGTGACTGGCGAGAAACACTTTCATGGAAAAAGGTTGCCAAGCTTCCAAAAGTTACGAATCTCCAGAAATCTCAGCAAATATTTTTTCACCCAAACTGGATGATACTTTCAGGTAATGATCAGTACACGAAGGCGACTTGGTTCCCCATATTTCGTTCTTCTATGTTGAAGCGTTCATTTCCAGTAACAGTGTGAATTTTTAGGTTTCACTCTGTTTTCTCCTATATTGATAGATGTATTTGGAACTCTAAATCCAACACGGTTTGTGCTAGCTTCTTGAAACTTGACACAGTAAAGTAGTTTCAAGTTCTATCTCTATGTTTTGTTTCCTCTTGATGTAGCCCTAAGCAGTGACTGGCAAAAACACTTTCATGGAAAGGGGTTGCCAAGCTTCCAAAAATTACGAATCTCCAGAAATCTCAGCAAATATTTTTTCACCCAAACTGGATGATACTTTCAGGTAATGATCAGTACACTAAGGCGACTTGGTTCCCCAAAGTTCGTTCTTCTATGTTGAAGCGTTCATTTCCAGTAACAGTTTGAATTTTTAGGTTTCACTCTGTTTTCTCCTATATTGATACATGTATTTGGAACTCTAAATCCAACACGGTTTGTGCTAGCTTCTTGAAACTTGATACAGTAAAGTAGTTTCATGTTCTATCTCTATGTTTTGTTTCCTCTTGCTGTAGCCCTAAGCAGTGACTGGCGAGAACCACTTTCATGGAGAGGGGTTGCCAAGCTTCCAAAAATTACGAATCTCCAGAAATCTCAGCAAATATTTTTTCACCCAAACTGGATGATACTTTCAGGTAATGATCAGTACACTAAGGCGACTTGGTTCCCCAAATGTCGTTCTTCTATGTTGAAGCGTTCATTTCCAGTAACACTTTGAATTTTTAGGTTTCACTCTGTTTTCTCCTATATAGATAGATGTATTTGGAACTCTAAATCCAACACGGTTTGTGCTAGCTTCATGAAACTTGACAAAGTAAAGTAGTTTCACGTTCTATCTCTATATTCTGTTTCCTCTTGATGTAGCCCTAAGCAGTGACTGGCGAGAAACACTTTCATGGAAAAAGGTTGCCAAGCTTCCAAAAGTTACGAATCTCCAGAAATCTCAGCAAATATTTTTTCACCCAAACTGGATGATACTTTCAGGTAATGATCAGTACACGAAGGCGACTTGGTTCCCCAAATTTCGTTCTTCTATGTTGAAGCGTTCATTTCCAGTAACAGTTTGAATTTTTAGGTTTCACTCTGTTTTCTCCTATATTGATAGATGTATTTGGAACTCTAAATCCAACACGGTTTGTGCTAGCTTCTTGAAACTTGACACAGTAAAGTAGTTTCACGTTCTATCTCTATGTTTTGTTTCCTCTTGCTGTAGCCCTAAGCAGTGACTGGCGAGAACCACTTTCATGGAGAGGGGTTGCCAAGCTTCCAAAAATTACGAATCTCCAGAAATCTCAGCAAATATTTTTTCACCCAAACTGGATGATACTTTCAGGTAATGATCAGTACACGAAGGCGACTTGGTTCCCCAAATGTCGTTCTTCTATGTTGAAGCGTTCATTTCCAGTAACACTTTGAATTTTTAGGTTTCACTCTGTTTTCTCCTATATTGATAGATGTATTTGGAACTCTAAATCCAACACGGTTTGTGCTAGCTTCATGAAACTTGACAAACTAAAGTAGTTTCACGTTCTATCTCTATATTCTGTTTCCTCTTGATGTAGCCCTAAGCAGTGACTGGCGAGAAACACTTTCATGGAAAAAGGTTGCCAAGCTTCCAAAAGTTACGAATCTCCAGAAATCTCAGCAAATATTTTTTCACCCAAACTGGATGATACTTTCAGGTAATGATCAGTACACGAAGGCGACTTGGTTCCCCAAATTTCGTTCTTCTATGTTGAAGCGTTCATTTCCAGTAACAGTTTGAATTTTTAGGTTTCACTCTGTTTACTCCTATATTGATACATGTATTTGGAACTCTAAATCCAACACGGATTGTGCTAGCTTCTTGAAACTTGACACAGTAAAGCAGTTTCACGTTCTATCTCTAGGTTTTGTTTCCTCTTGATGTAGCCCTAAGCAGTGACTGGCGAGAAACACTTTCATGGAAAGGGGTTGCCAAGCTTCCAAAAATTACGAATCTCCAGAAATCTCAGCAAATATTTTTTCACCCAAACTGGATGATACTTTCAGGTAATGATCAGTACACTAAGGCGACTTGGTTCCCCAAAGTTCGTTCTTCTATGTTGAAGCGTTCATTTCCAGTAACAGTTTGAATTTTTAGGTTTCACTCTGTTTTCTCCTATATTGATACATGTATTTGGAACTCTAAATCCAACACGGTTTGTGCTAGCTTCTTGAAACTTGATACAGTAAAGTAGTTTCACGTTCTATCTCTATGTTTTGTTTCCTCTTGCTGTGGCCCTAAGCAGTGACTGGCGAGAACCACTTTCATGGAGAGGGGTTGCCAAGCTTCCAAAAATTACGAATCTCCAGAAATCTCAGCAAATATTTTTTCACCCAAACTGGATGATACTTTCAGGTAATGATCAGTACACGAAGGCGACTTGGTTCCCCAAATGTCGTTCTTCTATGTTGAAGCGTTCATTTCCAGTAACACTTTGAATTTTTAGGTTTCACTCTGTTTTCTCCTATATTGATAGATGTATTTGGAACTCTAAATCCAACACGGTTTGTGCTAGCTTCATGAAACTTGACAAAGTAAAGTAGTTTCACGTTCTATCTCTATATTCTGTTTCCTCTTGATGTAGCCCTAAGCAGTGACTGGCGAGAAACACTTTCATGGAAAAAGGTTGCCAAGCTTCCAAAAATTACGAATCTCCAGAAATCTCAGCAAATATTTTTTCACCCAAACTGGATGATACTTTCAGGTAATGATCAGTACACTAAGGCGACTTGGTTCCCCAAATTTTGTTCTTCTATGTTGAAGCGTTCATTTCCAGTAACAGTTTGAATTTTTAGGTTTCACTCTGTTTTCTCCTATATTGATACATGTATTTGGAACTCTAAATCCAACACGGTTTGTGCTAGCTTCTTGAAACATGATACAGTAAAGTAGTTTCACGTTCTATCTCTATGTTTTGTTTCCTCTTGATGTAGCCCTAAGCAGTGACTGGCGAGAACCACTTTCATGGAGAGGGGTTGCCAAGCTTCCAAAAATTACGAATCTCCAAATATCTCAGCAAATATTTTTTCACCCAAACTGGATGATACTTTCAGGTAATGATCAGTACACTAAGGCGACTTGGTTCCCCAAATTTCGTTCTTCTATGTTGAAGCGTTCATTTCCAGTAACAGTTTGAATTTTTAGGTTTCACTCTGTTTTCTCCTATATAGATAGATGTATTTGGAACTCTAAATCCAACACGGTTTGTGCTAGCTTCTTGAAACTTGACACAGTAAAGTAGTTTCAAGTTCTATCTCTATGTTTTGTTTCCTCTTGATGTAGCCCTAAGCAGTGACTGGCGAGAAACACTTTCATGGAAAGGGGTTGCCAAGCTTCCAAAAATTACGAATCTCCAGAAATCTCAGCAAATATTTTTTCACCCAAACTGGATGATACTTTCAGGTAATGATCAGTACACTATGGCGACTTGGTTCCCCAAATGTCGTTCTTCTATGTTGAAGCGTTCATTTCCTGTAACAGTTTGAATTTTTAGGTTTCACTCTGTTTTCTCCTATATTGATACATGTATTTGGAACTCTAAATCCAACACGGTTTGTGCTAGCTTCTTGAAACTTGATACAGTAAAGTAGTTTCACGTTCGATCTCTGTTTTGTTTCCTCTTGATGTAGCCCTAAGCAGTGACTGGGAAAAACACTTTCATGGAAAGGGGTTGCCAAGCTTCCAAAAATTACGAATCTCCAGAAATCTCAGCAAATATTTTTTCACCCAAACTGGATGATACTTTCAGGTAATGATCAGTACACTAAGGCGACTTGGTTCCCCAAAGTTCGTTCTTCTATGTTGAAGCGTTCATTTCCAGTAACAGTTTGAATTTTTAGGTTTCACTCTGTTTTCTCCTATATTGATACATGTATTTGGAACTCTAAATCCAACACGGTTTGTGCTAGCTTCTTGAAACTTGATACAGTAAAGTAGTTTCACGTTCTATCTCTATGTTTTGTTTCCTCTTGCTGTAGCCCTAAGCAGTGACTGGCGAGAACCACTTTCATGGAGAGCGGTTGCCAAGCTTCCAAAAATTACGAATCTCCAGAAATCTCAGCAAATATTTTTTCACCCAAACTGGATGATACTTTCAGGTAATGATCAGTACACGAAGGCGACTTGGTTCCCCAAATGTCGTTCTTCTATGTTGAAGCGTTCATTTCCAGTAACACTTTGAATTTTTAGGTTTCACTCTGTTTTCTCCTATATTGATAGATGTATTTGGAACTCTAAATCCAACACGGTTTGTGCTAGCTTCTTGAAACTTGACACAGTAAAGCAGTTTCACGTTCTATCTCTAGGTTTTGTTTCCTCTTGATGTAGCCCTAAGCAGTGACTGGCGAGAACCACTTTCATGGAAAGGGGTTGCCAAGCTTCCAAAAATTACGAATCTCCAGAAATCTCAGCAAATATTTTTTCACCCAAACTGGATGATACTTTCAGGTAATGATCAGTACACTAAGGCGACTTGGTTCCCCAAATTTTGTTCTTCTATGTTGAAGCGTTCATTTCCAGTAACAGTTTGAATTTTTAGGTTTCACTCTGTCTTCTCCTATATTGATACATGTATTTGGAATTCTAAATCCAACACGGTTTGTGCTAGCTTCTTGAAACTTGATACAGTAAAGTAGTTTCACATTCTATCTCTGTTTTGTTTCCTCTTGCTGTAGCCTTAAGCAGTGACTGGCGAGAACCACTTTCATGGAGAGGGGTTGCCAAGCTTCCAAAAATTACGAATCTCCAAAAATCTCAGCAAATATTTTTTCACCCAAACTGGATGATACTTTCAGGTAATGATCAGTACACGTAGGCGACTTGGTTCCCCAAATTTCGTTCTTCTATGTTGAAGCGTTCATTTCCAGTAACAGTTTGAATTTTTAGGTTTCACTCTGTTTACTCCTATATTGATACATGTATTTGGAACTCTAAATCCAACACGGATTGTGCTAGCTTCTTGAAACTTGACACAGTAGTTTCACGTTCTATCTCTAGGTTTTGTTTCCTCTTGATGTAGCCCTAAGCAGTGACTGGCGAGAAACACTTTCATGGAAAGGGGTTGCCAAGCTTCCAAAAATTACGAATCTCCAGAAATCTCAGCAAATATTTTTTCACCCAAACTGGATGATACTTTCAGGTAATGATCAGTACACTAAGGCGACTTGGTTCCCCAAAGTTCGTTCTTCTATGTTGAAGCGTTCATTTCCAGTAACAGTTTGAATTTTTAGGTTTCACTCTGTTTTCTCCTATATTGATACATGTATTTGGAACTCTAAATCCAACACGGTTTGTGCTAGCTTCTTGAAACTTGATACAGTAAAGTAGTTTCACGTTCTATCTCTATGTTTTGTTTCCTCTTGCTGTGGCCCTAAGCAGTGACTGGCGAGAACCACTTTCATGGAGAGGGGTTGCCAAGCTTCCAAAAATTACGAATCTCCAGAAATCTCAGCAAATATTTTTTCACCCAAACTGGATGATACTTTCAGGTAATGATCAGTACACGAAGGCGACTTGGTTCCCCAAATGTCGTTCTTCTATGTTGAAGCGTTCATTTCCAGTAACACTTTGAATTTTTAGGTTTCACTCTGTTTTCTCCTATATTGATAGATGTATTTGGAACTCTAAATCCAACACGGTTTGTGCTAGCTTCATGAAACTTGACAAAGTAAAGTAGTTTCACGTTCTATCTCTATATTCTGTTTCCTCTTGATGTAGCCCTAAGCAGTGACTGGCGAGAAACACTTTCATGGAAAAAGGTTGCCAAGCTTCCAAAAATTACGAATCTCCAGAAATCTCAGCAAATATTTTTTCACCCAAACTGGATGATACTTTCAGGTAATGATCAGTACATTAAGGCGACTTGGTTCCCCAAATTTTGTTCTTCTATGTTGAAGCGTTCATTTCCAGTAACAGTTTGAATTTTTAGGTTTCACTCTGTTTTCTCCTATATTGATACATGTATTTGGAACTCTAAATCCAACACGGTTTGTGCTAGCTTCTTGAAACATGATACAGTAAAGTAGTTTCACGTTCTATCTCTATGTTTTGTTTCCTCTTGATGTAGCCCTAAGCAGTGACTGGCGAGAACCACTTTCATGGAGAGGGGTTGCCAAGCTTCCAAAAATTACGAATCTCCAAATATCTCAGCAAATATTTTTTCACCCAAACTGGATGATACTTTCAGGTAATGATCAGTACACTAAGGCGACTTGGTTCCCCAAATTTCGTTCTTCTATGTTGAAGCGTTCATTTCCAGTAACAGTTTGAATTTTTAGGTTTCACTCTGTTTTCTCCTATATAGATAGATGTATTTGGAACTCTAAATCCAACACGGTTTGTGCTAGCTTCTTGAAACTTGACACAGTAAAGTAGTTTCAAGTTCTATCTCTATGTTTTGTTTCCTCTTGATGTAGCCCTAAGCAGTGACTGGCGAGAAACACTTTCATGGAAAGGGGTTGCCAAGCTTCCAAAAATTACGAATCTCCAGAAATCTCAGCAAATATTTTTTCACCCAAACTGGATGATACTTTCAGGTAATGATCAGTACACTATGGCGACTTGGTTCCCCAAATGTCGTTCTTCTATGTTGAAGCGTTCATTTCCTGTAACAGTTTGAATTTTTAGGTTTCACTCTGTTTTCTCCTATATTGATACATGTATTTGGAACTCTAAATCCAACACGGTTTGTGCTAGCTTCTTGAAACTTGATACAGTAAAGTAGTTTCACGTTCGATCTCTGTTTTGTTTCCTCTTGCTGTAGCCTTAAGCAGTGACTGGCGAGAACCACTTTGATGGAGAGGGGTTGCCAAGCTTCCAAAAATTACGAATCTCCAAAAATCTCAGCAAATATTTTTTCACCCAAACTGGATGATACTTTCAGGTAATGATCAGTACACGTAGGCGACTTGGTTCCCCAAATTTCGTTCTTCTATGTTGAAGCGTTCATTTCCAGTAACAGTTTGAATTTTTAGGTTTCACTCTGTTTTCTCCTATATAGATAGATGTATTTGGAACTCTAAATCCAACACGGTTTGTGCTAGCTTCTTGAAACTTGACACAGTAAAGTAGTTTCAAGTTCTATCTCTATGTTTTGTTTCCTCTTGATGTAGCCCTAAGCAGTGACTGGGAAAAACACTTTCATGGAAAGGGGTTGCCAAGCTTCCAAAAATTACGAATCTCCAGAAATCTCAGCAAATATTTTTTCACCCAAACTGGATGATACTTTCAGGTAATGATCAGTACACTAAGGCGACTTGGTTCCCCAAAGTTCGTTCTTCTATGTTGAAGCGTTCATTTCCAGTAACAGTTTGAATTTTTAGGTTTCACTCTGTTTTCTCCTATATTGATACATGTATTTGGAACTCTAAATCCAACACGGTTTGTGCTAGCTTCTTGAAACTTGATACAGTAAAGTAGTTTCACGTTCTATCTCTATGTTTTGTTTCCTCTTGCTGTAGCCCTAAGCAGTGACTGGCGAGAACCACTTTCATGGAGAGGGGTTGCCAAGCTTCCAAAAATTACGAATCTCCAGAAATCTCAGCAAATATTTTTTCACCCAAACTGGATGATACTTTCAGGTAATGATCAGTACACGAAGGCGACTTGGTTCCCCAAATGTCGTTCTTCTATGTTGAAGCGTTCATTTCCAGTAACACTTTGAATTTTTAGGTTTCACTCTGTTTTCTCCTATATTGATAGATGTATTTGGAACTCTAAATCCAACACGGTTTGTGCTAGCTTCATGAAACTTGACAAACTAAAGTAGTTTCACGTTCTATCTCTAGGTTTTGTTTCCTCTTGATGTAGCCCTAAGCAGTGACTGGCGAGAAACACTTTCATGGAAAAAGGTTGCCAAGCTTCCAAAAGTTACGAATCTCCAGAAATCTCAGCAAATATTTTTTCACCCAAACTGGATGATACTTTCAGGTAATGATCAGTACACGAAGGCGACTTGGTTCCCCAAATTTCGTTCTTCTATGTTGAAGCGTTCATTTCCAGTAACAGTTTGAATTTTTAGGTTTCACTCTGTTTTCTCCTATATTGATACATGTATTTGGAACTCTAAATCCAACACGGTTTGTGCTAGCTTCTTGAAACTTGATACAGTAAAGTAGTTTCACGTTCTATCTCTATGTTTTGTTTCCTCTTGCTGTAGCCCTAAGCAGTGACTGGCGAGAACCACTTTCATGGAAAAAGGTTGCCAAGCTTCCAAAAGTTACGAATCTCCAGAAATCTCAGCAAATATTTTTTCACCCAAACTGGATGATACTTTCAGGTAATGATCAGTACACGAAGGCGACTTGGTTCCCCAAATGTCGTTCTTCTAAGTTGAAGCGTTCATTTCCTGTAACAGTTTGAATTTTTAGGTTTCACTCTGTTTTCTCCTATATTGATACATGTATTTGGAACTCTAAATCCAACACGGTTTGTGCTAGCTTCATGAAACTTGACAAAGTAAAGTAGTTTCACGTTCTATCTCTATATTCTGTTTCCTCTTGATGTAGCCCTAAGCAGTGACTGGCGAGAAACACTTTCATGGAAAAAGGTTGCCAAGCTTCCAAAAGTTACGAATCTCCAGAAATCTCAGCAAATATTTTTTCACCCAAACTGGATGATACTTTCAGGTAATGATCAGTACACGAAGGCGACTTGGTTCCCCAAATTTCGTTCTTCTATGTTGAAGCGTTCATTTCCAGTAACAGTGTGAATTTTTAGGTTTCACTCTGTTTTCTCCTGTATTGATACATGTATTTGGAACTCTAAATCCAACACGGTTTGTGCTAGCTTCTTGAAACTTGACACAGTAAAGTAGTTTCACGTTCTAACTCTAGGTTTTGTTTCCTCTTGATGTAGCCCTAAGCAGTGACTGGCGAGAAACACTTTCATGGAAAGGGGTTGCCAAGCTTCCAAAAATTACGAATCTCCAGAAAATCAGCAAATATTTTTTCACCCAAACTGGATGATACTTTCAGGTAATGATCAGTACACTAAGGCGACTTGGTTCCCCAAATTTTGTTCTTCTATGTTGAAGCGTTCATTTCCAGTAACAGTGTGAATTTTTAGGTTTCACTCTGTTTTCTCCTATATTGATACATGTATTTGGAACTCTAAATCCAACACGGTTTGTGCTAGCTTCTTGAAACATGATACAGTAAAGTAGTTTCACGTTCTATCTCTATGTTTTGTTTCCTCTTGCTGTAGCCCTAAGCAGTGACTGGCAAGAAACACTTTCATGGAAAGGGGTTGCCAAGCTTCCAAAAATTACGAATCTCCAGAAATCTCAGCAAATATTTTTTCACCCAAACTGGATGATACTTTCAGGTAATGATCAGTACACTAAGGCGACTTGGTTCCCCAAATTTCGTTCTTCTATGTTGAAGCGTTCATTTCCACTAACAGTTTGAATTTTTAGGTTTCACTCTGTTTTCTCCTATATTGATACATGTATTTGGAACTCTAAATCCAACACGGTTTGTGCTAGCTTCTTGAAACTTGATACAGTAAAGTAGTTTCACGTTCTATCTCTATGTTTTGTTTCCTCTTGCTGTAGCCCTAAGCAGTGACTGGCGAGAACCACTTTCATGGAGAGGGGTTGCCAAGCTTCCAAAAATTACGAATCTCCAGAAATCTCAGCAAATATTTTTTCACCCAAACTGGATGATACTTTCAGGTAATGATCAGTACACGAAGGCGACTTGGTTCCCCAAATGTCGTTCTTCTATGTTGAAGCGTTCATTTCCAGTAACACTTTGAATTTTTAGGTTTCACTCTGTTTTCTCCTATATTGATAGATGTATTTGGAACTCTAAATCCAACACGGTTTGTGCTAGCTTCATGAAACTTGACAAACTAAAGTAGTTTCACGTTCTATCTCTAGGTTTTGTTTCCTCTTGATGTAGCCCTAAGCAGTGACTGGCGAGAAACACTTTCATGGAAAAAGGTTGCCAAGCTTCCAAAAGTTACGAATCTCCAGAAATCTCAGCAAATATTTTTTCACCCAAACTGGATGATACTTTCAGGTAATGATCAGTACACGAAGGCGACTTGGTTCCCCAAATTTCGTTCTTCTATGTTGAAGCGTTCATTTCCAGTAACAGTTTGAATTTTTAGGTTTCACTCTGTTTTCTCCTATATTGATACATGTATTTGGAACTCTAAATCCAACACGGTTTGTGCTAGCTTCTTGAAACTTGATACAGTAAAGTAGTTTCACGTTCTATCTCTATGTTTTGTTTCCTCTTGCTGTAGCCCTAAGCAGTGACTGGCGAGAACCACTTTCATGGAAAAAGGTTGCCAAGCTTCCAAAAGTTACGAATCTCCAGAAATCTCAGCAAATATTTTTTCACCCAAACTGGATGATACTTTCAGGTAATGATCAGTACACGAAGGCGACTTGGTTCCCCAAATGTCGTTCTTCTAAGTTGAAGCGTTCATTTCCTGTAACAGTTTGAATTTTTAGGTTTCACTCTGTTTTCTCCTATATTGATACATGTATTTGGAACTCTAAATCCAACACGGTTTGTGCTAGCTTCATGAAACTTGACAAAGTAAAGTAGTTTCACGTTCTATCTCTATATTCTGTTTCCTCTTGATGTAGCCCTAAGCAGTGACTGGCGAGAAACACTTTCATGGAAAAAGGTTGCCAAGCTTCCAAAAGTTACGAATCTCCAGAAATCTCAGCAAATATTTTTTCACCCAAACTGGATGATACTTTCAGGTAATGATCAGTACACGAAGGCGACTTGGTTCCCCAAATTTCGTTCTTCTATGTTGAAGCGTTCATTTCCAGTAACAGTGTGAATTTTTAGGTTTCACTCTGTTTTCTCCTGTATTGATACATGTATTTGGAACTCTAAATCCAACACGGTTTGTGCTAGCTTCTTGAAACTTGACACAGTAAAGTAGTTTCACGTTCTAACTCTAGGTTTTGTTTCCTCTTGATGTAGCCCTAAGCAGTGACTGGCGAGAAACACTTTCATGGAAAGGGGTTGCCAAGCTTCCAAAAATTACGAATCTCCAGAAAATCAGCAAATATTTTTTCACCCAAACTGGATGATACTTTCAGGTAATGATCAGTACACTAAGGCGACTTGGTTCCCCAAATTTTGTTCTTCTATGTTGAAGCGTTCATTTCCAGTAACAGTGTGAATTTTTAGGTTTCACTCTGTTTTCTCCTATATTGATACATGTATTTGGAACTCTAAATCCAACACGGTTTGTGCTAGCTTCTTGAAACATGATACAGTAAAGTAGTTTCACGTTCTATCTCTATGTTTTGTTTCCTCTTGCTGTAGCCCTAAGCAGTGACTGGCAAGAAACACTTTCATGGAAAGGGGTTGCCAAGCTTCCAAAAATTACGAATCTCCAGAAATCTCAGCAAATATTTTTTCACCCAAACTGGATGATACTTTCAGGTAATGATCAGTACACTAAGGCGACTTGGTTCCCCAAATTTCGTTCTTCTATGTTGAAGCGTTCATTTCCACTAACAGTTTGAATTTTTAGGTTTCACTCTGTTTTCTCCTATATAGATAGATGTATTTGGAACTCTAAATCCAACACGGTTTGTGCTAGCTTCTTGAAACTTGACACAGTAAAGTAGTTTCAAGTTCTATCTCTAGGTTTTGTTTCCTCTTGATGTAGCCCTAAGCAGTGACTGGCGAGAAACACTTTCATGGAAAGGGGTTGCCAAGCTTCCAAAAATTACGAATCTCCAGAAATCTCAGCAAATATTTTTTCACCCAAACTGGATGATACTTTCAGGTAATGATCAGTACACTATGGCGACTTGGTTCCCCAAATGTCGTTCTTCTATGTTGAAGCGTTCATTTCCTGTAACAGTTTGAATTTTTAGGTTTCACTCTGTTTTCTCCTATATTGATACATGTATTTGGAACTCTAAATCCAACACGGTTTGTGCTAGCTTCTTGAAACTTGATACAGTAAAGTAGTTTCACGTTCTATCTCTATGTTTTGTTTCCTCTTGCTGTAGCCCTAAGCAGTGACTGGCGAGAACCACTTTCATGGAGAGGGGTTGCCAAGCTTCCAAAAATTACGAATCTCCAGAAATCTCAGCAAATATTTTTTCACCCAAACTGGATGATACTTTCAGGTAATGATCAGTACACTAAGGCGACTTGGTTCCCCAAATTTCGTTCTTCTATGTTGAAGCGTTCATTTCCAGTAACAGTGTGAATTTTTAGGTTTCACTCTGTTTTCTCCTATATTGATACATGTATTTGGAACTCTAAATCCAACACGGTTTGTGCTAGCTTCTTGAAACTTGACACAGTAAAGTAGTTTCACGTTCTATCTCTATGTTTTGTTTCCTCTTGATGTATCCCTAAGCAGTGACTGGCAAAAACACTTTCATGGAAAGGGGTTGCCAAGGTTCCAAAAATTACGAATCTCCAGAAATCTCAGCAAATATTTTTTCACCCAAACTGGATGATACTTTCAGGTAATGATCAGTACACTAAGGCGACTTGGTTCCCCAAAGTTCGTTCTTCTATGTTGAAGCGTTCATTTCCAGTAACAGTTTGAATTTTTAGGTTTCACTCTGTTTTCTCCTATATTGATACATATATTTGGAACTCTAAATCCAACACGGTTTGTGCTAGCTTCTTGAAACTTGACACAGTAAAGTAGTTTCACGTTCTATCTCTATGTTTTGTTTCCTCTTGCTGTAGCCCTAAGCAGTGACTGGCGAGAACCACTTTCATGGAGAGGGGTTGCCAAGCTTCCAAAAATTACGAATCTCCAGAAATCTCAGCAAATATTTTTTCACCCAAACTGGATGATACTTTCAGGTAATGATCAGTACACGAAGGCGACTTGGCTCCCCAAATTTCGTTCTTCTATGTTGAAGCGTTCATTTCCAGTAACAGTTTGAATTTTTAGGTTTCACTCTGTCTTCTCCTATATTGATACATGTATTTGGAACTCTAAATCCAACACGGTTTGTGCTAGCTTCTTGAAACTTGATACAGTAAAGTAGTTTCACGTTCTATCTCTGTTTTGTTTCCTCTTGCTGTAGCCCTAAGCAGTGACTGGCGAGAACCACTTTCATGGAGAGGGGTTGCCAAGCTTCCAAAAATTACGAATCTCCAGAAATCTCAGCAAATATTTTTTCACCCAAACTGGATGATAATTTCAGGTAATGATCAGTACACTAAGGCGACTTGGTTCCCCAAATTTCGTTCTTCTATGTTGAAGCGTTCATTTCCAGTAACAGTGTGAATTTTTAGGTTTCACTCTGTTTTCTCCTGTATTGATACATGTATTTGGAACTCTAAATCCAACACGGTTTGTGCTAGCTTCTTGAAACTTGACACAGTAAAGTAGTTTCACGTTCTAACTCTAGGTTTTGTTTCCTCTTGATGTAGCCCTAAGCAGTGACTGGCGAGAAACACTTTCATGGAAAGGGGTTGCCAAGCTTCCAAAAATTACGAATCTCCAGAAATCTCAGCAAATATTTTTTCACCCAAACTGGATGATACTTTCAGGTAATGATCAGTACACTAAGGCGACTTGGTTCCCCAAATTTCGTTCTTCTATGTTGAAGCGTTCTTTTCCAGTAACAGTTTGAATTTTTAGGTTTCACTCTGTTTTCTCCTATATTGATACATGTATTTGGAACTCTAAATCCAACACGGTTTGTGCTAGCTTCTTGAAACTTGATACAGTAAAGTAGTTTCACGTTCTATCTCTATGTTTTGTTTCCTCTTGATGTAGCCCTAAGCAGTACTGGCGAGAAACACTTTCATGGAGAGGGGTTGCCAAGCTTCCAAAAATTACGAATCTCCAGAAATCTCAGCAAATATTTTTTCACCCAAACTGGATGATACTTTCAGGTAATGATCAGTACACTAAGGCGGCTTGGTTCCCCAAATTTCGTTCTTCTATGTTGAAGCGTTCATTTCCAGTAACAGTTTGAATTTTTAGGTTTCACTCTGTTTTCTCCTATATAGATAGATGTATTTGGAACTCTAAATCCAACAGGGTTTGTGCTAGCTTCTTGAAACTTGACACAGTAAAGTAGTTTCAAGTTCTATCTCTATGTTTTGTTTCCTCTTGATGTAGCCCTAAGCAGTGACTGGCGAGAAACACTTTCATGGAAAGGGGTTGCCAAGCTTCCAAAAATTACGAATCTCCAGAAATCTCAGCAAATATTTTTTCACCCAAACTGGATGATACTTTCAGGTAATGATCAGTACACGAAGGCGACTTGGTTCCCCAAATTTCGTTCTTCTATGTTGAAGCGTTCATTTCCAGTAACAGTTTGAATTTTTAGGTTTCACTCTGTTTTCTCCTATATTGATACATGTATTTGGAACTCTAAATCCAACACGGTTTGTGCTAGCTTCTTGAAACTTGATACAGTAAAGTAGTTTCACGTTCTATCTCTATGTTTTGTTTCCTCTTGCTGTAGCCCTAAGCAGTGACTGGCGAGAACCACTTTCATGGATAGGGGTTGCCAAGCTTCCAAAAATTACGAATCTCCAGAAATCTCAGCAAATATTTTTTCACCCAAACTGGATGATACTTTCAGGTAATGATCAGTACACGAAGGCGACTTGGTTCCCCAAATGTCGTTCTTCTATGTTGAAGCGTTCATTTCCAGTAACACTTTGAATTTTTAGGTTTCACTCTGTTTTCTCCTATATTGATAGATGTATTTGGAACTCTAAATCCAACACGGTTTGTGCTAGCTTCATGAAACTTGACAAAGTAAAGTAGTTTCACGTTCTATCTCTATATTCTGTTTCCTCTTGATGTAGCCCTAAGCAGTGACTGGCGAGAAACACTTTCATGGAAAAAGGTTGCCAAGCTTCCAAAAGTTACGAATCTCCAGAAATCTCAGCAAATATTTTTTCACCCAAACTGGATGATACTTTCAGGTAATGATCAGTACACGAAGGCGACTTGGTTCCCCAAATTTCGTTCTTCTATGTTGAAGCGTTCATTTCCAGTAACAGTTTGAATTTTTAGGTTTCACTCTGTTTTCTCCTATATAGATAGATGTATTTGGAACTCTAAATCCAACACGGTTTGTGCTAGCTTCTTGAAACTTGACACAGTAAAGTAGTTTCAAGTTCTATCTCTATGTTTTGTTTCCTCTTGATGTAGCCCTAAGCAGTAACTGGCGAGAAACACTTTCATGGAAAGGGGTTGCCAAGCTTCCAAAAATTACGAATCTCCAGAAATCTCAGCAAATATTTTTTCACCCAAACTGGATGATACTTTCAGGTAATGATCAGTACACTAAGGCGACTTGGTTCCCCAAAGTTCGTTCTTCTATGTTGAAGCGTTCATTTCCAGTAACAGTTTGAATTTTTAGGTTTCACTCTGTTTTCTCCTATATTGATAGATGTATTTGGAACTCTAAATCCAACACGGTTTGTGCTAGCTTCTTGAAACTTGATACAGTAAAGTAGTTTCACGTTCTATCTCTATGTTTTGTTTCCTCTTGCTGTAGACCTAAGCAGTGACTGGCGAGAACCACTTTCATGGAGAGGGGTTGCCAAGCTTCCAAAAATTACGAATCTCCAGAAGTCTCAGCAAATATTTTTTCACCCAAACTGGATGATACTTTCAGGTAATGATCAGTACACGAAGGCGACTTGGTTCCCCAAATGTCGTTCTTCTAAGTTGAAGTGTTCATTTCCAGTAACACTTTGAATTTTTTGGTTTCACTCTGTTTTCTCCTATATTGATAGATGTATTTGGAACTCTAAATCCAACACGGTTTGTGCTAGCTTCATGAAACTTGACAAAGTAAAGTAGTTTCACGTTCTATCTCTATGTTTTGTTTCCTCTTGATGTAGCCCTAAGCAGTGACTGGCGAGAAACACTTTCATGGAAAAAGGTTGCCAAGCTTCCAAAAGTTACGAATCTCCAGAAATCTCAGCAAATATTTTTTCACCCAAACTGGATGATACTTTCAGGTAATGATCAGTACACGAAGGCGACTTGGTTCCCCAAATTTCGTTCTTCTATGTTGAAGCGTTCATTTCCAGTAACAGTTTGAATTTTTAGGTTTCACTCTGTTTTCTCCTATATTGATAGATGTATTTGGAACTCTAAATCCAACACGTTTTGTGCTAGCTTCTTGAAACTTGACACAGTAAAGTAGTTTCACGTTCTATCTCTAGGTTTTGTTTCCTCTTGATGTAGCCCTAAGCATTGACTGGCGAGAAACACTTTCATGGAAAGGGGTTGCCAAGCTTCCAAAAATTACGAATCTCCAGAAATCTCAGCAAATATTTTTTCACCCAAATTGGATGATACTTTCAGGTAATGATCAGTACACGAAGGCGACATGGCTCCCCAAATTTTGTTCTTCTATGTTGAAGCGTTCATTTCCAGTAACAGTTTGAATTTTTAGGTTTCACTCTGTTTTCTCCTATATTGATAGATGTATTTGGAACTCTAAATCCAACACGGTTTGTGCTAGCTTCATGAAACTTGACAAAGTAAAGTAGTTTCACGTTCTATCTCTATATTCTGTTTCCTCTTGATGTAGCCCTAAGCAGTGACTGGCAAAAACACTTTCATGGAAAGGGGTTGCCAAGCTTCCAAAAGTTACGAATCTCCAGAAATCTCAGCAAATATTTTTTCACCCAAACTGGATGATACTTTCAGGTAATGATCAGTACACTAAGGCGACTTGGTTCCCCAAAGTTCGTTCTTCTATGTTGAAGCGTTCATTTCCAGTAACAGTTTGAATTTTTAGGTTTCACTCTGTTTTCTCCTATATTGATACATGTATTTGGAACTCTAAATCCAACACGGTTTGTGCTAGCTTCTTGAAACTTGACACAGTAAAGTAGTTTCACGTTCTAACTCTAGGTTTTGTTTCCTCTTGATGTAGCCCTAAGCAGTGACTGGCGAGAAACACTTTCATGGAAAGGGGTTGCCAAGCTTCCAAAAATTACGAATCTCCAGAAATCTCAGCAAATATTTTTTCACCCAAACTGGATGATACTTTCAGGTAATGATCAGTACACTAAGGCGACTTGGTTCCCCAAATTTCGTTCTTCTATGTTGAAGCGTTCATTTCCAGTAACAGTGTGAATTTTTAGGTTTCACTCTGTTTTCTCCCATATTGATAGATGTATTTGGAACTCTAAATCCAACACGGTTTGTGCTAGCTTCATGAAACTTGACAAAGTAAAGTAGTTTCACGTTCTATCTCTATATTCTGTTTCCTCTTGATGTCGCCCTAAGCAGTGACTGGCAAAAACACTTTCATGGAAAGGGGTTGCCAAGCTTCCAAAAGTTACGAATCTCCAGAAATCTCAACAAATATTTTTTCACCCAAACTGGATGATACTTTCAGGTAATGATCAGTACACTAAGGCGACTTGGTTCCCCAAAGTTCGTTCTTCTGTTGAAGCGTTCATTTCCAGTAACAGTTTGAATTTTTAGGTTTCACTCTGTTTTCTCCTATATTGATACATGTATTTGGAACTCTAAATCCAACACGGTTTGTGCTAGCTTCTTGAAACTTGATACAGTAAAGTAGTTTCACGTTCTATCTCTATGCTTTGTTTCCTCTTGATGTAGCCCTAAGCAGTGACTGGCGAGAAACACTTTCATGGAAAGGGGTTGCCAAGCTTCCAAAAATTACGAATCTCCAGAAATCTCAGCAAATATTTTTTCACCCAAACTGGATGATACTTTCAGGTAATGATCAGTACACTATGGCGACTTGGTTACCCAAATGTCGTTCTTCTATGTTGAAGCGTTCATTTCCTGTAACAGTTTGAATTTTTAGGTTTCACTCTGTTTTCTCCTATATTGATACATGTATTTGGAACTCTAAATCCAACACGGTTTGTGCTAGCTTCTTGAAACTTGACACAGTAAAGTAGTTTCACGTTCTATCTCTATGTTTTGTTTCCTCTTGATGTAGCCCTAAGCAGTGACTGGCGAGAAACACTTTCATGGAAAGGGGTTGCCAAGCTTCCAAAAATTACGAATCTCCAGAAATCTCAGCAAATATTTTTTCACCCAAACTGGATGATACTTTCAGGTAATGATCAGTACACTAAGGCGACTTGGTTCCCCAAATGTCGTTCTTCTATGTTGAAGCGTTCATTTCCAGTAACAGTTTGAATTTTTAGGTTTCACTCTGTTTTCTCCTATATTGATACATGTATTTGGAACTCTAAATCCAACACGGTTTGTGCTAGCTTCATGAAACTTGACAAAGTAAAGTAGTTTCACGTTCTATCTCTATATTCTGTTTCCTCTTGATGTAGCCCTAAGCAGTGACTGGCGAGAAACACTTTCATGGAAAAAGTTGCCAAGCTTCCAAAAGTTACGAATCTCCAGAAATCTCAGGAAATATTTTTTCACCCAAACTGGATGATACTTTCAGGTAATGATCAGTACACGTAGGCGACTTGGTTCCCCAAATTTCGTTCTTCTATGTTGAAGCGTTCATTTCCAGTAACAGTTTGAATTTTTAGGTTTCACTCTGTTTTCTCCTATATAGATAGATGTATTTGGAACTCTAAATCCAACACGGTTTGTGCTAGCTTCTTGAAACTTGACACAGTAAAGTAGTTTCACGTTCTATCTCTATGTTTTGTTTCCTCTTGATGTAGCCCTAAGCAGTGACTGGCAAAAACACTTTCATGGAAAGGGGTTGCCAAGCTTCCAAAAATTACGAATCTCCAGAAATCTCAGCAAATATTTTTTCACCCAAACTGGATGATACTTTCAGGTAATGATCAGTACACTAAGGCGACTTGGTTCCCCAAAGTTCGTTCTTCTATGTTGAAGCGTTCATTTCCAGTAACAGTTTGAATTTTTAGGTTTCACTCTGTTTTCTCCTATATTGATACATGTATTTGGAACTCTAAATCCAACACGGTTTGTGCTAGCTTCTTGAAACTTGATACAGTAAAGTAGTTTCACGTTCTATCTCTATGTTTTGTTTCCTCTTGCTGTAGCCCTAAGCAGTGACTGGCGAGAACCACTTTCATGGAGAGGGGTTGCCAAGCTTCCAAAAATTACGAATCTCCAGAAATCTCAGCAAATATTTTTTCACCCAAACTGGATGATACTTTCAGGTAATGATCAGTACACGAAGGCGACTTGGTTCCCCAAATGTCGTTCTTCTATGTTGAAGCGTTCATTTCCAGTAACACTTTGAATTTTTAGGTTTCACTCTGTTTTCTCCTATATAGATAGATGTATTTGGAACTCTAAATCCAACACGGTTTGTGCTAGCTTCATGAAACTTGACAAACTAAAGTAGTTTCACGTTCTATCTCTATATTCTGTTTCCTCTTGTTGTAGCCCTAAGCAGTGACTGGCGAGAAACACTTTCATGGAAAAAGGTTGCCAAGCTTCCAAAAGTTACGAATCTCCAGAAATCTCAGCAAATATTTTTTCACCCAAACTGGATGATACTTTCAGGTAATGATCAGTACACGAAGGCGACTTGGTTCCCCAAATTTCGTTCTTCTATGTTGAAGCGTTCATTTCCAGTAACAGTTTGAATTTTTAGGTTTCACTCTGTTTTCTCCTATATTGATAGATGTATTTGGAACTCTAAATCCAACACGGTTTGTGCTAGCTTCTTGAAACTTGACACAGTAAAGTAGTTTCACGTTCTATCTCTAGGTTTTGTTTCCTCTTGATGTAGCCCTAAGCATTGACTGGCGAGAAGCACTTTCATGGAAAGGGGTTGCCAAGCTTCCAAAAATTACGAATCTCCAGAAATCTCAGCAAATATTTTTTCACCCAAACTGGATGATACTTTCAGGTAATGATCAGTACACGAAGGCGACTTGGCTCCCCAAATTTCGTTCTTCTATGTTGAAGCGTTCATTTCCAGTAACAGTTTGAATTTTTAGGTTTCACTCTGTCTTCTCCTATATTGATACATGTATTTGGAACTCTAAATCCAACACGGTTTGTGCTAGCTTCTTGAAACTTGATACAGTAAAGTAGTTTCACGTTCTATCTCTGTTTTGTTTCCTCTTGCTGTAGCCCTAAGCAGTGACTGGCGAGAACCACTTTCATGGAGAGGGGTTGCCAAGCTTCCAAAAATTACGAATCTCCAAAAATCTCAGCAAATATTTTTTCACCCAAACTGGATGATACTTTCAGGTAATGATCAGTACACTAAGGCGACTTGGTTACCCAAATTTCGTTCTTCTATGTTGAAGCGTTCATTTCCAGTAACAGTGTGAATTTTTAGGTTTCACTCTGTTTTCTCCTATATTGATACATGTATTTGGAACTCTAAATCCAACACGGTTTGTGCTAGCTTCTTGAAACTTGACACAGTAAAGTAGTTTCACGTTCTAAATCTAGGTTTTGTTTCCTCTTGATGTAGCCCTAAGCAGTGACTGGCGAGAAACACTTTCATGGAAAGGGGTTGCCAAGCTTCCAAAAATTACGAATCTCCAGAAATCTCAGCAAATATTTTTTCACCCAAACTGGATGATACTTTCAGGTAATGATCAGTACACGAAGGCGACTTGGCTCCCCAAATTTCGTTCTTCTATGTTGAAGCGTTCATTTCCAGTAACAGTTTGAATTTTTAGGGTTCACTCTGTCTTCTCCTATATTGATACATGTATTTGGAACTCTAAATCCAACACGGTTTGTGCTAGCTTCTTGAAACTTGATACAGTAAAGTAGTTTCACGTTCTATCTCTATGTTTTGTTTCCTCTTGATGTAGCCCTAAGCAGTGACTGGCGAGAACCACTTTCATGGAGAGGGGTTGCCAAGCTTCCAAAAATTACGAATCTCCAAATATCTCAGCAAATATTTTTTCAACCAAACTGGATGATACTTTCAGGTAATGATCAGTACACTAAGGCGACTTGGTTCCCCAAATTTCGTTCTTCTATGTTGAAGCGTTCATTTCCAGTAACAGTTTGAATTTTTAGGTTTCACTCTGTTTTCTCCTATATAGATAGATGTATTTGGAACTCTAAATCCAACACGGTTTGTGCTAGCTTCTTGAAACTTGACACAGTAAAGTAGTTTCAAGTTGTATCTCTATGTTTTGTTTCCTCTTGATGTAGCCCTAAGCAGTGACTGGCGAGAAACACTTTCATGGAAAGGGGTTGCCAAGCTTCCAAAAATTACGAATCTCCAGAAATCTCAGCAAATATTTTTTCACCCAAACTGGATGATACTTTCAGGTAATGATCAGTACACTATGGCGACTTGGTTCCCCAAATGTCGTTTTTCTATGTTGAAGCGTTCATTTCCTGTAACAGTTTGAATTTTTAGGTTTCACTCTGTTTTCTCCTATATTGATACATGTATTTGGAACTCTAAATCCAACACGGTTTGTGCTAGCTTCTTGAAACTTGACACAGTAAAGTAGTTTCACGTTCTATCTCTATGTTTTGTTTCCTCTTGCTGTAACCCTAAGCAGTGACTGGCGAGAACCACTTTCATGGAGAGGGGTTGCCAAGCTTCCAAAAATTACGAATCTCCAGAAATCTCAGCAAATATTTTTTCACCCAAACTGGATGATACTTTCAGGTAATGATCAGTACACTAAGGCGACTTGGTTCCCCAAAGTTCGTTCTTCTATGTTGAAGCGTTCATTTCCAGTAACAGTTTGAATTTTTAGGTTTCACTCTGTTTTCTCCTGTATTGATACATGTATTTGGAACTCTAAATCCAACACGGTTTGTGCTAGCTTCTTGAAACTTGACACAGTAAAGTAGTTTCACGTTCTATCTCTATGTTTTGTTTCCTCTTGATGTAGCCCTAAGCAGTGACTGGCGAGAAACACTTTCATGGAAAGGGGTTGCCAAGCTTCCAAAAATTACGAATCTCCAGAAATCTCAGCAAATATTTTTTCACCCAAACTGGATGATACTTTCAGGTAATGATCAGTACACTAAGGCGACTTGGTTCCCCAAATGTCGTTCTTCTATGTTGAAGCGTTCATTTCCAGTAACAGTGTGAATTTTTAGGTTTCACTCTGTTTTCTCCTATATTGATACATGTATTTGGAACTCTAAATCCAACACGGTTTGTGCTAGCTTCTTGAAACTTGATACAGTAAAGTAGTTTCACGTTCTATCTCTATGTTTTGTTTCCTCTTGCTGTAGCCCTAAGCAGTGACTGGCGAGAACCACTTTCATGGAGAGGGGTTGCCAAGCTTCCAAAAATTACGAATCTCCAGAAATCTCAGCAAATATTTTTTCACCCAAACTGGATGATACTTTCAGGTAATGATCAGTACACGAAAGCGACTTGGTTCCCCAAATTTCGTTCTTCTATGTTGAAGCGTTCATTTCCAGTAACAGTTTGAATTTTTAGGTTTCACTCTGTCTTCTCCTATATTGATACATGTATTTGGAACTCTAAATCCAACACGGTTTGTGCTAGCTTCTTGAAACTTGATACAGTAAAGTAGTTTCACGTTCTATCTCTGTTTTGTTTCCTCTTGCTGTAGCCCTAAGCAGTGACTGGCGAGAACCACTTTCATGGAGAGGGGTTGCCAAGCTTCCAAAAATTACGAATCTCCAAAAATCTCAGCAAATATTTTTTCACCCAAACTGGATGATACTTTCAGGTAATGATCAGTACACGTAGGCGACTTGGTTCCCCAAATTTCGTTCTTCTATGTTGAAGCGTTCATTTCCAGTAACAGTGTGAATTTTTAGGTTTCACTCTGTTTTCTCCTATATTGATACATGTATTTGGAACTCTAAATCCAACACGGTTTGTGCTAGCTTCTTGAAACTTGACACAGTAAAGTAGTTTCACGTTCTAACTCTAGGTTTTGTTTCCTCTTGATGTAGCCCTAAGCAGTGACTGGCGAGAAACACTTTCATGGAAAGGGGTTGCCAAGCTTCCAAAAATTACGAATCTCCAGAAATCTCAGCAAATATTTTTTCACCCAAACTGGATGATACTTTCAGGTAATGATCAGTACACTAAGGCGACTTGGTTCCCCAAATTTCGTTCTTCTATGTTGAAGCGTTCATTTCCAGTAACAGTTTGAATTTTTAGGTTTCACTCTGTTTTCTCCTATATTGATACATGTATTTGGAACTCTAAATCCAACACGGTTTGTGCTAGCTTCTTGTAACTTGATACAGTAAAGTAGTTTCACGTTCTATCTCTATGTTTTGTTTCCTCTTGATGTAGCCCTAAGCAGTGACTGGCGAGAACCACTTTCATGGAGAGGGGTTGCCAAGCTTCCAAAAATTACGAATCTCCAAATATCTCAGCAAATATTTTTTCACCCAAACTGGATGATACTTTCATGTAATGATCAGTACACGTAGGCGACTTGGTTCCCCAAATTTCGTTCTTCTATGTTGAAGCGTTCATTTCCAGTAACAGTTTGAATTTTTAGGTTTCACTCTGTTTTCTCCTATATAGATAGATGTATTTGGAACTCTAAATCCAACACGGTTTGTGCTAGCTTCTTGAAACTTGACACAGTAAAGTAGTTTCAAGTTCTATCTCTATGTTTTGTTTCCTCTTGATGTAGCCCTAAGCAGTGACTGGCAAAAACACTTTCATGGAAAGGGGTTGCCAAGCTTCCAAAAATTACGAATCTCCAGAAATCTCAGCAAATATTTTTTCACCCAAACTGGATGATACTTTCAGGTAATGATCAGTACACTAAGGCGACTTGGTTCCCCAAATTTCGTTCTTCTATGTTGAAGCGTTCATTTCCAGTAACAGTTTGAATTTTTAGGTTTCACTCTGTTTTCTCCTATATTGATACATGTATTTGGAACTCTAAATCCAACACGGTTTGTGCTAGCTTCTTGAAACTTGATACAGTAAAGTAGTTTCACGTTCTATCTCTATGTTTTGTTTCCTCTTGCTGTAGCCCTAAGCAGTGACTGGCGAGAACCACTTTCATGGAGAGGGGTTGCCAAGCTTCCAAAAATTACGAATCTCCAGAAATCTCAGCAAATATTTTTTCACCCAAACTGGATGATACTTTCAGGTAATGATCAGTACACGAAGGCGACTTGGTTCCCCAAATTTCGTTCTTCTATGTTGAAGCTTTCATTTCCAGTAACAGTTTGAATTTTTAGGTTTCACTCTGTCTTCTCCTATATTGATACATGTATTTGGAACTCTAAATCCAACACGGTTTGTGCTAGCTTCTTGAAACTTGATACAGTAAAGTAGTTTCACGTTCTATCTCTGTTTTGTTTCCTCTTGCTGTAGCCCTAAGCAGTGACTGGCGAGAACCACTTTCATGGAGAGGGGTTGCCAAGCTTCCAAAAATTACGAATCTCCAAAAATCTCAGCAAATATTTTTTCACCCAAACTGGATGATACTTTCAGGTAATGATCAGTACACGTAGGCGACTTGGTTCCCCAAATGTCGTTCTTCTATGTTGAAGCGTTCATTTCCAGTAACACTTTGAATTTTTAGGTTTCACTCTGTTTTCTCCTATATTGATAGATGTATTTGGAACTCTAAATCCAACACGGTTTGTGCTAGCTTCATGAAACTTGACAAAGTAAAGTAGTTTCACGTTCTATCTCTATATTCTGTTTCCTCTTGATGTAGCCCTAAGCAGTGACTGGCGAGAAACACTTACATGGAAAAAGGTTGCCAAGCTTCAAAAAGTTACGAATCTCCAGAAATCTCAGCAAATATTTTTTCACCCAAACTGGATGATACTTTCAGGTAATGATCAGTACACGAAGGCGATTTGGTTCCCCAAATTTCGTTCTTCTATGTTGAAGCGTTCATTTCCAGTAACAGTTTGAATTTTTAGGTTTCACTCTGTTTTCTCCTATATTGATACATGTATTTGGAACTCTAAATCCAACACGGTTTGTGCTAGCTTCATGAAACTTGACAAAGTAAAGTAGTTTCACGTTCTATCTCTATATTCTGTTTCCTCTTGATGTAGCCCTAAGCAGTGACTGGCGAGAAACACTTTCATGGAAAAAGGTTGCCAAGCTTCCAAAAGTTACGAATCTCCAGAAATCTCAGCAAATATTTTTTCACCCAAACTGGATGATACTTTCAGGTAATGATCAGTACACGTAGGCGACTTGGTTCCCCAAATGTCGTTCTTCTATGTTGAAGCGTTCATTTCCAGTAACACTTTGAATTTTTAGGTTTCACTCTGTTTTCTCCTATATTGATAGATGTATTTGGAACTCTAAATCCAACACGGTTTGTGCTAGCTTCATGAAACTTGACAAAGTAAAGTAGTTTCACGTTCTATCTCTATATTCTGTTTCCTCTTGATGTAGCCCTAAGCAGTGACTGGCGAGAAACACTTACATGGAAAAAGGTTGCCAAGCTTCAAAAAGTTACGAATCTCCAGAAATCTCAGCAAATATTTTTTCACCCAAACTGGATGATACTTTCAGGTAATGATCAGTACACGAAGGCGATTTGGTTCCCCAAATTTCGTTCTTCTATGTTGAAGCGTTCATTTCCAGTAACAGTTTGAATTTTTAGGTTTCACTCTGTTTTCTCCTATATTGATACATGTATTTGGAACTCTAAATCCAACACGGTTTGTGCTAGCTTCATGAAACTTGACAAAGTAAAGTAGTTTCACGTTCTATCTCTATATTCTGTTTCCTCTTGATGTAGCCCTAAGCAGTGACTGGCGAGAAACACTTTCATGGAAAAAGGTTGCCAAGCTTCCAAAAGTTACGAATCTCCAGAAATCTCAGCAAATATTTTTTCACCCAAACTGGATGATACTTTCAGGTAATGATCAGTACACGTAGGCGACTTGGTTCCCCAAATTTCGTTCTTCTATGTTGAAGCGTTCATTTCCAGTAACAGTTTGAATTTTTAGGTTTCACTCTGTTTTCTCCTATATAGATAGATGTATTTGGAACTCTAAATCCAACACGGTTTGTGCTAGCTTCTTGAAACTTGACACAGTAAAGTAGTTTCAAGTTCTATCTCTATGTTTTGTTTCCTCTTGATGTAGCCCTAAGCAGTGACTGGCGAGAAGCACTTTCATGGAGAGGGGTTGCCAAGCTTCCAAAAATTACGAATCTCCAGAAATCTCAGCAAATATTTTTTCACCCAAACTGGATGATACTTTCAGGTAATGATCAGTACACGAAGGCGACTTGGTTCCCCAAATGTCGTTCTTCTATGTTGAAGCGTTCATTTCCAGTAACACTTTGAATTTTTAGGTTTCACTCTGTTTTCTCCTATATTGATAGATGTATTTGGAACTCTAAATCCAACACGGTTTGTGCTAGCTTCATGAAACTTGACAAAGTAAAGTAGTTTCACGTTCTATCTCTATATTCTGTTTCCTCTTGATGTAGCCCTAAGCAGTGACTGGCGAGAAACACTTTCATGGAAAAAGGTTGCCAAGCTTCCAAAAGTTACGAATCTCCAGAAATCTCAGCAAATATTTTTTCACCCAAACTGGATGATACTTTCAGGTAATGATCAGTACACGAAGGCGACTTGGTTCCCCAAATTTCGTTCTTCTATGTTGAAGCGTTCATTTCCAGTAACAGTTTGAATTTTTAGGTTTCACTCTGTTTTCTCCTATATTGATAGATGTATTTGGAACTCTAAATCCAACACGGTTTGTGCTAGCTTCTTGAAACTTGACACAGTAAAGTAGTTTCACGTTCTATCTCTAGGTTTTGTTTCCTCTTGATGTAGCCCTAAGCAGTGACTGGCGAGAACCACTTTCATGGAAAGGGGTTGCCAAGCTTCCAAAAATTACGAATCTCCAGAAATCTCAGCAAATATTTTTTCACCCAAACTGGATGATACTTTCAGGTAATGATCAGTACACTAAGGCGACTTGGTTCCCCAAATTTCGTTCTTCTATGTTGAAGCGTTCATTTCCAGTAACAGTTTGAATTTTTAGGTTTCACTCTGTCTTCTCCTATATTGATACATGTATTTGGAACTCTAAATCCAACACGGTTTGTGCTAGCTTCTTGAAACTTGATACAGTAAAGTAGTTTCACGTTCTATCTCTGTTTTGTTTCCTCTTGCTGTAGCCTTAAGCAGTGACTGGCGAGAACCACTTTCATGGAGAGGGGTTGCCAAGCTTCCAAAAATTACGAATCTCCAAAAATCTCAGCAAATATTTTTTCACCCAAACTGGATGATACTTTCAGGTAATGATCAGTACACGTAGGCGACTTGGTTCCCCAAATTTCGTTCTTCTATGTTGAAGCGTTCATTTCCAGTAACAGTTTGAATTTTTAGGTTTCACTCTGTTTTCTCCTATATAGATAGATGTATTTGGAACTCTAAATCCAACACGGTTTGTGCTAGCTTCTTGAAACTTGACACAGTAGTTTCACGTTCTATCTCTAGGTTTTGTTTCCTCTTGATGTAGCCCTAAGCAGTGACTGGCGAGAAACACTTTCATGGAAAGGGGTTGCCAAGCTTCCAAAAATTACGAATCTCCAGAAATCTCAGCAAATATTTTTTCACCCAAACTGGATGATACTTTCAGGTAATGATCAGTACACTAAGGCGACTTGGTTCCCCAAAGTTCGTTCTTCTATGTTGAAGCGTTCATTTCCAGTAACAGTTTGAATTTTTAGGTTTCACTCTGTTTTCTCCTATATTGATACATGTATTTGGAACTCTAAATCCAACACGGTTTGTGCTAGCTTCTAGAAACTTGATACAGTAAAGTAGTTTCACGTTCTATCTCTATGTTTTGTTTCCTCTTGCTGTAGCCCTAAGCAGTGACTGGCGAGAAGCACTTTCATGGAGAGGGGTTGCCAAGCTTCCAAAAATTACGAATCTCCAGAAATCTCAGCAAATATTTTTTCACCCAAACTGGATGATACTTTCAGGTAATGATCAGTACACTAAGGCGACTTGGTTCCCCAAATTTCGTTCTTCTATGTTGAAGCGTTCATTTCCAGTAACACTTTGAATTTTTAGGTTTCACTCTGTTTTCTCCTATATTGATAGATGTATTTGGAACTCTAAATCCAACACGGTTTGTGCTAGCTTCATGAAACTTGACAAAGTAAAGTAGTTTCACGTTCTATCTCTATATTCTGTTTCCTCTTGATGTAGCCCTAAGCAGTGACTGGCGAGAAACACTTTCATGGAAAAAGGTTGCCAAGCTTCCAAAAGTTACGAATCTCCAGAAATCTCAGCAAATATTTTTTCACCCAAACTGGATGATACTTTCAGGTAATGATCAGTACACGAAGGCGACTTGGTTCCCCAAATTTCGTACTTCTATGTTGAAGCGTTCATTTCCAGTAACAGTTTGAATTTTTAGGTTTCACTCTGTTTTCTCCTATATAGATAGATGTATTTGGAACTCTAAATCCAACACGGTTTGTGCTAGCTTCATGAAACTTGACACAGTAAAGTAGTTTCAAGTTCTATCTCTATGTTTTGTTTCCTCTTGCTGTAGCCCTAAGCAGTGACTGGCGAGAACCACTTTCATGGAGAGGGGTTGCCAAGCTTCCAAAAATTACGAATCTCCAGAAATCTCAGCAAATATTTTTTCACCCAAACTGGATGATACTTTCAGGTAATGATCAGTACACGAAGGCGACTTGGTTCCCCAAAGTTCGTTCTTCTATGTTGAAGCGTTCATTTCCAGTAACACTTTGAATTTTTAGGTTTCACTCTGTTTTCTCCTATATTGATAGATGTATTTGGAACTCTAAATCCAACACGGTTTGTGCTAGCTTCATGAAACTTGACAAAGTAAAGTAGTTTCACGTTCTATCTCTATATTCTGTTTCCTCTTGATGTAGCCCTAAGCAGTGACTGTCGAGAAACACTTTCATGGAAAAAGGTTGCCAAGCTTCCAAAAGTTACGAATCTCCAGAAATCTCAGCAAATATTTTTTCACCCAAACTGGATGATACTTTCAGGTAATGATCAGTACACGAAGGCGACTTGGTTCCCCAAATTTCGTTCTTCTATGTTGAAGCGTTCATTTCCAGTAACAGTTTGAATTTTTAGGTTTCACTCTGTTTTCTCCTATATTGATAGATGTATTTGGAACTCTAAATCCAACACGGTTTGTGCTAGCTTCTTGAAACTTGACACAGTAAAGTAGTTTCACGTTCTATCTCTAGGTATTGTTTCCTCTTGATGTAGCCCTAAGCAGTGACTGGCGAGAACCACTTTCATGGAGAGGGGTTGCCAAGCTTCCAAAAATTACGAATCTTCAAAAATCTCAGCAAATATTTTTTCACCCAAACTGGATGATACTTTCAGGTAATGATCAGTACACTAAGGCGACTTGATTCCCCAAAGTTCGTTCTTCTATGTTGAAGCGTTCATTTCCAGTAACAGTTTGAATTTTTAGGTTTCACTCTGTTTTCTCCTATATTGATACATGTATTTGGAACTCTAAATCCAACACGGTTTGTGCTAGCTTCTTGAAACTTGATACAGTAAAGTAGTTTCACGTTCTATCTCTATGTTTTGTTTCCTCTTGCTGTAGCCCTAAGCAGTGACTGGCGAGAACCACTTTCATGGAAAAAGGTTGCCAAGCTTCCAAAAGTTACGAATCTCCAGAAATCTCAGCAAATATTTTTTCACCCAAACTGGATGATACTTTCAGGTAATGATCAGTACACGAAGGCGACTTGGTTCCCCAAATGTCGTTCTTCTAAGTTGAAGCGTTCATTTCCTGTAACAGTTTGAATTTTTAGGTTTCACTCTGTTTTCTCCTATATTGATACATGTATTTGGAACTCTAAATCCAACACGGTTTGTGCTAGCTTCATGAAACTTGACAAAGTAAAGTAGTTTCACGTTCTATCTCTATATTCTGTTTCCTCTTGATGTAGCCCTAAGCAGTGACTGGCGAGAAACACTTTCATGGAAAAAGGTTGCCAAGCTTCCAAAAGTTACGAATCTCCAGAAATCTCAGCAAATATTTTTTCACCCAAACTGGATGATACTTTCAGGTAATGATCAGTACACTAAGGCGAGTTGGTTCCCCAAATTTCGTTCTTCTATGTTGAAGCGTTCATTTCCAGTAACAGTTTGAATTTTTAGGTTTCACTCTGTTTTCTCCAATATTGATAGATGTATTTGGAACTCTAAATCCAACACGGTTTGTGCTAGCTTCTTGAAACTTGACACAGTAAAGTAGTTTCACGTTCTATCTCTAGGTTTTGTTTCCTCTTGATGTAGCCCTAAGCAGTGACTGGCGAGAACCACTTTCATGGAAAGGGGTTGCCAAGCTTCCAAAAATTACGAATCTCCAGAAATCTCAGCAAATATTTTTTCACCCAAACTGGATGATACTTTCAGGTAATGATCAGTACACTAAGGCGACTTGGTTCCCCAAAGTTCGTTCTTCTATGTTGAAGCGTTCATTTCCAGTAACAGTTTGAATTTTTAGGTTTCACTCTGTTTTCTCCTATATTGATACATGTATTTGGAACTCTAAATCCAACACGGTTTGTGCTAGCTTCTTGAAACTTGATACAGTAAAGTAGTTTCACGTTCTATCTCTATGTTTTGTTTCCTCTTGCTGTAGCCCTAAGCAGTGACTGGCGAGAACCACTTTCATGGAAAAAGGTTGCCAAGCTTCCAAAAGTTACGAATCTCCAGAAATCTCAGCAAATATTTTTTCACCCAAACTGGATGATACTTTCAGGTAATGATCAGAACACGAAGGCGACTTGGTTCCCCAAATGTCGTTCTTCTAAGTTGAAGCGTTCATTTCCTGTAACAGTTTGAATTTTTAGGTTTCACTCTGTTTTCTCCTATATTGATACATGTATTTGGAACTCTAAATCCAACACGGTTTGTGCTAGCTTCATGAAACTTGACAAAGAAAAGTAGTTTCACGTTCTATCTCTATATTCTGTTTCCTCTTGATGTAGCCCTAAGCAGTGACTGGCGAGAAACACTTTCATGGAAAAACGTTGCCAAGCTTCCAAAAGTTACGAATCTCCAGAAATCTCAGCAAATATTTTTTCACCCAAACTGGATGATACTTTCAGGTAATGATCAGTACACGAAGGCGACTTGGTTCCCCAAATTTCGTTCTTCTATGTTGAAGCGTTCATTTCCAGTAACAGTTTGAATTTTTAGGTTTCACTCTGTTTTCTCCTATATTGATAGATGTATTTGGAACTCTAAATCCAACACGGTTTGTGCTAGCTTCTTGAAACTTGACACAGTAAAGTAGTTTCACGTTCTATCTCTAGGTTTTGTTTCCTCTTGATGTAGCCCTAAGCAGTGACTGGCGAGAACCACTTTCATGGAAAGGGGTTGCCAAGCTTCCAAAAATTACGAATCTCCAGAAATCTCAGCAAATATTTTTTCACCCAAACTGGATGATACTTTCAGGTAATGATCAGTACACTAAGGCGACTTGGTTCCCCAAAGTTCGTTCTTCTATGTTGAAGCGTTCATTTCCAGTAACAGTTTGAATTTTTAGGTTTCACTCTGTTTTCTCCTATATTGATACATGTATTTGGAACTCTAAATCCAACACGGTTTGTGCTAGCTTCTTGAAACTTGATACAGTAAAGTAGTTTCACGTTCTATCTCTATGTTTTGTTTCCTCTTGCTGTAGCCCTAAGCAGTGACTGGCGAGAACCACTTTCATGGAAAAAGGTTGCCAAGCTTCCAAAAGTTACGAATCTCAAGAAATCTCAGCAAATATTTTTTCACCCAAACTGGATGATACTTTCAGGTAATGATCAGTACACGAAGGCGACTTGGTTCCCCAAATGTCGTTCTTCTAAGTTGAAGCGTTCATTTCCTGTAACAGTTTGAATTTTTAGGTTTCACTCTGTTTTCTCCTATATTGATACATGTATTTGGAACTCTAAATCCAACAGGGTTTGTGCTAGCTTCATGAAACTTGACAAAGTAAAGTAGTTTCACGTTCTATCTCTATATTCTGTTTCCTCTTGATGTAGCCCTAAGCAGTGACTGGCGAGAAACACTTTCATGGAAAAAGGTTGCCAAGCTTCCAAAAGTTACGAATCTCCAGAAATCTCAGCAAATATTTTTTCACCCAAACTGGATGATACTTTCAGGTAATGATCAGTACACTAAGGCGACTTGGTTCCCCAAATTTCGTTCTTCTATGTTGAAGCGTTCATTTCCAGTAACAGTGTGAATTTTTAGGTTTCACTCTGTTTTCTCCTATATTGATACATGTATTTGGAACTCTAAATCCAACAGGGTTTGTGCTAGCTTCTTGAAACTTGACACAGTAAAGTAGTTTCACGTTCTAACTCTAGGTTTTGTTTCCTCTTGATGTAGCCCTAAGCAGTGACTGGCGAGAAACACTTTCATGGAAAGGGGTTGCCAAGCTTCCAAAAATTACGAATCTCCAGAAATCTCAGCAAATATTTTTTCACCCAAACTGGATGATACTTTCAGGTAATGATCAGTACACTAAGGCGACTTGGTTCCCCAAATTTTGTTCTTCTATGTTGAAGCGTTCATTTCCAGTAACAGTTTGAATTTTTAGGTTTCACTCTGTTTTCTCCTATATTGATACATATATTTGGAACTCTAAATCCAACAGGGTTTGTGCTAGCTTCTTGAAACTTGATACAGTAAAGTAGTTTCACGTTCTATCTCTATGTTTTGTTTCCTCTTGATGTAGCCCTAAGCAGTACTGGCGAGAACCACTTTCATGGAGAGGGGTTGCCAAGCTTCCAAAAATTACGAATCTCCAAATATCTCAGCAAATATTTTTTCACCCAAACTGGATGATACTTTCAGGTAATGATCAGTACACGAAGGCGACTTGGTTCCCCAAATGTCGTTCTTCTATGTTGAAGCGTTCATTTCCAGTAACACTTTGAATTTTTAGGTTTCACTCTGTTTTCTCCTATATTGATAGATGTATTTGGAACTCTAAATCCAACACGGTTTGTGCTAGCTTCATGAAACTTGACAAAGTAAAGTAGTTTCACGTTCTATCTCAATGTTTTGTTTCCTCTTGATGTAGCCCTAAGCAGTGACTGGCGAGAAACACTTTCATGGAAAGGGGTTGCCAAGCTTCCAAAAATTACGAATCTCCAGAAATCTCAGCAAATATTTTTTCACCCAAACTGGATGATACTTTCAGGTAATGATTAGTACACGAAGGCAACTTGGCTCCCCAAATTTCGTTCTTCTATGTTGAAGCGTTCATTTCCAGTAATAGTTTGAATTTTTAGGTTTCACTCTGTCTTCTCCTATATTGATACATGTATTTGGAACTCTAAATCCAACACGGTTTGTGCTAGCTTCTTGAAACTTGATACAGTAAAGTAGTTTCACGTTCTATCTCTGTTTTGTTTCCTCTTGCTGTAGCCCTAAGCAGTGACTGGCGAGAACCACTTTCATGGAGAGGGGTTGCCAAGCTTCCAAAAATTACGAATCTCCAAAAATCTCAGCAAATATTTTTTCACCCAAACTGGATGATACTTTCAGGTAATGATCAGTACACGAAGGCGACTTGGTTCCCCAAATTTCGTTCTTCTATGTTGAAGCGTTCATTTCCAGTAACAGTGTGAATTTTTAGGTTTCAGTCTGTTTTCTCCTATATTGATACATGTATTTGGAACTCTAAATCCAACACGGTTTGTGCTAGCTTCTTGAAACTTGACACAGTAAAGTAGTTTCACGTTCTAACTCTAGGTTTTGTTTCCTCTTGATGTAGCCCTAAGCAGTGACTGGCGAGAAACACTTTCATGGAAAGGGGTTGCCAAGCTTCCAAAAATTACGAATCTCCAGAAATCTCAGCAAATATTTTTTCACCCAAACTGGATGATACTTTCAGGTAATGATCAGTACACTAAGGCCACTTGGTTCCCCAAATTTTGTTCTTGTATGTTGAAGCGTTCATTTCCAGTAACAGTTTGAATTTTTAGGTTTCACTCTGTTTTCTCCTATATTGATAGATGTATTTGGAACTCTAAATCCAACACGGTTTGTGCTAGCTTCTTGAAACTTGATACAGTAAAGTATTTTCACGTTGTATCTCTATGTTTTGTTTCCTCTTGATGTAGCACTAAGCAGTACTGGCGAGAACCACTTTCATGGAGAGGGGTTGCCAACATTCCAAAAATTACGAATCTCCAAATATCTCAGCAAATATTTTTTCACCCAAACTGGATGATACTTTCAGGTAATGATCAGTACACTAAGGCGACTTGGTTCCCCAAATTTCGTTCTTCTATGTTGAAGCGTTCATTTCCAGTAACAGTTTGAATTTTTAGGTTTCACTCTGTTTTCTCCTATATAGATAGATGTATTTGGAACTCTAAATCCAACACGGTTTGTGCTAGCTTCTTGAAACTTGACACAGTAAAGTAGTTTCAAATTCTATCTCTATGTTTTGTTTCCTCTTGATGTAGCCCTAAGCAGTGACTGGCGAGAAACACTTTCATGGAAAGGGGTTGCCAAGCTTCCAAAAATTACGAATCTCCAGAAATCTCAGCAAATATTTTTTCACCCAAACTGGATGATACTTTCAGGTAATGATCAGTACACGAAGGCGACTTGGTTCCCCAAATGTCGTTCTTCTATGTTGAAGCGTTCATTTCCTGTAACAGTTTGAATTTTTAGGTTTCACTCTGTTTTCTCCTATATTGATACATGTATTTGGAACTCTAAATCCAACACGGTTTGTGCTAGCTTCTTGAAACTTGATACAGTAAAGTAGTTTCACGTTCTATCTCTATGTTTTGTTTCCTCTTGCTGTAGCCCTAAGCAGTGACTGGCGAGAACCACTTTCATGGAGATGGGTTGCAAGCTTCCAAAAATTACGAATCTCCAGAAATCTCAGCAAATATTTTTTCACCCAAACTGGATGATACTTTCAGGTAATGATCAGTACACGAAGGCGACTTGGTTCCCCAAATGTCGTTCTTCTAAGTTGAAGCGTTCATTTCCAGTAACACTTTGAATTTTTAGGTTTCACTCTGTTTTCTCCTATATTGATAGATGTGTTTGGAACTCTAAATCCAACACGGTTTGTGCTAGCTTCATGAAACTTGACAAAGTAAAGTAGTTTCACGTTCTATCTCTATATTCTGTTTCCTCTTGATGTAGCCCTAAGCAGTGACTGGCGAGAAACACTTTCATGGAAAAAGGTTGCCAAGCTTCCAAAAGTTACGAATCTCCAGAAATCTCAGCAAATATTTTTTCACCCAAACTGGATGATACTTTCAGGTAATGATCAGTACACGAAGGCGACTTGGTTCCCCAAATTTCGTTCTTCTATGTTGAAGCGTTCATTTCCAGTAACAGTTTGAATTTTTAGGTTTCACTCTGTTTTCTCCTATATTGATAGATGTATTTGGAACTCTAAATCCAACACGGTTTGTGCTAGCTTCTTGAAACTTGACACAGTAAAGTAGTTTCACGTTCTATCTCTAGGTTTTGTTTCCTCTTGATGTAGCCCTAAGCAGTGACTGGCGAGAAACACTTTCATGGAAAGGGGTTGCCAAGCTTCCAAAAATTACGAATCTCCAGAAATCTCAGCAAATATTTTTTCACCCAAACTGGATGATACTTTCAGGTAATGATGAGTACACAAAGGCGACTTGGCTCCCCAAATTTCGTTCTTCTATGTTGAAGCGTTCATTTCCAGTAACAGTTTGAAATTTTAGGTTTCACTCTGTCTTCTCCTATATTGATACATGTATTTGGAACTCTAAATCCAACACGGTTTGTGCTAGCTTCTTGAAACTTGATACAGTAAAGTAGTTTCACGTTCTATCTCTGTTTTGTTTCCTCTTGCTGTAGCCCTAAGCAGTGACTGGCGAGAACCACTTTCATGGAGAGGGGTTGCCAAGCTTCCAAAAATTACGAATCTCCAAAAATCTCAGCAAATATTTTTTCACCCAAACTGGATGATACTTTCAGGTAATGATCAGTACACTAAGGCGACTTGGTTCCCCAAATTTCGTTCTTCTATGTTGAAGCGTTCATTTCCAGTAACAGTGTGAATTTTTAGGTTTCACTCTGTTTTCTCCTGTATTGATACATGTATTTGGAACTCTAAATCCAACACGGTTTGTGCTAGCTTCTTGAAACTTGACACAGTAAAGTAGTTTCACGTTCTAACTCTAGGTTTTGTTTCCTCTTGATGTAGCCCTAAGCAGTGACTGGCGAGAAACACTTTCATGGAAAGGGGTTGCCAAGCTTCCAAAAATTACGAATCTTCAGAAATCTCAGCAAATATTTTTTCACCCAAACTGGATGATACTTTCAGGTAATGATCAGTACACGTAGGCGACTTGGTTCCCCAAATTTCGTTCTTCTATGTTGAAGCGTTCATTTCCAGTAACAGTTTGAATTTTTAGGTTTCACTCTGTTTTCTCCTATATAGATAGATGTATTTGGAACTCTAAATCCAACACGGTTTGTGCTAGCTTCTTGAAACTTGACACAGTAGTTTCACGTTCTATCTCTAGGTTTTGTTTCCTCTTGATGTAGCCCTAAGCAGTGACTGGCGAGAAACACTTTCATGGAAAGGGGTTGCCAAGCTTCCAAAAATTACGAATCTCCAGAAATCTCAGCAAATATTTTTTCACCCAAACTGGATGATACTTTCAGGTAATGATCAGTACACTAAGGCGACTTGGTTCCCCAAAGTTCGTTCTTCTATGTTGAAGCGTTCATTTCCAGTAACAGTTTGAATTTTTAGGTTTCACTCTGTTTTCTCCTATATTGATACATGTATTTGGAACTCTAAATCCAACACGGTTTGTGCTAGCTTCTAGAAACTTGATACAGTAAAGTAGTTTCACGTTCTATCTCTATGTTTTGTTTCCTCTTGCTGTAGCCCTAAGCAGTGACTGGCGAGAAGCACTTTCATGGAGAGGGGTTGCCAAGCTTCCAAAAATTACGAATCTCCAGAAATCTCAGCAAATATTTTTTCACCCAAACTGGATGATACTTTCAGGTAATGATCAGTACACTAAGGCGACTTGGTTCCCCAAATTTCGTTCTTCTATGTTGAAGCGTTCATTTCCAGTAACACTTTGAATTTTTAGGTTTCACTCTGTTTTCTCCTATATTGATAGATGTATTTGGAACTCTAAATCCAACACGGTTTGTGCTAGCTTCATGAAACTTGACAAAGTAAAGTAGTTTCACGTTCTATCTCTATATTCTGTTTCCTCTTGATGTAGCCCTAAGCAGTGACTGGCGAGAAAAACTTTCATGGAAAAAGGTTGCCAAGCTTCCAAAAGTTACGAATCTCCAGAAATCTCAGCAAATATTTTTTCACCCAAACTGGATGATACTTTCAGGTAATGATCAGTACACGAAGGCGACTTGGTTCCCCAAATTTCGTACTTCTATGTTGAAGCGTTCATTTCCAGTAACAGTTTGAATTTTTAGGTTTCACTCTGTTTTCTCCTATATAGATAGATGTATTTGGAACTCTAAATCCAACACGGTTTGTGCTAGCTTCATGAAACTTGACACAGTAAAGTAGTTTCAAGTTCTATCTCTATGTTTTGTTTCCTCTTGCTGTAGCCCTAAGCAGTGACTGGCGAGAACCACTTTCATGGAGAGGGGTTGCCAAGCTTCCAAAAATTACGAATCTCCAGAAATCTCAGCAAATATTTTTTCACCCAAACTGGATGATACTTTCAGGTAATGATCAGTACACGAAGGCGACTTGGTTCCCCAAAGTTCGTTCTTCTATGTTGAAGCGTTCATTTCCAGTAACACTTTGAATTTTTAGGTTTCACTCTGTTTTCTCCTATATTGATAGATGTATTTGGAACTCTAAATCCAACACGGTTTGTGCTAGCTTCATGAAACTTGACAAAGTAAAGTAGTTTCACGTTCTATCTCTATATTCTGTTTCCTCTTGATGTAGCCCTAAGCAGTGACTGTCGAGAAACACTTTCATGGAAAAAGGTTGCCAAGCTTCCAAAAGTTACGAATCTCCAGAAATCTCAGCAAATATTTTTTCACCCAAACTGGATGATACTTTCAGGTAATGATCAGTACACGAAGGCGACTTGGTTCCCCAAATTTCGTTCTTCTATGTTGAAGCGTTCATTTCCAGTAACAGTTTGAATTTTTAGGTTTCACTCTGTTTTCTCCTATATTGATAGATGTATTTGGAACTCTAAATCCAACACGGTTTGTGCTAGCTTCTTGAAACTTGACACAGTAAAGTAGTTTCACGTTCTATCTCTAGGTATTGTTTCCTCTTGATGTAGCCCTAAGCAGTGACTGGCGAGAACCACTTTCATGGAGAGGGGTTGCCAAGCTTCCAAAAATTACGAATCTTCAAAAATCTCAGCAAATATTTTTTCACCCAAACTGGATGATACTTTCAGGTAATGATCAGTACACTAAGGCGACTTGATTCCCCAAAGTTCGTTCTTCTATGTTGAAGCGTTCATTTCCAGTAACAGTTTGAATTTTTAGGTTTCACTCTGTTTTCTCCTATATTGATACATGTATTTGGAACTCTAAATCCAACACGGTTTGTGCTAGCTTCTTGAAACTTGATACAGTAAAGTAGTTTCACGTTCTATCTCTATGTTTTGTTTCCTCTTGCTGTAGCCCTAAGCAGTGACTGGCGAGAACCACTTTCATGGAAAAAGGTTGCCAAGCTTCCAAAAGTTACGAATCTCCAGAAATCTCAGCAAATATTTTTTCACCCAAACTGGATGATACTTTCAGGTAATGATCAGTACACGAAGGCGACTTGGTTCCCCAAATGTCGTTCTTCTAAGTTGAAGCGTTCATTTCCTGTAACAGTTTGAATTTTTAGGTTTCACTCTGTTTTCTCCTATATTGATACATGTATTTGGAACTCTAAATCCAACACGGTTTGTGCTAGCTTCATGAAACTTGACAAAGTAAAGTAGTTTCACGTTCTATCTCTATATTCTGTTTCCTCTTGATGTAGCCCTAAGCAGTGACTGGCGAGAAACACTTTCATGGAAAAAGGTTGCCAAGCTTCCAAAAGTTACGAATCTCCAGAAATCTCAGCAAATATTTTTTCACCCAAACTGGATGATACTTTCAGGTAATGATCAGTACACTAAGGCGAGTTGGTTCCCCAAATTTCGTTCTTCTATGTTGAAGCGTTCATTTCCAGTAACAGTTTGAATTTTTAGGTTTCACTCTGTTTTCTCCAATATTGATAGATGTATTTGGAACTCTAAATCCAACACGGTTTGTGCTAGCTTCTTGAAACTTGACACAGTAAAGTAGTTTCACGTTCTATCTCTAGGTTTTGTTTCCTCTTGATGTAGCCCTAAGCAGTGACTGGCGAGAACCACTTTCATGGAAAGGGGTTGCCAAGCTTCCAAAAATTACGAATCTCCAGAAATCTCAGCAAATATTTTTTCACCCAAACTGGATGATACTTTCAGGTAATGATCAGTACACTAAGGCGACTTGGTTCCCCAAAGTTCGTTCTTCTATGTTGAAGCGTTCATTTCCAGTAACAGTTTGAATTTTTAGGTTTCACTCTGTTTTCTCCTATATTGATACATGTATTTGGAACTCTAAATCCAACACGGTTTGTGCTAGCTTCTTGAAACTTGATACAGTAAAGTAGTTTCACGTTCTATCTCTATGTTTTGTTTCCTCTTGCTGTAGCCCTAAGCAGTGACTGGCGAGAACCACTTTCATGGAAAAAGGTTGCCAAGCTTCCAAAAGTTACGAATCTCCAGAAATCTCAGCAAATATTTTTTCACCCAAACTGGATGATACTTTCAGGTAATGATCAGAACACGAAGGCGACTTGGTTCCCCAAATGTCGTTCTTCTAAGTTGAAGCGTTCATTTCCTGTAACAGTTTGAATTTTTAGGTTTCACTCTGTTTTCTCCTATATTGATACATGTATTTGGAACTCTAAATCCAACACGGTTTGTGCTAGCTTCATGAAACTTGACAAAGAAAAGTAGTTTCACGTTCTATCTCTATATTCTGTTTCCTCTTGATGTAGCCCTAAGCAGTGACTGGCGAGAAACACTTTCATGGAAAAACGTTGCCAAGCTTCCAAAAGTTACGAATCTCCAGAAATCTCAGCAAATATTTTTTCACCCAAACTGGATGATACTTTCAGGTAATGATCAGTACACGAAGGCGACTTGGTTCCCCAAATTTCGTTCTTCTATGTTGAAGCGTTCATTTCCAGTAACAGTTTGAATTTTTAGGTTTCACTCTGTTTTCTCCTATATTGATAGATGTATTTGGAACTCTAAATCCAACACGGTTTGTGCTAGCTTCTTGAAACTTGACACAGTAAAGTAGTTTCACGTTCTATCTCTAGGTTTTGTTTCCTCTTGATGTAGCCCTAAGCAGTGACTGGCGAGAACCACTTTCATGGAAAGGGGTTGCCAAGCTTCCAAAAATTACGAATCTCCAGAAATCTCAGCAAATATTTTTTCACCCAAACTGGATGATACTTTCAGGTAATGATCAGTACACTAAGGCGACTTGGTTCCCCAAAGTTCGTTCTTCTATGTTGAAGCGTTCATTTCCAGTAACAGTTTGAATTTTTAGGTTTCACTCTGTTTTCTCCTATATTGATACATGTATTTGGAACTCTAAATCCAACACGGTTTGTGCTAGCTTCTTGAAACTTGATACAGTAAAGTAGTTTCACGTTCTATCTCTATGTTTTGTTTCCTCTTGCTGTAGCCCTAAGCAGTGACTGGCGAGAACCACTTTCATGGAAAAAGGTTGCCAAGCTTCCAAAAGTTACGAATCTCAAGAAATCTCAGCAAATATTTTTTCACCCAAACTGGATGATACTTTCAGGTAATGATCAGTACACGAAGGCGACTTGGTTCCCCAAATGTCGTTCTTCTAAGTTGAAGCGTTCATTTCCTGTAACAGTTTGAATTTTTAGGTTTCACTCTGTTTTCTCCTATATTGATACATGTATTTGGAACTCTAAATCCAACAGGGTTTGTGCTAGCTTCATGAAACTTGACAAAGTAAAGTAGTTTCACGTTCTATCTCTATATTCTGTTTCCTCTTGATGTAGCCCTAAGCAGTGACTGGCGAGAAACACTTTCATGGAAAAAGGTTGCCAAGCTTCCAAAAGTTACGAATCTCCAGAAATCTCAGCAAATATTTTTTCACCCAAACTGGATGATACTTTCAGGTAATGATCAGTACACGAAGGCGACTTGGTTCCCCAAATTTCGTTCTTCTATGTTGAAGCGTTCATTTCCAGTAACAGTTTGAATTTTTAGGTTTCACTCTGTTTTCTCCTATATTGATAGATGTATTTGGAACTCTAAATCCAACACGGTTTGTGCTAGCTTCTTGAAACTTGACACAGTAAAGTAGTTTCACGTTCTATCTCTAGGTTTTGTTTCCTCTTGCTGTAGCCCTAAGCAGTGACTGGCGAGAACCACTTTCATGGAGAGGGGTTGCCAAGCTTCCAAAAATTACGAATCTCCAAAAATCTCAGCAAATATTTTTTCACCCAAACTGGATGATACTTTCAGGTAATGATCAGTACACTAAGGCGACTTGGTTCCCCAAATTTCGTTCTTCTATGTTGAAGCGTTCATTTCCAGTAACAGTGTGAATTTTTAGGTTTCACTCTGTTTTCTCCTATATTGATACATGTATTTGGAACTCTAAATCCAACAGGGTTTGTGCTAGCTTCTTGAAACTTGACACAGTAAAGTAGTTTCACGTTCTAACTCTAGGTTTTGTTTCCTCTTGATGTAGCCCTAAGCAGTGACTGGCGAGAAACACTTTCATGGAAAGGGGTTGCCAAGCTTCCAAAAATTACGAATCTCCAGAAATCTCAGCAAATATTTTTTCACCCAAACTGGATGATACTTTCAGGTAATGATCAGTACACTAAGGCGACTTGGTTCCCCAAATTTTGTTCTTCTATGTTGAAGCGTTCATTTCCAGTAACAGTTTGAATTTTTAGGTTTCACTCTGTTTTCTCCTATATTGATACATATATTTGGAACTCTAAATCCAACAGGGTTTGTGCTAGCTTCTTGAAACTTGATACAGTAAAGTAGTTTCACGTTCTATCTCTATGTTTTGTTTCCTCTTGATGTAGCCCTAAGCAGTACTGGCGAGAACCACTTTCATGGAGAGGGGTTGCCAAGCTTCCAAAAATTACGAATCTCCAAATATCTCAGCAAATATTTTTTCACCCAAACTGGATGATACTTTCAGGTAATGATCAGTACACGAAGGCGACTTGGTTCCCCAAATGTCGTTCTTCTATGTTGAAGCGTTCATTTCCAGTAACACTTTGAATTTTTAGGTTTCACTCTGTTTTCTCCTATATTGATAGATGTATTTGGAACTCTAAATCCAACACGGTTTGTGCTAGCTTCATGAAACTTGACAAAGTAAAGTAGTTTCACGTTCTATCTCAATGTTTTGTTTCCTCTTGATGTAGCCCTAAGCAGTGACTGGCGAGAAACACTTTCATGGAAAGGGGTTGCCAAGCTTCCAAAAATTACGAATCTCCAGAAATCTCAGCAAATATTTTTTCACCCAAACTGGATGATACTTTCAGGTAATGATTAGTACACGAAGGCAACTTGGCTCCCCAAATTTCGTTCTTCTATGTTGAAGCGTTCATTTCCAGTAATAGTTTGAATTTTTAGGTTTCACTCTGTCTTCTCCTATATTGATACATGTATTTGGAACTCTAAATCCAACACGGTTTGTGCTAGCTTCTTGAAACTTGATACAGTAAAGTAGTTTCACGTTCTATCTCTGTTTTGTTTCCTCTTGCTGTAGCCCTAAGCAGTGACTGGCGAGAACCACTTTCATGGAGAGGGGTTGCCAAGCTTCCAAAAATTACGAATCTCCAAAAATCTCAGCAAATATTTTTTCACCCAAACTGGATGATACTTTCAGGTAATGATCAGTACACGAAGGCGACTTGGTTCCCCAAATTTCGTTCTTCTATGTTGAAGCGTTCATTTCCAGTAACAGTGTGAATTTTTAGGTTTCAGTCTGTTTTCTCCTATATTGATACATGTATTTGGAACTCTAAATCCAACACGGTTTGTGCTAGCTTCTTGAAACTTGACACAGTAAAGTAGTTTCACGTTCTAACTCTAGGTTTTGTTTCCTCTTGATGTAGCCCTAAGCAGTGACTGGCGAGAAACACTTTCATGGAAAGGGGTTGCCAAGCTTCCAAAAATTACGAATCTCCAGAAATCTCAGCAAATATTTTTTCACCCAAACTGGATGATACTTTCAGGTAATGATCAGTACACTAAGGCCACTTGGTTCCCCAAATTTTGTTCTTGTATGTTGAAGCGTTCATTTCCAGTAACAGTTTGAATTTTTAGGTTTCACTCTGTTTTCTCCTATATTGATAGATGTATTTGGAACTCTAAATCCAACACGGTTTGTGCTAGCTTCTTGAAACTTGATACAGTAAAGTATTTTCACGTTGTATCTCTATGTTTTGTTTCCTCTTGATGTAGCACTAAGCAGTACTGGCGAGAACCACTTTCATGGAGAGGGGTTGCCAACATTCCAAAAATTACGAATCTCCAAATATCTCAGCAAATATTTTTTCACCCAAACTGGATGATACTTTCAGGTAATGATCAGTACACTAAGGCGACTTGGTTCCCCAAATTTCGTTCTTCTATGTTGAAGCGTTCATTTCCAGTAACAGTTTGAATTTTTAGGTTTCACTCTGTTTTCTCCTATATAGATAGATGTATTTGGAACTCTAAATCCAACACGGTTTGTGCTAGCTTCTTGAAACTTGACACAGTAAAGTAGTTTCAAATTCTATCTCTATGTTTTGTTTCCTCTTGATGTAGCCCTAAGCAGTGACTGGCGAGAAACACTTTCATGGAAAGGGGTTGCCAAGCTTCCAAAAATTACGAATCTCCAGAAATCTCAGCAAATATTTTTTCACCCAAACTGGATGATACTTTCAGGTAATGATCAGTACACTAAGGCGACTTGGTTCCCCAAATGTCGTTCTTCTATGTTGAAGCGTTCATTTCCTGTAACAGTTTGAATTTTTAGGTTTCACTCTGTTTTCTCCTATATTGATACATGTATTTGGAACTCTAAATCCAACACGGTTTGTGCTAGCTTCTTGAAACTTGATACAGTAAAGTAGTTTCACGTTCTATCTCTATGTTTTGTTTCCTCTTGCTGTAGCCCTAAGCAGTGACTGGCGAGAACCACTTTCATGGAGATGGGTTGCAAGCTTCCAAAAATTACGAATCTCCAGAAATCTCAGCAAATATTTTTTCACCCAAACTGGATGATACTTTCAGGTAATGATCAGTACACGAAGGCGACTTGGTTCCCCAAATGTCGTTCTTCTAAGTTGAAGCGTTCATTTCCAGTAACACTTTGAATTTTTAGGTTTCACTCTGTTTTCTCCTATATTGATAGATGTGTTTGGAACTCTAAATCCAACAAGGTTTGTGCTAGCTTCATGAAACTTGACAAAGTAAAGTAGTTTCACGTTCTATCTCTATATTCTGTTTCCTCTTGATGTAGCCCTAAGCAGTGACTGGCGAGAAACACTTTCATGGAAAAAGGTTGCCAAGCTTCCAAAAGTTACGAATCTCCAGAAATCTCAGCAAATATTTTTTCACCCAAACTGGATGATACTTTCAGGTAATGATCAGTACACGAAGGCGACTTGGTTCCCCAAATTTCGTTCTTCTATGTTGAAGCGTTCATTTCCAGTAACAGTTTGAATTTTTAGGTTTCACTCTGTTTTCTCCTATATTGATAGATGTATTTGGAACTCTAAATCCAACACGGTTTGTGCTAGCTTCTTGAAACTTGACACAGTAAAGTAGTTTCACGTTCTATCTCTAGGTTTTGTTTCCTCTTGATGTAGCCCTAAGCAGTGACTGGCGAGAAACACTTTCATGGAAAGGGGTTGCCAAGCTTCCAAAAATTACGAATCTCCAGAAATCTCAGCAAATATTTTTTCACCCAAACTGGATGATACTTTCAGGTAATGATGAGTACACAAAGGCGACTTGGCTCCCCAAATTTCGTTCTTCTATGTTGAAGCGTTCATTTCCAGTAACAGTTTGAAATTTTAGGTTTCACTCTGTCTTCTCCTATATTGATACATGTATTTGGAACTCTAAATCCAACACGGTTTGTGCTAGCTTCTTGAAACTTGATACAGTAAAGTAGTTTCACGTTCTATCTCTGTTTTGTTTCCTCTTGCTGTAGCCCTAAGCAGTGACTGGCGAGAACCACTTTCATGGAGAGGGGTTGCCAAGCTTCCAAAAATTACGAATCTCCAAAAATCTCAGCAAATATTTTTTCACCCAAACTGGATGATACTTTCAGGTAATGATCAGTACACTAAGGCGACTTGGTTCCCCAAATTTCGTTCTTCTATGTTGAAGCGTTCATTTCCAGTAACAGTGTGAATTTTTAGGTTTCACTCTGTTTTCTCCTGTATTGATACATGTATTTGGAACTCTAAATCCAACACGGTTTGTGCTAGCTTCTTGAAACTTGACACAGTAAAGTAGTTTCACGTTCTAACTCTAGGTTTTGTTTCCTCTTGATGTAGCCCTAAGCAGTGACTGGCGAGAAACACTTTCATGGAAAGGGGTTGCCAAGCTTCCAAAAATTACGAATCTTCAGAAATCTCAGCAAATATTTTTTCACCCAAACTGGATGATACTTTCAGGTAATGATCAGTACACTAAGGCGACTTGGTTCCCCAAATTTTGTTCTTCTATGTTGAAGCGTTCATTTCCAGTAACAGTTTGAATTTTTAGGTTTCACTCTGTCTTCTCCTATATTGATACATGTATTTGGAACTCTAAATCCAACACGGTTTGTGCTAGCTTCTTGAAACTTGATACATTAAAGTAGTTTCACGTTCTATCTCTGTTTTGTTTCCTCTTGCTGTAGCCCTAAGCAGTGACTGGCGAGAACCACTTTCATGGAGAGGGGTTGCCAAGCTTCCAAAAATTACGAATCTCCAGAAATCTCAGCAAATATTTTTTCACCCAAACTGGATGATACTTTCAGGTAATGATCAGTACACGAAGGCGACTTGGTTCCCCAAATTTCGTTCTTCTATGTTGAAGCGTTCATTTCCAGTAACAGTTTGAATTTTTAGGTTTCACTCTGTTTTCTCCTGTATTGATACATGTATTTGGAACTCTAAATCCAACACGGTTTGCGCTAGCTTCTTGAAACTTGACACAGTAAAGTAGTTTCACGTTCTATCTCTATGTTTTGTTTCCTCTTGATGTAGCCCTAAGCAGTGACTGGCGAGAAACACTTTCGTGGAAAGGGGTTGCCAAGCTTCCAAAAATTACGAATCTCCAGAAATCTCAGCAAATATTTTTTCACCCAAACTGGATGATACTTTCAGGTAATGATCAGTACACTAAGGCGACTTGGTTCCCCAAATGTCGTTCTTCTATGTTTAAGCGTTCATTTCCTGTAACAGTTTGAATTTTTAGGTTTCACTCTGTTTTCTCCTATATTGATACATGTATTTGGAACTCTAAATCCAACACGGTATGTGCTAGCTTCTTGAAACTTGATACAGTAAAGTAGTTTCACGTTCTATCTCTATGTTTTGTTTCCTCTTGCTGTAGCCCTAAGCAGTGACTGGCGAGAACCACTTTCATGGAGAGGGGTTGCCAAGCTTCCAAAAATTACGAATCTCCAGAAATCTCAGCAAATATTTTTTCACCCAAACTGGATGATACTTTCAGGTAATGATCAGTACACGAAGGCGACTTGGTTCCCCAAATGTCGTTCTTCTATGTTGAAGCGTTCATTTCCAGTAACACTTTGAATTTTTAGGTTTCACTCTGTTTTCTCCTATATTGATAGATGTATTTGGAACTCTAAATCCAACACGGTTTGTGCTAGCTTCATGAAACTTGACAAAGTAAAGTAGTTTCACGTTCTATCTCAATGTTTTGTTTCCTCTTGATGTAGCCCTAAGCAGTGACTGGCGAGAAACACTTTCATGGAAAGGGGTTGCCAAGCTTCCAAAAATTACGAATCTCCAGAAATCTCAGCAAATATTTTTTCACCCAAACTGGATGATACTTTCAGGTAATGATTAGTACACGAAGGCAACTTGGCTCCCCAAATTTCGTTCTTCTATGTTGAAGCGTTCATTTCCAGTAATAGTTTGAATTTTTAGGTTTCACTCTGTCTTCTCCTATATTGATACATGTATTTGGAACTCTAAATCCAACACGGTTTGTGCTAGCTTCTTGAAACTTGATACAGTAAAGTAGTTTCACGTTCTATCTCTGTTTTGTTTCCTCTTGCTGTAGCCCTAAGCAGTGACTGGCGAGAACCACTTTCATGGAGAGGGGTTGCCAAGCTTCCAAAAATTACGAATCTCCAAAAATCTCAGCAAATATTTTTTCACCCAAACTGGATGATACTTTCAGGTAATGATCAGTACACGAAGGCGACTTGGTTCCCCAAATTTCGTTCTTCTATGTTGAAGCGTTCATTTCCAGTAACAGTGTGAATTTTTAGGTTTCACTCTGTTTTCTCCTATATTGATACATGTATTTGGAACTCTAAATCCAACACGGTTTGTGCTAGCTTCTTGAAACTTGACACAGTAAAGTAGTTTCACGTTCTAACTCTAGGTTTTGTTTCCTCTTGATGTAGCCCTAAGCAGTTACTGGCAAGAAACACTTTCATGGAAAGGGGTTGCCAAGCTTCCAAAAATTACGAATCTCCAGAAATCTCAGCAAATATTTTTTCACCCAAACTGGATGATACTTTCAGGTAATGATCAGTACACTAAGGCGACTTGGTTCCCCAAATTTTGTTCTTGTATGTTGAAGCGTTCATTTCCAGTAACAGTTTGAATTTTTAGGTTTCACTCTGTTTTCTCCTATATTGATAGATGTATTTGGAACTCTAAATCCAACACGGTTTGTGCTAGCTTCTTGAAACTTGACACAGTAAAGTAGTTTCACGTTCTATCTCTAGGTTTTGTTTCCTCTTGATGTAGCCCTAAGCAGTGACTGGCGAGAAACACTTTCATGGAAAGGGGTTGCCAAGCTTCCAAAAATTACGAATATACAGAAATCTCAGCAAATATTTTTTCACCCAAACTGGATGATACTTTCAGGTAATGATCAGTACACAAAGGCGACTTGGCTCCCCAAATTTCGTTCTTCTATGTTGAAGCGTTCATTTCCAGTAACAGTTTGAAATTTTAGGTTTCACTCTGTCTTCTCCTATATTGATACATGTATTTGGAACTCTAAATCCAACACGGTTTGTGCTAGCTTCTTGAAACTTGATACAGTAAAGTAGTTTCACGTTCTATCTCTGTTTTGTTTCCTCTTGCTGTAGCCCTAAGCAGTGACTGGCGAGAACCACTTTCATGGAGAGGGGTTGCCAAGCTTCCAAAAATTACGAATCTCCAAAAATCTCAGCAAATATTTTTTCACCCAAACTGGATGATACTTTCAGGTAATGATCAGTACACTAAGGCGACTTGGTTCCCCAAATTTCGTTCTTCTATGTTGAAGCGTTCATTTCCAGTAACAGTGTGAATTTTTAGGTTTCACTCTGTTTTCTCCTGTATTGATACATGTATTTGGAACTCTAAATCCAACACGGTTTGTGCTAGCTTCTTGAAACTTGACACAGTAAAGTAGTTTCACGTTCTAACTCTAGGTTTTGTTTCCTCTTGATGTAGCCCTAAGCAGTGACTGGCGAGAAACACTTTCATGGAAAGGGGTTGCCAAGCTTCCAAAAATTACGAATCTCCAGAAATCTCAGCAAATATTTTTTCACCCAAACTGGATGATACTTTCAGGTAATGATCAGTACACTAAGGCGACTTGGTTCCCCAAATTTTGTTCTTCTATGTTGAAGCGTTCATTTCCAGTAACAGTTTGAATTTTTAGGTTTCACTCTGTTTTCTCCTATATTGATACATGTATTTGGAACTCTAAATCCAACACGGTTTGTGCTAGCTTCTTGAAACTTGATACAGTAAAGTAGATTCACGTTCTATCTCTATGTTTTGTTTCCTCTTGATGTAGCCCTAAGCAGTACTGGCGAGAACCACTTTCATGGAGAGGGGTTGCCAAGCTTCCAAAAATTACGAATCTCCAGAAATCTCAGCAAATATTTTTTCACCCAAACTGGATGATACTTTCAGGTAATGATCAGTACACTAAGGCGACTTGGTTCCCCAAATTTCGTTCTTCTATGTTGAAGCGTTCATTTCCAGTAACAGTTTGAATTTTTAGGTTTCACTCTGTTTTCTCCTATATAGATAGATGTATTTGGAACTCTAAATCCAACAGGGTTTGTGCTAGCTTCTTGAAACTTGACACAGTAAAGTAGTTTCAAGTTCTATCTCTATGTTTTGTTTCCTCTTGATGTAGCCCTAAGCAGTGACTGGCGAGAAACACTTTCATGGAAAGGGGTTGCCAAGCTTCCAAAAATTACGAATCTCCAGAAATCTCAGCAAATATTTTTTCACCCAAACTGGATGATACTTTCAGGTAATGATCAGTACACTATGGCGACTTGGTTCCTCAAATGTCGTTCTTCTATGTTGAAGCGTTCATTTCCTGTAACAGTTTGAATTTTTAGGTTTCACTCTGTTTTCTCCTATATTGATAGATGTATTTGGAACTCTAAATCCAACACGGTTTGTGCTAGCTTCTTGAAACTTGATACAGTAAAGTAGTTTCACGTTCTATCTCTATGTTTTGTTTCCTCTTGATGTAGCCCTAAGCAGTGACTGGCAAGAACCACTTTCATGGAGAGGGGTTGCCAAGCTTCCAAAAATTACGAATCTCCAAATATCTCAGCAAATATTTTTTCACCCAAACTGGATGATACTTTCAGGTAATGATCAGTACACGAAGGCGACTTGGTTCCCCAAATGTCGTTCTTCTATGTTGAAGCGTTCATTTCCAGTAACACTTTGAATTTTTAGGTTTCACTCTGTTTTCTCCTATATTGAAAGATGTATTTGGAACTCTAAATCCAACACGGTTTGTGCTAGCTTCATGAAACTTGACAAAGTAAAGTAGTTTCACGTTCTATCTCTATATTCTGTTTCCTCTTGATGTAGCCCTAAGCAGTGACTGGCAAAAACACTTTCATGGAAAGGGGTTGCCAAGCTTCCAAAAGTTACGAATCTCCAGAAATCTCAGCAAATATTTTTTCACCCAAACTGGATGATACTTTCAGGTAATGATCAGTACACTAAGGCGACTTGGTTCCCCAAAGTTCGTTCTTCTATGTTGAAGCGTTCATTTCCAGTAACAGTTTGAATTTTTAGGTTTCACTCTGTTTTCTCCTATATTGATACATGTATTTGGAACTCTAAATCCAACACGGTTTGTGCTAGCTTCTTGAAACTTGATACAGTAAAGTAGTTTCACGTTCTAACTCTAGGTTTTGTTTCCTCTTGATGTAGCCCTAAGCAGTGACTGGCGAGAAACACTTTCATGGAAAGGGGTTGCCAAGCTTCCAAAAATTACGAATCTCCAGAAATCTCAGCAAATATTTTTTCACCCAAACTGGATGATACTTTCAGGTAATGATCAGTACACTAAGGCGACTTGGTTCCCCAAATTTTGTTCTTGTATGTTGAAGCGTTCATTTCCAGTAACAGTGTGAATTTTTAGGTTTCACTCTGTTTTCTCCTATATTGATACATGTATTTGGAACTCTAAATCCAACACGGTTTGTGCTAGCTTCTTGAAACTTGACACAGTAAAGTAGTTTCACGTTCTAACTCTAGGTTTTGTTTCCTCTTGATGTAGCCCTAAGCAGTGACTGGCAAGAAACACTTTCATGGAAAGGGGTTGCCAAGCTTCCAAAAATTACGAATCTCCAGAAATCTCAGCAAATATTTTTTCACCCAAACTGGATGATACTTTCAGGTAATGATCAGTACACTAAGGCGACTTGGTTCCCCAAATTTCGTTCTTCTATGTTGAAGCGTTCATTTCCAGTAACAGTTTGAATTTTTAGGTTTCACTCTGTTTTCTCCTATATAGATAGATGTATTTGGAACTCTAAATCCAACACGGTTTGTGCTAGCTTCTTGAAACTTGACACAGTAAAGTAGTTTCAAATTCTATCTCTAGGTTTTGTTTCCTCTTGATGTAGCCCTAAGCAGTGACTGGCGAGAAACACTTTCATGGAAAGGGGTTGCCAAGCTTCCAAAAATTACGAATCTCCAGAAATCTCAGCAAATATTTTTTCACCCAAACTGGATGATACTTTCAGGTAATGATCAGTACACTAAGGCGACTTGGTTCCCCAAATGTCGTTCTTCTATGTTGAAGCGTTCATTTCCTGTAACAGTTTGAATTTTTAGGTTTCACTCTGTTTTCTCCTATATTGATACATGTATTTGGAACTCTAAATCCAACACGGTTTGTGCTAGCTTCTTGAAACTTGATACAGTAAAGTAGTTTCACGTTCTATCTCTATGTTTTGTTTCCTCTTGCTGTAGCCCTAAGCAGTGACTGGCGAGAACCACTTTAATGGAGAGGGGTTGCAAGCTTCCAAAAATTACGAATCTCCAGAAATCTCAGCAAATATTTTTTCACCCAAACTGGATGATACTTTCAGGTAATGATCAGTACACGAAGGCGACTTGGTTCCCCAAATGTCGTTCTTCTAAGTTGAAGCGTTCATTTCCAGTAACACTTTGAATTTTTTGGTTTCACTCTGTTTTCTCCTATATTGATAGATGTATTTGGAACTCTAAATCCAACACGGTTTGTGCTAGCTTCATGAAACTTGACAAAGTAAAGTAGTTTCACGTTCTATCTCTATATTCTGTTTCCTCTTGATGTAGCCCTAAGCAGTGACTGGCGAGAAACACTTTCATGGAAAAAGGTTGCCAAGCTTCCAAAAGTTACGAATCTCCAGAAATCTCAGCAAATATTTTTTCACCCAAACTGGATGATACTTTCAGGTAATGATCAGTACACGAAGGCGACTTGGTTCCCCAAATTTCGTTCTTCTATGTTGAAGCGTTCATTTCCAGTAACAGTTTGAATTTTTAGGTTTCACTCTGTTTTCTCCTATATTGATAGATGTATTTGGAACTCTAAATCCAACACGGTTTGTGCTAGCTTCTTGAAACTTGACACAGTAAAGTAGTTTCACGTTCTATCTCTAGGTTTTGTTTCCTCTTGATGTAGCCCTAAGCAGTGACTGGCGAGAAACACTTTCATGGAAAGGGGTTGCCAAGCTTCCAAAAATTACGAATATCCAGAAATCTCAGCAACTATTTTTTCACCCAAACTGGATGATACTTTCAGGTAATGATCAGTACACAAAGGCGACTTGGCTCCCCAAATTTCGTTCTTCTATGTTGAAGCGTTCATTTCCAGTAACAGTTTGAATTTTTAGGTTTCACTCTGTCTTCTCCTATATTGATACATGTATTTGGAACTCTAAATCCAACACGGTTTGTGCTAGCTTCTTGAAACTTGATACAGTAAAGTAGTTTCACGTTCTATCTCTGTTTTGTTTCCTCTTGCTGTAGCCCTAAGCAGTGACTGGCGAGAACCACTTTCATGGAGAGGGGTTGCCAAGCTTCCAAAAATTACGAATCTCCAAAAATCTCAGCAAATATTTTTTCACCCAAACTGGATGATAATTTCAGGTAATGATCAGTACACTAAGGCGACTTGGTTCCCCAAATTTCGTTCTTCTATGTTGAAGCGTTCATTTCCAGTAACAGTGTGAATTTTTAGGTTTCACTCTGTTTTCTCCTGTATTGATACATGTATTTGGAACTCTAAATCCAACACGGTTTGTGCTAGCTTCTTGAAACTTGACACAGTAAAGTAGTTTCACGTTCTAACTCTAGGTTTTGTTTCCTCTTGATGTAGCCCTAAGCAGTGACTGGCGAGAAACACTTTCATGGAAAGGGGTTGCCAAGCTTCCAAAAATTACGAATCTCCAGAAATCTCAGCAAATATTTTTTCACCCAAACTGGATGATACTTTCAGGTAATGATCAGTACACTAAGGCGACTTGGTTCCCCAAATTTTGTTCTTCTATGTTGAAGCGTTCATTTCCAGTAACAGTTTGAATTTTTAGGTTTCACTCTGTTTTCTCCTATATTGATACATGTATTTGGAACTCTAAATCCAACACGGTTTGTGCTAGCTTCTTGAAACTTGATACAGTAAAGTAGTTTCACGTTCTATCTCTATGTTTTGTTTCCTCTTGATGTAGCCCTAAGCAGTACTGGCGAGAACCACTTTCATGGAGAGGGGTTGCCAAGCTTCCAAAAATTACGAATCTCCAAATATCTCAGCAAATATTTTTTCACCCAAACTGGATGATACTTTCAGGTAATGATCAGTACACTAAGGCGGCTTGGTTCCCCAAATTTCGTTCTTCTATGTTGAAGCGTTCATTTCCAGTAACAGTTTGAATTTTTAGGTTTCACTCTGTTTTCTCCTATATAGATAGATGTATTTGGAACTCTAAATCCAACAGGGTTTGTGCTAGCTTCTTGAAACTTGACACAGTAAAGTAGTTTCAAGTTCTATCTCTATGTTTTGTTTCCTCTTGATGTAGCCCTAAGCAGTGACTGGCGAGAAACACTTTCATGGAAAGGGGTTGCCAAGCTTCCAAAAGTTACGAATCTCCAGAAATCTCAGCAAATATTTTTTCACCCAAACTGGATGATACTTTCAGGTAATGATCAGTACACGAAGGCGACTTGGTTCCCCAAATTTCGTTCTTCTATGTTGAAGCGTTCATTTCCAGTAACAGTTTGAATTTTTAGGTTTCACTCTGTTTTCTCCTATATTGATACATGTATTTGGAACTCTAAATCCAACACGGTTTGTGCTAGCTTCTTGAAACTTGATACAGTAAAGTAGTTTCACGTTCTATCTCTATGTTTTGTTTCCTCTTGCTGTAGCCCTAAGCAGTGACTGGCGAGAACCACTTTCATGGATAGGGGTTGCCAAGCTTCCAAAAATTACGAATCTCCAGAAATCTCAGCAAATATTTTTTCACCCAAACTGGATGATACTTTCAGGTAATGATCAGTACACGAAGGCGACTTGGTTCCCCAAATGTCGTTCTTCTATGTTGAAGCGTTCATTTCCAGTAACACTTTGAATTTTTAGGTTTCACTCTGTTTTCTCCTATATTGATAGATGTATTTGGAACTCTAAATCCAACACGGTTTGTGCTAGCTTCTTGAAACTTGACAAAGTAAAGTAGTTTCACGTTCTATCTCTATATTCTGTTTCCTCTTGATGTAGCCCTAAGCAGTGACTGGCGAGAAACACTTTCATGGAAAAAGGTTGCCAAGCTTCCAAAAGTTACGAATCTCCAGAAATCTCAGCAAATATTTTTTCACCCAAACTGGATGATACTTTCAGGTAATGATCAGTACACGAAGGCGACTTGGTTCCCCAAATTTCGTTCTTCTATGTTGAAGCGTTCATTTCCAGTAACAGTTTGAATTTTTAGGTTTCACTCTGTTTTCTCCTATATAGATAGATGTATTTGGAACTCTAAATCCAACACGGTTTGTGCTAGCTTCTTGAAACTTGACACAGTAAAGTAGTTTCAAGTTCTATCTCTATGTTTTGTTTCCTCTTGATGTAGCCCTAAGCAGTAACTGGCGAGAAACACTTTCATGGAAAGGGGTTGCCAAGCTTCCAAAAATTACGAATCTCCAGAAATCTCAGCAAATATTTTTTCACCCAAACTGGATGATACTTTCAGGTAATGATCAGTACACTAAGGCGACTTGGTTCCCCAAAGTTCGTTCTTCTATGTTGAAGCGTTCATTTCCAGTAACAGTTTGAATTTTTAGGTTTCACTCTGTTTTCTCCTATATTGATAGATGTATTTGGAACTCTAAATCCAACACGGTTTGTGCTAGCTTCTTGAAACTTGATACAGTAAAGTAGTTTCACGTTCTATCTCTATGTTTTGTTTCCTCTTGCTGTAGACCTAAGCAGTGACTGGCGAGAACCACTTTCATGGAGAGGGGTTGCCAAGCTTCCAAAAATTACGAATCTCCAGAAGTCTCAGCAAATATTTTTTCACCCAAACTGGATGATACTTTCAGGTAATGATCAGTACACGAAGGCGACTTGGTTCCCCAAATGTCGTTCTTCTAAGTTGAAGTGTTCATTTCCAGTAACACTTTGAATTTTTTGGTTTCACTCTGTTTTCTCCTATATTGATAGATGTATTTGGAACTCTAAATCCAACACGGTTTGTGCTAGCTTCATGAAACTTGACAAAGTAAAGTAGTTTCACGTTCTATCTCTATGTTTTGTTTCCTCTTGATGTAGCCCTAAGCAGTGACTGGCGAGAAACACTTTCATGGAAAAAGGTTGCCAAGCTTCCAAAAGTTACGAATCTCCAGAAATCTCAGCAAATATTTTTTCACCCAAACTGATGATACTTTCAGGTAATGATCAGTACACGAAGGCGACTTGGTTCCCCAAATTTCGTTCTTCTATGTTGAAGCGTTCATTTCCAGTAACAGTTTGAATTTTTAGGTTTCACTCTGTTTTCTCCTATATTGATAGATGTATTTGGAACTCTAAATCCAACACGTTTTGTGCTAGCTTCTTGAAACTTGACACAGTAAAGTAGTTTCACGTTCTATCTCTAGGTTTTGTTTCCTCTTGATGTAGCCCTAAGCATTGACTGGCGAGAAACACTTTCATGGAAAGGGGTTGCCAAGCTTCCAAAAATTACGAATCTCCAGAAATCTCAGCAAATATTTTTTCACCCAAATTGGATGATACTTTCAGGTAATGATCAGTACACGAAGGCGACATGGCTCCCCAAATTTTGTTCTTCTATGTTGAAGCGTTCATTTCCAGTAACAGTTTGAATTTTTAGGTTTCACTCTGTTTTCTCCTATATTGATAGATGTATTTGGAACTCTAAATCCAACACGGTTTGTGCTAGCTTCATGAAACTTGACAAAGTAAAGTAGTTTCACGTTCTATCTCTATATTCTGTTTCCTCTTGATGTAGCCCTAAGCAGTGACTGGCAAAAACACTTTCATGGAAAGGGGTTGCCAAGCTTCCAAAAGTTACGAATCTCCAGAAATCTCAGCAAATATTTTTTCACCCAAACTGGATGATACTTTCAGGTAATGATCAGTACACTAAGGCGACTTGGTTCCCCAAAGTTCGTTCTTCTATGTTGAAGCGTTCATTTCCAGTAACAGTTTGAATTTTTAGGTTTCACTCTGTTTTCTCCTATATTGATACATGTATTTGGAACTCTAAATCCAACACGGTTTGTGCTAGCTTCTTGAAACTTGACACAGTAAAGTAGTTTCACGTTCTAACTCTAGGTTTTGTTTCCTCTTGATGTAGCCCTAAGCAGTGACTGGCGAGAAACACTTTCATGGAAAGGGGTTGCCAAGCTTCCAAAAATTACGAATCTCCAGAAATCTCAGCAAATATTTTTTCACCCAAACTGGATGATACTTTCAGGTAATGATCAGTACACTAAGGCGACTTGGTTCCCCAAATTTCGTTCTTCTATGTTGAAGCGTTCATTTCCAGTAACAGTGTGAATTTTTAGGTTTCACTCTGTTTTCTCCCATATTGATAGATGTATTTGGAACTCTAAATCCAACACGGTTTGTGCTAGCTTCATGAAACTTGACAAAGTAAAGTAGTTTCACGTTCTATCTCTATATTCTGTTTCCTCTTGATGTCGCCCTAAGCAGTGACTGGCAAAAACACTTTCATGGAAAGGGGTTGCCAAGCTTCCAAAAGTTACGAATCTCCAGAAATCTCAACAAATATTTTTTCACCCAAACTGGATGATACTTTCAGGTAATGATCAGTACACTAAGGCGACTTGGTTCCCCAAAGTTCGTTCTTCTGTTGAAGCGTTCATTTCCAGTAACAGTTTGAATTTTTAGGTTTCACTCTGTTTTCTCCTATATTGATACATGTATTTGGAACTCTAAATCCAACACGGTTTGTGCTAGCTTCTTGAAACTTGATACAGTAAAGTAGTTTCACGTTCTATCTCTATGCTTTGTTTCCTCTTGATGTAGCCCTAAGCAGTGACTGGCGAGAAACACTTTCATGGAAAGGGGTTGCCAAGCTTCCAAAAATTACGAATCTCCAGAAATCTCAGCAAATATTTTTTCACCCAAACTGGATGATACTTTCAGGTAATGATCAGTACACTATGGCGACTTGGTTCCCCAAATGTCGTTCTTCTATGTTGAAGCGTTCATTTCCTGTAACAGTTTGAATTTTTAGGTTTCACTCTGTTTTCTCCTATATTGATACATGTATTTGGAACTCTAAATCCAACACGGTTTGTGCTAGCTTCTTGAAACTTGACACAGTAAAGTAGTTTCACGTTCTATCTCTATGTTTTGTTTCCTCTTGATGTAGCCCTAAGCAGTGACTGGCGAGAAACACTTTCATGGAAAGGGGTTGCCAAGCTTCCAAAAATTACGAATCTCCAGAAATCTCAGCAAATATTTTTTCACCCAAACTGGATGATACTTTCAGGTAATGATCAGTACACTAAGGCGACTTGGTTCCCCAAATGTCGTTCTTCTATGTTGAAGCGTTCATTTCCAGTAACAGTTTGAATTTTTAGGTTTCACTCTGTTTTCTCCTATATTGATACATGTATTTGGAACTCTAAATCCAACACGGTTTGTGCTAGCTTCATGAAACTTGACAAAGTAAAGTAGTTTCACGTTCTATCTCTATATTCTGTTTCCTCTTGATGTAGCCCTAAGCAGTGACTGGCGAGAAACACTTTCATGGAAAAAGTTGCCAAGCTTCCAAAAGTTACGAATCTCCAGAAATCTCAGGAAATATTTTTTCACCCAAACTGGATGATACTTTCAGGTAATGATCAGTACACGTAGGCGACTTGGTTCCCCAAATTTCGTTCTTCTATGTTGAAGCGTTCATTTCCAGTAACAGTTTGAATTTTTAGGTTTCACTCTGTTTTCTCCTATATTGATACATGTATTTGGAACTCTAAATCCAACACGGTTTGTGCTAGCTTCTTGAAACTTGACACAGTAAAGTAGTTTCACGTTCTATCTCTATGTTTTGTTTCCTCTTGGTGTAGCCCTAAGCAGTGACTGGCGAGAAACACTTTCATGGAAAGGGGTTGCCAAGCTTCCAAAAATTACGAATCTCCAGAAATCTCAGCAAATATTTTTTCACCCAAACTGGATGATACTTTCAGGTAATGATCAGTACACTAAGGCGACTTGGTTCCCCAAATGTCGTTCTTCTATGTTGAAGCGTTCATTTCCTGTAACAGTTTGAATTTTTAGGTTTCACTCTGTTTTCTCCTATATAGATAGATGTATTTGGAACTCTAAATCCAACACGGTTTGTGCTAGCTTCTTGAAACTTGACACAGTAAAGTAGTTTCACGTTCTATCTCTATGTTTTGTTTCCTCTTGCTGTAGCCCTAAGCAGTGACTGGCGAGAACCACTTTCATGGAGAGGGGTTGCCAAGCTTCCAAAAATTACGAATCTCCAGAAATCTCAGCAAATATTTTTTCACCCAAACTGGATGATACTTTCAGGCAATGATCAGTACACTAAGGCGACTTGGTTCCCCAAATGTCGTTCTTCTATGTTGAAGCGTTCATTTCCAGTAACACTTTGAATTTTTAGGTTTCACTCTGTTTTCTCCTATATAGATAGATGTATTTGGAACTCTAAATCCAACACGGTTTGTGCTAGCTTCATGAAACTTGACAAAGTAAAGTAGTTTCACGTTCTATCTCTATATTCTGTTTCCTCTTGTTGTAGCCCTAAGCAGTGACTGGCGAGAACCACTTTCATGGAGAGGAGTTGCCAAGCTTCCAAAAATTACGAATCTCCAGAAATCTCAGCAAATATTTTTTCACCCAAACTGGATGATACTTTCAGGTAATGATCAGTACACGAAGGCGACTTGGTTCCCCAAATTTCGTTCTTCTATGTTGAAGCGTTCATTTCCAGTAACAGTTTGAATTTTTAGGTTTCACTCTGTTTTCTCCTATATTGATAGATGTATTTGGAACTCTAAATCCAACACGGTTTGTGCTAGCTTCTTGAAACTTGACACAGTAAAGTAGTTTCACGTTCTATCTCTAGGTTTTGTTTCCTCTTGATGTAGCCCTAAGCATTGACTGGCGAGAAACACTTTCATGGAAAGGGGTTGCCAAGCTTCCAAAAATTACGAATCTCCAGAAATCTCAGCAAATATTTTTTCACCCAAACTCGATGATACTTTCAGGTAATGATCAGTACACGAAGGCGACTTGGCTCCCCAAATTTCGTTCTTCTATGTTGAAGCGTTCATTTCCAGTAACAGTTTGAATTTTTAGGTTTCACTCTGTCTTCTCCTATATTGATACATGTATTTGGAACTCTAAATCCAACACGGTTTGTGCTAGCTTCTTGAAACTTGATACAGTAAAGTAGTTTCACGTTCTATCTCTGTTTTGTTTCCTCTTGCTGTAGCCCTAAGCAGTGACTGGCGAGAACCACTTTCATGGAGAGGGGTTGCCAAGCTTCCAAAAATTACGAATCTCCAAAAATCTCAGCAAATATTTTTTCACCCAAACTGGATGATACTTTCAGGTAATGATCAGTACACTAAGGCGACTTGGTTACCCAAATTTCGTTCTTCTATGTTGAAGCGTTCATTTCCAGTAACAGTGTGAATTTTTAGGTTTCACTCTGTTTTCTCCTATATTGATACATGTATTTGGAACTCTAAATCCAACACGGTTTGTGCTAGCTTCTTGAAACTTGACACAGTAAAGTAGTTTCACGTTCTAAATCTAGGTTTTGTTTCCTCTTGATGTAGCCCTAAGCAGTGACTGGCAAAAACACTTTCATGGAAAGGGGTTGCCAAGCTTCCAAAAATTACGAATCTCCAGAAATCTCAGCAAATATTTTTTCACCCAAACTGGATGATACTTTCAGGTAATGATCAGTACACTAAGGCGACTTGGTTCCCCAAAGTTCGTTCTTCTATGTTGAAGCGTTCATTTCCAGTAACAGTTTGAATTTTTAGGTTTCACTCTGTTTTCTCCTATATTGATACATGTATTTGGAACTCTAAATCCAACACGGTTTGTGCTAGCTTCTTGAAACTTGATACAGTAAAGTAGTTTCACGTTCTATCTCTATGTTTTGTTTCCTCTTGCTGTAGCCCTAAGCAGTGACTGGCGAGAACCACTTTCATGGAGAGGGGTTGCCAAGCTTCCAAAAATTACGAATCTCCAGAAATCTCAGCAAATATTTTTTCACCCAAACTGGATGATACTTTCAGGTAATGATCAGTACACGAAGGCGACTTGGTTCCCCAAATGTCGTTCTTCTATGTTGAAGCGTTCATTTCCAGTAACACTTTGAATTTTTAGGTTTCACTCTGTTTTCTCCTATATAGATAGATGTATTTGGAACTCTAAATCCAACACGGTTTGTGCTAGCTTCATGAAACTTGACAAAGTAAAGTAGTTTCACGTTCTATCTCTATATTCTGTTTCCTCTTGTTGTAGCCCTAAGCAGTGACTGGCGAGAAACACTTTCATGGAAAAAGGTTGCCAAGCTTCCAAAAGTTACGAATCTCCAGAAATCTCAGCAAATATTTTTTCACCCAAACTGGATGATACTTTCAGGTAATGATCAGTACACGAAGGCGACTTGGTTCCCCAAATTTCGTTCTTCTATGTTGAAGCGTTCATTTCCAGTAACAGTTTGAATTTTTAGGTTTCACTCTGTTTTCTCCTATATTGATAGATGTATTTGGAACTCTAAATCCAACACGGTTTGTGCTAGCTTCTTGAAACTTGACACAGTAAAGTAGTTTCACGTTCTATCTCTAGGTTTTGTTTCCTCTTGATGTAGCCCTAAGCATTGACTGGCGAGAAACACTTTCATGGAAAGGGGTTGCCAAGCTTCCAAAAATTACGAATCTCCAGAAATCTCAGCAAATATTTTTTCACCCAAACTGGATGATACTTTCAGGTAATGATCAGTACACGAAGGCGACTTGGCTCCCCAAATTTCGTTCTTCTATGTTGAAGCGTTCATTTCCAGTAACAGTTTGAATTTTTAGGTTTCACTCTGTCTTCTCCTATATTGATACATGTATTTGGAACTCTAAATCCAACACGGTTTGTGCTAGCTTCTTGAAACTTGATACAGTAAAGTAGTTTCACGTTCTATCTCTGTTTTGTTTCCTCTTGCTGTAGCCCTAAGCAGTGACTGGCGAGAACCACTTTCATGGAGAGGGGTTGCCAAGCTTCCAAAAATTACGAATCTCCAAATATCTCAGCAAATATTTTTTCAACCAAACTGGATGATACTTTCAGGTAATGATCAGTACACTAAGGCGACTTGGTTACCCAAATTTCGTTCTTCTATGTTGAAGCGTTCATTTCCAGTAACAGTTTGAATTTTTAGGTTTCACTCTGTTTTCTCCTATATAGATAGATGTATTTGGAACTCTAAATCCAACACGGTTTGTGCTAGCTTCTTGAAACTTGACACAGTAAAGTAGTTTCAAGTTGTATCTCTATGTTTTGTTTCCTCTTGATGTAGCCCTAAGCAGTGACTGGCGAGAAACACTTTCATGGAAAGGGGTTGCCAAGCTTCCAAAAATTACGAATCTCCAGAAATCTCAGCAAATATTTTTTCACCCAAACTGGATGATACTTTCAGGTAATGATCAGTACACTATGGCGACTTGGTTCCCCAAATGTCGTTTTTCTATGTTGAAGCGTTCATTTCCTGTAACAGTTTGAATTTTTAGGTTTCACTCTGTTTTCTCCTATATTGATACATGTATTTGGAACTCTAAATCCAACACGGTTTGTGCTAGCTTCTTGAAACTTGACACAGTAAAGTAGTTTCACGTTCTATCTCTATGTTTTGTTTCCTCTTGCTGTAACCCTAAGCAGTGACTGGCGAGAACCACTTTCATGGAGAGGGGTTGCCAAGCTTCCAAAAATTACGAATCTCCAGAAATCTCAGCAAATATTTTTTCACCCAAACTGGATGATACTTTCAGGTAATGATCAGTACACTAAGGCGACTTGGTTCCCCAAAGTTCGTTCTTCTATGTTGAAGCGTTCATTTCCAGTAACAGTTTGAATTTTTAGGTTTCACTCTGTTTTCTCCTGTATTGATACATGTATTTGGAACTCTAAATCCAACACGGTTTGTGCTAGCTTCTTGAAACTTGACACAGTAAAGTAGTTTCACGTTCTATCTCTATGTTTTGTTTCCTCTTGATGTAGCCCTAAGCAGTGACTGGCGAGAAACACTTTCATGGAAAGGGGTTGCCAAGCTTCCAAAAATTACGAATCTCCAGAAATCTCAGCAAATATTTTTTCACCCAAACTGGATGATACTTTCAGGTAATGATCAGTACACTAAGGCGACTTGGTTCCCCAAATGTCGTTCTTCTATGTTGAAGCGTTCATTTCCAGTAACAGTGTGAATTTTTAGGTTCCACTCTGTTTTCTCCTATATTGATACATGTATTTGGAACTCTAAATCCAACACGGTTTGTGCTAGCTTCTTGAAACTTGATACAGTAAAGTAGTTTCACGTTCTATCTCTATGTTTTGTTTCCTCTTGCTGTAGCCCTAAGCAGTGACTGGCGAGAACCACTTTCATGGAGAGGGGTTGCCAAGCTTCCAAAAATTACGAATCTCCAGAAATCTCAGCAAATATTTTTTCACCCAAACTGGATGATACTTTCAGGTAATGATCAGTACACGAAAGCGACTTGGTTCCCCAAATTTCGTTCTTCTATGTTGAAGCGTTCATTTCCAGTAACAGTTTGAATTTTTAGGTTTCACTCTGTCTTCTCCTATATTGATACATGTATTTGGAACTCTAAATCCAACACGGTTTGTGCTAGCTTCTTGAAACTTGATACAGTAAAGTAGTTTCACGTTCTATCTCTGTTTTGTTTCCTCTTGCTGTAGCCCTAAGCAGTGACTGGCGAGAACCACTTTCATGGAGAGGGGTTGCCAAGCTTCCAAAAATTACGAATCTCCAAAAATCTCAGCAAATATTTTTTCACCCAAACTGGATGATACTTTCAGGTAATGATCAGTACACGTAGGCGACTTGGTTCCCCAAATTTCGTTCTTCTATGTTGAAGCGTTCATTTCCAGTAACAGTGTGAATTTTTAGGTTTCACTCTGTTTTCTCCTATATTGATACATGTATTTGGAACTCTAAATCCAACACGGTTTGTGCTAGCTTCTTGAAACTTGACACAGTAAAGTAGTTTCACGTTCTAACTCTAGGTTTTGTTTCCTCTTGATGTAGCCCTAAGCAGTGACTGGCGAGAAACACTTTCATGGAAAGGGGTTGCCAAGCTTCCAAAAATTACGAATCTCCAGAAATCTCAGCAAATATTTTTTCACCCAAACTGGATGATACTTTCAGGTAATGATCAGTACACTAAGGCGACTTGGTTCCCCAAATTTCGTTCTTCTATGTTGAAGCGTTCATTTCCAGTAACAGTTTGAATTTTTAGGTTTCACTCTGTTTTCTCCTATATTGATACATGTATTTGGAACTCTAAATCCAACACGGTTTGTGCTAGCTTCTTGTAACTTGATACAGTAAAGTAGTTTCACGTTCTATCTCTATGTTTTGTTTCCTCTTGATGTAGCCCTAAGCAGTGACTGGCGAGAACCACTTTCATGGAGAGGGGTTGCCAAGCTTCCAAAAATTACGAATCTCCAAATATCTCAGCAAATATTTTTTCACCCAAACTGGATGATACTTTCATGTAATGATCAGTACACGTAGGCGACTTGGTTCCCCAAATTTCGTTCTTCTATGTTGAAGCGTTCATTTCCAGTAACAGTTTGAATTTTTAGGTTTCACTCTGTTTTCTCCTATATAGATAGATGTATTTGGAACTCTAAATCCAACACGGTTTGTGCTAGCTTCTTGAAACTTGACACAGTAAAGTAGTTTCAAGTTCTATCTCTATGTTTTGTTTCCTCTTGATGTAGCCCTAAGCAGTGACTGGCAAAAACACTTTCATGGAAAGGGGTTGCCAAGCTTCCAAAAATTACGAATCTCCAGAAATCTCAGCAAATATTTTTTCACCCAAACTGGATGATACTTTCAGGTAATGATCAGTACACTAAGGCGACTTGGTTCCCCAAATTTCGTTCTTCTATGTTGAAGCGTTCATTTCCAGTAACAGTTTGAATTTTTAGGTTTCACTCTGTTTTCTCCTATATTGATACATGTATTTGGAACTCTAAATCCAACACGGTTTGTGCTAGCTTCTTGAAACTTGATACAGTAAAGTAGTTTCACGTTCTATCTCTATGTTTTGTTTCCTCTTGCTGTAGCCCTAAGCAGTGACTGGCGAGAACCACTTTCATGGAGAGGGGTTGCCAAGCTTCCAAAAATTACGAATCTCCAGAAATCTCAGCAAATATTTTTTCACCCAAACTGGATGATACTTTCAGGTAATGATCAGTACACGAAGGCGACTTGGTTCCCCAAATTTCGTTCTTCTATGTTGAAGCTTTCATTTCCAGTAACAGTTTGAATTTTTAGGTTTCACTCTGTCTTCTCCTATATTGATACATGTATTTGGAACTCTAAATCCAACACGGTTTGTGCTAGCTTCTTGAAACTTGATACAGTAAAGTAGTTTCACGTTCTATCTCTGTTTTGTTTCCTCTTGCTGTAGCCCTAAGCAGTGACTGGCGAGAACCACTTTCATGGAGAGGGGTTGCCAAGCTTCCAAAAATTACGAATCTCCAAAAATCTCAGCAAATATTTTTTCACCCAAACTGGATGATACTTTCAGGTAATGATCAGTACACGTAGGCGACTTGGTTCCCCAAATGTCGTTCTTCTATGTTGAAGCGTTCATTTCCAGTAACACTTTGAATTTTTAGGTTTCACTCTGTTTTCTCCTATATTGATAGATGTATTTGGAACTCTAAATCCAACACGGTTTGTGCTAGCGTCATGAAACTTGACAAAGTAAAGTAGTTTCACGTTCTATCTCTATATTCTGTTTCCTCTTGATGTAGCCCTAAGCAGTGACTGGCGAGAAACACTTACATGGAAAAAGGTTGCCAAGCTTCAAAAAGTTACGAATCTCCAGAAATCTCAGCAAATATTTTTTCACCCAAACTGGATGATACTTTCAGGTAATGATCAGTACACGAAGGCGATTTGGTTCCCCAAATTTCGTTCTTCTATGTTGAAGCGTTCATTTCCAGTAACAGTTTGAATTTTTAGGTTTCACTCTGTTTTCTCCTATATTGATACATGTATTTGGAACTCTAAATCCAACACGGTTTGTGCTAGCTTCATGAAACTTGACAAAGTAAAGTAGTTTCACGTTCTATCTCTATATTCTGTTTCCTCTTGATGTAGCCCTAAGCAGTGACTGGCGAGAAACACTTTCATGGAAAAAGGTTGCCAAGCTTCCAAAAGTTACGAATCTCCAGAAATCTCAGCAAATATTTTTTCACCCAAACTGGATGATACTTTCAGGTAATGATCAGTACACGTAGGCGACTTGGTTCCCCAAATTTCGTTCTTCTATGTTGAAGCGTTCATTTCCAGTAACAGTTTGAATTTTTAGGTTTCACTCTGTTTTCTCCTATATAGATAGATGTATTTGGAACTCTAAATCCAACACGGTTTGTGCTAGCTTCTTGAAACTTGACACAGTAAAGTAGTTTCAAGTTCTATCTCTATGTTTTGTTTCCTCTTGATGTAGCCCTAAGCAGTGACTGGCGAGAAGCACTTTCATGGAGAGGGGTTGCCAAGCTTCCAAAAATTACGAATCTCCAGAAATCTCAGCAAATATTTTTTCACCCAAACTGGATGATACTTTCAGGTAATGATCAGTACACGAAGGCGACTTGGTTCCCCAAATGTCGTTCTTCTATGTTGAAGCGTTCATTTCCAGTAACACTTTGAATTTTTAGGTTTCACTCTGTTTTCTCCTATATTGATAGATGTATTTGGAACTCTAAATCCAACACGGTTTGTGCTAGCTTCATGAAACTTGACAAAGTAAAGTAGTTTCACGTTCTATCTCTATATTCTGTTTCCTCTTGATGTAGCCCTAAGCAGTGACTGGCGAGAAACACTTTCATGGAAAAAGGTTGCCAAGCTTCCAAAAGTTACGAATCTCCAGAAATCTCAGCAAATATTTTTTCACCCAAACTGGATGATACTTTCAGGTAATGATCAGTACACGAAGGCGACTTGGTTCCCCAAATTTCGTTCTTCTATGTTGAAGCGTTCATTTCCAGTAACAGTTTGAATTTTTAGGTTTCACTCTGTTTTCTCCTATATTGATAGATGTATTTGGAACTCTAAATCCAACACGGTTTGTGCTAGCTTCTTGAAACTTGACACAGTAAAGTAGTTTCACGTTCTATCTCTAGGTTTTGTTTCCTCTTGATGTAGCCCTAAGCAGTGACTGGCGAGAACCACTTTCATGGAAAGGGGTTGCCAAGCTTCCAAAAATTACGAATCTCCAGAAATCTCAGCAAATATTTTTTCACCCAAACTGGATGATACTTTCAGGTAATGATCAGTACACTAAGGCGACTTGGTTCCCCAAATTTCGTTCTTCTATGTTGAAGCGTTCATTTCCAGTAACAGTTTGAATTTTTAGGTTTCACTCTGTCTTCTCCTATATTGATACATGTATTTGGAACTCTAAATCCAACACGGTTTTGCTAGCTTCTTGAAACTTGATACAGTAAAGTAGTTTCACGTTCTATCTCTGTTTTGTTTCCTCTTGCTGTAGCCTTAAGCAGTGACTGGCGAGAACCACTTTCATGGAGAGGGGTTGCCAAGCTTCCAAAAATTACGAATCTCCAAAAATCTCAGCAAATATTTTTTCACCCAAACTGGATGATACTTTCAGGTAATGATCAGTACACGTAGGCGACTTGGTTCCCCAAATTTCGTTCTTCTATGTTGAAGCGTTCATTTCCAGTAACACTTTGAATTTTTAGGTTTCACTCTGTTTTCTCCTATATTGATAGATGTATTTGGAACTCTAAATCCAACACGGTTTGTGCTAGCTTCATGAAACTTGACAAAGTAAAGTAGTTTCACGTTCTATCTCTATATTCTGTTTCCTCTTGATGTAGCCCTAAGCAGTGACTGGCGAGAAACACTTTCATGGAAAAAGGTTGCCAAGCTTCCAAAAGTTACGAATCTCCAGAAATCTCAGCAAATATTTTTTCACCCAAACTGGATGATACTTTCAGGTAATGATCAGTACACGAAGGCGACTTGGTTCCCCAAATTTCGTACTTCTATGTTGAAGCGTTCATTTCCAGTAACAGTTTGAATTTTTAGGTTTCACTCTGTTTTCTCCTATATAGATAGATGTATTTGGAACTCTAAATCCAACACGGTTTGTGCTAGCTTCATGAAACTTGACACAGTAAAGTAGTTTCAAGTTCTATCTCTATGTTTTGTTTCCTCTTGCTGTAGCCCTAAGCAGTGACTGGCGAGAACCACTTTCATGGAGAGGGGTTGCCAAGCTTCCAAAAATTACGAATCTCCAGAAATCTCAGCAAATATTTTTTCACCCAAACTGGATGATACTTTCAGGTAATGATCAGTACACGAAGGCGACTTGGTTCCCCAAAGTTCGTTCTTCTATGTTGAAGCGTTCATTTCCAGTAACACTTTGAATTTTTAGGTTTCACTCTGTTTTCTCCTATATTGATAGATGTATTTGGAACTCTAAATCCAACACGGTTTGTGCTAGCTTCATGAAACTTGACAAAGTAAAGTAGTTTCACGTTCTATCTCTATATTCTGTTTCCTCTTGATGTAGCCCTAAGCAGTGACTGTCGAGAAACACTTTCATGGAAAAAGGTTGCCAAGCTTCCAAAAGTTACGAATCTCCAGAAATCTCAGCAAATATTTTTTCACCCAAACTGGATGATACTTTCAGGTAATGATCAGTACACGAAGGCGACTTGGTTCCCCAAATTTCGTTCTTCTATGTTGAAGCGTTCATTTCCAGTAACAGTTTGAATTTTTAGGTTTCACTCTGTTTTCTCCTATATTGATAGATGTATTTGGAACTCTAAATCCAACACGGTTTGTGCTAGCTTCTTGAAACTTGACACAGTAAAGTAGTTTCACGTTCTATCTCTAGGTATTGTTTCCTCTTGATGTAGCCCTAAGCAGTGACTGGCGAGAACCACTTTCATGGAGAGGGGTTGCCAAGCTTCCAAAAATTACGGATCTTCAAAAATCTCAGCAAATATTTTTTCACCCAAACTGGATGATACTTTCAGGTAATGATCAGTACACTAAGGCGACTTGATTCCCCAAAGTTCGTTCTTCTATGTTGAAGCGTTCATTTCCAGTAACAGTTTGAATTTTTAGGTTTCACTCTGTTTTCTCCTATATTGATACATGTATTTGGAACTCTAAATCCAACACGGTTTGTGCTAGCTTCTTGAAACTTGATACAGTAAAGTAGTTTCAAGTTCTATCTCTATGTTTTGTTTCCTCTTGCTGTAGCCCTAAGCAGTGACTGGCGAGAACCACTTTCATGGAAAAAGGTTGCCAAGCTTCCAAAAGTTACGAATCTCCAGAAATCTCAGCAAATATTTTTTCACCCAAACTGGATGATACTTTCAGGTAATGATCAGTACACGAAGGCGACTTGGTTCCCCAAATGTCGTTCTTCTAAGTTGAAGCGTTCATTTCCTGTAACAGTTTGAATTTTTAGGTTTCACTCTGTTTTCTCCTATATTGATACATGTATTTGGAACTCTAAATCCAACACGGTTTGTGCTAGCTTCATGAAACTTGACAAAGTAAAGTAGTTTCACGTTCTATCTCTATATTCTGTTTCCTCTTGATGTAGCCCTAAGCAGTGACTGGCGAGAAACACTTTCATGGAAAAAGGTTGCCAAGCTTCCAAAAGTTACGAATCTCCAGAAATCTCAGCAAATATTTTTTCACCCAAACTGGATGATACTTTCAGGTAATGATCAGTGCACTAAGGCGAGTTGGTTCCCCAAATTTCGTTCTTCTATGTTGAAGCGTTCATTTCCAGTAACAGTTTGAATTTTTAGGTTTCACTCTGTTTTCTCCAATATTGATAGATGTATTTGGAACTCTAAATCCAACACGGTTTGTGCTAGCTTCTTGAAACTTGACACAGTAAAGTAGTTTCACGTTCTATCTCTAGGTTTTGTTTCCTCTTGATGTAGCCCTAAGCAGTGACTGGCGAGAACCACTTTCATGGAAAGGGGTTGCCAAGCTTCCAAAAATTACGAATCTCCAGAAATCTCAGCAAATATTTTTTCACCCAAACTGGATGATACTTTCAGGTAATGATCAGTACACTAAGGCGACTTGGTTCCCCAAAGTTCGTTCTTCTATGTTGAAGCGTTCATTTCCAGTAACAGTTTGAATTTTTAGGTTTCACTCTGTTTTCTCCTATATTGATACATGTATTTGGAACTCTAAATCCAACACGGTTTGTGCTAGCTTCTTGAAACTTGATACAGTAAAGTAGTTTCACGTTCTATCTCTATGTTTTGTTTCCTCTTGCTGTAGCCCTAAGCAGTGACTGGCGAGAACCACTTTCATGGAAAAAGGTTGCCAAGCTTCCAAAAGTTACGAATCTCCAGAAATCTCAGCAAATATTTTTTCACCCAAACTGGATGATACTTTCAGGTAATGATCAGAACACGAAGGCGACTTGGTTCCCCAAATGTCGTTCTTCTAAGTTGAAGCGTTCATTTCCTGTAACAGTTTGAATTTTTAGGTTTCACTCTGTTTTCTCCTATATTGATACATGTATTTGGAACTCTAAATCCAACACGGTTTGTGCTAGCTTCATGAAACTTGACAAAGAAAAGTAGTTTCACGTTCTATCTCTATATTCTGTTTCCTCTTGATGTAGCCCTAAGCAGTGACTGGCGAGAAACACTTTCATGGAAAAACGTTGCCAAGCTTCCAAAAGTTACGAATCTCCAGAAATCTCAGCAAATATTTTTTCACCCAAACTGGATGATACTTTCAGGTAATGATCAGTACACGAAGGCGACTTGGTTCCCCAAATTTCGTTCTTCTATGTTGAAGCGTTCATTTCCAGTAACAGTTTGAATTTTTAGGTTTCACTCTGTTTTCTCCTATATTGATAGATGTATTTGGAACTCTAAATCCAACACGGTTTGTGCTAGCTTCTTGAAACTTGACACAGTAAAGTAGTTTCACGTTCTATCTCTAGGTTTTGTTTCCTCTTGATGTAGCCCTAAGCAGTGACTGGCGAGAACCACTTTCATGGAAAGGGGTTGCCAAGCTTCCAAAAATTACGAATCTCCAGAAATCTCAGCAAATATTTTTTCACCCAAACTGGATGATACTTTCAGGTAATGATCAGTACACTAAGGCGACTTGGTTCCCCAAAGTTCGTTCTTCTATGTTGAAGCGTTCATTTCCAGTAACAGTTTGAATTTTTAGGTTTCACTCTGTTTTCTCCTATATTGATACATGTATTTGGAACTCTAAATCCAACACGGTTTGTGCTAGCTTCTTGAAACTTGATACAGTAAAGTAGTTTCACGTTCTATCTCTATGTTTTGTTTCCTCTTGCTGTAGCCCTAAGCAGTGACTGGCGAGAACCACTTTCATGGAAAAAGGTTGCCAAGCTTCCAAAAGTTACGAATCTCAAGAAATCTCAGCAAATATTTTTTCACCCAAACTGGATGATACTTTCAGGTAATGATCAGTACACGAAGGCGACTTGGTTCCCCAAATGTCGTTCTTCTAAGTTGAAGCGTTCATTTCCTGTAACAGTTTGAATTTTTAGGTTTCACTCTGTTTTCTCCTATATTGATACATGTATTTGGAACTCTAAATCCAACAGGGTTTGTGCTAGCTTCATGAAACTTGACAAAGTAAAGTAGTTTCACGTTCTATCTCTATATTCTGTTTCCTCTTGATGTAGCCCTAAGCAGTGACTGGCGAGAAACACTTTCATGGAAAAAGGTTGCCAAGCTTCCAAAAGTTACGAATCTCCAGAAATCTCAGCAAATATTTTTTCACCCAAACTGGATGATACTTTCAGGTAATGATCAGTACACGAAGGCGACTTGGTTCCCCAAATTTCGTTCTTCTATGTTGAAGCGTTCATTTCCAGTAACAGTTTGAATTTTTAGGTTTCACTCTGTTTTCTCCTATATTGATAGATGTATTTGGAACTCTAAATCCAACACGGTTTGTGCTAGCTTCTTGAAACTTGACACAGTAAAGTAGTTTCACGTTCTATCTCTAGGTTTTGTTTCCTCTTGCTGTAGCCCTAAGCAGTGACTGGCGAGAACCACTTTCATGGAGAGGGGTTGCCAAGCTTCCAAAAATTACGAATCTCCAAAAATCTCAGCAAATATTTTTTCACCCAAACTGGATGATACTTTCAGGTAATGATCAGTACACTAAGGCGACTTGGTTCCCCAAATTTCGTTCTTCTATGTTGAAGCGTTCATTTCCAGTAACAGTGTGAATTTTTAGGTTTCACTCTGTTTTCTCCTATATTGATACATGTATTTGGAACTCTAAATCCAACACGGTTTGTGCTAGCTTCTTGAAACTTGACACAGTAAAGTAGTTTCACGTTCTAACTCTAGGTTTTGTTTCCTCTTGATGTAGCCCTAAGCAGTGACTGGCGAGAAACACTTTCATGGAAAGGGGTTGCCAAGCTTCCAAAAATTACGAATCTCCAGAAATCTCAGCAAATATTTTTTCACCCAAACTGGATGATACTTTCAGGTAATGATCAGTACACTAAGGCGACTTGGTTCCCCAAATTTTGTTCTTCTATGTTGAAGCGTTCATTTCCAGTAACAGTTTGAATTTTTAGGTTTCACTCTGTTTTCTCCTATATTGATACATATATTTGGAACTCTAAATCCAACAGGGTTTGTGCTAGCTTCTTGAAACTTGATACAGTAAAGTAGTTTCACGTTCTATCTCTATGTTTTGTTTCCTCTTGCTGTAGCCCTAAGCAGTGACTGGCGAGAACCACTTTCATGGAGAGGGGTTGCCAACCTTCCAAAAATTACGAATCTCCAGAAATCTCAGCAAATATTTTTTCACCCAAACTGGATGATACTTTCAGGTAATGATCAGTACACGAAGGCGACTTGGTTCCCCAAATGTCGTTCTTCTATGTTGAAGCGTTCATTTCCAGTAACACTTTGAATTTTTAGGTTTCACTCTGTTTTCTCCTATATTGATAGATGTATTTGGAACTCTAAATCCAACACGGTTTGTGCTAGCTTCATGAAACTTGACAAAGTAAAGTAGTTTCACGTTCTATCTCTATGTTTTGTTTCCTCTTGATGTAGCCCTAAGCAGTGACTGGCGAGAAACACTTTCATGGAAAGGGGTTGCCAAGCTTCCAAAAATTACGAATCTCCAGAAATCTCAGCAAATATATTTTCACCCAAACTGGATGATACTTTCAGGTAATGATCAGTACACTAAGGTGACTTGGTTCCCCAAATGTCGTTCTTCTATTTGAACCGTTCATTTCCTGTAACAGTTTGAATTTTTAGGTTTCACTCTGTTTTCTCCTATATTGATACATGTATTTGGAACTCTAAATCCAACACGGTTTGTGCTAGCTTCTTGAAACTTGACACAGTAAAGTAGTTTCACGTTCTATCTCTATGTTTTGTTTCCTCTTGCTGTAGCCCTAAGCAGTGACTGGCGAGAACCACTTTCATGGAGAGGGGTTGCCAAGCTTCCAAAAATTACGAATCTCCAGAAATCTCAGCAAATATTTTTTCACCCAAACTGGATGATACTTTCAGGTAATGATCAGTACACGAAGGCGACTTGGTTCCCCAAATGTCGTTCTTCTATGTTGAAGCGTTCATTTCCAGTAACAGTTTGAATTTTTAGGTTTCACTCTGTTTTCTCCTATATTGATACATGTATTTGGAACTCTAAATCCAACACGGTTTGTGCTAGCTTCTTGAAACTTGATACAGTAAAGTAGTTTCACGTTCTATCTCTATGTTTTCTTTCCTCTTGCTGTAGCCCTAAGCAGTGACTGGCGAGAACCACTTTCATGGAGAGGGGTTGCCAAGCTTCCAAAAATTACGAATCTCCAGAAATCTCAGCAAATATTTTTTCACCCAAACTGGATGATACTTTCAGGTAATCATCAGTACACTAAGGCGACTTGGTTCCCCAAATTTCGTTCTTCTATGTTGAAGCGTTCATTTCCAGTAACAGTTTGAATTTTTAGGTTTCACTCTGTTTTCTCCTATATTGATAGATGTATTTGGAACTCTAAATCCAAAACGGTTTGTGCTAGCTTCTTGAAACTTGACAAAGTAAAGTAGTTTCACGTTCTATCTCTAGGTTTTGTTTCCTCTTGATGTAGCCCTAAGCAGTGACTGGCGAGAAACACTTTCATGGAGAGGGGTTGCCAAGCTTCCAAAAATTACGAATCTCCAGAAATCTCAGCAAATATTTTTTCACCCAAACTGGATGATACTTTCAGGTAATGATCAGTACACGAAGGCGACTTGGTTCCCCAAATGTCGTTCTTCTATGTTGAAGCGTTCATTTCCAGTAACAGTTTGAATTTTTAGGTTTCACTCTGTTTTCTCCTATATTGATACATGTATTTGGAACTCTAAATCCAACACGGTTTGTGCTAGCTTCTTGAAACTTGACACAGTAAAGTAGTTTCACGTTCTATCTCTATGCTTTGTTTCCTCTTGATGTAGCCCTAAGCAGTGACTGGCGAGAAACACTTTCGTGGAAAGGGGTTGCCAAGCTTCCAAAAATTACGAATCTCCAGAAATCTCAGCAAATATTTTTTCACCCAAACTGGATGATACTTTCAGGTAATGATCAGTACACTAAGGCGACTTGGTTCCCCAAAGTTCGTTCTTCTATGTTGAAGCGTTCATTTCCAGTAACAGTTTGAATTTTTAGGTTTCACTCTGTTTTCTCCTATATTGATACATGTATTTGGAACTCTAAATCCAACACGGTTTGTGCTAGCTTCTTGAAACTTGATACAGTAAAGTAGTTTCACGTTCTATCTCTATGTTTTGTTTCCTCTTGCTGTAGCCCTAAGCAGTGACTGGCGAGAACCACTTTCATGGAAAAAGGTTGCCAAGCTTCCAAAAGTTACGAATCTCCAGAAATCTCAGCAAATATTTTTTCACCCAAACTGGATGATACTTTCAGGTAATGATCAGTACACGAAGGCGACTTGGTTCCCCAAATGTCGTTCTTCTAAGTTGAAGCGTTCATTTCCTGTAACAGTTTGAATTTTTAGGTTTCACTCTGTTTTCTCCTATATTGATACATGTATTTGGAACTCTAAATCCAACACGGTTTGTGCTAGCTTCATGAAACTTGACAAAGTAAAGTAGTTTCACGTTCTATCTCTATATTCTGTTTCCTCTTGATGTAGCCCTAAGCAGTGACTGGCGAGAAACACTTTCATGGAAAAAGGTTGCCAAGCTTCCAAAAGTTACGAATCTCCAGAAATCTCAGCAAATATTTTTTCACCCAAACTGGATGATACTTTCAGGTAATGATCAGTACACGAAGGCGACTTGGTTCCCCAAATTTCGTTCTTCTATGTTGAAGCGTTCATTTCCAGTAACAGTTTGAATTTTTAGGTTTCACTCTGTTTTCTCCTATATTGATAGATGTATTTGGAACTCTAAATCCAACACGGTTTGTGCTAGCTTCTTGAAACTTGACACAGTAAAGTAGTTTCACGTTCTATCTCTAGGTTTTGTTTCCTCTTGATGTAGCCCTAAGCAGTGACTGGCGAGAACCACTTTCATGGAGAGGGGTTGCCAAGCTTCCAAAAATTACGAATCTCCAGAAATCTCAGCAAATATTTTTTCACCCAAACTGGATGATACTTTCAGGTAATGATCAGTACACTAAGGCGACTTGGTTCCCCAAAGTTCGTTCTTCTATGTTGAAGCGTTCATTTCCAGTAACAGTTTGAATTTTTAGGTTTCACTCTGTTTTCTCCTATATTGATACATGTATTTGGAACTCTAAATCCAACACGGTTTGTGCTAGCTTCTTGAAACTTGATACAGTAAAGTAGTTTCACGTTCTATCTCTATGTTTTGTTTCCTCTTGCTGTAGCCCTAAGCAGTGACTGGCGAGAACCACTTTCATGGAAAAAGGTTGCCAAGCTTCCAAAAGTTACGAATCTCCAGAAATCTCAGCAAATATTTTTTCACCCAAACTGGATGATACTTTCAGGTAATGATCAGTACACGAAGGCGACTTGGTTCCCCAAATGTCGTTCTTCTAAGTTGAAGCGTTCATTTCCTGTAACAGTTTGAATTTTTAGGTTTCACTCTGTTTTCTCCTATATTGATACATGTATTTGGAACTCTAAATCCAACAGGGTTTGTGCTAGCTTCATGAAACTTGACAAAGTAAAGTAGTTTCACGTTCTATCTCTATATTCTGTTTCCTCTTGATGTAGCCCTAAGCAGTGACTGGTGAGAAACACTTTCATGGAAAAAGGTTGCCAAGCTTCCAAAAGTTACGAATCTCCAGAAATCTCAGCAAATATTTTTTCACCCAAACTGGATGATACTTTCAGGTAATGATCAGTACACGAAGGCGACTTGGTTCCCCAAATTTCGTTCTTCTATGTTGAAGCGTTCATTTCCAGTAACAGTTTGAATTTTTAGGTTTCACTCTGTTTTCTCCTATATTGATAGATGTATTTGGAACTCTAAATCCAACACGGTTTGTGCTAGCTTCTTGAAACTTGACACAGTAAAGTAGTTTCACGTTCTATCTCTAGGTTTTGTTTCCTCTTGCTGTAGCCCTAAGCAGTGACTGGCGAGAACCACTTTCATGGAGAGGGGTTGCCAAGCTTCCAAAAATTACGAATCTCCAAAAATCTCAGCAAATATTTTTTCACCCAAACTGGATGATACTTTCAGGTAATGATCAGTACACTAAGGCGACTTGGTTCCCCAAATTTCGTTCTTCTATGTTGAAGCGTTCATTTCCAGTAACAGTGTGAATTTTTAGGTTTCACTCTGTTTTCTCCTATATTGATACATGTATTTGGAACTCTAAATCCAACACGGTTTGTGCTAGCTTCTTGAAACTTGACACAGTAAAGTAGTTTCACGTTCTATCTCTATGTTTTGTTTCCTCTTGATGTAGCCCTAAGCAGTGACTGGCAAAAACACTTTCATGGAAAGGGGTTGCCAATGTTCCAAAAATTACGAATCTCCAGAAATCTCAGCAAATATTTTTTCACCCAAACTGGATGATACTTTCAGGTAATGATCAGTACACTAAGGCGACTTGGTTCCCCAAAGTTCGTTCTTCTATGTTGAAGCGTTCATTTCCAGTAACAGTTTGAATTTTTAGGTTTCACTCTGTTTTCTCCTATATTGATACATATATTTGGAACTCTAAATCCAACAGGGTTTGTGCTAGCTTTTTGAAACTTGATACAGTAAAGTAGTTTCACGTTCTATCTCTATGTTTTGTTTCCTCTTGCTGTAGCCCTAAGCAGTGACTGGCGAGAACCACTTTCATGGAGAGGGGTTGCCAAGCTTCCAAAAATTACGAATCTCCAGAAATCTCAGCAAATATTTTTTCACCCAAACTGGATGATACTTTCAGGTAATGATCAGTACACGAAGGCGACTTGGTTCCCCAAATGTCGTTCTTCTATGTTGAAGCGTTCATTTCCAGTAACACTTTGAATTTTTAGGTTTCACTCTGTTTTCTCCTATATTGATAGATGTATTTGAAACTCTAAATCCAACACGGTTTGTGCTAGCTTCATGAAACTTGACAAAGTAAAGTAGTTTCACGTTCTATCTCTATATTCTGTTTCCTCTTGATGTAGCCCTAAGCAGTGACTGGCGAGAAACACTTTCATGGAAAAAGGTTGCCAAGCTTCCAAAAGTTACGAATCTCCAGAAATCTCAGCAAATATTTTTTCACCCAAACTGGATGATACTTTCAGGTAATGATCAGTACACGAAGGCGACTTGGTTCCCCAAATTTCGTTCTTCTATGTTGAAGTGTTCATTTCCAGTAACAGTTTGAATTTTTAGGTTTCACTCTGTTTTCTCCTATATTGATACATGTATTTGGAACTCTAAATCCAACACGGTTTGTGCTAGCTTCTTGAAACTTGACACAGTAAAGTAGTTTCACGTTCTATCTCTGTTTTGTTTCCTCTTGCTGTAGCCCTAAGCAGTGACTGGCGAGAACCACTTTCATGGAGAGGGGTTGCCTAGCTTCCAAAAATTACGAATCTCCAAAAATCTCAGCAAATATTTTTTCACCCAAACTTGATGATACTTTCAGGTAATGATCAGTACACTAAGGCGACTTGGTTCCCCAAATTTCGTTCTTCTATGTTGAAGCGTTCATTTCCAGTAACAGTGTGAATTTTTAGGTTTCACTCTGTTTTCTCCTATATTGATAGATGTATTTGGAACTCTAAATCCAACACGGTTTGTGCTAGCTTCTTGAAACTTGACACAGTAAAGTAGTTTTACGTTCTAACTCTAGGTTTTGTTTCCTCTTGATGTAGCCCTAAGCAGTGACTGGCGAGAAACACTTTCATGGAGAGGGGTTGCCAAGCTTCCAAAAATTACGAATCTCCAGAAATCTCAGCAAATATTTTTTCACCCAAACTGGATGATACTTTCAGGTAATGATCAGTACACGAAGGCGACTTGGTTCCCCAAATTTTGTTCTTCTATGTTGAAGCGTTCATTTCCAGTAACAGTTTGAATTTTTAGGTTTCACTCTGTTTTCTCCTATATTGATACATGTATTTGGAACTCTAAATCCAACACGGTTTGTGCTAGCTTCTTGAAACTTGATACAGTAAAGTAGTTTCACGTTCTATCTCTATGTTTTGTTTCCTCTTGATGTAGCCCTAAGCAGTGACTGGCGAGAACCACTTTCATGGAGAGGGGTTGCCAAGCTTCCAAAAATTACGAATCTCCAGAAATCTCAGCAAATATTTTTTCACCCAAACTGGATGATACTTTCAGGTAATGATCAGTACACTAAGGCGACTTGGTTCCCCAAATTTCGTTCTTCTATGTTGAAGCGTTCATTTCCAGTAACAGTTTGAATTTTTAGGTTTCACTCTGTTTTCTCCTATATTGATACATGTATTTGGAACTCTAAATCCAACACGGTTTGTGCTAGCTTCTTGAAACTTGATACAGTAAAGTAGTTTCACGTTCTATCTCTATGTTTTGTTTCCTCTTGCTGTAGCCCTAAGCAGTGACTGGCGAGAAACACTTTCATGGAAAGGGGTTGCCAAGCTTCCAAAAATTACGAATCTCCAGAAATCTCAGCAAATATTTTTTCACCCAAACTGGATGATACTTTCAGGTAATGATCAGTACACTAAGGCGACTTGGTTCCCCAAAGTTCGTTCTTCTATGTTGAAGCGTTCATTTCCAATAACAGTTTGAATTTTTAGGTTTCACTCTGTTTTCTCCTATATTGATACATGTATTTGGAACTCTAAATCCAACACGGTTTGTGCTAGCTTCTTGAAACTTGATACAGTAAAGTAGTTTCACGTTCTATCTCTATGTTTTGTTTCCTCTTGCTGTAGCCCTAAGCAGTGACTGTCGAGAACCACTTTCATGGAGAGGGGTTGCCAAGCTTCCAAAAATTACAAATCTCCAGAAATCTCAGCAAATATTTTTTCACCCAAACTGGATGATACTTTCAGGTAATGATCAGTACACTAAGGCGACTTGGTTCCCCAAAGTTCGTTCTTCTATGTTGAAGCGTTCATTTCCAATAACAGTTTGAATTTTTAGGTTTCACTCTGTTTTCTCCTATATTGATACATGTATTTGGAACTCTAAATCCAACACGGTTTGTGCTAGCTTCTTGAAACTTGATACAGTAAAGTAGTTTCACGTTCTATCTCTATGTTTTGTTTCCTCTTGCTGTAGCCCTAAGCAGTGACTGGCGAGAAACACTTTCATGGAGAGGGGTTGCCAAGCTTCCAAAAATTACGAATCTCCAGAAAGCTCAGCAAATATTTTTTCACCCAAACTGGATGATACTTTCAGGTAATGATCAGTACACGAAGGCGACTTGGTTCCCTAAATGTCGTTCTTCTATGTTGAAGCGTTCATTTCCAGTAACAGTTTGAATTTTTAGGTTTCACTCTGTTTTCTCCTATATTGATACATGTATTTGGAACTCTAAATCCAACATGGTTTGTGCTAGCTTCATGAAACTTGACAAAGTAAAGTAGTTTCACGTTCTACCTCTATATTCTGTTTCCTCTTGATGTAGCCCTAAGCAGTGACTGGCGAGAAACACTTTCATGGATAAAGGTTGCCAAGCTTCCAAAAGTTACGAATCTCCAGAAATCTCAGCAAATATTTTTTCACCCAAACTGGATGATACTTTCAGGTAATGATCAGTACACTAAGGCGACTTGGTTCCCCAAATTTCGTTCTTCTATGTTGAAGCGTTCATTTCCAGTAACAGTTTGAATTTTTAGGTTTCACTCTGTTTTCTCCTATATTGATACATGTATTTGGAACTCTAAATCCAACACAGTTTGTGCTAGCTTCTTGAAACTTGACACAGTAAAGTAGTTTCACGTTCTATCTCTATGTTTTGTTTCCTCTTGATGTAGCCCTAAGCAGTGACTGGCGAGAAACACTTTCATGGAAAGGGGTTGCCAAGCTTCCAAAAATTACGAATCTCCAGAAATCTCAGCAAATATATTTTCACCCAAACTGGATGATACTTTCAGGTAATGATCAGTACACTAAGGTGACTTGGTTCCCCAAATGTCGTTCTTCTATGTTGAAGCGTTCATTTCCAGTAACAGTTTGAATTTTTAGGTTTCACTCTGTTTTCTCCTATATTGATACATGTATTTGGAACTCTAAATCCAACACGGTTTGTGCTAGCTTCTTGAAACTTGACACAGTAAAGTAGTTTCACGTTCTATCTCTATGTTTTGTTTCCTCTTGCTGTAGCCCTAAGCAGTGACTGGCGAGAACCACTTTCATGGAGAGGGGTTGCCAAGCTTCCAAAAATTACGAATCTCCAGAAATCTCAGCAAATATTTTTTCACCCAAACTGGATGATACTTTCAGGTAATGATCAGTACACGAAGGCGACTTGGTTCCCCAAATGTCGTTCTTCTATGTTGAAGCGTTCATTTCCAGTAACAGTTTGAATTTTTAGGTTTCACTCTGTTTTCTCCTATATTGATACATGTATTTGGAACTCTAAATCCAACACGGTTTGTGCTAGCTTCTTGAAACTTGATACAGTAAAGTAGTTTCACGTTCTATCTCTATGTTTTCTTTCCTCTTGCTGTAGCCCTAAGCAGTGACTGGCGAGAACCACTTTCATGGAGAGGGGTTGCCAAGCTTCCAAAAATTACGAATCTCCAGAAATCTCAGCAAATATTTTTTCACCCAAACTGGATGATACTTTCAGGTAATGATCAGTACACTAAGGCGACTTGGTTCCCCAAATTTCGTTCTTCTATGTTGAAGCGTTCATTTCCAGTAACAGTTTGAATTTTTAGGTTTCACTCTGTTTTCTCCTATATTGATAGATGTATTTGGAACTCTAAATCCAAAACGGTTTGTGCTAGCTTCTTGAAACTTGACAAAGTAAAGTAGTTTCATGTTCTATCTCTAGGTTTTGTTTCCTCTTGCTGTAGCCCTAAGCAGTGACTGGCGAGAACCACTTTCATGGAGAGGGGTTGCCAAGCTTCCAAAAATTACGAATCTCCAGAAATCTCAGCAAATATTTTTTCACCCAAACTGGATGATACTTTCAGGTAATGATCAGTACACGAAGGCGACTTGGTTCCCCAAATGTCGTTCTTCTATGTTGAAGCGTTCATTTCCAGTAACAGTTTGAATTTTTAGGTTTCACTCTGTTTTCTCCTATATTGGTACATGTATTTGGAACTCTAAATCCAACACGGTTTGTGCTAGCTTCTTGAAACTTGACACAGTAAAGTAGTTTCACGTTCTATCTCTATGCTTTGTTTCCTCTTGATGTAGCCCTAAGCAGTGACTGGCGAGAAACACTTTCGTGGAAAGGGGTTGCCAAGCTTCCAAAAATTACGAATCTCCAGAAATCTCAGCAAATATTTTTTCACCCAAACTGGATGATACTTTCAGGTAATGATCAGTACACGAAGGCGACTTGGTTCCCCAAATGTCGTTCTTCTATGTTGAAGCGTTCATTTCCAGTAACACTTTGAATTTTTAGGTTTCACTCTGTTTTCTCCTATATTGATAGATGTATTTGGAACTCTAAATCCAACACGGTTTGTGCTAGCTTCATGAAACTTGACAAAGTAAAGTAGTTTCACGTTCTATCTCTATATTCTGTTTCCTCTTAATGTAGCCCTAAGCAGTGACTGGCGAGAAACACTTTCATGGAAAAAGGTTGCCAAGCTTCCAAAAGTTACGAATCTCCAGAAATCTCAGCAAATATTTTTTCACCCAAAGTGGATGATACTTTCAGGTAATGATCAGTACACGAAGGCGACTTGGTTCCCCAAATGTCGTTCTTCTATGTTGAAGCGTTCATTTCCAGTAACAGTTTGAATTTTTAGGTTTCACTCTGTTTTCTCCTATATAGATACATGTACTTGGAACTCTAAATCCAACACGGTTTGTGCTAGCTTCTTGAAACTTGATACAGTAAAGTAGTTTCACGTTCTATCTCTATGTTTTGTTTCGTCTTGCTGTAGCCCTAAGCAGTGACTGGCGAGAACCACTTTCATGGAGAGGGGTTGCCAAGCTTCCAAAAATTACGAATCTCCAGAAAGCTCTGCAAATATTTTTTCACCCAAACTGGATGATACTTTCAGGTAATGATCAGTACACGAAGGCGACTTGGTTCCCCAAATGTCGTTCTTCTATGTTGAAGCGTTCATTTCCAGTAACACTTTGAATTTTTAGGTTTCACTCTGTTTTCTCCTATATAGATAGATGTATTTGGAACTCTAAATCCAACACGGTTTGTGCTAGCTTCTTGAAACTTGACACAGTAAAGTAGTTTCAAATTCTATCTCTATGTTTTGTTTCCTCTTGATGTAGCCCTAAGCAGTGACTGGCGAGAAACACTTTCATGGAAAGGGGTTGCCAAGCTGCCAAAAATTACGAATCTCCAGAAATCTCAGCAAATATTTTTTCACCCAAACTGGATGATACTTTCAGGTAATGATCAGTACACTAAGGCGACTTGGTTCCCCAAATGTCGTTCTTCTATGTTGAAGCGTTCATTTCCTGTAACAGTTTGAATTTTTAGGTTTCACTCTGTTTTCTCCTATATTGATACATGTATTTGGAACTCTAAATTCAACACGGTTTGTGCTAGCTTCTTGAAACTTGATACAGTAAAGTAGTTTCACGTTCTATCTCTATGTTTTGTTTCCTCTTGCTGTAGCCCTAAGCAGTGACTGGCGAGAACCACTTTCATGGAGAGGGGTTGCCAAGCTTCCAAAAATTACGAATCTCCAGAAATCTCAGCAAATATTTTTTCACCCAAACTGGATGATACTTTCAGGTAATGATCAGTACACGAAGGCGACTTGGTTCCCCAAATGTCGTTCTTCTAAGTTGAAGCGTTCATTTCCAGTAACACTTTGAATTTTTTGGTTTCACTCTGTTTTCTCCTATATTGATAGATGTATTTGGAACTCTAAATCCAACACGGTTTGTGCTAGCTTCATGAAACTTGACAAAGTAAAGTAGTTTCACGTTCTATCTCTATATTCTGTTTCCTCTTGAGGTAGCCCTAAGCAGTGACTGGCGAGAAACACTTTCATGGAAAAAGGTTGCCAAGCTTCCAAAAGTTACGAATCTCCAGAAATCTCAGCAAATATTTTTTCACCCAAACTGGATGATACTTTCAGGTAATGATCAGTACACGAAGGCGACTTGGTTCCCCAAATTTCGTTCTTCTATGTTGAAGCGTTCATTTCCAGTAACAGTTTGAATTTTTAGGTTTCACTCTGTTTTCTCCTATATTGATAGATGTATTTGGAACTCTAAATCCAACACGGTTTGTGCTAGCTTCTTGAAACTTGACACAGTAAAGTAGTTTCACGTTCTATCTCTAGGTTTTGTTTCCTCTTGATGTAGCCCTAAGCAGTGACTGGCGAGAAACACTTTCATGGAAAGGGGTTGCCAAGCTTCCAAAAATTACGAATATCCAGAAATCTCAGCAAATATTTTTTCACCCAAACTGGATGATACTTTCAGGTAATGATCAGTACACGAAGGCGACTTGGCTCCCCAAATTTCGTTCTTCTATGTTGAAGCGTTCATTTCCAGTAACAGTTTGAATTTTTAGGTTTCACTCTGTCTTCTCCTATATTGATACATGTATTTGGAACTCTAAATCCAACACGGTTTGTGCTAGCTTCTTGAAACTTGATACAGTAAAGTAGTTTCACGTTCTATCTCTGTTTTGTTTCCTCTTGCTGTAGCCCTAAGCAGTGACTGGCGAGAACCACTTTCATGGAGAGGGGTTGCCAAGCTTCCAAAAATTACGAATCTCCAAAAATCTCAGCAAATATTTTTTCACCCAAACTGGATGATACTTTCAGGTAATGATCAGTACACGAAGGCGACTTGGTTCCCCAAATGTCGTTCTTCTATGTTGAAGCGTTTATTTCCAGTAACACTTTGAATTTTTAGGTTTCACTCTGTTTTCTCCTATATTGATAGATGTATTTGGAACTCTAAATCCAACACGGTTTGTGCTAGCTTCATGAAACTTGACAAAGTAAAGTAGTTTCACGTTCTATCTCTATATTCTGTTTCCTCTTGATGTAGCCCTAAGCAGTGACTGGCGAGAAACACTTTCATGGAAAAAGGTTTCCAAGCTTCCAAAAGTTACGAATCTCCAGAAATCTCAGCAAATATTTTTTCACCCAAACTGGATGATACTTTCAGGTAATGATCAGTACACGAAGGCGACTTGGTTCCCCAAATTTCGTTCTTCTACGTTGAAGCGTTCATTTCCAGTTACAGTTTGAATTTTTCGGTTTCACTCTGTTTTCTCCTATATTGATACATGTATTTGGAACTCTAAATTCAACACGGTTTGTGCTAGCTTCATGAAACTTGACAAAGTAAAGTAGTTTCACGTTCTATCTCTATATTCTGTTTCCTCTTGATGTAGCCCTAAGCAGTGACTGGCGAGAACCACTTTCATGGAAAGGGGTTGCCAAGGTTCCAAAAATTACGAATCTCCAGAAATCTCAGCAAATATTTTTTCACCCAAACTGGATGATACTTTCAGGTAATGATCAGTACACTAAGGCGACTTGGTTCCCCAAAGTTTGTTCTTCTATGTTGAAGCGTTCATTTCCAGTAACAGTTTGAATTTTTAGGTTTCACTCTGTTTTCTCCTATATTGATACATGTATTTGGAACTCTAAATCCAACACGGTTTGTGCTAGCTTCTTGAAACTTGATACAGTAAAGTAGTTTCACGTTCTATCTCTATGTTTTGTTTCCTCTTGCTGTAGCCCTAAGCAGTGACTGGCGAGAACCACTTTCATGGATAGGGGTTGCCAAGCTTCCAAAAATTACGAATCTCCAGAAATCTCAGCAAATATTTTTTCACCCAAACTGGATGATACTTTCAGGTAATGATCAGTACACGAAAGCGACTTGGTTCCCCAAATGTCGTTCTTCTATGTTGAAGCGTTCATTTCCAGTAACACTTTGAATTTTTAGGTTTCACTCTGTTTTCTCCTATATTGATAGATGTATTTGGAACTCTAAATCCAACACGGTTTGTGCTAGCTTCATGAAACTTGACAAAGTAAAGTAGTTTCACGTTCTATCTCTATATTCTGTTTCCTCTTGATGTAGCCCTAAGCAGTGACTGGCGAGAAACACTTTCATGGAAAAAGGTTGCCAAGCTTCCAAAAGTTACGAATCTCCAGAAATCTCAGCAAATATTTTTTCACCCAAACTGGATGATACTTTCAGGTAATGATCAGTACACGAAGGCGACTTGGTTCCCCAAATTTCGTTCTTCTATGTTGAAGCGTTCATTTCCAGTAACAGTTTGAATTTTTAGGTTTCACTCTGTTTTCTCCTATATAGATAGATGTATTTGGAACTCTAAATCCAACACGGTTTGTGCTAGCTTCTTGAAACTTGACACAGTAAAGTAGTTTCAAGTTCTATCTCTATGTTTTGTTTCCTCTTGATGTAGCCCTAAGCAGTGACTGGCGAGAAACACTTTCATGGAAAAAGGTTGCCAAGCTTCCAAAAGTTACGAATCTCCAGAAATCTCAGCAAATATTTTTACACCCAAACTGGATGATACTTTCAGGTAATGATCAGTACACTAAGGCGACTTGGTTCCCCAAATTTTGTTCTTCTATGTTGAAGCGTTCATTTCCAGTAACAGTTTGAATTTTTAGGTTTCACTCTGTTTTCTCCTATATTGATACATGTATTTGGAACTCTAAATCCAACACGGTTTGTGCTAGCTTCTTGAAACTTGATACAGTAAAGTAGTTTCACGTTCTATCTCTATGTTTTGTTTCCTCTTGATGTAGCCCTAAGCAGTGACTGGCGAGAACCACTTTCATGGAGAGGGGTTGCCAAGCTTCCAAAAATTACGAATCTCCAAATATCACAGCAAATATTTTTTCACCCAAACTGGATGATACTTTCAGGTAATGATCAGTACACTAAGGCGACTTGGTTCCCCAAATTTCGTTCTTCTATGTTGAAGCGTTCATTTCCAGTAACAGTTTGAATTTTTAGGTTTCACTCTGTTTTCTCCTATATAGATAGATGTATTTGGAACTCTAAATCCAACACGGTTTGTGCTAGCTTCTTGAAACTTGACACAGTAAAGTAGTTTCAAGTTCTATCTCTATGTTTTGTTTCCTCTTGATGTAGCCCTAAGCAGTGACTGGCGAGAAACACTTTCATGGAAAGGGGTTGCCAAGCTTCCAAAAATTACGAATCTCCAGAAATCTCAGCAAATATTTTTTCACCCAAACTGGATGATACTTTCAGGTAATGATCAGTACACTAAGGCGACTTGGTTCCCCAAAGTTCGTTCTTCTATGTTGAAGCGTTCATTTCCAGTAACAGTTTGAATTTTTAGGTTTCACTCTGTTTTCTCCTATATTGATACATGTATTTGGAACTCTAAATCCAACACGGTTTGTGCTAGCTTCTTGAAACTTGATACAGTAAAGTAGTTTCACGTTCTATCTCTATGTTTTGTTTCCTCTTGCTGTAGACCTAAGCAGTGACTGGCGAGAACCACTTTCATGGAGAGGGGTTGCCAAGCTTCCAAAAATTACGAATCTCCAGAAATCTCAGCAAATATTTTTTCACCCAAACTGGATGATACTTTCAGGTAATGATCAGTACACTAAGGCGACTTGGTTCCCCAAATGTCGTTCTTCTATGTTGAAGCGTTCATTTCCAGTAACAGTTTGAATTTTTAGGTTTCACTCTGTTTTCTCCTATATTGATACATGTATTTGGAACTCTAAATCCAACACGGTTTGTGCTAGCTTCATGAAACTTGACAAAGTAAAGTAGTTTCACGTTCTATCTCTATATTTTGTTTCCTCTTGATGTAGCCCTAAGCAGTGACTGGCGAGAAACACTTTCATGGAAAAAGTTGCCAAGCTTCCAAAAGTTACGAATCTCCAGAAATCTCAGGAAATATTTTTTCACCCAAACTGGATGATACTTTCAGGTAATGATCAGTACACGTAGGCGACTTGGTTCCCCAAATTTCGTTCTTCTATGTTGAAGCGTTCATTTCCAGTAACAGTTTGAATTTTTAGGTTTCACTCTGTTTTCTCCTATATAGATAGATGTATTTGGAACTCTAAATCCAACACGGTTTGTGCTAGCTTCTTGAAACTTGACACAGTAAAGTAGTTTCACGTTCTATCTCTATGTTTTGTTTCCTCTTGATGTCGCCCTAAGCAGTGACTGGCAAAAACACTTTCATGGAAAGGGGTTGCCAAGCTTCCAAAAATTACGAATCTCCAGAAATCTCAGCAAATATTTTTTCACCCAAACTGGATGATACTTTCAGGTAATGATCAGTACACTAAGGCGACTTGGTTCCCCAAAGTTCGTTCTTCTATGTTGAAGCGTTCATTTCCAGTAACAGTTTGAATTTTTAGGTTTCACTCTGTTTTCTCCTATATTGATACATGTATTTGGAACTCTAAATCCAACACGGTTTGTGCTAGCTTCTTGAAACTTGACACAGTAAAGTAGTTTCACGTTCTATCTCTATGTTTTGTTTCCTCTTGATGTAGCCCTAAGCAGTGACTGGCGAGAAACACTTTCATGGAAAGGGGTTGCCAAGCTTCCAAAAATTACGAATCTCCAGAAATCTCAGCAAATATTTTTTCACCCAAACTGGATGATACTTTCAGGTAATGATCAGTACACTAAGGCGACTTGGTTCCCCAAATGTCGTTCTTCTATGTTGAAGCGTTCATTTCCAGTAACAGTTTGAATTTTTAGGTTTCACTCTATTTTCTCCTATATTGATACATGTATTTGGAACTCTAAATCCAACACGGTTTGTGCTAGCTTCATGAAACTTGACAAAGTAAAGTAGTTTCACGTTCTATCTCTATATTCTGTTTCCTCTTGATGTAGCCCTAAGCAGTGACTGGCGAGAAACACTTTCATGGAAAAAGGTTGCCAAGCTTCCAAAAGTTACGAATCTCCAGAAATCTCAGCAAATATTTTTTCACCCAAACTGGATGATACTTTCAGGTAATGATCAGAACACGTAGGCGACTTGGTTCCCCAAATTTCGTTCTTCTATGTTGAAGCGTTCATGTCCAGTAACAGTTAGAATTTTTAGGTTTCACTCTGTTTTCTCCTATATAGATAGATGTATTTGGAACTCTAAATCCAACACGGTTTGTGCTAGCTTCTTGAAACTTGACACAGTAAAGTAGTTTCACGTTCTATCTCTATGTTTTGTTTCCTCTTGATATAGCCCTAAGCAGTGACTGGCAAAAACACTTTCATGGAAAGGGGTTGCCAAGCTTCCAAAAATTACGAATCTCCAGAAATCTCAGCAAATATTTTTTCACCCAAACTGGATGATACTTTCAGGTAATGATCAGTACACTAAGGCGACTTGGTTCCCCAAAGTTCGTTCTTCTATGTTGAAGCGTTCATTTCCAGTAACAGTTTGAATTTTTAGGTTTCACTCTGTTTTCTCCTATATTGATACATGTATTTGGAACTCTAAATCCAACACGGTTTGTGCTAGCTTCTTGAAACTTGATACAGTAAAGTAGTTTCACGTTCTATCTCTATGTTTTGTTTCCTCTTGCTGTAGCCCTAAGCAGTGACTGGCGAGAACCACTTTCATAAAGAGGGGTTGCCAAGCTTCCAAAAATTACGAATCTCCAGAAATCTCAGCAAATATATTTTCACCCAAACTGGATGATACTTTCAGGTAATGATCAGTACACGAAGGCGACTTGGTTCCCCAAATGTCGTTCTTCTATGTTGAAGCGTTCATTTCCAGTAACACTTTGAATTTTTAGGTTTCACTCTGTTTTCTCCTATATAGATAGATGTATTTGGAACTCTAAATCCAACACGGTTTGTGCTAGCTTCATGAAACTTGACAAAGTAAAGTAGTTTCACGTTCTATCTCTATATTCTGTTTCCTCTTGTTGTAGCCCTAAGCAGTGACTGGCGAGAAACACTTTCATGGAAAAAGGTTTCCAAGCTTCCAAAAGTTACGAATCTCCAGAAATCTCAGCAAATATTTTTTCACCCAAACTGGATGATACTTTCAGGTAATGATCAGTACACGAAGGCGACTTGGTTCCCCAAATTTCGTTCTTCTATGTTGAAGCGTTCATTTCCAGTAACAGTTTGAATTTTTAGGTTTCACTCTGTCTTCTCCTATATTGATACATGTATTTGGAACTCTAAATCCAACACGGTTTGTGCTAGCTTCTTGAAACTTGATACAGTAAAGTAGTTTCACGTTCTATCTCTATGTTTTGTTTCCTCTTGATGTAGCCCTAAGCAGTGACTGGCGAGAACCACTTTCATGGAGAGGGGTTGCCAAGCTTCCAAAAATTACGAATCTCCAAATATCACAGCAAATATTTTTTCACCCAAACTGGATGATACTTTCAGGTAATGATCAGTACACGAAGGCGACTTGGTTCCCCAAATTTCGTTCTTCTATGTTGAAGCGTTCATTTCCAGTAACAGTTTGAATTTTTAGGTTTCACTCTGTTTTCTCCTATATAGATAGATGTATTTGGAACTCTAAATCCAACACGGTTTGTGCTAGCTTCTTGAAACTTGACACAGTAAAGTAGTTTCAAGTTCTATCTCTATGTTTTGTTTCCTCTTGATGTAGCCCTAAGCAGTGACTGGCGAGAAACACTTTCATGGAAAGGGGTTGCCAAGCTTCCAAAAATTACGAATCTCCAGAAATCTCAGCAAATATTTTTTCACCCAAACTGGATGATACTTTCAGGTAATGATCAGTACACTAAGGCGACTTGGTTCCCCAAAGTTCGTTCTTCTATGTTGAAGCGTTCATTTCCAGTAACAGTTTGAATTTTTAGGTTTCACTCTGTTTTCTCCTATATTGATACATGTATTTGGAACTCTAAATCCAACACGGTTTGTGCTAGCTTCTTGAAACTTGATACAGTAAAGTAGTTTCACGTTCTATCTCTATGTTTTGTTTCCTCTTGCTGTAGACCTAAGCAGTGACTGGCGAGAACCACTTTCATGGAGAGGGGTTGCCAAGCTTCCAAAAATTACGAATCTCCAGAAATCTCAGCAAATATTTTTTCACCCAAACTGGATGATACTTTCAGGTAATGATCAGTACACTAAGGCGACTTGGTTCCCCAAATGTCGTTCTTCTATGTTGAAGCGTTCATTTCCAGTAACAGTTTGAATTTTTAGGTTTCACTCTGTTTTCTCCTATATTGATACATGTATTTGGAACTCTAAATCCAACACGGTTTGTGCTAGCTTCATGAAACTTGACAAAGTAAAGTAGTTTCACGTTCTATCTCTATATTTTGTTTCCTCTTGATGTAGCCCTAAGCAGTGACTGGCGAGAAACACTTTCATGGAAAAAGTTGCCAAGCTTCCAAAAGTTACGAATCTCCAGAAATCTCAGGAAATATTTTTTCACCCAAACTGGATGATACTTTCAGGTAATGATCAGTACACGTAGGCGACTTGGTTCCCCAAATTTCGTTCTTCTATGTTGAAGCGTTCATTTCCAGTAACAGTTTGAATTTTTAGGTTTCACTCTGTTTTCTCCTATATAGATAGATGTATTTGGAACTCTAAATCCAACACGGTTTGTGCTAGCTTCTTGAAACTTGACACAGTAAAGTAGTTTCACGTTCTATCTCTATGTTTTGTTTCCTCTTGATGTCGCCCTAAGCAGTGACTGGCAAAAACACTTTCATGGAAAGGGGTTGCCAAGCTTCCAAAAATTACGAATCTCCAGAAATCTCAGCAAATATTTTTTCACCCAAACTGGATGATACTTTCAGGTAATGATCAGTACACTAAGGCGACTTGGTTCCCCAAAGTTCGTTCTTCTATGTTGAAGCGTTCATTTCCAGTAACAGTTTGAATTTTTAGGTTTCACTCTGTTTTCTCCTATATTGATACATGTATTTGGAACTCTAAATCCAACACGGTTTGTGCTAGCTTCTTGAAATGACACAGTAAAGTAGTTTCACGTTCTATCTCTATGTTTTGTTTCCTCTTGATGTAGCCCTAAGCAGTGACTGGCGAGAAACACTTTCATGGAAAGGGGTTGCCAAGCTTCCAAAAATTACGAATCTCCAGAAATCTCAGCAAATATTTTTTCACCCAAACTGGATGATACTTTCAGGTAATGATCAGTACACTAAGGCGACTTGGTTCCCCAAATGTCGTTCTTCTATGTTGAAGCGTTCATTTCCAGTAACAGTTTGAATTTTTAGGTTTCACTCTATTTTCTCCTATATTGATACATGTATTTGGAACTCTAAATCCAACACGGTTTGTGCTAGCTTCATGAAACTTGACAAAGTAAAGTAGTTTCACGTTCTATCTCTATATTCTGTTTCCTCTTGATGTAGCCCTAAGCAGTGACTGGCGAGAAACACTTTCATGGAAAAAGGTTGCCAAGCTTCCAAAAGTTACGAATCTCCAGAAATCTCAGCAAATATTTTTTCACCCAAACTGGATGATACTTTCAGGTAATGATCAGAACACGTAGGCGACTTGGTTCCCCAAATTTCGTTCTTCTATGTTGAAGCGTTCATGTCCAGTAACAGTTAGAATTTTTAGGTTTCACTCTGTTTTCTCCTATATAGATAGATGTATTTGGAACTCTAAATCCAACACGGTTTGTGCTAGCTTCTTGAAACTTGACACAGTAAAGTAGTTTCACGTTCTATCTCTATGTTTTGTTTCCTCTTGATATAGCCCTAAGCAGTGACTGGCAAAAACACTTTCATGGAAAGGGGTTGCCAAGCTTCCAAAAATTACGAATCTCCAGAAATCTCAGCAAATATTTTTTCACCCAAACTGGATGATACTTTCAGGTAATGATCAGTACACTAAGGCGACTTGGTTCCCCAAAGTTCGTTCTTCTATGTTGAAGCGTTCATTTCCAGTAACAGTTTGAATTTTTAGGTTTCACTCTGTTTTCTCCTATATTGATACATGTATTTGGAACTCTAAATCCAACACGGTTTGTGCTAGCTTCTTGAAACTTGATACAGTAAAGTAGTTTCACGTTCTATCTCTATGTTTTGTTTCCTCTTGCTGTAGCCCTAAGCAGTGACTGGCGAGAACCACTTTCATAAAGAGGGGTTGCCAAGCTTCCAAAAATTACGAATCTCCAGAAATCTCAGCAAATATATTTTCACCCAAACTGGATGATACTTTCAGGTAATGATCAGTACACGAAGGCGACTTGGTTCCCCAAATGTCGTTCTTCTATGTTGAAGCGTTCATTTCCAGTAACACTTTGAATTTTTAGGTTTCACTCTGTTTTCTCCTATATAGATAGATGTATTTGGAACTCTAAATCCAACACGGTTTGTGCTAGCTTCATGAAACTTGACAAAGTAAAGTAGTTTCACGTTCTATCTCTATATTCTGTTTCCTCTTGTTGTAGCCCTAAGCAGTGACTGGCGAGAAACACTTTCATGGAAAAAGGTTTCCAAGCTTCCAAAAGTTACGAATCTCCAGAAATCTCAGCAAATATTTTTTCACCCAAACTGGATGATACTTTCAGGTAATGATCAGTACACGAAGGCGACTTGGTTCCCCAAATTTCGTTCTTCTATGTTGAAGCGTTCATTTCCAGTAACAGTTTGAATTTTTAGGTTTCACTCTGTCTTCTCCTATATTGATACATGTATTTGGAACTCTAAATCCAACACGGTTTGTGCTAGCTTCTTGAAACTTGATACAGTAAAGTAGTTTCACGTTCTATCTCTGTTTTGTTTCCTCTTGCTGTAGCCTTAAGCAGTGACTGGCGAGAACCACTTTCATGGAGAGGGGTTGCCAAGCTTCCAAAAATTACGAATCTCCAAAAATCTCAGCAAATATTTTTTCACCCAAACTGGATGATACTTTCAGGTAATGATCAGTACACTAAGGCGACTTGGTTCCCCATATTTCGTTCTTCTATGTTGAAGCGTTCATTTCCAGTAACAGTTTGAATTTTTAGGTTTCACTCTGTTTTCTCCTATATTGATACATGTATTTGGAACTCTAAATCCAACACGGTTTGTGCTAGCTTCTTGAAACTTGATACAGTAAAGTAGTTTCACGTTCTATCTCTATGTTTTGTTTCCTCTTGATGTAGCCCTAAGCAGTGACTGGCGAGAACCACTTTCATGGAGAGGGGTTGCCAAGCTTCCAAAAATTACGAATCTCCAAATATCTCAGCAAATATTTTTTCACCCAAACTGGATGATACTTTCAGGTAATGATCAGTACACGAAGGCGACTTGGTTCCCCAAATGTCGTTCTTCTATGTTGAAGCGTTCATTTCCAGTAACACTTTGAATTTTTAGGTTTCACTCTGTTTTCTCCTATATTGATAGATGTATTTGGAACTCTAAATCCAACACGGTTTGTGCTAGCTTCATGAAACTTGACAAAGTAAAGTAGTTTCACGTTCTATCTCTATATTCTGTTTCCTCTTGATGTAGCCCTAAGCAGTGACTGGCGAGAAACACTTTCATGGAAAAAGGTTGCCAAGCTTCCAAAAGTTACGAATCTCCAGAAATCTCAGCAAATATTTTTTCACCCAAACTGGATGATACTTTCAGGTAATGATCAGTACACGAAGGCGATTTGGTTCCCCAAATTTCGTTCTTCTACGTTGAAGCGTTCATTTCCAGTAACAGTTTGAATTTTTAGGTTTCACTCTGTTTTCTCCTATATTGATACATGTATTTGGAACTCTAAATCCAACAAGGTTTGTGCTAGCTTCATGAAACTTGACAAAGTAAAGTAGTTTCACGTTCTATCTCTATATTCTGTTTCCTCTTGATGTAGCCCTAAGCAGTGACTGGCGAGAAACACTTTCATGGAAAAAGGTTGCCAAGCTTCCAAAAGTTACGAATCTCCAGAAATCTCAGCAAATATTTTTTCACCCAAACTGGATGATACTTTCAGGTAATGATCAGTACACGTAGGCGACTTGGTTCCCCAAATTTCGTTCTTCTATGTTGAAGCGTTCATTTCCAGTAACAGTTTGAATTTTTAGGTTTCACTCTGTTTTCTCCTATATAGATAGATGTATTTGGAACTCTAAATCCAGCACGGTTTGTGCTACCTTCTTGAAACTTGACACAGTAAAGTAGTTTCAAGTTCTATCTCTATGTTTTGTTTCCTCTTGATGTAGCCCTAAGCAGTGACTGGCAAAAACACTTTCATGGAAAGGGGTTGCCAAGCTTCCAAAAATTACGAATCTCCAGAAATCTCAGCAAATATTTTTTCACCCAAACTGGATGATACTTTCAGGTAATGATCAGTACACTAAGGCGACTTGGTTCCCCAAAGTTCGTTCTTCTATGTTGAAGCGTTCATTTCCAGTAACAGTTTGAATTTTTAGGTTTCACTCTGTTTTCTCCTATATTGATACATGTATTTGGAACTCTAAATCCAACACGGTTTGTGCTAGCTTCTTGAAACTTGATACAGTAAAGCAGTTTCACGTTCTATCTCTGTTTTGTTTCCTCTTGCTGTAGCCCTAAGCAGTGACTGGTGAGAACCACTTTCATGGAGAGGGGTTGCCAAGCTTCCAAAAATTACGAATCTCCAAAAATCTCAGCAAATATTTTTTCACCCAAACTGGATGATACTTTCAGGTAATGATCAGTACACGTAGGCGACTTGGTTCCCCAAATTTCGTTCTTCTATGTTGAAGCGTTCATTTCCAGTAACAGTGTGAATTTTTAGGTTTCACTCTGTTTTCTCCTATATTGATACATGTATTTGGAACTCTAAATCCAACACGGTTTGTGCTAGCTTCTTGAAACTTGACACAGTAAAGTAGTTTCACGTTCTAACTCTAGGTTTTGTTTCCTCTTGATGTAGCCCTAAGCAGTGACTGGCGAGAAACACTTTCATGGAAAGGGGTTGCCAAGCTTCCAAAAATTACGAATCTCCAGAAATCTCAGCAAATATTTTTTCACCCAAACTGGATGATACTTTCAGGTAATGATCAGTACACTAAGGCGACTTGGTTCCCCAAATTTCGTTCTTCTATGTTGAAGCGTTCATTTCCAGTAACAGTTTGAATTTTTAGGTTTCACTCTGTTTTCTCCTATATTGATACATGTATTTGGAACTCTAAATCCAACACGGTTTTTGCTAGCTTCTTGAAACTTGATACAGTAAAGTAGTTTCACGTTCTATCTCTATGTTTTGTTTCCTCTTGATGTAGCCCTAAGCAGTGACTGGCGAGAACCACTTTCATGGAGAGGGGTTGCCAAGCTTCCAAAAATTACGAATCTCCAAATATCTCAGCAAATATTTTTTCACCCAAACTGGATGATACTTTCAGGTAATGATCAGTACACCAAGGCGACTTGGTTCCCCAAATGTCGTTCTTCTATGTTGAAGCGTTCATTTCCAGTAACAGTTTGAATTTTTAGGTTTCACTCTGTTTTCTCCTATATTGATAGATGTATTTGGAACTCTAAATCCAACACGGTTTGTGCTAGCTTCTTGAAACTTGACACAGTAAAGTAGTTTCACGTTCTAACTCTAGGTTTCGTTTCCTCTTGATGTAGCCCTAAGCAGTGACTGGCGAGAAACACTTTCATGGAAAGGGGTTGCCAAGCTTCCAAAAATTACGAATCTCCAGAAATCTCAGCAAATATTTTTTCACCCAAACTGGATGATACTTTCAGGTAATGATCAGTACACTAAGGCGACTTGGTTCCCCAAATTTTGTTCTTCTATGTTGAAGCGTTCATTTCCAGTAACAGTTTGAATTTTTAGGTTTCACTCTGTTTTCTCCTATATTGATACATGTATTTGGAACTCTAAATCCAACACGGTTTGTGCTAGCTTCTTGAAACATGATACAGTAAAGTAGTTTCACGTTCTATCTCTATGTTTTGTTTCCTCTTGATGTAGCCCTAAGCAGTGACTGGCGAGAACCACTTTCATGGAGAGGGGTTGCCAAGCTTCCAAAAATTACGAATCTCCAAATATCTCAGCAAATATTTTTTCACCCAAACTGGATGATACTTTCAGGTAATGATCAGTACACTAAGGCGACTTGGTTCCCCAAATTTCGTTCTTCTATGTTGAAGCGTTCATTTCCAGTAACAGTTTGAATTTTTAGGTTTCACTCTGTTTTCTCCTATATAGATAGATGTATTTGGAACTCTAAATCCAACACGGTTTGTGCTAGCTTCTTGAAACTTGACACAGTAAAGTAGTTTCAAGTTCTATCTCTATGTTTTGTTTCCTCTTGATGTAGCCCTAAGCAGTGACTGGCGAGAAACACTTTCATGGAAAGGGGTTGCCAAGCTTCCAAAAATTACGAATCTCCAGAAATCTCAGCAAATATTTTTTCACCCAAACTGGATGATACTTTCAGGTAATGATCAGTACACTATGGCGACTTGGTTCCCCAAATGTCGTTCTTCTATGTTGAAGCGTTCATTTCCTGTAACAGTTTGAATTTTTAGGTTTCACTCTGTTTTCTCCTATATTGATACATGTATTTGGAACTCTAAATCCAACACGGTTTGTGCTAGCTTCTTGAAACTTGATACAGTAAAGTAGTTTCACTTTCTATCTCTATGTTTTGTTTCCTCTTGCTGTAGCCCTAAGCAGTGACTGGCGAGAACCACTTTCATGGAGAGGGGTTGCCAAGCTTCCAAAAATTACGAATCTCCAGAAATCTCAGCAAATATTTTTTCACCCAAACTGGATGATACTTTCAGGTAATGATCAGTACACTAAGGCGACTTGGTTCCCCAAATTTCGTTCTTCTATGTTGAAGCGTTCATTTCCAGTAACAGTGTGAATTTTTAGGTTTCACTCTGTTTTCTCCTATATTGATACATGTATTTGGAACTCTAAATCCAACACGGTTTGTGCTAGCTTCTTGAAACTTGACACAGTAAAGTAGTTTCACGTTCTATCTCTATGTTTTGTTTCCTCTTGATATAGCCCTCAGCAGTGACTGGCAAAAACACTTTCATGGAAAGGGGTTGCCAAGGTTCCAAAAATTACGAATCTCCAGAAATCTCAGCAAATATTTTTTCACCCAAACTGGATGATACTTTCAGGTAATGATCAGTACACTAAGGCGACTTGGTTCCCCAAAGTTCGTTCTTCTATGTTGAAGCGTTCATTTCCAGTAACAGTTTGAATTTTTAGGTTTCACTCTGTTTTCTCCTATATTGATACATATATTTGGAACTCTAAATCCAACACGGTTTGTGCTAGCTTCTTGAAACTTGATACAGTAAAGTAGTTTCACGTTCTATCTCTATGTTTTGTTTCCTCTTGCTGTAGCCCTAAGCAGTGACTGGCGAGAACCACTTTCATGGAGAGGGGTTGCCAACCTTCCAAAAATTACGAATCTCCAGAAATCTCAGCAAATATTTTTTCACCCAAACTGGATGATACTTTCAGGTAATGATCAGTACACGAAGGCGACTTGGTTCCCCAAATGTCGTTCTTCTATGTTGAAGCGTTCATTTCCAGTAACACTTTGAATTTTTAGGTTTCACTCTGTTTTCTCCTATATTGATAGATGTATTTGGAACTCTAAATCCAACACGGTTTGTGCTAGCTTCATGAAACTTGACAAAGTAAAGTAGTTTCACGTTCTATCTCTATATTCTGTTTCCTCTTGATGTAGCCCTAAGCAGTGACTGGCGAGAAACACTTTCATGGAAAAAGGTTGCCAAGCTTCCAAAAGTTACGAATGTCCAGAAATCTCAGCAAATATTTTTTCACCCAAACTGGATGATACTTTCAGGTAATGATCAGTACACGAAGGCGACTTGGTTCCCCAAATTTCGTTCTTCTATGTTGAAGCGTTCATTTCCAGTAACAGTGTGAATTTTTAGGTTTCACTCTGTTTTCTCCTATATTGATACATGTATTTGGAACTCTAAATCCAACACGGTTTGTGCTAGCTTCTTGAAACTTGACAAAGTAAAGTAGTTTCACGTTCTAACTCTAGGTTTTGTTTCCTCTTGATGTAGCCCTAAGCAGTGACTGGCGAGAAACACTTTCATGGAGAGGGGTTGCCAAGCTTCCAAAAATTACGAATCTCCAGAAATCTCAGCAAATATTTTTTCACCCAAACTGGATGATACTTTCAGGTAATGATCAGTACACTCAGGCGACTTGGTTCCCCAAATTTTGTTCTTCTATGTTGAAGCGTTCATTTCCAGTAACAGTTTGAATTTTTAGGTTTCACTCTGTTTTCTCCTATATTGATACATGTATTTGGAACTCTAAATCCAACACGGTTTGTGCTAGCTTCTTGAAACTTGATACAGTAAAGTAGTGTCACGTTCTATCTCTATGTTTTGTTTCCTCTTGATGTAGCCCTAAGCAGTGACTGGCGAGAACCACTTTCATGGAGAGGGGTTGCCAAGCTTCCAAAAATTACGAATCTCCAGAAATCTCAGCAAATATTTTTTCACCCAAACTGGATGATACTTTCAGGTAATGATCAGTACACGTAGGCGACTTGGTTCCCCAAATTTCGTTCTTCTATGTTGAAGCGTTCATTTCCAGTAACAGTTTGAATTTTTAGGTTTCACTCTGTTTTCTCCTATATTGATACATGTATTTGGAACTCTAAATCCAACACGGTTTGTGCTAGCTTCTTGAAACTTGATAGAGTAAAGTAGTTTCACGTTGTATCTCTATGTTTTGTTTCCTCTTGCTGTAGCCCTAAGCAGTGACTGGCGAGAAACACTTTCATGGAAAGGGGTTGCCAAGCTTCCAAAAATTACGAATCTCCAGAAATCTCAGCAAATATTTTTTCACCCAAACTGGATGATACTTTCAGGTAATGATCAGTACACTAAGGCGACTTGGTTTCCCAAAGTTCGTTCTTCTATGTTGAAGCGTTCATTTCCAATAACAGTTTGAATTTTTAGGTTTCACTCTGTTTTCTCCTATATTGATACATGTATTTGGAACTCTAAATCCAACACGGTTTGTGCTAGCTTCTTGAAACTTGATACAGTAAAGTAGTTTCACGTTCTATCTCTATGTTTTGTTTCCTCTTGCTGTAGCCCTAAGCAGTGACTGGCGAGAACCACTTTCATGGAGAGGGGTTGCCAAGCTTCCAAAAATTACGAATCTCCAGAAATCTCAGCAAATATTTTTTCACCCAAACTGGATGATACTTTCAGGTAATGATCAGTACACTAAGGCGACTTGGTTCCCCAAAGTTCGTTCTTCTATGTTGAAGCGTTCATTTCCAATAACAGTTTGAATTTTTAGGTTTCACTCTGTTTTCTCCTATATTGATACATGTATTTGGAACTCTAAATCCAACACGGTTTGTGCTAGCTTCTTGAAACTTGATACAGTAAAGTAGTTTCACGTTCTATCTCTATGTTTTGTTTCCTCTTGATGTAGCCCTAAGCAGTGACCGGCGAGAACCACTTTCATGGAGAGGGGTTGCCAAGCTTCCAAAAATTACGAATCTCCAGAAAGCTCAGCAAATATTTTTTCACCCAAACTGGATGATACTTTCAGGTAATGATCAGTACACGAAGGCGACTTGGTTCCCCAAATTTCGTTCTTCTATGTTGAAGCGTTCATTTCCAGTAACAGTTTGAATTTTTAGGTTTCACTCTGTTTTCTCCTATATTGATACATGTATTTGGAACTCTAAATCCAACACGGTTTGTGCTAGCTTCATGAAACTTGACAAAGTAAAGTAGTTTCACGTTCTATCTCTATATTCTGTTTCCTCTTGATGTAGCCCTAAGCAGTGACTGGCGAGAAACGCTTTCATGGAAAAAGGTTGCCAAGCTTCCAAAAGTTGCGAATCTCCAGAAATCTCAGCAAATATTTTTTCACCCAAACTGGATGATACTTTCAGGTAATGATCAGTACACGTAGGCGACTTGGTTCCCCAAATTTCGTTCTTCTATGTTGAAGCGTTCATTTCCAGTAACAGTTTGAATTTTTAGGTTTCACTCTGTTTTCTCCTATATTGATACATGTATTTGGAACTCTAAATCCAACACGGTTTGTGCTAGCTTCTTGAAACTTGATACAGTAAAGTAGTTTCACGTTCTATCTCTATGTTTTGTTTCCGCTTGCTGTAGCCCTAAGCAGTGACTGGCGAGAAACACTTTTATTGAAAGGGGTTGCCAAGCTTCCAAAAATTACGAATCTCCAGAAATCTCAGCAAATATTTTTTCACCCAAACTGGATGATACTTTCAGGTAATGATCAGTACACTAAGGCGACTTGGTTCCCCAAATGTCGTTCTTCTATGTTGAAGCATTCATTTCCTGTAACAGTTTGAATTTTTAGGTTTCACTCTGTTTTCTCCTATATTGATACATGTATTTGGAACTCTAAATCCAACACGGTTTGTGCTAGCTTCTTGAAACTTGACACAGTAAAGTAGTTTCACGTTCTATCTCTATGTTTTGATTCCTCTTGCTGTAGCCCTAAGCAGTGACTGGCGAGAACCACTTTCATGGAGAGGGGTTGCCAAGCTTCCAAAAATTACGAATCTCCAGAAATCTCAGCAAATATTTTTTCACCCAAACTGGATGATACTTTCAGGTAATGATCAGTACACTGAGGCGACTTGGTTCCCCAAATTTCGTTCTTCTATGTTGAAGCGTTCATTTCCAGTAACAGTTTGAATTTTTAGGTTTCACTCTGTTTTCTCTTATATTGATACATGTATTTGGAACTCTAAATCCAACACGGTTTGTGCTAGCTTCTTGAAACTTGACACAGTAGTTTCACGTTCTATCTCTATGTTTTGTTTCCTCTTGATGTAGCCCTAAGCAGTGACTGGCAAAAACACTTTCATGGAAAGTGGTTGCCAAGCTTCCAAAAATTACGAATCTCCAGAAATCTCAGCAAATATTTTTTCACCCAAACTGGATGATACTTTCAGGTAATGATCAGTACACTAAGGCGACTTGGTTCCCCAAAGTTCGTTCTTCTATGTTGAAGCGTTCATTTCCAGTAACAGTTTGAATTTTTAGGTTTCACTCTGTTTTCTCCTATATTGATACATGTATTTGGAACTCTAAATCCAACACGGTTTGTGCTAGCTTCTTGAAACTTGATACAGTAAAGTAGTTTCACGTTCTATCTCTATGTTTTGTTTCCTCTTGCTGTAGCCCTAAGCAGTGACTGGCGAGAACCACTTTCATGGAGAGGGGTTGCCAAGCTTCCAAAAATTACGAATCTCCAGAAATCTCAGCAAATATTTTTTCACCCAAACTGGATGATACTTTCAGGTAATGATCAGTACACGAAGGCGACTTGGTTCCCCAAATGTCGTTCTTCTAAGTTGAAGCGTTCATTTCCAGTAACACTTTGAATTTTTTGGTTTCACTCTGTTTTCTCCTATATTGATAGATGTATTTGGAACTCTAAATCCAACACGGTTTGTGCTAGCTTCATGAAACTTGACAAAGTAAAGTAGTTTCACGTTCTATCTCTATATTCTGTTTCCTCTTGATGTAGCCCTAAGCAGTGACTGGCGAGAAACACTTTCATGGAAAAAGGTTGCCAAGCTTCCAAAAGTTACGAATCTCCAGAAATCTCAGCAAATATTTTTTCACCCAAACTGGATGATACTTTCAGGTAATGATCAGTACACGAAGGCGACTTGGTTCCCCAAATTTCGTTCTTCTATGTTGAAGCGTTCATTTCCAGTAACAGTTTGAATTTTTAGGTTTCACTCTGTTTTCTCCTATATTGATAGATGTATTTGGAACTCTAAATCCAACACGGTTTGTGCTAGCTTCTTGAAACTTGACACAGTAAAGTAGTTTCACGTTCTATCTCTAGGTTTTGTTTCCTCTTGATGTAGCCCTAAGCAGTGACTGGCTAGAACCACTTTCATGGAAAGGGGTTGCCAAGCTTCCAATAATTACGAATCTCCAGAAATCTCAGCAAATATTTTTTCACCCAAACTGGATGATACTTTCAGGTAATGATCAGTACACGAAGGCGACTTGGCTCCCCAAATTTCGTTCTTCTATGTTGAAGCGTTCATTTCCAGTAACAGTTTGAATTTTTAGGTTTCACTCTGTCTTCTCCTATATTGATACATGTATTTGGAACTCTAAATCCAACACGGTTTGTGCTAGCTTCTTGAAACTTGATACAGTAAAGTAGTTTCACGTTCTATCTCTGTTTTGTTTCCTCTTGCTGTAGCCCTAAGCAATGACTGGCGAGAAACACTTTCAAGGAAAGGGGTTGCCAAGCTTCCAAAAATTACGAATCTCCAGAAATCTCAGCAAATATTTTTTCACCCAAACTGGATGATACTTCCAGGTAATGATCAGTACACTAAGGCGACTTGGTTCCCCAAATTTTGTTCTTCTATGTTGAAGCGTTCATTTCCAGTAACAGTTTGAATTTTTAGGTTTCACTCTGTTTTCTCCTATATTGATACATGTATTTGGAACTCTAAATCCAACACGGTTTGTGCTAGCTTCTTGAAACTTGATACAGTAAAGTAGTTTCACGTTCTATCTCTATGTTTTGTTTCCTCTTGATGTAGCCCTAAGCAGTGACTGGCGAGAACCACTTTCATGGAGAGGGGTTGCCAAGCTTCCAAAAATTACGAATCTCCAAATATCTCAGCAAATATTTTTTAACCCAAACTGGATGATACTTTCAGGTAATGATCAGTACACTAAGGCGACTTGGTTCCCCAAATTTCGTTCTTCTATGTTGAAGCGTTCATTTCCAATAACAGTTTGAATTTTTAGGTTTCACTCTGTTTTCTCCTATATAGATAGATGTATTTGGAACTCTAAATCCAACACGGTTTGTGCTAGCTTCTTGAAACTTGACACAGTAAAGTAGTTTCAAGTTCTATCTCTATGTTTTGTTTCCTCTTGATGTAGCCCTAAGCAGTGACTGGCGAGAAACACTTTCATGGAAAGGGGTTGCCAAGCTTCCAAAAATTACGAATCTCCAGAAATCTCAGCAAATATTTTTTCACCCAAACTGGATGATACTTTCAGGTAATGATCAGTACACTATGGCGACTTGGTTCCCCAAATGTCGTTCTTCTATGTTGAAGCGTTCATTTCCTGTAACAGTTTGAATTTTTAGGTTTCACTCTGTTTTCTCCTATATTGATACATGTATTTGTAACTCTAAATCCAACACGGTTTGTGCTAGCTTCTTGAAACTTGACACAGTAAAGTAGTTTCACGTTCTATCTCTATGTTTTGTTTCCTCTTGCTGTAGCCCTAAGCAGTGACTGGCGAGAACCACTTTCATGGAGAGGGGTTGCCAAGCTTCCAAAAATTACGAATCTCCAGAAATCTCAGCAAATATTTTTTCACCCAAACTGGATGATACTTTCAGGTAATGATCAGTACACTAAGGCGACTTGGTTCCCCAAAGTTCGTTCTTCTATGTTGAAGCGTTCATTTCCAGTAACAGTTTGAATTTTTAGGTTTCACTCTGTTTTCTCCTATATTGATACATGTATTTGGAACTCTAAATCCAACACGGTTTGTGCTAGCTTCTTGAAACTTGACACAGTAAAGTAGTTTCACGTTCTATCTCTATGTTTTGTTTCCTCTTGATGTAGCCCTAAGCAGTGACTGGCGAGAAACACTTTCATGGAAAGGGGTTGCCAAGCTTCCAAAAATTACGAATCTCCAGAAATCTCAGCAAATATTTTTTCACCCAAACTGGATGATACTTTCAGGTAATGATCAGTACACTAAGGCGACTTGGTTCCCCAAATGTCGTTCTTCTATGTTGAAGCGTTCATTTCCAGTAACAGTTTGAATTTTTAGGTTTCACTCTGTTTTCTCCTATATTGATACATGTATTTGGAACTCTAAATCCAACACGGTTTGTGCTAGCTTCATGAAACTTGACAAAGTAAAGTAGTTTCACGTTCTATTTCTATATTCTGTTTCCTCTTGATGTAGCCCTAAGCAGTGACTGGCGAGAAACACTTTCATGGAAAAAGGTTGCCAAGCTTCCAAAAGTTACGAATCTCCAGAAATCTCAGCAAATATTTTTTCACCCAAACTGGATGATACTTTCAGGTAATGATCAGTACACGTAGGCGACTTGGTTCCCCAAATTTCGTTCTTCTATGTTGAAGCGTTCATTTCCAGTAACAGTTTGAATTTTTAGGTTTCACTCTGTTTTCTCCTATATAGATAGATGTATTTGGAACTCTAAATCCAACACGGTTTGTGCTAGCTTCTTGAAACTTGACACAGTAAAGTAGTTTCAAGTTCTATCTCTATGTTTTGTTTCCTCTTGATGTAGCCCTAAGCAGTGACTGGCAAAAACACTTTCATTGAAAGGGGTTGCCAAGCTTCCAAAAATTACGAATCTCCAGAAATCTCAGCAAATATTTTTTCACCCAAACTGGATGATACTTTCAGGTAATGATCAGTACACTAAGGCGACTTGGTTCCCCAAATTTCGTTCTTCTATGTTGAAGCGTTCATTTCCAGTAACAGTTTGAATTTTTAGGTTTCACTCTGTTTTCTCCTATATTGATACATTTATTTGGAACTCTAAATCCAACACGGTTTTTGCTAGCTTCTTGAAACTTGATACAGTAAAGTAGTTTCACGTTCTATCTCTATGTTTTGTTTCCTCTTGCTGTAGCCCTAAGCAGTGACTGGCGAGAACCACTTTCATGGAGAGGGGTTGCCAAGCTTCCAAAAATTACGAATCTCCAGAAATCTCAGCAAATATTTTTTCACCCAAACTGGATGATACTTTCAGGTAATGATCAGTACACTAAGGCGACTTGGTTCCCCAAATGTCGTTCTTCTATGTTGAAGCGTTCATTTCCAGTAACACTTTGAATTTTTAGGTTTCACTCTGTTTTCTCCTATATTGATAGATGTATTTGGAACTCTAAATCCAACACGGTTTGTGCTAGCTTCTTGAAACTTGACACAGTAAAGTAGTTTCACGTTCTATCACTAGGTTTTGTTTCCTCTTGATGTAGCCCTAAGCAGTGACTGGCGAGAACCACTTTCATGGAAAGGGGTTGCCAAGCTTCCAATAATTACGAATCTCCAGAAATCTCAGCAAATATTTTTTCACCCAAAGTGGATGATACTTTCAGGTAATGATCAGTACACTAAGGCGACTTGGTTCCCCAAATTTCGTTCTTCTATGTTGAAGCGTTCATTTCCAGTAACAGTTTGAATTTTTAGGTTTCACTCTGTCTTCTCCTATATTGATACATGTATTTGGAACTCTAAATCCAACACGGTTTGTGCTAGCTTCTTGAAACTTGATACAGTAAAGTAGTTTCAGGTTCTATCTCTGTTTTGTTTCCTCTTGCTGTAGCCTTAAGCAGTGACTGGCGAGAACCACTTTCATGGAGAGGGGTTGCCAAGCTTCCAAAAATTACGAATCTCCAAAAATCTCAGCAGATATTTTTTCACCCAAAGTGGATGATACTTTCAGGTAATGATCAGTACACGTAGGCGACTTGGTTCCCCAAATGTCGTTCTTCTATGTTGAAGCGTTCATTTCCAGTAACAGTTTGAATTTTTAGGTTTCACTCTGTTTTCTCCTATATTGATACATGTATTTGGAACTCAAAATCCAACACGGTTTGTGCTAGCTTCTTGAAACTTGACACAGTAGTTTCACGTTCTATCTCTAGGTTTTGTTTCCTCTTGATGTAGCCCTAAGCAGTGACTGGCGAGAAACACTTTCATGGAAAGGGGTTGCCAAGCTTCCAAAAATTACGAATCTCCAGAAATCTCAGCAAATATTTTTTCACCCAAACTGGATGATACTTTCAGGTAATGATCAGTACACTAAGGTGACTTGGTTCCCCAAATTTCGTTCTTCTATGTTGAAGCGTTCATTTCCAGTAACAGTTTGAATTTTTAGGTTTCACTCTGTCTTCTCCTATATTGATACATGTATTTGGAACTCTAAATCCAACACGGTTTGTGCTAGCTTCTTGAAACTTGATACAGTAAAGTAGTTTCACGTTCTATCTCTATGTTTTGTTTCCTCTTGATGTAGCCCTAAGCAGTGAGTGGCGAGAACCACTTTCATGGAGAGGGTTTGCCAAGCTTCCAAAAATTACGAATCTCCAAAAATCTCAGCAAATATTTTTTCACCCAAACTGGATGATACTTTCAGGTAATGATCAGTACACTAAGGCGACTTGGTTCCCCAAATTTCGTTCTTCTATGTTGAAGCGTTCATTTCCAGTAACAGTTTGAATTTTTAGGTTTCACTCTGTTTTCTCCTATATTGATACATGTATTTGGAACTCTAAATCCAACACGGTTTGTGCTAGCTTCTTGAAACTTGACACAGTAAAGTAGTTTCAAGTTCTATCTCTATGTTTTGTTTCCTCTTGATGTAGCCCTAAGCAGTGACTGATGAGAAACACTTTCATGGAAAGGGGTTGCCAAGCTTCCAAAAATTACGAATCTCCAGAAATCTCAGCAAATATTTTTTCACCCAAACTGGATGATACTTTCAGGTAATGATCAGTACACTAAGGCGACTTGGTTCCCCAAATGTCGTTCTTCTATGTTGAAGCGTTCATTTCCTGTAACAGTTTGAATTTTTAGGTTTCACTCTGTTTTCTCCTATATTGATACATGTATTTGGAACTCTAAATACAACACGGTTTGTGCTAGCTTCTTGAAACTTGACACAGTAAAGTAGTTTCACGTTCTATCTCTATGTTTTATTTCCTCTTGCTGTAGCCCTAAGCAGTGACTGGCGAGAACCACTTTCATGGAGAGGGGTTGCCAAGCTTCCAAAAATTACGAATCTCCAGAAATCTCAGCAAATATTTTTTCACCCAAACTGGATGATACTTTCAGGTAATGATCAGTACACTAAGGCGACTTGGTTCCCCAAAGTTCGTTCTTCTATGTTGAAGCGTTCATTTCCAGTAACAGTTTGAATTTTTAGGTTTGACTCTGTTTTCTCCTATATTGATACATGTATTTGGAACTCTAAATCCAACACGGTTTGTGCTAGCTTCTTGAAACTTGACACAGTAAAGTAGTTTCACGTTCTATCTCTATGTTTTGTTTCCTCTTGATGTAGCCCTAAGCAGTGACTGGTGAGAAACACTTTCATGGAGAGGGGTTGCCAAGCTTCAAAAAATTACGAATCTCCAGAAATCTCAGCAAATATTTTTTCACCCAAACTGGATGATACTTTCAGGTAATGATCAGTACACTAAGGCGACTTGGTTCCCCAAAGTTCGTTCTTCTATGTTGAAGCGTTCATTTCCAGTAACAGGTTGAATTTTTAGGTTTCACTCTGTTTTCTCCTATATTGATACATGTATTTGGAACTCTAAATCCAACACGGTTTGTGCTAGCTTCATGAAACTTGACAAAGTAAAGTAGTTTCACGTTCTATTTCTATGTTTTGTTTCCTCTTGCTGTAGCCCTAAGCAGTGACTGGCGAGAACCACTTTCATGGAGAGGGGTTGCCAAGCTTCCAAAAATTACGAATCTCCAGAAATCTCAGCAAATATTTTTTCACCCAAACTGGATGATACTTTCAGGTAATGATCAGTACACGAAGGCGACTTGGTTCCCCAAATGTCTTTCTTCTAGGTTGAAGCGTTCATTTCCAGTAACACTTTGAATTTTTAGGTTTCACTCTGTTTTCTCCTATATTGATAGATGTATTTGGAACTCTAAATCCAACACGGTTTGTGCTAGCTTCATGAAACTTGACAAAGTAAAGTAGTTTCACGTTCTATCTCTATATTCTGTTTCCTCTTGATGTAGCACTAAGCAGTGACTGGCGAGAAACACTTTCATGGAAAAAGGTTGCCAAGCTTCCAAAAGTTACGAATCTCCAGAAATCTCAGCAAATATTTTTTCACCCAAACTGGATGATACTTTCAGGTAATGATCAGTACACGAAGGCGACGTGGTTCCCCAAATTTCGTTCTTCTATGTTGAAGCGTTCATTTCCTGTAACAGTTTGAATTTTTAGGTTTCACTCTGTTTTCTCCTATATTGATAGATGTATTTGGAACTCTAAATCCAACACGGTTTGTGCTAGCTTCTTGAAACTTGACACAGTAAAGTAGTTTCACGTTCTATCTCTAGGTTTTGTTTCCTCTTTTTTGTAGCCCTAACCAGTGACTGGCGAGAAACACTTTCATGGAAAGGGGTTGCCAAGCTTCCAAAAATTACGAATCTCCAGAAATCTCAGCAAATATTTTTTCACCCAAACTGGATGATACTTTCAGGTAATGATCAGTACACTAAGGCGACTTGGTTCCCCAAATTTCGTTCTTCTATGTTGAAGCGTTCATTTCCAGTAACAGTTTGAATTTTTAGGTTTCACTCTGTTTTCTCCTATATTGATAGATGTATTTGGAACTCTAAATCCAACACGGTTTGTGCTAGCTTCATGAAACTTGACATAGTAAAGTAGTTTCTCGTTCTATCTCTATGTTTTGTTTCCTCTTGCTGTAGCCCTAAGCAGTGACTGGCGAAAACCACTTTCATGGAGAGGGGTTGCCAAGCTTCAAAAAATTACGAATCTCCAGAAATCTCAGCAAATATTTTTTCACCCAAACTGGATGATACTTTCAGGTAATGATCAGTACACTAAGGCGACTTGGTTCCCCAAATTTCGTTCTTCTATGTTGAAGCGTTCATTTCCAGTAACAGTTTGAATTTTTAGGTTTCACTCTGTTTTCTCCTATATAGATAGATGTATTTGGAACTCTAAATCCAACACGGTTTGTGCTAGCTTCTTGAAACTTGACACAGTAAAGTAGTTTCAAGTTCTATCTCTATGTTTTGTTTCCTCTTGATGGAGCCCTAAGCAGTGACTGGCGAGAAACACTTTCATGGAAAGGGGTTGCCAAGCTTCCAAAAATTACGAATCTCCAGAAATCTCAGCAAATATTTTTTCACCCAAACTGGATGATACTTTCAGGTAATGATCAGTACACTAAGGCGACTTGGTTCCCCAAATGTCGTTCTTCTATGTTGAAGCGTTCATTTCCTGTAACAGTTTGAATTTTTAGGTTTCACTCTGTTTTCTCCTATATTGATACATGTATTTGGAACTCTAAATCCAACACGGTTTGTGCTAGCTCCTTGAAACTTGACACAGTAAAGTAGTTTCACGTTCTATCTCTATGTTTTGTTTCCTCTTGCTGTAGCCCTAAGCAGCGACTGGCGAGAACCACTTTCATGGAGAGGGGTTGCCAAGCTTCCAAAAATTACGAATCTCCAGAAATCTCAGCAAATATTTTTTCACCCAAACTGGATGATACTTTCAGGTAATGATCAGTACACTAAGGCGACTTGGTTCCCCAAAGTTCGTTCTTCTATGTTGAAGCGTTCATTTCCAGTAACAGTTTGAATTTTTAGGTTTCACTCTGTTTTCTCCTATATTGATACATGTATTTGGAACTCTAAATCCAACACGGTTTGTGCTAGCTTCTTGAAACTTGATACAGTAAAGTAGTTTCACGTTCTATCTCTATGTTTTGTTTCCTCTTGCTGTAGCCCTAAGCAGTGACTGGCGAGAACCACTTTCATGGAGAGGGGTTGCCAAGCTTCCAAAAATTACGAATCTCCAAAAATCTCAGCAAATATTTTTTCACCCAAACTGGATGATACTTTCAGGTAATGATCAGTACACTAAGGCGACTTGGTTCCCCAAATGTCGTTCTTCTATGTTGAAGCGTTCATTTCCTGTAACAGTTTGAATTTTTAGGTTTCACTCTGTTTTCTCCTATATTGATACATGTATTTGGAACTCTAAATCCAACACGGTTTGTGCTAGCTTCTTGAAACTTGACACAGTAAAGTAGTTTCACGTTCTATCTCTATGTTTTGTTTCCTCTTGCTGTAGCCCTAAGCAGTGACTGGCGAGAACCACTTTCATGGAGAGGGGTTGCCAAGCTTCCAAAAATTACGAATCTCCAGAAAGCTCAGCAAATATTTTTTCACCCAAACTGGATGATACTTTCAGGTAATGATCAGTACACGAAGGCGACTTGGTTCCCCAAATGTCGTTCTTCTATGTTGAAGCGTTCATTTCCAGTAACACGTTGAATTTTTAGGTTTCACTCTGTTTTCTCCTATATTGATAGATGTATTTGGAACTCTAAATCCAACACGGTTTGTGCTAGCTTCATGTAACTTGACATAGTAAAGTAGTTTCTCGTTCTATCTCTATATTCTGTTTCCTCTTGATGTAGCCCTAAGCAGTGACTGGCGAGAAACACTTTCATGGAAAAAGGTTGACAAGCTTCCAAAAGTTACGAATCTCCAGAAATCTCAGCAAATATTTTTTCACCCAAACTGGATGACACTTTCAGGTAATGATCAGTACACGAAGGCGACTTGGTTCCCCAAATTTCGTTCTTCTATGTTGAAGCGTTCATTTCCAGTAACAGTTTGAATTTTTAGGTTTCACTCTGTTTTCTCCTATATTGATAGATGTATTTGGAACTCTAAATCCAACACGGTTTGTGCTAGCTTCTTGAAACTTGACACAGTAAAGTAGTTTCACGTTCTTTCTCTAGGTTTTGTTTCCTCTTGATGTAGCCCTAAGCAGTGACTGGCGAGAAACACTTTCATGGAAAGGGGTTGCCAAGCTTCCAAAAATTACGAATCTCCAGAAATCTCAGCAAATATTTTTTCACCCAAACTGGATGATACTTTCAGGTAATGATCAGTACACTAAGGCGACTTGGTTCCCCAAATTTCGTTCTTCTATGTTGAAGCGTTCATTTCCAGTAACAGTTTGAATTTTTAGGTTTCACTCTGTTTTCTCCTATATTGATACATGTATTTGGAACTCTAAATCCAACACGGTTTGTGCTAGCTTCTTGACACTTGACACAGTAAAGTAGTTTCACGTTCTATCTCTATGTTTTGTTTCCTCTTGATGTAGCCCTAAGCAGTGACTGGCGAGAACCACTTTAATGGAGAGGGGTTGCCAAGCTTCAAAAAATTACGAATCTCCAGAAATCTCAGCAAATATTTTTTCACCCAAACTGGATGATACTTTCAGGTAATGATCAGTACACTAAGGTGACTTGGTTCCCCAAACGTCGTTCTTCTATGTTGAAGCGTTCATTTCCTGTAACAGTTTGAATTTTTAGGTTTCACTCTGTTTTCTCCTATATTGATACATGTATTTGGAACTCTAAATCCAACACGGTTTGTGCTAGCTTCTTGAAACTTGACACAATAAAGTAGTTTCACGTTCTATCTCTATGTTTTGTTTCCTCTTGATGTAGCCCTAAGCAGTGACTGGCGAGAAACACTTTCATGGAAAGTGGTTGCCAAGCTTCCAAAAATTACGAATCTCCAGAAATCTCAGTAAATATTTTTTCACCCAAACTGGATGATACTTTCAGGTAATGATCAGTACACTAAGGCGACTTGGTTCCCCAAATGTCGTTCTTCTATGTTGAAGCGTTCATTTCCTGTAACAGTTTGAATTTTTAGGTTTCACTGTTTTCTCCTATATTGATACATGTATTTGGAACTCTAAATCCAACACGGTTTGTGCTAGCTTCTTGAAACTTGACACAGTAAAGTAGTTTCACGTTCTATCTCTTTTTTGTTTCCTCTTGATGTAGCCCTAAGCAGTGACTGGCGAGAAACACTTTCATGGAAAGGGGTTGCCAAGCTTCCAAAAATTACGAATCTCCAGAAATCTCAGCAAATATTTTTTCACCCAAACTGGATGATACTTTCAGGTAATGATCAGTACACTAAGGTGACTTGGTTCCCCAAACGTCGTTCTTCTATGTTGAAGCGTTCATTTCCTGTAACAGTTTGAATTTTTAGGTTTCACTCTGTTTTCTCCTATATTGATACATGTATTTGGAACTCTAAATCCAACACGGTTTGTGCTAGCTTCTTGAAACTTGACACAGTAAAGTAGTTTCACGTTCTATCTCTATGTTTTGTTTCCTCTTGATGTAGCCCTAAGCAGTGACTGGCGAGAACCCCTTTCATGGAGAGGGGTTGCCAAGCTTCCAAAAGTTACGAATCTCCAGAAATCTCAGCAAATATTTTTTCACCCAAAGTGGATGATACTTTCAGGTAATGATCAGTACACGAAGGCGACTTGGTTCCCAAAATTTCGTTCTTCTACGTTGAAGCGTTCATTTCCAGTAACAGTTTGAATTTTTAGGTTTCACTCTGTTTTCTCCTATATTGATACATGTATTTGGAACTCTAAATCCAACACGGTTTTGTGCTAGCTTCATGAAACTTGACAAAGTAAAGTAGTTTCACGTTCTATCTCTATATTCTGTTTCCTCTTGATGTAGCCCTAAGCAGTGACTGGCGAGAAACACTTTCATGGAAAGGGGTTGCCAAGCTTCCAAAAATTACGAATCTCCAGAAATCTCAGCAAATATTTTTTCACCCAAACTGGATGATACTTTCAGGTAATGATCAGTACACTAAGGTGACTTGGTTCCCCAAATGTCGTTCTTCTATGTTGAAGCGTTCATTTCCTGTAACAGTTTGAATTTTTAGGTTTCACTCTGTTTTCTCCTATATTGATACATGTATTTGGAACTCTAAATCCAACACGGTTTGTGCTAGCTTCTTGAAACTTGACACAGTAAAGTAGTTTCACGTTCTATCTCTATATTCTGTTTCCTCTTGCTGTAGCCCTAAGCAGTGACTGGCGAGAACCACTTTAATGGAGAGGGGTTGCCAAGCTTCCAAAAATTACGAATCTCCAGAAATCTCAGCAAATATTTTTTCACCCAAACTGGATGATACTTTCAGGTAATGATCAGTACACTAAGGCGACTTGGTTCCCCAAAGTTCGTTCTTCTATGTTGAAGCGTTCATTTCCAGTAACATTTTGAATTTTTAGGTTTCACTCTGTTTTCTCCTATATTGATACATGTATTTGGAACTCTAAATCCAACACGGTTTGTGCTAGCTTCTTGAAACTTGATACAGTAAAGTAGTTTCACGTTCTATCTCTATGTTTTGTTTCCTCTTGCTGTAGCCCTAAGCAGTGACTGGCGAGAACCACTTTAATGGAGAGGGGTTGCCAAGCTTCCAAAAATTACGAATCTCCAAAAATCTCAGCAAATATTTTTTCACCCAAACTGGATGATACTTTCAGGTAATGATCAGTACACTAAGGCGACTTGGTTCCCCAAATTTTGTTCTTCTATGTTGAAGCGTTCATTTCCTGTAACAGTTTGAATTTTTAGGTTTCACTCTGTTTTCTCCTATATTGATAGATGTATTTGGAACTCTAAATCCAACACGGTTTGTGCTAGCTTCTTGAAACTTGACACAGTAAAGTAGTTTCAAGTTCTATCTCTTTTTTGTTTCCTCTTGATGTAGCCCTAAGCAGTGACTGGCGAGAAACACTTTCATGGAAAGGGGTTGCCAAGCTTCCAAAAATTACGAATCTCCAGAAATCTCAGCAAATATTTTTTCACCCAAACTGGATGATACTTTCAGGTAATGATCAGTACACTAAGGCGACTTGGTTCCCCAAATGTCGTTCTTCTATGTTGAAGCGTTCATTTCCTGTAACAGTTTGAATTTTTAGGTTTCACTCTGTTTTCTCCTATATTGATACATGTATTTGGAACTCTAAATCCAACACGGTTTGTGCTAGCTTCTTGAAACTTGACACAGTAAAGTAGTTTCACGTTCTATCTCTTTTTTGTTTCCTCTTGATGTAGCCCTAAGCAGTGACTGGCGAGAAACACTTTCATGGAAAGGGGTTGCCAAGCTTCCAAAAATTACGAATCTCCAGAAATCTCAGCAAATATTTTTTCACCCAAACTGGATGATACTTTCAGGTAATGATCAGTACACTAAGGTGACTTGGTTCCCCAAACGTCGTTCTTCTATGTTGAAGCGTTCATTTCCTGTAACAGTTTGAATTTTTAGGTTTCACTCTGTTTTCTCCTATATTGATACATGTATTTGGAACTCTAAATCCAACACGGTTTGTGCTAGCTTCTTGAAACTTGACACAGTAAAGTAGTTTCACGTTCTATCTCTATGTTTTGTTTCCTCTTGATGTAGCCCTAAGCAGTGACTGGCGAGAACCCCTTACATGGAGAGGGGTTGCCAAGCTTCCAAAAGTTACGAATCTCCAGAAATCTCAGCAAATATTTTTTCACCCAAAGTGGATGATACTTTCAGGTAATGATCAGTACACGAAGGCGACTTGGTTCCCAAAATTTCGTTCTTCTACGTTGAAGCGTTCATTTCCAGTAACAGTTTGAATTTTTAGGTTTCACTCTGTTTTCTCCTATATTGATACATGTATTTGGAACTCTAAATCCAACACGGTTTGTGCTAGCTTCATGAAACTTGACAAAGTAAAGTAGTTTCACGTTCTATCTCTATATTCTGTTTCCTCTTGATGTAGCCCTAAGCAGTGACTGGCGAGAAACACTTTCATGGATAAAGGTTGCCAAGCTTCCAAAAGTTACGAATCTCCAGAAATCTCAGCAAATATTTTTTCACCCAAACTGGATGATACTTTCAGGTAATGATCAGTACACGTAGGCGACTTGGTTCCCCAAATTTCGTTCTTCTATGTTGAAGCGTTCATTTCCAGTAACAGTTTGAATTTTTAGGTTTCACTCTGTTTTCTCCTATATTGATAGATGTATTTGGAACTCTAAATCCAACACGGTTTGTGCTAGCTTCTTGACACTTGACACAGTAAAGTAGTTTCACGTTCTATCTCTAGGTTTTGTTTCCTCTTGATGTAGCCCTAAGCAGTGACTGGCGAGAAACACTTTCATGGAAAGGGGTTGCCAAGCTTCCAAAAATTACGAATCTCCAGAAATCTCAGCAAATATTTTTTCACCCAAACTGGATAATACTTTCAGGTAATGATCAGTACACTAAGGCGACTTGGTTCCCCAAATTTCGTTCTTCTATGTTGAAGCGTTCATTTCCAGTAACAGTTTGAATTTTTAGGCTTCACTCTGTTTTCTCCTATATTGATACATGTATTTGGAACTCTAAATCCAACACGGTTTGTGCTAGCTTCTTGAAACTTGATACAGTAAAGTAGTTTCACGTTCTATCTCTATGTTTTGTTTCCTCTTGCTGTAGCCCTAAGCAGTGACTGGCGAGAACCACTTTAATGGAGAGGGGTTGCCAAGCTTCCAAAAATTACGAATCTCCAAAATCTCAGCAAATATTTTTTCACCCAAACTGGATGATACTTTCAGGTAATGATCAGTACACTAAGGCGACTTGGTTCCCCAAATTTCGTTCTTCTATGTTGAAGCGTTCATTTCCAGTAACAGTTTGAATTTTTAGGTTTCACTCTGTTTTCTCCTATATTGATAGATGTATTAGGAACTCTAAATCCAACACGGTTTTTGTTAGCATCTTGAAACTTGACACAGTAAAGTAGTTTCAAGTTCTATCTCTTTTTTGTTTCCTCTTGATGTAGCCCTAAGCAGTGACTGGCGAGAAACACTTTCATGGAAAGGGGTTGCCAAGCTTCCAAAAATTACGAATCTCCAGAAATCTCAGTAAATATTTTTTCACCCAAACTGGATGATACTTTCAGGTAATGATCAGTACACTAAGGCGACTTGGTTCCCCAAATGTCGTTCTTCTATGTTGAAGCGTTCATTTCCTGTAACAGTTTGAATTTTTAGGTTTCACTGTTTTCTCCTATATTGATACATGTATTTGGAACTCTAAATCCAACACGGTTTGTGCTAGCTTCTTGAAACTTGATACAGTAAAGTAGTTTCACGTTCTATCTCTATGTTTTGTTTCCTCTTGCTGTAGCCCTAAGCAGTGACTGGCGAGAACCACTTTAATGGAGAGGGGTTGCCAAGCTTCCAAAAATTACGAATCTCCAAAATCTCAGCAAATATTTTTTCACCCAAACTGGATGATACTTTCAGGTAATGATCAGTACACTAAGGCGACTTGGTTCCCCAAATTTCGTTCTTCTATGTTGAAGCGTTCATTTCCAGTAACAGTTTGAATTTTTAGGTTTCACTCTGTTTTCTCCTATATTGATAGATGTATTAGGAACTCTAAATCCAACACGGTTTTTGTTAGCATCTTGAAACTTGACACAGTAAAGTAGTTTCAAGTTCTATCTCTTTTTTGTTTCCTCTTGATGTAGCCCTAAGCAGTGACTGGCGAGAAACACTTTCATGGAAAGGGGTTGCCAAGCTTCCAAAAATTACGAATCTCCAGAAATCTCAGTAAATATTTTTTCACCCAAACTGGATGATACTTTCAGGTAATGATCAGTACACTAAGGCGACTTGGTTCCCCAAATGTCGTTCTTCTATGTTGAAGCGTTCATTTCCTGTAACAGTTTGAATTTTTAGGTTTCACTGTTTTCTCCTATATTGATACATGTATTTGGAACTCTAAATCCAACACGGTTTGTGCTAGCTTCTTGAAACTTGACACAGTAAAGTAGTTTCACGTTCTATCTCTTTTTTGTTTCCTCTTGATGTAGCCCTAAGCAGTGACTGGCGAGAAACAATTTCATGGAAAGGGGTTGCCAAGCTTCCAAAAATTACGAATCTCCAGAAATCTCAGCAAATATTTTTTCACCCAAACTGGATGATACTTTCAGGTAATGATCAGTACACTAAGGTGACTTGGTACCCCAAATTTTGTTCTTCTATGTTGAAGCGTTCATTTCCTGTAACAGTTTGAATTTTTAGGTTTCACTCTGTTTTCTCCTATATTGATAGATGTATTTGGAACTCTAAATCCAACACGGTTTGTGCTAGCTTCTTGAAACTTGACACAGTAAAGTAGTTTCAAGTTCTATCTCTTTTTTGTTTCCTCTTGATGTAGCCCTAAGCAGTGACTGGCGAGAAACACTTTCATGGAAAGGGGTTGCCAAGCTTCCAAAAATTACGAATCTCCAGAAATCTCAGCAAATATTTTTTCACCCAAACTGGATGATACTTTCAGGTAATGATCAGTACACTAAGGTGACTTGGTTCCCCAAACGTCGTTCTTCTATGTTGAAGCGTTCATTTCCTGTAACAGTTTGAATTTTTAGGTTTCACTCTGTTTTCTCCTATATTGATACATGTATTTGGAACTCTAAATCCAACACGGTTTGTGCTAGCTTCTTGAAACTTGACACAGTAAAGTAGTTTCACGTTCTATCTCTATGTTTTGTTTCCTCTTGATGTAGACCTAAGCAGTGACTGGCGAGAACCCCTTTCATGGAGAGGGGTTGCCAAGCTTCCAAAAGTTACGAATCTCCAGAAATCTCAGCAAATATTTTTTCACCCAAAGTGGATGATACTTTCAGGTAATGATCAGTACACGAAGGCGACTTGGTTCCCAAAATTTCGTTCTTCTACGTTGAAGCGTTCATTTCCAGTAACAGTTTGAATTTTTAGGTTTCACTCTGTTTTCTCCTATATTGATACATGTATTTGGAACTCTAAATCCAACACGGTTTGTGCTAGCTTCATGAAACTTGACAAAGTAAAGTAATTTCACGTTCTATCTCTATATTCTGTTTCCTCTTGATGTAGCCCTAAGCAGTGACTGGCGAGAAACACTTTCATGGAAAGGGGTTGCCAAGCTTCCAAAAATTACGAATCTCCAGAAATCTCAGCAAATATTTTTTCACCCAAACTGGATGATACTTTCAGGTAATGATCAGTACACTAAGGTGACTTGGTTCCCCAAATGTCGTTCTTCTATGTTGAAGCGTTCATTTCCTGTAACAGTTTGAATTTTTAGGTTTCACTCTGTTTTCTCCTATATTGATACATGTATTTGGAACTCTAAATCCAACACGGTTTGTGCTAGCTTCTTGAAACTTGACACAGTAAAGTAGTTTCACGTTCTATCTCTATGTTTTGTTTCCTCTTGCTGTAGCCCTAAGCAGTGACTGGCGAGAACCACTTTAATGGAGAGGGGTTGCCAAGCTTCCAAAAATTACGAATCTCCAGAAATCTCAGCAAATATTTTTTCACCCAAACTGGATGATACTTTCAGGTAATGATCAGTACACTAAGGCGACTTGGTTCCCCAAAGTTCGTTCTTCTATGTTGAAGCGTTCATTTCCAGTAACATTTTGAATTTTTAGGTTTCACTCTGTTTTCTCCTATATTGATACATGTATTTGGAACTCTAAATCCAACACGGTTTGTGCTAGCTTCTTGAAACTTGATACAGTAAAGTAGTTTCACGTTCTATCTCTATGTTTTGTTTCCTCTTGCTGTAGCCCTAAGCAGTGACTGGCGAGAACCACTTTCATGGAGAGGGGTTGCCAAGCTTCCAAAAATTACGAATCTCCAGAAAGCTCAGCAAATATTTTTTCACCCAAACTGGATGATACTTTCAGGTAATGATCAGTACACGAAGGCGACTTGGTTCCCCAAATGTCGTTCTTCTATGTTGAAGCGTTCATTTCCAGTAACAGTTTGAATTCTTAGGTTTCACTCTGTTTTCTCCTATATTGATAGATGTATTTGGAACTCTAAATCCAACACGGTTTGTGCTAGCTTCATGAAACTTGACAAAGTAAAGTAGTTTCACGTTCTATCTCTATATTCTGTTTCCTCTTGATGTAGCCCTAAGCAGTGACTGGCGAGAAACACTTTCATGGAAAAAGGTTGCCAAGCTTCCAAAAGTTACGAATCTCCAGAAATCTCAGCAAATATTTTTTCACCCAAACTGGATGATACTTTCAGGTAATGATCAGTACACGAAGGCGACTTGGTTCCCCAAATTTCGTTCTTCTATGTTGAAGCGTTCATTTCCAGTAACAGTTTGAATTTTTAGGTTTCACTCTGTTTTCTCCTATATTGATACATGTATTTGGAACTCTAAATCCAACACGGTTTGTGCTAGCTTCTTGAAAATTGACACAGTAAAGTAGTTTCACGTTCTATCTCTAGGTTTTGTTTCCTCTTGATGTAGCCCTAAGCAGTGACTGGCGAGAAACACTTTCATGGAAAGGGGTTGCCAAGCTTCCAAAAATTATGAATCTCCAGAAATCTCAGCAAATATTTTTTCACCCAAACTGGATGATACTTTCAGGTAATGATCAGTACACTAAGGCGACTTGGTTCCCCAGATTTCGTTCTTCTATGTTGAAGCGTTCATTTCCAGTAACAGTTTGAATTTTTAGGTTTCACTCTGTTTTCTCTTATATTGATACATGTATTTGGAACTCTAAATCCAACACGGTTTGTGCTAGCTTCTTGAAACTTGATACAGTAAAGTAGTTTCACGTTCTATCTCTATGTTTTGTTTCCTCTTGCTGTAGCCCTAAGCAGTGACTGGCGAGAACCACTTTAATGGAGAGGGGTTGCCAAGCTTCCAAAAATTACGAATCTCCAAAAATCTCAGCAAATATTTTTTCACCCAAACTGGATGATACTTTCAGGTAATGATCAGTACACTAAGGCGACTTGGTTCCCCAAATTTTGTTCTTCTATGTTGAAGCGTTCATTTCCTGTAACAGTTTGAATTTTTAGGTTTCACTCTGTTTTCTCCTATATTGATAGATGTATTTGGAACTCTAAATCCAACACGGTTTGTGCTAGCTTCTTGAAACTTGACACAGTAAAGTAGTTTCAAGTTCTATCTCTTTTTTGTTTCCTATTGATGTAGCCCTAAGCAGTGACTGGCGAGAAACACTTTCATGGAAAGGGGTTGCCAAGCTTCCAAAAATTACAAATCTCCAGAAATCTCAGCAAATATTTTTTCACCCAAACTGGATGATACTTTCAGGTAATGATCAGTACACTAAGGCGACTTGGTTCCCCAAAGTCCGTTCTTCTATGTTGAAGCATTCATTTCCAGTAACAGTTTGAATTTTTAGGTTTCACTCTGTTTTCTCCTATATTGATACATGTATTTGGAACTCTAAATCCAACACGGTTTGTGCTAGCTTCTTGAAACTTGATACAGTAAAGTAGTTTCACGTTCTATCTCTATGTTTTGTTTCCTCTTGCTGTAGCCCTAAGCAGTGACTGGCGAGAACCACTTTCATGGAGAGGGGTTGCCAAGCTTCCAAAAATTACGAATCTCCAAAAATCTCAGCAAATATTTTTTCACCCAAACTGGATGATACTTTCAGGTAATGATCAGTACACTAAGGCGACTTGGTTCCCCAAATTTCGTTCTTCTATGTTGAAGCGTTCATTTCCAGTAACAGTTTGAATTTTTAGGTTTCACTCTGTTTTCTCCTATATTGATAGATGTATTTGGAACTCTAAATCCAACACGGTTTGTGTTAGCTTCTTGAAACTTGACACAGTAAAGTAGTTTCAAGTTCTATCTCTTTTTTGTTTCCTTTTGATGTAGCCCTAAGCAGTGACTGGCGAGAACCACTTTCATGGAAAGGGGTTGCCAAGCTTCCAAAAATTACGAATCTCCAGAAATCTCAGCAAATATTTTTTCACCCAAACTGGATGATACTTTCAGGTAATGATCAGTACACTAAGGCGACTTGGTTCCCCAAATGTCGTTCTTCTATGTTGAAGCGTTCATTTCCTGTAACAGTTTGAATTTTTAGGTTTCACTCTGTTTTCTCCTATATTGATACATGTATTTGGAACTCTAAATCCAACACGGTTTGTGCTAGCTTCTTGAAACTTGACACAGTAAAGTAGTTTCACGTTCTATCTCTATGTTTTGTTTCCTCTTGCTGTAGCCCTAAGCAGTGACTGGCGAGAACCACTTTCATGGAGAGGGGTTGCCAAGCTTCCAAAAATTACGAATCTCCAGAAAGCTCAGCAAATATTTTTTCACCCAAACTGGATGATACTTTCAGGTAATGATCAGTACACGAAGGCGACTTGGTTCCCCAAATGTCGTTCTTCTATGTTGAAGCGTTCATTTCCAGTAACACGTTGAATTTTTAGGTTTCACTCTGTTTTCTCCTATATTGATAGATGTATTTGGAACTCTAAATCCAACACGGTTTGTGCTAGCTTCATGAAACTTGACATAGTAAAGTAGTTTCTCATTCTATCTCTATATTCTGTTTCCTCTTGATGTAGCCCTAAGCAGTGACTGGCGAGAAACACTTTCATGGAAAAAGGTTGCCAAGCTTCCAAAAGTTACGAATCTCCAGAAATCTCAGCAAATATTTTTTCACCCAAACTGGATGATACTTTCAGGTAATGATCAGTACACGAAGGCGACTTGGTTCCCCAAATTTCGTTCTTCTATGTTGAAGCGTTCATTTCCAGTAACAGTTTGAATTTTTAGGTTTCACTCTGTTTTCTCCTATATTGATAGATGTATTTGGAACTCTAAATCCAACACGGTTTGTGCTAGCTTCTTGAAACTTGACACAGTAAAGTAGTTTCACGTTCTATCTCTAGGTTTTGTTTCCTCTTGATGTAGCCCTAAGCAGTGACTGGCGAAAAAACACTTTCATGGAAAGGGGTTGCCAAGCTTCCAAAAATTACGAATCTCCAGAAATCTCAGCAAATATTTTTTCACCCAAACTGGATGATACTTTCAGGTAATGATCAGTACACTAAGGCGACTTGGTTCCCCAAATTTCGTTCTTCTATGTTGAAGCGTTCATTTCCAGTAACAGTTTCAATTTTTAGGTTTCACTCTGTTTTCTCCTATATTGATACATGTATTTGGAACTCTAAATCCAACACGGTTTGTGCTAGCTTCTTGACACTTGACACAGTAAAGTAGTTTCACGTTCTATCTCTATGTTTTGTTTCCTCTTGATGTAGCCCTAAGCAGTGACTGGCGAGAACCACTTTAATGGAGAGGGGTTGCCAAGCTTCAAAAAATTACGAATCTCCAGAAATCTCAGCAAATATTTTTTCACCCAAACTGGATGATACTTTCAGGTAATGATCAGTACACTAAGGCGACTTGGTTCCCCAAAGTTCGTTCTTCTATGTTGAAGCGTTCATTTCCAGTAACAGTTTGAATTTTTACGTTTCACTCTGTTTTCTCCTATATTGATACATGTATTTGGAACTCTAAATCCAACACGGTTTGTGCTAGCTTCTTGAAACTTGATACAGTAAAGTAGTTTCACGTTCTATCTCTATGTTTTGTTTCCTCTTGCTGTAGCACTAAGCAGTGACTGGCGAGAACCACTTTCATGGAGAGGGGTTGCCAAGCTTCCAAAAATTACGAATCTCCAGAAAGCTCAGCAAATATTTTTTCACCCAAACTGGATGATACTTTCAGGTAATGATCAGTACACGAAGGCGACTTGGTTCCCCAAATGTCGTTCTTCTATGTTGAAGCGTTCATTTCCAGTAACAGTTTGAATTCTTAGGTTTCACTCTGTTTTCTCCTATATTGATAGATGTATTTGGAACTCTAAATCCAACACGGTTTGTGCTAGCTTCATGAAACTTGACAAAGTAAAGTAGTTTCACGTTCTATCTCTATATTCTGTTTCCTCTTGATGTAGCCCTAAGCAGTGACTGGCGAGAAACACTTTCATGGAAAAAGGTTGCCAAGCTTCCAAAAGTTACGAATCTCCAGAAATCTCAGCAAATATTTTTTCACCCAAACTGGATGATACTTTCAGGTAATGATCAGTACACGAAGGCGACTTGGATCCCCAAATTTCGTTCTTCTATGTTGAAGCGTTCATTTCCAGTAACAGTTTGAATTTTTAGGTTTCACTCTGTTTTCTCCTATATAGATACATGTATTTGGAACTCTAAATCTAACACGGTTTGTGCTAGCTTCTTGAAACTTGACACAGTAAAGTAGTTTCATGTTCTATCTCTAGGTTTTGTTTCCTCTTGATGTAGCCCTAAGCAGTGACTGGCGAGAAACACTTTCATGGAAAGGGGTTGCCAAGCTTCCAAAAATTATGAATCTCCAGAAATCTCAGCAAATATTTTTTCACCCAAACTGGATGATACTTTCAGGTAATGATCAGTACACTAAGGCGACTTGGTTCCCCAAATTTCGTTCTTCTATGTTGAAGCGTTCATTTCCAGTAACAGTTTGAATTTTTAGGTTTCACTCTGTTTTCTCCTATATTGATACATGTATTTGGAACTCTAAATCCAACACGGTTTGTGCTAGCTTTTTGAAACTTGATACAGTAAAGTAGTTTCACGTTCTATCTCTATGTTTTGTTTCCTCTTGCTGTAGCCCTAAGCAGTGACTGGCGAGAACCACTTTAATGGAGAGGGGTTGCCAAGCTTCCAAAAATTACGAATCTCCAAAAATCTCAGCAAATATTTTTTCACCCAAACTGGATGATACTTTCAGGTAATGATCAGTACACTAAGGCGACTTGGTTCCCCAAATTTTGTTCTTCTATGTTGAAGCGTTCATTTCCTGTAACAGTTTGAATTTTTAGGTTTCACTCTGTTTTCTCCTATATTGATACATGTATTTGGAACTCTAAATCCAACACGGTTTGTGCTAGCTTCTTGAAACTTGACACAGTAAAGTAGTTTCACGTTCTATCTCTATGTTTTGTTTCCTCTTGCTGTAGCCCTAAGCAGTGACTGGCGAGAACCACTTTAATGGAGAGGGGTTGCCAAGCTTCCAAAAATTACGAATCTCCAGAAATCTCAGCAAATATTTTTTCACCCAAACTGGATGATACTTTCAGGTAATGATCAGTACACTAAGGCGACTTGGTTCCCCAAAGTTCGTTCTTCTATGTTGAAGCGTTCATTTCCAGTAACATTTTGAATTTTTAGGTTTCACTCTGTTTTCTCCTATATTGATACATGTATTTGGAACTCTAAATCCAACACGGTTTGTGCTAGCTTCTTGAAACTTGATACAGTAAAGTAGTTTCACGTTCTATCTCTATGTTTTGTTTCCTCTTGCTGTAGCCCTAAGCAGTGACTGGCGAGAACCACTTTCATGGAGAGGGGTTGCCAAGCTTCCAAAAATTACGAATCTCCAAAAATCTCAGCAAATATTTTTTCACCCAAACTGGATGATACTTTCAGGTAATGATCAGTACACTAAGGCGACTTGGTTCCCCAAATTTCGTTCTTCTATGTTGAAGCGTTCATTTCCAGTAACAGTTTGAATTTTTAGGTTTCACTCTGTTTTCTCCTATATTGATAGATGTATTTGGAACTCTAAATCCAACACGGTTTGTGTTAGCTTCTTGAAACTTGACACAGTAAAGTAGTTTCAAGTTCTATCTCTTTTTTGTTTCCTTTTGATGTAGCCCTAAGCAGTGACTGGCGAGAACCACTTTCATGGAAAGGGGTTGCCAAGCTTCCAAAAATTACGAATCTCCAGAAATCTCAGCAAATATTTTTTCACCCAAACTGGATGATACTTTCAGGTAATGATCAGTACACTAAGGCGACTTGGTTCCCCAAATGTCGTTCTTCTATGTTGAAGCGTTCATTTCCTGTAACAGTTTGAATTTTTAGGTTTCACTCTGTTTTCTCCTATATTGATACATGTATTTGGAACTCTAAATCCAACACGGTTTGTGCTAGCTTCTTGAAACTTGACACAGTAAAGTAGTTTCACGTTCTATCTCTATGTTTTGTTTCCTCTTGCTGTAGCCCTAAGCAGTGACTGGCGAGAACCACTTTCATGGAGAGGGGTTGCCAAGCTTCCAAAAATTACGAATCTCCAGAAAGCTCAGCAAATATTTTTTCACCCAAACTGGATGATACTTTCAGGTAATGATCAGTACACGAAGGCGACTTGGTTCCCCAAATGTCGTTCTTCTATGTTGAAGCGTTCATTTCCAGTAACACGTTGAATTTTTAGGTTTCACTCTGTTTTCTCCTATATTGATAGATGTATTTGGAACTCTAAATCCAACACGGTTTGTGCTAGCTTCATGAAACTTGACATAGTAAAGTAGTTTCTCATTCTATCTCTATATTCTGTTTCCTCTTGATGTAGCCCTAAGCAGTGACTGGCGAGAAACACTTTCATGGAAAAAGGTTGCCAAGCTTCCAAAAGTTACGAATCTCCAGAAATCTCAGCAAATATTTTTTCACCCAAACTGGATGATACTTTCAGGTAATGATCAGTACACGAAGGCGACTTGGTTCCCCAAATTTCGTTCTTCTATGTTGAAGCGTTCATTTCCAGTAACAGTTTGAATTTTTAGGTTTCACTCTGTTTTCTCCTATATTGATAGATGTATTTGGAACTCTAAATCCAACACGGTTTGTGCTAGCTTCTTGAAACTTGACACAGTAAAGTAGTTTCACGTTCTATCTCTAGGTTTTGTTTCCTCTTGATGTAGCCCTAAGCAGTGACTGGCGAAAAAACACTTTCATGGAAAGGGGTTGCCAAGCTTCCAAAAATTACGAATCTCCAGAAATCTCAGCAAATATTTTTTCACCCAAACTGGATGATACTTTCAGGTAATGATCAGTACACTAAGGCGACTTGGTTCCCCAAATTTCGTTCTTCTATGTTGAAGCGTTCATTTCCAGTAACAGTTTCAATTTTTAGGTTTCACTCTGTTTTCTCCTATATTGATACATGTATTTGGAACTCTAAATCCAACACGGTTTGTGCTAGCTTCTTGACACTTGACACAGTAAAGTAGTTTCACGTTCTATCTCTATGTTTTGTTTCCTCTTGATGTAGCCCTAAGCAGTGACTGGCGAGAACCACTTTAATGGAGAGGGGTTGCCAAGCTTCAAAAAATTACGAATCTCCAGAAATCTCAGCAAATATTTTTTCACCCAAACTGGATGATACTTTCAGGTAATGATCAGTACACTAAGGCGACTTGGTTCCCCAAAGTTCGTTCTTCTATGTTGAAGCGTTCATTTCCAGTAACAGTTTGAATTTTTACGTTTCACTCTGTTTTCTCCTATATTGATACATGTATTTGGAACTCTAAATCCAACACGGTTTGTGCTAGCTTCTTGAAACTTGATACAGTAAAGTAGTTTCACGTTCTATCTCTATGTTTTGTTTCTTCTTGCTGTAGCACTAAGCAGTGACTGGCGAGAACCACTTTCATGGAGAGGGGTTGCCAAGCTTCCAAAAATTACGAATCTCCAGAAAGCTCAGCAAATATTTTTTCACCCAAACTGGATGATACTTTCAGGTAATGATCAGTACACGAAGGCGACTTGGTTCCCCAAATGTCGTTCTTCTATGTTGAAGCGTTCATTTCCAGTAACAGTTTGAATTCTTAGGTTTCACTCTGTTTTCTCCTATATTGATAGATGTATTTGGAACTCTAAATCCAACACGGTTTGTGCTAGCTTCATGAAACTTGACAAAGTAAAGTAGTTTCACGTTCTATCTCTATATTCTGTTTCCTCTTGATGTAGCCCTAAGCAGTGACTGGCGAGAAACACTTTCATGGAAAAAGGTTGCCAAGCTTCCAAAAGTTACGAATCTCCAGAAATCTCAGCAAATATTTTTTCACCCAAACTGGATGATACTTTCAGGTAATGATCAGTACACGAAGGCGACTTGGATCCCCAAATTTCGTTCTTCTATGTTGAAGCGTTCATTTCCAGTAACAGTTTGAATTTTTAGGTTTCACTCTGTTTTCTCCTATATAGATACATGTATTTGGAACTCTAAATCTAACACGGTTTGCGCTAGCTTCTTGAAACTTGACACAGTAAAGTAGTTTCATGTTCTATCTCTAGGTTTTGTTTCCTCTTGATGTAGCCCTAAGCAGTGACTGGCGAGAAACACTTTCATGGAAAGGGGTTGCCAAGCTTCCAAAAATTATGAATCTCCAGAAATCTCAGCAAATATTTTTTCACCCAAACTGGATGATACTTTCAGGTAATGATCAGTACACTAAGGCGACTTGGTTCCCCAAATTTCGTTCTTCTATGTTGAAGCGTTCATTTCCAGTAACAGTTTGAATTTTTAGGTTTCACTCTGTTTTCTCCTATATTGATACATGTATTTGGAACTCTAAATCCAACACGGTTTGTGCTAGCTTTTTGAAACTTGATACAGTAAAGTAGTTTCACGTTCTATCTCTATGTTTTGTTTCCTCTTGCTGTAGCCCTAAGCAGTGACTGGCGAGAACCACTTTAATGGAGAGGGGTTGCCAAGCTTCCAAAAATTACGAATCTCCAAAAATCTCAGCAAATATTTTTTCACCCAAACTGGATGATACTTTCAGGTAATGATCAGTACACTAAGGCGACTTGGTTCCCCAAATTTTGTTCTTCTATGTTGAAGCGTTCATTTCCTGTAACAGTTTGAATTTTTAGGTTTCACTCTGTTTTCTCCTATATTGATAGATGTATTTGGAACTCTAAATCCAACACGGTTTGTGCTAGCTTCTTGAAACTTGACACAGTAAAGTAGTTTCAAGTTCTATCTCTTTTTTGTTTCCTCTTGATGTAGCCCTAAGCAGTGACTGGCGAGAAACACTTTCATGGAAAGGGGTTGCCAAGCTTCCAAAAATTACGAATCTCCAGAAATCTCAGCAAATATTTTTTCACACAAACTGGATGATACTTTCAGGTAATGATCAGTACACTAAGGTGACTTGGTTCCCCAAACGTCGTTCTTCTATGTTGAAGCGTTCATTTCCTGTAACAGTTTGAATTTTTAGGTTTCACTCTGTTTTCTCCTATATTGATACATGTATTTGGAACTCTAAATCCAACACGGTTTGTGCTAGCTTCTTGAAACTTGACACAATAAAGTAGTTTCACGTTCTATCTCTATGTTTTGTTTCCTCTTGATGTAGCCCTAAGCAGTGACTGGCGAGAAACACTTTCATGGAAAGTGGTTGCCAAGCTTCCAAAAATTACGAATCTCCAGAAATCTCAGTAAATATTTTTTCACCCAAACTGGATGATACTTTCAGGTAATGATCAGTACACTAAGGCGACTTGGTTCCCCAAATGTCGTTCTTCTATGTTGAAGCGTTCATTTCCTGTAACAGTTTGAATTTTTAGGTTTCACTGTTTTCTCCTATATTGATACATGTATTTGGAACTCTAAATCCAACACGGTTTGTGCTAGCTTCTTGAAACTTGACACAGTAAAGTAGTTTCACGTTCTATCTCTTTTTTGTTTCCTCTTGATGTAGCCCTAAGCAGTGACTGGCGAGAAACACTTTCATGGAAAGGGGTTGCCAAGCTTCCAAAAATTACGAATCTCCAGAAATCTCAGCAAATATTTTTTCACCCAAACTGGATGATACTTTCAGGTAATGATCAGTACACTAAGGTGACTTGGTTCCCCAAACGTCGTTCTTCTATGTTGAAGCGTTCATTTCCTGTAACAGTTTGAATTTTTAGGTTTCACTCTGTTTTCTCCTATATTGATACATGTATTTGGAACTCTAAATCCAACACGGTTTGTGCTAGCTTCTTGAAACTTGACACAGTAAAGTAGTTTCACGTTCTATCTCTATGTTTTGTTTCCTCTTGATGTAGCCCTAAGCAGTGACTGGCGAGAACCCCTTTCATGGAGAGGGGTTGCCAAGCTTCCAAAAGTTACGAATCTCCAGAAATCTCAGCAAATATTTTTTCACCCAAAGTGGATGATACTTTCAGGTAATGATCAGTACACGAAGGCAACTTGGTTCCCAAAATTTCGTTCTTCTACGTTGAAGCGTTCATTTCCAGTAACAGTTTGAATTTTTAGGTTTCACTCTGTTTTCTCCTATATTGATACATGTATTTGGAACTCTATATCCAACACGGTTTGTGCTAGCTTCATGAAACTTGACAAAGTAAAGTAGTTTCACGTTCTATCTCTATATTCTGTTTCCTCTTGATGTAGCCCTAAGCAGTGACTGGCGAGAAACACTTTCATGGAAAGGGGTTGCCAAGCTTCCAAAAATTACGAATCTCCAGAAATCTCAGCAAATATTTTTTCACCCAAACTGGATGATACTTTCAGGTAATGATCAGTACACTAAGGTGACTTGGTTCCCCAAATGTCGTTCTTCTATGTTGAAGCGTTCATTTCCTGTAACAGTTTGAATTTTTAGGTTTCACTCTGTTTTCTCCTATATTGATACATGTATTTGGAACTCTAAATCCAACACGGTTTGTGCTAGCTTCTTGAAACTTGACACAGTAAAGTAGTTTCACGTTCTATCTCTATGTTTTGTTTCCTCTTGCTGTAGCCCTAAGCAGTGACTGGCGAGAACCACTTTAATGGAGAGGGGTTGCCAAGCTTCCAAAAATTACGAATCTCCAGAAATCTCAGCAAATATTTTTTCACCCAAACTGGATGATACTTTCAGGTAATGATCAGTACACTAAGGCGACTTGGTTCCCCAAAGTTCGTTCTTCTATGTTGAAGCGTTCATTTCCAGTAACATTTTGAATTTTTAGGTTTCACTCTGTTTTCTCCTATATTGATACATGTATTTGGAACTCTAAATCCAACACGGTTTGTGCTAGCTTCTTGAAACTTGATACAGTAAAGTAGTTTCACGTTCTATCTCTATGTTTTGTTTCCTCTTGCTGTAGCCCTAAGCAGTGACTGGCGAGAACCACTTTCATGGAGAGGGGTTGCCAAGCTTCCAAAAATTACGAATCTCCAGAAAGCTCAGCAAATATTTTTTCACCCAAACTGGATGATACTTTCAGGTAATGATCAGTACACGAAGGCGACTTGGTTCCCCAAATGTCGTTCTTCTATGTTGAAGCGTTCATTTCCAGTAACAGTTTGAATTCTTAGGTTTCACTCTGTTTTCTCCTATATTGATAGATGTATTTGGAACTCTAAATCCAACACGGTTTGTGCTAGCTTCATGAAACTTGACAAAGTAAAGTAGTTTCACGTTCTATCTCTATATTCTGTTTCCTCTTGATGTAGCCCTAAGCAGTGACTGGCGAGAAACACTTTCATGGAAAAAGGTTGCCAAGCTTCCAAAAGTTACGAATCTCCAGAAATCTCAGCAAATATTTTTTCACCCAAACTGGATGATACTTTCAGGTAATGATCAGTACACGAAGGCGACTTGGTTCCCCAAATTTCGTTCTTCTATGTTGAAGCGTTCATTTCCAGTAACAGTTTGAATTTTTAGGTTTCACTCTGTTTTCTCCTATATTGATACATGTATTTGGAACTCTAAATCCAACACGGTTTGTGCTAGCTTCTTGAAAATTGACACAGTAAAGTAGTTTCACGTTCTATCTCTATGTTTTGTTTCCTCTTGCTGTAGCCCTAAGCAGTGACTGGCGAGAACCACTTTAATGGAGAGGGGTTGCCAAGCTTCCAAAAATTACGAATCTCCAGAAATCTCAGCAAATATTTTTTCACCCAAACTGGATGATACTTTCAGGTAATGATCAGTACACTAAGGCGACTTGGTTCCCCAAATGTCGTTCTTCTATGTTGAAGCGTTCATTTCCTGTAACAGTTTGAATTTTTAGGTTTCACTCTGTTTTCTCCTATATTGATACATGTATTTGGAACTCTAAATCCAACACGGTTTGTGCTAGCTTCTTGAAACTTGACACAGTAAAGTAGTTTCACGTTCTATCTCTTTTTTGTTTCCTCTTGATGTAGCCCTAAGCAGTGACTGGCGAGAAACACTTTCATGGAAAGGGGTTGCCAAGCTTCCAAAAATTACGAATCTCCAGAAATCTCAGCAAATATTTTTTCACCCAAACTGGATGATACTTTCAGGTAATGATCAGTACACTAAGGTGACTTGGTTCCCCAAACGTCGTTCTTCTATGTTGAAGCGTTCATTTCCTGTAACAGTTTGAATTTTTAGGTTTCACTCTGTTTTCTCCTATATTGATACATGTATTTGGAACTCTAAATCCAACACGGTTTGTGCTAGCTTCTTGAAACTTGACACAGTAAAGTAGTTTCACGTTCTATCTCTATGTTTTGTTTCCTCTTGATGTAGCCCTAAGCAGTGACTGGCGAGAACCCCTTACATGGAGAGGGGTTGCCAAGCTTCCAAAAGTTACGAATCTCCAGAAATCTCAGCAAATATTTTTTCACCCAAAGTGGATGATACTTTCAGGTAATGATCAGTACACGAAGGCGACTTGGTTCCCAAAATTTCGTTCTTCTACGTTGAAGCGTTCATTTCCAGTAACAGTTTGAATTTTTAGGTTTCACTCTGTTTTCTCCTATATTGATACATGTATTTGGAACTCTAAATCCAACACGGTTTGTGCTAGCTTCATGAAACTTGACAAAGTAAAGTAGTTTCACGTTCTATCTCTATATTCTGTTTCCTCTTGATGTAGCCCTAAGCAGTGACTGGCGAGAAACACTTTCATGGATAAAGGTTGCCAAGCTTCCAAAAGTTACGAATCTCCAGAAATCTCAGCAAATATTTTTTCACCCAAACTGGATGATACTTTCAGGTAATGATCAGTACACGTAGGCGACTTGGTTCCCCAAATTTCGTTCTTCTATGTTGAAGCGTTCATTTCCAGTAACAGTTTGAATTTTTAGGTTTCACTCTGTTTTCTCCTATATTGATAGATGTATTTGGAACTCTAAATCCAACACGGTTTGTGCTAGCTTCTTGACACTTGACACAGTAAAGTAGTTTCACGTTCTATCTCTAGGTTTTGTTTCCTCTTGATGTAGCCCTAAGCAGTGACTGGCGAGAAACACTTTCATGGAAAGGGGTTGCCAAGCTTCCAAAAATTACGAATCTCCAGAAATCTCAGCAAATATTTTTTCACCCAAACTGGATAATACTTTCAGGTAATGATCAGTACACTAAGGCGACTTGGTTCCCCAAATTTCGTTCTTCTATGTTGAAGCGTTCATTTCCAGTAACAGTTTGAATTTTTAGGCTTCACTCTGTTTTCTCCTATATTGATACATGTATTTGGAACTCTAAATCCAACACGGTTTGTGCTAGCTTCTTGAAACTTGATACAGTAAAGTAGTTTCACGTTCTATCTCTATGTTTTGTTTCCTCTTGCTGTAGCCCTAAGCAGTGACTGGCGAGAACCACTTTAATGGAGAGGGGTTGCCAAGCTTCCAAAAATTACGAATCTCCAAAAATGTCAGCAAATATTTTTTCACCCAAACTGGATGATACTTTCAGGTAATGATCAGTACACTAAGGCGACTTGGTTCCCCAAATTTCGTTCTTCTATGTTGAAGCGTTCATTTCCAGTAACAGTTTGAATTTTTAGGTTTCACTCTGTTTTCTCCTATATTGATAGATGTATTAGGAACTCTAAATCCAACACGGTTTTTGTTAACATCTTGAAACTTGACACAGTAAAGTAGTTTCAAGTTCTATCTCTTTTTTGTTTCCTCTTGATGTAGCCCTAAGCAGTGACTGGCGAGAAACACTTTCATGGAAAGGGGTTGCCAAGCTTCCAAAAATTACGAATCTCCAGAAATCTCAGTAAATATTTTTTCACCCAAACTGGATGATACTTTCAGGTAATGATCAGTACACTAAGGCGACTTGGTTCCCCAAATGTCGTTCTTCTATGTTGAAGCGTTCATTTCCTGTAACAGTTTGAATTTTTAGGTTTCACTGTTTTCTCCTATATTGATACATGTATTTGGAACTCTAAATCCAACACGGTTTGTGCTAGCTTCTTGAAACTTGACACAGTAAAGTAGTTTCACGTTCTATCTCTTTTTTGTTTCCTCTTGATGTAGCCCTAAGCAGTGACTGGCGAGAAACAATTTCATGGAAAGGGGTTGCCAAGCTTCCAAAAATTACGAATCTCCAGAAATCTCAGCAAATATTTTTTCACCCAAACTGGATGATACTTTCAGGTAATGATCAGTACACTAAGGTGACTTGGTTCCCCAAATTTTGTTCTTCTATGTTGAAGCGTTCATTTCCTGTAACAGTTTGAATTTTTAGGTTTCACTCTGTTTTCTCCTATATTGATAGATGTATTTGGAACTCTAAATCCAACACGGTTTGTGCTAGCTTCTTGAAACTTGACACAGTAAAGTAGTTTCAAGTTCTATCTCTTTTTTGTTTCCTCTTGATGTAGCCCTAAGCAGTGACTGGCGAGAAACACTTTCATGGAAAGGGGTTGCCAAGCTTCCAAAAATTACGAATCTCCAGAAATCTCAGCAAATATTTTTTCACCCAAACTGGATGATACTTTCAGGTAATGATCAGTACACTAAGGTGACTTGGTTCCCCAAACGTCGTTCTTCTATGTTGAAGCGTTCATTTCCTGTAACAGTTTGAATTTTTAGGTTTCACTCTGTTTTCTCCTATATTGATACATGTATTTGGAACTCTAAATCCAACACGGTTTGTGCTAGCTTCTTGAAACTTGACACAATAAAGTAGTTTCACGTTCTATCTCTATGTTTTGTTTCCTCTTGATGTAGCCCTAAGCAGTGACTGGCGAGAAACACTTTCATGGAAAGTGGTTGCCAAGCTTCCAAAAATTACGAATCTCCAGAAATCTCAGTAAATATTTTTTCACCCAAACTGGATGATACTTTCAGGTAATGATCAGTACACTAAGGCGACTTGGTTCCCCAAATGTCGTTCTTCTATGTTGAAGCGTTCATTTCCTGTAACAGTTTGAATTTTTAGGTTTCACTGTTTTCTCCTATATTGATACATGTATTTGGAACTCTAAATCCAACACGGTTTGTGCTAGCTTCTTGAAACTTGACACAGTAAAGTAGTTTCACGTTCTATCTCTTTTTTGTTTCCTCTTGATGTAGCCCTAAGCAGTGACTGGCGAGAAACACTTTCATGGAAAGGGGTTGCCAAGCTTCCAAAAATTACGAATCTCCAGAAATCTCAGCAAATATTTTTTCACCCAAACTGGATGATACTTTCAGGTAATGATCAGTACACTAAGGTGACTTGGTTCCCCAAACGTCGTTCTTCTATGTTGAAGCGTTCATTTCCTGTAACAGTTTGAATTTTTAGGTTTCACTCTGTTTTCTCCTATATTGATACATGTATTTGGAACTCTAAATCCAACACGGTTTGTGCTAGCTTCTTGAAACTTGACACAGTAAAGTAGTTTCACGTTCTATCTCTATGTTTTGTTTCCTCTTGATGTAGCCCTAAGCAGTGACTGGCGAGAACCCCTTTCATGGAGAGGGGTTGCCAAGCTTCCAAAAGTTACGAATCTCCAGAAATCTCAGCAAATATTTTTTCACCCAAAGTGGATGATACTTTCAGGTAATGATCAGTACACGAAGGCGACTTGGTTCCCAAAATTTCGTTCTTCTACGTTGAAGCGTTCATTTCCAGTAACAGTTTGAATTTTTAGGTTTCACTCTGTTTTCTCCTATATTGATACATGTATTTGGAACTCTAAATCCAACACGGTTTGTGCTAGCTTCATGAAACTTGACAAAGTAAAGTAGTTTCACGTTCTATCTCTATATTCTGTTTCCTCTTGATGTAGCCCTAAGCAGTGACTGGCGAGAAACACTTTCATGGAAAGGGGTTGCCAAGCTTCCAAAAATTACGAATCTCCAGAAATCTCAGCAAATATTTTTTCACCCAAACTGGATGATACTTTCAGGTAATGATCAGTACACTAAGGTGACTTGGTTCCCCAAATGTCGTTCTTCTATGTTGAAGCGTTCATTTCCTGTAACAGTTTGAATTTTTAGGTTTCACTCTGTTTTCTCCTATATTGATACATGTATTTGGAACTCTAAATCCAACACGGTTTGTGCTAGCTTCTTGAAACTTGACACAGTAAAGTAGTTTCACGTTCTATCTCTATGTTTTGTTTCCTCTTGCTGTAGCCCTAAGCAGTGACTGGCGAGAACCACTTTAATGGAGAGGGGTTGCCAAGCTTCCAAAAATTACGAATCTCCAGAAATCTCAGCAAATATTTTTTCACCCAAACTGGATGATACTTTCAGGTAATGATCAGTACACTAAGGCGACTTGGTTCCCCAAAGTTCGTTCTTCTATGTTGAAGCGTTCATTTCCAGTAACATTTTGAATTTTTAGGTTTCACTCTGTTTTCTCCTATATTGATACATGTATTTGGAACTCTAAATCCAACACGGTTTGTGCTAGCTTCTTGAAACTTGATACAGTAAAGTAGTTTCACGTTCTATCTCTATGTTTTGTTTCCTCTTGCTGTAGCCCTAAGCAGTGACTGGCGAGAACCACTTTCATGGAGAGGGGTTGCCAAGCTTCCAAAAATTACGAATCTCCAGAAAGCTCAGCAAATATTTTTTCACCCAAACTGGATGATACTTTCAGGTAATGATCAGTACACGAAGGCGACTTGGTTCCCCAAATGTCGTTCTTCTATGTTGAAGCGTTCATTTCCAGTAACAGTTTGAATTCTTAGGTTTCACTCTGTTTTCTCCTATATTGATAGATGTATTTGGAACTCTAAATCCAACACGGTTTGTGCTAGCTTCATGAAACTTGACAAAGTAAAGTAGTTTCACGTTCTATCTCTATATTCTGTTTCCTCTTGATGTAGCCCTAAGCAGTGACTGGCGAGAAACACTTTCATGGAAAAAGGTTGCCAAGCTTCCAAAAGTTACGAATCTCCAGAAATCTCAGCAAATATTTTTTCACCCAAACTGGATGATACTTTCAGGTAATGATCAGTACACGTAGGCGACTTGGTTCCCCAAATTTCGTTCTTCTATGTTGAAGCGTTCATTTCCAGTAACAGTTTGAATTTTTAGGTTTCACTCTGTTTTCTCCTATATTGATAGATGTATTTGGAACTCTAAATCCAACACGGATTGTGCTAGCTTCTTGACACTTGACACAGTAAAGTAGTTTCACGTTCTATCTCTAGGTTTTGTTTCCTCTTGATGTAGCCCTAAGCAGTGACTGGCGAGAAACACTTTCATGGAAAGGGGTTGCCAAGCTTCCAAAAATTACGAATCTCCAGAAATCTCATCAAATATTTTTTCACCCAAACTGGATAATACTTTCAGGTAATGATCAGTACACTAAGGCGACTTGGTTCCCCAAATTTCGTTCTTCTATGTTGAAGCGTTCATTTCCAGTAACAGTTTGAATTTTTAGGCTTCACTCTGTTTTCTCCTATATTGATACATGTATTTGGAACTCTAAATGCAACACGGTTTGTGCTAGCTTCTTGAAACTTGATACAGTAAAGTAGTTTCACGTTCTATCTCTATGTTTTGTTTCCTCTTGCTGTAGCCCTAAGCAGTGACTGGCGAGAACCACTTTAATGGAGAGGGGTTGCCAAGCTTCCAAAAATTACGAATCTCCAAAAATCTCAGCAAATATTTTTTCACCCAAACTGGATGATACTTTCAGGTAATGATCAGTACACTAAGGCGACTTGGTTCCCCAAATTTCGTTCTTCTATGTTGAAGCGTTCATTTCCAGTAACAGTTTGAATTTTTAGGTTTCACTCTGTTTTCTCCTATATTGATAGATGTATTAGGAACTCTAAATCCAACACGGTTTTTGTTAGCATCTTGAAACTTGACACAGTAAAGTAGTTTCAAGTTCTATCTCTTTTTTGTTTCCTCTTGATGTAGCCCTAAGCAGTGACTGGCGAGAAACACTTTCATGGAAAGGGGTTGCCAAGCTTCCAAAAATTACGAATCTCCAGAAATCTCAGTAAATATTTTTTCACCCAAACTGGATGATACTTTCAGGTAATGATCAGTACACTAAGGCGACTTGGTTCCCCAAATGTCGTTCTTCTATGTTGAAGCGTTCATTTCCTGTAACAGTTTGAATTTTTAGGTTTCACTGTTTTCTCCTATATTGATACATGTATTTGGAACTCTAAATCCAACACGGTTTGTGCTAGCTTCTTGAAACTTGACACAGTAAAGTAGTTTCACGTTCTATCTCTTTTTTGTTTCCTCTTGATGTAGCCCTAAGCAGTGACTGGCGAGAAACAATTTCATGGAAAGGGGTTGCCAAGCTTCCAAAAATTACGAATCTCCAGAAATCTCAGCAAATATTTTTTCACCCAAACTGGATGATACTTTCAGGTAATGATCAGTACACTAAGGTGACTTGGTTCCCCAAATTTTGTTCTTCTATGTTGAAGCGTTCATTTCCTGTAACAGTTTGAATTTTTAGGTTTCACTCTGTTTTCTCCTATATTGATAGATGTATTTGGAACTCTAAATCCAACACGGTTTGTGCTAGCTTCTTGAAACTTGACACAGTAAAGTAGTTTCAAGTTCTATCTCTTTTTTGTTTCCTCTTGATGTAGCCCTAAGCAGTGACTGGCGAGAAACACTTTCATGGAAAGGGGTTGCCAAGCTTCCAAAAATTACGAATCTCCAGAAATCTCAGCAAATATTTTTTCACCCAAACTGGATGATACTTTCAGGTAATGATCAGTACACTAAGGTGACTTGGTTCCCCAAACGTCGTTCTTCTATGTTGAAGCGTTCATTTCCTGTAACAGTTTGAATTTTTAGGTTTCACTCTGTTTTCTCCTATATTGATACATGTATTTGGAACTCTAAATCCAACACGGTTTGTGCTAGCTTCTTGAAACTTGACACAATAAAGTAGTTTCACGTTCTATCTCTATGTTTTGTTTCCTCTTGATGTAGCCCTAAGCAGTGACTGGCGAGAAACACTTTCATGGAAAGTGGTTGCCAAGCTTCCAAAAATTACGAATCTCCAGAAATCTCAGTAAATATTTTTTCACCCAAACTGGATGATACTTTCAGGTAATGATCAGTACACTAAGGCGACTTGGTTCCCCAAATGTCGTTCTTCTATGTTGAAGCGTTCATTTCCTGTAACAGTTTGAATTTTTAGGTTTCACTGTTTTCTCCTATATTGATACATGTATTTGGAACTCTAAATCCAACACGGTTTGTGCTAGCTTCTTGAAACTTGACACAGTAAAGTAGTTTCACGTTCTATCTCTTTTTTGTTTCCTCTTGATGTAGCCCTAAGCAGTGACTGGCGAGAAACACTTTCATGGAAAGGGGTTGCCAAGCTTCCAAAAATTACGAATCTCCAGAAATCTCAGCAAATATTTTTTCACCCAAACTGGATGATACTTTCAGGTAATGATCAGTACACTAAGGTGACTTGGTTCCCCAAACGTCGTTCTTCTATGTTGAAGCGTTCATTTCCTGTAACAGTTTGAATTTTTAGGTTTCACTCTGTTTTCTCCTATATTGATACATGTATTTGGAACTCTAAATCCAACACGGTTTGTGCTAGCTTCTTGAAACTTGACACAGTAAAGTAGTTTCACGTTCTATCTCTATGTTTTGTTTCCTCTTGATGTAGCCCTAAGCAGTGACTGGCGAGAACCCCTTTCATGGAGAGGGGTTGCCAAGCTTCCAAAAGTTACGAATCTCCAGAAATCTCAGCAAATATTTTTTCACCCAAAGTGGATGATACTTTCAGGTAATGATCAGTACACGAAGGCGACTTGGTTCCCAAAATTTCGTTCTTCTACGTTGAAGCGTTCATTTCCAGTAACAGTTTGAATTTTTAGGTTTCACTCTGTTTTCTCCTATATTGATACATGTATTTGGAACTCTAAATCCAACACGGTTTGTGCTAGCTTCATGAAACTTGACAAAGTAAAGTAGTTTCACGTTCTATCTCTATATTCTGTTTCCTCTTGATGTAGCCCTAAGCAGTGACTGGCGAGAAACACTTTCATGGAAAGGGGTTGCCAAGCTTCCAAAAATTACGAATCTCCAGAAATCTCAGCAAATATTTTTTCACCCAAACTGGATGATACTTTCAGGTAATGATCAGTACACTAAGGTGACTTGGTTCCCCAAATGTCGTTCTTCTATGTTGAAGCGTTCATTTCCTGTAACAGTTTGAATTTTTAGGTTTCACTCTGTTTTCTCCTATATTGATACATGTATTTGGAACTCTAAATCCAACACGGTTTGTGCTAGCTTCTTGAAACTTGACACAGTAAAGTAGTTTCACGTTCTATCTCTATGTTTTGTTTCCTCTTGCTGTAGCCCTAAGCAGTGACTGGCGAGAACCCCTTTCATGGAGAGGGGTTGCCAAGCTTCCAAAAATTACGAATCTCCAGAAATCTCAGCAAATATTTTTTCACCCAAACTGGATGATACTTTCAGGTAAGGATCAGTACACTAAGGCGACTTGGTTCCCCAAAGTTCGTTCTTCTATGTTGAAGCGCTCATTTCCAGTAACATTTTGAATTTTTAGGTTTCACTCTGTTTTCTCCTATATTGATACATGTATTTGGAACTCTAAATCCAACACGGTTTGTGCTAGCTTCTTGAAACTTGATACAGTAAAGTAGTTTCACGTTCTATCTCTATGTTTTGTTTCCTCTTGCTGTAGCCCTAAGCAGTGACTGGCGAGAACCACTTTCATGGAGAGGGGTTGCCAAGCTTCCAAAAATTACGAATCTCCAGAAAGCTCAGCAAATATTTTTTCACCCAAACTGGATGATACTTTCAGGTAATGATCAGTACACGAAGGCGACTTGGTTCCCCAAATGTCGTTCTTCTATGTTGAAGCGTTCATTTCCAGTAACAGTTTGAATTCTTAGGTTTCACTCTGTTTTCTCCTATATTGATAGATGTATTTGGAACTCTAAATCCAACACGGTTTGTGCTAGCTTCATGAAACTTGACAAAGTAAAGTAGTTTCACGTTCTATCTCTATATTCTGTTTCCTCTTGATGTAGCCCTAAGCAGTGACTGGCGAGAAACACTTTCATGGAAAAAGGTTGCCAAGCTTCCAAAAGTTACGAATCTCCAGAAATCTCAGCAAATATTTTTTCACCCAAACTGGATGATACTTTCAGGTAATGATCAGTACACGAAGGCGACTTGGTTCCCCAAATTTCGTTCTTCTATGTTGAAGCGTTCATTTCCAGTAACAGTTTGAATTTTTAGGTTTCACTCTGTTTTCTCCTATATTGATACATGTATTTGGAACTCTAAATCCAACACGGTTTGTGCTAGCTTCTTGAAAATTGACACAGTAAAGTAGTTTCACGTTCTATCTCTAGGTTTTGTTTCCTCTTGATGTAGCCCTAAGCAGTGACTGGCGAGAAACACTTTCATGGAAAGGGGTTGCCAAGCTTCCAAAAATTATGAATCTCCAGAAATCTCAGCAAATATTTTTTCACCCAAACTGGATGATACTTTCAGGTAATGATCAGTACACTAAGGCGACTTGGTTCCCCAGATTTCGTTCTTCTATGTTGAAGCGTTCATTTCCAGTAACAGTTTGAATTTTTAGGTTTCACTCTGTTTTCTCCTATATTGATACATGTATTTGGAACTCTAAATCCAACACGGTTTGTGCTAGCTTCTTGAAACTTGATACAGTAAAGTAGTTTCACGTTCTATCTCTATGTTTTGTTTCCTCTTGCTGTAGCCCTAAGCAGTGACTGGCGAGAACCACTTTAATGGAGAGGGGTTGCCAAGCTTCCAAAAATTACGAATCTCCAAAAATCTCAGCAAATATTTTTTCACCCAAACTGGATGATACTTTCAGGTAATGATCAGTACACTAAGGCGACTTGGTTCCCCAAATGTCGTTCTTCTATGTTGAAGCGTTCATTTCCTGTAACAGTTTGAATTTTTAGGTTTCACTCTGTTTTCTCCTATATTGATACATGTATTTGGAACTCTAAATCCAACACGGTTTGTGCTAGCTTCTTGAAACTTGACACAGTAAAGTAGTTTCACGTTCTATCTCTTTTTTGTTTCCTCTTGATGTAGCCCTAAGCAGTGACTGGCGAGAAACACTTTCATGGAAAGGGGTTGCCAAGCTTCCAAAAATTACGAATCTCCAGAAATCTCAGCAAATATTTTTTCACCCAAACTGGATGATACTTTCAGGTAATGATCAGTACACTAAGGTGACTTGGTTCCCCAAACGTCGTTCTTCTATGTTGAAGCGTTCATTTCCTGTAACAGTTTGAATTTTTAGGTTTCACTCTGTTTTCTCCTATATTGATACATGTATTTGGAACTCTAAATCCAACACGGTTTGTGCTAGCTTCTTGAAACTTGACACAGTAAAGTAGTTTCACGTTCTATCTCTATGTTTTGTTTCCTCTTGATGTAGCCCTAAGCAGTGACTGGCGAGAACCCCTTTCATGGAGAGGGGTTGCCAAGCTTCCAAAAGTTACGAATCTCCAGAAATCTCAGCAAATATTTTTTCACCCAAAGTGGATGATACTTTCAGGTAATGATCAGTACACGAAGGCGACTTGGTTCCCAAAATTTCGTTCTTCTACGTTGAAGCGTTCATTTCCAGTAACAGTTTGAATTTTTAGGTTTCACTCTGTTTTCTCCTATATTGATAGATGTATTTGGAACTCTAAATCCAACACGGTTTGTGCTAGCTTCATGAAACTTGACATAGTAAAGTAGTTTCTCATTCTATCTCTATATTCTGTTTCCTCTTGATGTAGCCCTAAGCAGTGACTGGCGAGAAACACTTTCATGGAAAAAGGTTGCCAAGCTTCCAAAAGTTACGAATCTCCAGAAATCTCAGCAAATATTTTTTCACCCAAACTGGATGATACTTTCAGGTAATGATCAGTACACTAAGGCGACTTGGTTCCCCAAAGTTCGTTCTTCTATGTTGAAGCGTTCATTTCCAGTAACAGTTTGAATTTTTAGGTTTCACTCTGTTTTCTCCTATACAGATACATGTATTTGGAACTCTAAATCCAACACGGTTTGTGCTAGCTTCTTGAAACTTGATACAGTAAAGTAGTTTCACGTTCTATCTCTATGTTTTGTTTCCTCTTGCTGTAGCCCTAAGCAGTGACTGGCGAGAACCACTTTCATGGAGACGGGTTGCCAAGCTTCCAAAAATTACGAATCTCCAAAAATCTCAGCAAATATTTTTTCACCCAAACTGGATGATACTTTCAGGTAATGATCAGTACACTAAGGCGACTTGGTTCCCCAAATTTCGTTCTTCTATGTTGAAGCGTTCATTTCCAGTAACAGTTTGAATTTTTAGGTTTCACTCTGTTTTCTCCTATATTGATAGATGTATTTGGAACTCTATATCCAACACGGTTTGTGCTAGCTTCTTGAAACTTGACACAGTAAAGTATTTTCAAGTTCTATCTCTTTTTTGTTTCCTCTTGATGTAGCCCAAAGCAGTGACTGTCGAGAAACACTTTCATGGAAAGGGGTTGCCAAGCTTCCAAAAATTACGAATCTCCAGAAATCTCAGCAAATATTTTTTTAACCCAAACTGGATGATACTTTCAGGTAATGATCAGTACACTAAGGCGACTTGGTTCCCCAAAGTTCGTTCTTCTATGTTGAAGTGTTCATTTCCAGTAACAGTTTGAATTTTTAGGTTTCACTCTGTTTTCTCCTATATTGATACATGTATTTGGAACTCTAAATCCAACACGGTTTGTGCTAGCTTCTTGAAACTTGACACAGTAAAGTAGTTTCACGTTCTATCTCTATGTTTTGTTTCCTCTTGCTGTAGCCCTAAGCAGTGACTGGCGAGAACCACTTTCATGGAGAGGGGTTGCCAAGCTTCCAAAAATTACGAATCTCCAGAAATCTCAGCAAATATTTTTTCACCCAAACTGGATGATACTTTCAGGTAATGATCAGTACACGAAGGCGACTTGGTTCCCCAAATGTCGTTCTTCTATGTTGAAGCGTTCATTTCCAGTAACAGTTTGAATTTTTAGGTTTCACTCTGTTTTCTCCTATATTGATACATGTATTTGGAACTCTAAATCCAACACGGTTTGTGCTAGCTTCTTGAAACTTGACACAGTAAAGTAGTTTCACGTTCTATCTCTATGTTTTGTTTCCTCTTGATGTAGCCCTAAGCAGTGACTGGCGAGAAACACTTTCATGGAAAGGGGTTGCCAAGCTTCCAAAAATTACGAATCTCCAGAAATCTCAGCAAATATTTTTTCACCCAAACTGGATGATACTTTCAGGTAATGATCAGTACACGAAGGCGACTTGGTTCCCCAAATGTCGTTCTTCTATGTTGAAGCGTTCATTTCCAGTAACACTTTGAATTTTTAGGTTTCACTCTGTTTTCTCCTATATTGATAGATGTATTTGGAACTCTAAATCCAACACGGTTTGTGCTAGCTTCATGAAACTTGACAAAGTAAAGTAGTTTCACGTTCTATCTCTATATTCTCTTTCCTCTTGATGTAGCCATAAGCAGTGACTGGCGAGAAACACTTTCATGGAAAAAGGTTGCCAAGCTTCCAAAAGTTACGAATCTCCAGAAATCTCAGCAAATATTTTTTCACCCAAACTAGATGATACTTTCAGGTAATGATCAGTACACGAAGGCGACTTGGTTCCCCAAATTTCGTTCTTCTACGTTGAAGCGTTCATTTCCAGTAACAGTTTGAACTTTTAGGTTTCACTCTGTTTTCTCCTATATTGATACATGTATTTGGAACTCTAAATCCAACACGGTGTGTGCTAGCTTCATGAAACTTGACAAAGTAAAGTAGTTTCACGTTCTATCTCTATATTCTGTTTCCTCTTGATGTAGCCCTAAGCAGTGACTGGCGAGAAACACTTTCATGGAAAAAGGTTGCCAAGCTTCCAAAAGTTATGAATCTCCAGAAATCTCAGCAAATATTTTTTCACCCAAACTGGATGATACTTTCAGGTAATGATCAGTACACGTAGGCGACTTGGTTCCCCAAATTTCGTTCTTCTATGTTGAAGCGTTCATTTCCAGTAACTGTTTGAATTTTTAGGTTTCACTCTGTTTTCTCCTATATTGATACATGTATTTGGAACTCTAAATCCAACACGGTTTGTGCTAGATTCTTGAAACTTGATACAGTAAAGTAGTTTCACGTTCTATCTCTATGTTTTGTTTCCTCTTGCTGTAGCCCTAAGCAGTGACTGGCGAGAACCACTTTCATGGAGAGGGGTTGCCAAGCTTCCAAAAATTACGAATCTCCAAAAATCTCAGCAAATATTTTTTCACCCAAACTGGATGATACTTTCAGGTAATGATCAGTGCACTAAGGCGACTTGGTTCCCCAAAGTTCGTTCTTCTATGTTGAAGCGTTCATTTCCAGTAACAGTTTGAATTTTTAGGTTTCACTCTGTTTTCTCCTATGTAGATAGATGTATTTGGAACTCTAAATCCAACACGGTTTGTGCTAGCTTCTTGAAAATTGACACAGTAAAGTAGTTTCAAGTTCTATCTCTTTTTTGTTTCCTCTTGATGTAGCCCTAAGCAGTGACTGGCGAGAAACACTTTCATGGAAAGGGGTTGCCAAGCTTCCAAAAATTACGAATCTCCAGAAATCTCAGCAAATATTTTTTTCACCCAAACTGGATGATACTTTCAGGTAATGATCAGTACACTAAGGCGACTTGGTTCCCCAAATGTCGTTCTTCTATGTTGAAGCGTTCATTTCCTGTAACAGTTTGAATTTTTAGGTTTCACTCTGTTTTCTCCTATATTGATACATGTATTTGGAACTCTAAATCCAACACGGTTTGTGCTAGCTTCTTGAAACTTGACACAATAAAGTAGTTTCACGTTCTATCTCTATGTTTTGTTTCCTCTTGATGTAGCCCTAAGCAGTGACTGGCGAGAAACACTTTCATGGAAAGGGGTTGCCAAGCTTCCAAAAATTACCAATCTCCAGAAATCTCAGCAAATATTTTTTCACCCAAACTGGATGATACTTTCAGGTAATGATCAGTACAAAAGGCGACTTGGTTCCCCAAATGTCGTTCTTCTATGTTGAAGCGTTCATTTCCTGTAACAGTTTGAATTTTTAGGTTTCACTCTGTTTTCTCCTATATTGATACATGTATTTGGAACTCTAAATCCAACACGGTTTGTGCTAGCTTCATGAAACTTGACACAGTAAAGTAGTTTCACGTTCTATCTCTATGTTTGTTTCCTCTTGATGTAGCCCTAAGCAGTGACTGGCGAGAAACACTTTCATGGAAAGGGGTTGCCAAGCTTCCAAAAATTACGAATCTCCAGAAATCTCAGCAAATATTTTTTCACCCAAACTGGATGATACTTTCAGGTAATGATCAGTACACGAAGGCGACTTGGTTCCCCAAATGTCATTCTTCTATGTTGAAGCGTTCATTTCCAGTAACACTTTGAATTTTTAGGTTTCACTCTGTTTTCTCCTATATTGATAGATGTATTTGGAACTCTAAATCCAACACGGTTTGTGCTAGCTTCATGAAACTTGACACAATAAAGTAGTTTCACGTTCTATCTCTATATTCTGTTTCCTCTTGATGTAGCCCTAAGCAGTGACTGGCGACAAACACTTTCATGGAAAAAGGTTGCCAAGCTTCCAAAAGTTACGAATCTCCAGAAATCTCAGCAAATATTTTTTCACCCAAACTGGATGATACTTTCAGGTAATGATCAGTACACGAAGGCGACTTGGTTCCCCAAATTTAGTTCTTCTACGTTGAAGCGTTCATTTCCAGTAACAGTTTGAATTTTTAGGTTTCACTCTGTTTTCTCCTATATTGATACATGTATTTGGAACTCTAAATCCAACACGGTTTGTGCTAGCTTCATGAGACTTGACAAAGTAAAGTAGTTTCACGTTCTATCTCTATATTCTGTTTCCTCTTGATGTAGCCCTAAGCAGTGACTGGCGAGAAACACTTTCATGGAAAGGGGTTGCCAAGCTTCCAAAAATTACGAATCTCCAGAAATCTCAGCAAATATTTTTTCACCCAAACTGGATGATACTTTCAGGTAATGATCAGTACACTAAGGTGACTTGGTTCCCCAAATGTCGTTCTTCTATGTTGAAGTGTTCATTTCCTGTAACAGTTTGAATTTTTAGGTTTCACTCTTTTTTCTCCTATATTGATACATGTATTTGGAACTCTAAATCCAACACGGTTTGTGCTAGCTTCTTGAAACTTGACACAATAAAGTAGTTTCACGTTCTATCTCTATGTTTTGTTTCCTCTTGATGTAGCCCTAAGCAGTGACTGGCGAGAAACACTTTCATGGAAAGGGGTTGCCAAGCTTCCAAAAATTACGAATCTCCAGAAATCTCAGCAAATATTTTTTCACCCAAACTGGATGATACTTTCAGGTAATGATGAGTACACTAAGGCGACTTGGTTCCCCAAATGTCGTTCTACTATGTTGAAGCATTCATTTCCTGTAACAGTTTGAATTTTTAGGTTTCACTCTGTTTTCTCCTATATTGATAGATGTATTTGGAACTCTAAATCCAACACGGTTTGTGCTAGCTTCATGAAATTAGACAAAGTAAAGTAGTTTCATGTTCTATCTCTATGTTTTGTTTCCTCTTGTTGTAGCCCTAAGCAGTGACTGGCGAGAACCACTTTCATGGAGAGGGGTTGCCAAGCTTCCAAAAATTACGAATCTCCAGAAATCTCAGCAAATATTTTTTCACCCAAACTGGATGATACTTTCAGGTAATGATCAGTACACGAAGGTGACTTGGTTCCCCAAAGTTCGTTCTTGTATGTTGAAGCGTTCATTTCCAGTAACAGTTTGAATTTTTAGGTTTCACTCGGTTTTCTCCTATATTGATACATGTATTTGGAACTCTAAATCCAACACGGTTTGTGCTAGCTTCTTGAAACTTGACACAGTAAAGTAGTTTCAAGTTCTATCTCTTTTTTGTTTCCTTTTGATGTAGCCCTAAGCAGTGACTGGCGAGAACCACTTTCATGGAAAGGGGTTGCCAAGCTTCCAAAAATTACGAATCTCCAGAAATCTCAGCAAATATTTTTTCACCCAAACTGGATGATACTTTCAGGTAATGATCAGTACACTAAGGCGACTTGGTTCCCCAAATGTCGTTCTTCTATGTTGAAGCGTTCATTTCCTGTAACAGTTTGAATTTTTAGGTTTCACTCTGTTTTCTCCTATATTGATACATGTATTTGGAACTCTAAATCCAACACGGTTTGTGCTAGCTTCTTGAAACTTGACACAGTAAAGTAGTTTCACGTTCTATCTCTATGTTTTGTTTCCTCTTGCTGTAGCCCTAAGCAGTGACTGGCGAGAACCACTTTCATGGAGAGGGGTTGCCAAGCTTCCAAAAATTACGAATCTCCAGAAAGCTCAGCAAATATTTTTTCACCCAAACTGGATGATACTTTCAGGTAATGATCAGTACACGAAGGCGACTTGGTTCCCCAAATGTCGTTCTTCTATGTTGAAGCGTTCATTTCCAGTAACACGTTGAATTTTTAGGTTTCACTCTGTTTTCTCCTATATTGATAGATGTATTTGGAACTCTAAATCCAACACGGTTTGTGCTAGCTTCATGAAACTTGACATAGTAAAGTAGTTTCTCATTCTATCTCTATATTCTGTTTCCTCTTGATGTAGCCCTAAGCAGTGACTGGCGAGAAACACTTTCATGGAAAAAGGTTGCCAAGCTTCCAAAAGTTACGAATCTCCAGAAATCTCAGCAAATATTTTTTCACCCAAACTGGATGATACTTTCAGGTAATGATCAGTACACGAAGGCGACTTGGTTCCCCAAATTTCGTTCTTCTATGTTGAAGCGTTCATTTCCAGTAACAGTTTGAATTTTTAGGTTTCACTCTGTTTTCTCCTATATTGATAGATGTATTTGGAACTCTAAATCCAACACGGTTTGTGCTAGCTTCTTGAAACTTGACACAGTAAAGTAGTTTCACGTTCTATCTCTAGGTTTTGTTTCCTCTTGATGTAGCCCTAAGCAGTGACTGGCGAGAAACACTTTCATGGAAAGGGGTTGCCAAGCTTCCAAAAATTACGAATCTCCAGAAATCTCAGCAAATATTTTTTCACCCAAACTGGATGATACTTTCAGGTAATGATCAGTACACTAAGGCGACTTGGTTCCCCAAATTTCGTTCTTCTATGTTGAAGCGTTCATTTCCAGTAACAGTTTGAATTTTTAGGTTTCACTCTGTTTTCTCCTATATTGATACATGTATTTGGAACTCTAAATCCAACACGGTTTGTGCTAGCTTCTTGACACTTGACACAGTAAAGTAGTTTCACGTTCTATCTCTATGTTTGTTTCCTCTTGATGTAGCCCTAAGCAGTGACTGGCGAGAAACACTTTCATGGAAAGGGGTTGCCAAGCTTCCAAAAATTACGAATCTCCAGAAATCTCAGCAAATATTTTTTCACCCAAACTGGATGATACTTTCAGGTAATGATCAGTACACGAAGGCGACTTGGTTCCCCAAATGTCGTTCTTCTATGTTGAAGCGTTCATTTCCAGTAACACTTTGAATTTTTAGGTTTCACTCTGTTTTCTCCTATATTGATAGATGTATTTGGAACTCTAAATCCAACACGGTTTGTGCTAGCTTCATGAAACTTGACAAAGTAAAGTAGTTTCACGTTCTATCTCTATATTCTGTTTCCTCTTGATGTAGCCCTAACCAGTGACTGGCGAGAAACACTTTCATGGAAAGGGGTTGCCAAGCTTCCAAAAATTACCAATCTCCAGAAATCTCAGCAAATATTTTTTCACCCAAACTGGATGATACTTTCAGGTAATGATCAGTACTCTAAGGCGACTTGGTTCCCCAAATGTCGTTCTTCTATGTTGAAGCGTTCATTTCCTGTAACAGTTTGAATTTTTAGGTTTCACTCTGTTTTCTCCTATATTGATACATGTATTTGGAACTCTAAATCCAACACGGTTTGTGCTAGCTTCTTGAAACTTGACACAGTAAAGTAGTTTCACGTTCTATCTCTATGTTTTGTTTCCTCTTGATGTAGCCCTAAGCAGTGACTGGCGAGAACCACTTTCATGGAGAGGGGTTGCCAAGCTTCCAAAAATTACGAATCTCCAGAAATCTCAGCAAATATTTTTTCACCCAAACTGGATGATACTTTCAGGTAATGATCAGTACACGATGGCGACTTGGTTCCCCAAATGTCGTTCTTCTATGTTGAAGCGTTCATTTCCAGTAACAGTTTGAATTTTTAGGTTTCACTCTGTTTTCTCCTATATTGATACATGTATTTGGAACTCTAAATCCAACACGGTTTGTGCTAGCTTCTTGAAACTTGACACAGTAAAGTAGTTTCACTTTCTATCTCTATGTTTTGTTTCCTCTTGATGTAGCCCTAAGCAGTGACTGGCGAGAAACACTTTCATGGAAAGGGGTTGCCAAGCTTCCAAAAATTACGAATCTCCAGAAATCTCAGCAAATATTTTTTCACCCAAACTGGATGATACTTTCAGGTAATGATCAGTACACGAAGGCGACTTGGTTCCCCAAATTTCGTTCTTCTATGTTTAAGCGTTCATTTCCAGTAACAGTTTGAATTTTTAGGTTTCACTCTGTTTTCTCCTATATTGATAGATGTATTTGGAACTCTAAATCCAACACGGTTTGTGCTAGCTTCATGAAACTTGACAAAGTAAAGTAGTTTCACGTTATATCTCTATATTCTGTTTCCTCTTGATGTAGCCCTAAGCAGTGACTGGCGAGAAACACTTTCATGGAAAAAGGTTGCCAAGCTTCCAAAAGTTACGAATCTCCAGAAATCTCAGCAAATATTTTTTCACCCAAACTGGATGATACTTTCAGGTAATGATCAGTACACGAAGGCGACTTGGTTCCCCAAATTTCGTTCTTCTACGTTGAAGCGTTCATTTCCAGTAACAGTTTGAATTTTTAGGTTTCACTCTGTTTTCTCCTATATTGATAGATGTATTTGGAACTCTAAATCCAACACGGTTTGTGCTAGCTTCTTGACACTTGACACAGTAAAGTAGTTTCAAGTTCTATCTCTATGTTTTGTTTCCTCTTGATGTAGCCCTAAGCAGTGACTGGCGAGAAACACTTTCATGGAAAGGGGTTGCCAAGCTTCGAAAAATTACGAATCTCCAGAAATCTCAGTAAATATTTTTTCACCCAAACTTCATGATACTTTCAGGTAATGATCAGTACACGTAGGCGACTTGGTTCCCCAAAGTTCGTTCTTGTATGTTGAAGCGTTCATTTCCAGTAACAATTTGAATTTTTAGGTTTCACTCTGTTTTCTCCTATATTGATACATGTATTTGGAACTCTAAATCCAACACGGTTTGTGCTAGCTTCTTGAAACTTGATACAGTAAAGTAGTTTCACGTTCTATCTCTATGTTTTGTTTCCTCTTGCTGTAGCCCTAAGCAGTGACTGGCGAGAACCACTTTCATGGAGAGGGGTTGCCAAGCTTCCAAAAATTACGAATCTCCAAAAATCTCAGCAAATATTTTTTCACCCAAACTGGATGATACTTTCAGGTAATGATCAGTACACGTAGGCGACTTGGTTCCCCAAATTTCGTTCTTCTATGTTGAAGCGTTCATTTCCAGTAACAGTTTGATTTTTTAGGTTTCACTCTGTTTTCTCCTATATAGATAGATGTATTTGGAACTCTAAATCCAACACGGTTTGTGCTAGCTTCTTGAAACTTGACACAGTAAAGTAGTTTCAAGTTCTATCTCTATGTTTTGTTTCCTCTTGATGTAGCCCTAAGCAGTGACTGGCGAGAAACACTTTCATGGAAAGGGGTTGCCAAGCTTCCAAAAATTACGAATCTCCAGAAATCTCAGCAAATATTTTTTCACCCAAACTGGATGATACTTTCACGTAATGATCAGTACACTATGGCGACTTGGTTCCCCAAATGTCGTTCTTCTATGTTGAAGCGTTCATTTCCTGTAACAGTTTGAATTTTTAGGTTTCACTCTGTTTTCTCCTATATTGATACATGTATTTGGAACTCTAAATCCAACACGGTTTGTGCTAGCTTCTTGAAACTTGACACAATAATGTAGTTTCACGTTCTATCTCTATGTTTTGTTTCCTCTTGATGTAGCCCTAAGCAGTGACTGGCGAGAAACACTTTCTTGGAAAGGGGTTGCCAAGCTTCCAAAAATTACGAATCTCTAGAATTCTCAGCAAATATTTTTTCACCCAAACTGGATGATACTTTCAGGTAATGATCAGTACACTAAGGCGACTTGGTTCCCCAAATGTCGTTTTTCTATGTTGAAGCGTTCATTTCCTGTAACAGTTTGAATTTTTAGGTTTCACTCTGTTTTCTCCTATATTGATACATGTATTTGGAACTCTAAATCCAACACGGTTTGTGCTAGCTTCTTGAAACTTGACACAGTAAAGTAGTTTCACGTTCTATCTCTATGTTTTGTTTCCTCTTGCTGTAGCCCTAAGCAGTGACTGGCGAGAACCACTTTCATGGAGAGGGGTTGCCAAGATTCCAAAAATTACGAATCTCCAGAAATCTCAGCAAATATTTTTTCACCCAAACTGGATGATACTTTCAGGTAATGATCAGTACTCGAAGGCGACTTGGTTCCCCAAATTTTGTTCTTCTATGTTGAAGCGTTCATTTCCAGTAACAGTTTGAATTGTTAGGTTTCACTCTGTTTTCTCCTATATTGATACATGTATTTGGAACTCTAAATCCAACACGGTTTGTGCTAGCTTCTTGACACTTGACACAGTAAAGTAGTTTCACGTTCTATCTCTATGTTTTGTTTCCTCTTGATGTAGCCCTAAGCAGTGACTGGCGAGAAACACTTTCATGGAAAGGGGTTGCCAAGCTTCCAAAAATTACGAATCTCCAGAAATCTCAGCAAATATTTTTTCACCCAAACTGGATGATACTTTCAGGTAATGATCAGTACACTAAGGCGACTTGGTTCCCCAAATTTCGTTCTTCTATTTTGAAGCGTTCATTTCCAGTAACAGTTTGAATTTTTAGGTTTCACTCTGTTTTCCCCTATATTGATACATGTATTTGGAACTCTAAATCCAACACGGTTTGTGCTAGCTTCTTGAAACTTGATACAGTAAAGTAGTTTCACGTTCTATCTCTATGTTTTGTTTCCTCTTGCTGTAGCCCTAAGCAGTGACTGGCGAGAACCACTTTCATGGAGAGGGGTTGCCAAGCTTCCAAAAATTACGAATCTCCAGAAATCTCAGCAAATATTTTTTCACCCAAACTGGATGATACTTTCAGGTAATGATCAGTACACTAAGGTGACTTGGTTCCCCAAATGTCGTTCTTCTATGTTGAAGTGTTCATTTCCTGTAACAGTTTGAATTTTTAGGTTTCACTCTTTTTTCTCCTATATTGATACATGTATTTGGAACTCTAAATCCAACACGGTTTGTGCTAGCTTCTTGAAACTTGACACAATAAAGTAGTTTCACGTTCTATCTCTATGTTTGTTTCCTCTTGATGTAGCCCTAAGCAGTGACTGGCGAGAAACACTTTCATGGAAAGGGGTTGCCAAGCTTCCAAAAATTACGAATCTCCAGAAATCTCAGCAAATATTTTTTCACCCAAACTGGATGATACTTTCAGGTAATGATCAGTACACGAAGGCGACTTGGTTCCCCAAATGTCGTTCTTCTATGTTGAAGCGTTCATTTCCAGTAACACTTTGAATTTTTAGGTTTCACTCTGTTTTCTCCTATATTGATACATGTATTTGGAACTCTAAATCCAACACGGTTTGTGCTAGCTTCATGAAACTTGACAAAGTAAAGTAGTTTCACGTTCTATCTCTATATTCTGTTTCCTCTTGATGTAGCCCTAACCAGTGACTGGCGAGAAACACTTTCATGGAAAGGGGTTGCCAAGCTTCCAAAAATTACCAATCTCCAGAAATCTCAGCAAATATTTTTTCACCCAAACTGGATGATACTTTCAGGTAATGATCAGTACTCTAAGGCGACTTGGTTCCCCAAATGTCGTTCTTCTATGTTGAAGCGTTCATTTCCTGTAACAGTTTGAATTTTTAGGTTTCACTCTGTTTTCTCCTATATTGATACATGTATTTGGAACTCTAAATCCAACACGGTTTGTGCTAGCTTCTTGAAACTTGACACAGTAAAGTAGTTTCACGTTCTATCTCTATGTTTTGTTTCCTCTTGATGTAGCCCTAAGCAGTGACTGGCGAGAACCACTTTCATGGAGAGGGGTTGCCAAGCTTCCAAAAATTACGAATCTCCAGAAATCTCAGCAAATATTTTTTCACCCAAACTGGATGATACTTTCAGGTAATGATCAGTACACGATGGCGACTTGGTTCCCCAAATGTCGTTCTTCTATGTTGAAGCGTTCATTTCCAGTAACAGTTTGAATTTTTAGGTTTCACTCTGTTTTCTCCTATATTGATACATGTATTTGGAACTCTAAATCCAACACGGTTTGTGCTAGCTTCTTGAAACTTGACACAGTAAAGTAGTTTCACTTTCTATCTCTATGTTTTGTTTCCTCTTGATGTAGCCCTAAGCAGTGACTGGCGAGAAACACTTTCATGGAAAGGGGTTGCCAAGCTTCCAAAAATTACGAATCTCCAGAAATCTCAGCAAATATTTTTTCACCCAAACTGGATGATACTTTCAGGTAATGATCAGTACACGAAGGCGACTTGGTTCCCCAAATTTCGTTCTTCTATGTTTAAGCGTTCATTTCCAGTAACAGTTTGAATTTTTAGGTTTCACTCTGTTTTCTCCTATATTGATAGATGTATTTGGAACTCTAAATCCAACACGGTTTGTGCTAGCTTCATGAAACTTGACAAAGTAAAGTAGTTTCACGTTATATCTCTATATTCTGTTTCCTCTTGATGTAGCCCTAAGCAGTGACTGGCGAGAAACACTTTCATGGAAAAAGGTTGCCAAGCTTCCAAAAGTTACGAATCTCCAGAAATCTCAGCAAATATTTTTTCACCCAAACTGGATGATACTTTCAGGTAATGATCAGTACACGAAGGCGACTTGGTTCCCCAAATTTCGTTCTTCTACGTTGAAGCGTTCATTTCCAGTAACAGTTTGAATTTTTAGGTTTCACTCTGTTTTCTCCTATATTGATAGATGTATTTGGAACTCTAAATCCAACACGGTTTGTGCTAGCTTCTTGACACTTGACACAGTAAAGTAGTTTCAAGTTCTATCTCTATGTTTTGTTTCCTCTTGATGTAGCCCTAAGCAGTGACTGGCGAGAAACACTTTCATGGAAAGGGGTTGCCAAGCTTCGAAAAATTACGAATCTCCAGAAATCTCAGTAAATATTTTTTCACCCAAACTTCATGATACTTTCAGGTAATGATCAGTACACGTAGGCGACTTGGTTCCCCAAAGTTCGTTCTTGTATGTTGAAGCGTTCATTTCCAGTAACAATTTGAATTTTTAGGTTTCACTCTGTTTTCTCCTATATTGATACATGTATTTGGAACTCTAAATCCAACACGGTTTGTGCTAGCTTCTTGAAACTTGATACAGTAAAGTAGTTTCACGTTCTATCTCTATGTTTTGTTTCCTCTTGCTGTAGCCCTAAGCAGTGACTGGCGAGAACCACTTTCATGGAGAGGGTTTGCCAAGCTTCCAAAAATTACGAATCTCCAGAAATCTCAGCAAATATTTTTTCACCCAAACTGGATGATACTTTCAGGTTATGATCAGTACACGTAGGCGACTTGGTTCCCCAAATTTCGTTCTTCTATGTTGAAGCGTTCATTTCCAGTAACAGTTTGAATTTTTAGGTTTCACTCTGTTTTCTCCTATATAGATAGATGTATTTGGAACTCTAAATCCAACACGGTTTGTGCTAGCTTCTTGAAACTTGACACAGTAAAGTAGTTTCAAGTTCTATCTCTATGTTTTGTTTCCTCTTGATGTAGCCCTAAGCAGTGACTGGCGAGAAACACTTTCATGGAAAGGGGTTGCCAAGCTTCCAAAAATTACGAATCTCCAGAAATCTCAGCAAATATTTTTTCACCCAAACTGGATGATACTTTCACGTAATGATCAGTACACTATGGCGACTTGGTTCCCCAAATGTCGTTCTTCTATGTTGAAGCGTTCATTTCCTGTAACAGTTTGAATTTTTAGGTTTCACTCTGTTTTCTCCTATATTGATACATGTATTTGGAACTCTAAATCCAACACGGTTTGTGCTAGCTTCTTGAAACTTGACACAATAATGTAGTTTCACGTTCTATCTCTATGTTTTGTTTCCTCTTGATGTAGCCCTAAGCAGTGACTGGCGAGAAACACTTTCTTGGAAAGGGGTTGCCAAGCTTCCAAAAATTACGAATCTCTAGAATTCTCAGCAAATATTTTTTCACCCAAACTGGATGATACTTTCAGGTAATGATCAGTACACTAAGGCGACTTGGTTCCCCAAATGTCGTTTTTCTATGTTGAAGCGTTCATTTCCTGTAACAGTTTGAATTTTTAGGTTTCACTCTGTTTTCTCCTATATTGATACATGTATTTGGAACTCTAAATCCAACACGGTTTGTGCTAGCTTCTTGAAACTTGACACAGTAAAGTAGTTTCACGTTCTATCTCTATGTTTTGTTTCCTCTTGCTGTAGCCCTAAGCAGTGACTGGCGAGAACCACTTTCATGGAGAGGGGTTGCCAAGATTCCAAAAATTACGAATCTCCAGAAATCTCAGCAAATATTTTTTCACCCAAACTGGATGATACTTTCAGGTAATGATCAGTACTCGAAGGCGACTTGGTTCCCCAAATTTCGTTCTTCTATGTTGAAGCGTTCATTTCCAGTAACAGTTTGAATTGTTAGGTTTCACTCTGTTTTCTCCTATATTGATACATGTATTTGGAACTCTAAATCCAACACGGTTTGTGCTAGCTTCTTGACACTTGACACAGTAAAGTAGTTTCACGTTCTATCTCTATGTTTTGTTTCCTCTTGATGTAGCCCTAAGCAGTGACTGGCGAGAAACACTTTCATGGAAAGGGGTTGCCAAGCTTCCAAAAATTACGAATCTCCAGAAATCTCAGCAAATATTTTTTCACCCAAACTGGATGATACTTTCAGGTAATGATCAGTACACTAAGGCGACTTGGTTCCCCAAATTTCGTTCTTCTATTTTGAAGCGTTCATTTCCAGTAACAGTTTGAATTTTTAGGTTTCACTCTGTTTTCCCCTATATTGATACATGTATTTGGAACTCTAAATCCAACACGGTTTTTGCTAGCTTCTTGAAACTTGATACAGTAAAGTAGTTTCACGTTCTATCTCTATGTTTTGTTTCCTCTTGCTGTAGCCCTAAGCAGTGACTGGCGAGAACCACTTTCATGGAGAGGGGTTGCCAAGCTTCCAAAAATTACGAATCTCCAGAAATCTCAGCAAATATTTTTTCACCCAAACTGGATGATACTTTCAGGTAATGATCAGTACACTAAGGTGACTTGGTTCCCCAAATGTCGTTCTTCTATGTTGAAGTGTTCATTTCCTGTAACAGTTTGAATTTTTAGGTTTCACTCTTTTTTCTCCTATATTGATACATGTATTTGGAACTCTAAATCCAACACGGTTTGTGCTAGCTTCTTGAAACTTGACACAATAAAGTAGTTTCACGTTCTATCTCTATGTTTTGTTTCCTCTTGATGTAGCCCTAAGCAGTGACTGGCGAGAAACACTTTCATGGAAAGGGGTTGCCAAGCTTCCAAAAATTACGAATCTCCAGAAATCTCAGCAAATATTTTTTCACCCAAACTGGATGATACTTTCAGGTAATGATGAGTACACTAAGGCGACTTGGTTCCCCAAATTTCGTTCTACTATGTTGAAGCATTCATTTCCTGTAACAGTTTGAATTTTTAGGTTTCACTCTGTTTTCTCCTATATTGATAGATGTATTTGGAACTCTAAATCCAACACGGTTTGTGCTAGCTTCATGAAATTTGACAAAGTAAAGTAGTTTCATGTTCTATCTCTATGTTTTGTTTCCTCTTGTTGTAGCCCTAAGCAGTGACTGGCGAGAACCACTTTCATGGAGAGGGGTTGCCAAGCTTCCAAAAATTACGAATCTCCAGAAATCTCAGCAAATATTTTTTCACCCAAACTGGATGATACTTTCAGGTAATGATCAGTACACGAAGGTGACTTGGTTCCCCAAAGTTCGTTCTTGTATGTTGAAGCGTTCATTTCCAGTAACAGTTTGAATTTTTAGGTTTCACTCTGTTTTCTCCTATATTGATACATGTATTTGGAACTCTAAATCCAACACGGTTTGTGCTAGCTTCTTGAAACTTGACACAGTAAAGTAGTTTCAAGTTCTATCTCTTTTTTGTTTCCTTTTGATGTAGCCCTAAGCAGTGACTGGCGAGAACCACTTTCATGGAAAGGGGTTGCCAAGCTTCCAAAAATTACGAATCTCCAGAAATCTCAGCAAATATTTTTTCACCCAAACTGGATGATACTTTCAGGTAATGATCAGTACACTAAGGCGACTTGGTTCCCCAAATGTCGTTCTTCTATGTTGAAGCGTTCATTTCCTGTAACAGTTTGAATTTTTAGGTTTCACTCTGTTTTCTCCTATATTGATACATGTATTTGGAACTCTAAATCCAACACGGTTTGTGCTAGCTTCTTGAAACTTGACACAGTAAAGTAGTTTCACGTTCTATCTCTATGTTTTGTTTCCTCTTGCTGTAGCCCTAAGCAGTGACTGGCGAGAACCACTTTCATGGAGAGGGGTTGCCAAGCTTCCAAAAATTACGAATCTCCAGAAAGCTCAGCAAATATTTTTTCACCCAAACTGGATGATACTTTCAGGTAATGATCAGTACACGAAGGCGACTTGGTTCCCCAAATGTCGTTCTTCTATGTTGAAGCGTTCATTTCCAGTAACACGTTGAATTTTTAGGTTTCACTCTGTTTTCTCCTATATTGATAGATGTATTTGGAACTCTAAATCCAACACGGTTTGTGCTAGCTTCATGAAACTTGACATAGTAAAATAGTTTCTCATTCTATCTCTATATTCTGTTTCCTCTTGATGTAGCCCTAAGCAGTGACTGGCGAGAAACACTTTCATGGAAAAAGGTTGCCAAGGTTCCAAAAGTTACGAATCTCCAGAAATCTCAGCAAATATTTTTTCACCCAAACTGGATGATACTTTCAGGTAATGATCAGTACACGAAGGCGACTTGGTTCCCCAAATTTCGTTCTTCTATGTTGAAGCGTTCATTTCCAGTAACAGTTTGAATTTTTAGGTTTCACTCTGTTTTCTCCTATATTGATAGATGTATTTGGAACTCTAAATCCAACACGGTTTGTGCTAGCTTCTTGACACTTGACACAGTAAAGTAGTTTCACGTTCTATCTCTAGGTTTTGTTTCCTCTTGATGTAGCCCTAAGCAGTGACTGGCGAGAACCACTTTAATGGAGAGGGGTTGCCAAGCTTCAAAAAATTACGAATCTCCAGAAATCTCAGCAAATATTTTTTCACCCAAACTGGATGATACTTTCAGGTAATGATCAGTACACTAAGGCGACTTGGTTCCCCAAAGTTCGTTCTTCTATGTTGAAGCGTTCATTTCCAGTAACAGTTTGAATTTTTACGTTTCACTCTGTTTTCTCCTATATTGATACATGTATTTGGAACTCTAAATCCAACACGGTTTGTGCTAGCTTCTTGAAACTTGATACAGTAAAGTAGTTTCACGTTCTATCTCTATGTTTTGTTTCCTCTTGCTGTAGCCCTAAGCAGTGACTGGCGAGAACCACTTTCATGGAGAGGGGTTGCCAAGCTTCCAAAAATTACGAATCTCCAGAAAGCTCAGCAAATATTTTTTCACCCAAACTGGATGATACTTTCAGGTAATGATCAGTACACGAAGGCGACTTGGTTCCCCAAATGTCGTTCTTCTATGTTGAAGCGTTCATTTCCAGTAACAGTTTGAATTCTTAGGTTTCACTCTGTTTTCTCCTATATTGATAGATGTATTTGGAACTCTAAATCCAACACGGTTTGTGCTAGCTTCATGAAACTTGACAAAGTAAAGTAGTTTCACGTTCTATCTCTATATTCTGTTTCCTCTTGATGAAGCCCTAAGCAGTGACTGGCAAGAAACAC